>NC_133420.1:118339642-118950535 GCF_049350105.2 Macaca mulatta
TCAGACTAGGCAGGAGGAAGATTAGGGAGCCGTATTTACTGGATCGTGTGTAGCATGTGGGATTTGTGTGTTTCCCAGGGTGGAGATCTGCTTCACTGCAGAGACCGGGGAAGGTAAAGTTGGAGGCCAGCAACAAGCCCTGCCCAGCCAGAGCACTGAAGGCATCTCAGTGAGGGTCTTTGGGTTTTGTTGTTTGTGTTGAGGTCCTTCCTAAATGATGCAGAATTTTCCTTGAAAGGTGGGAAATTGTTGCCATGATGAGAAGCAGAGAAGTTGAAAAGTGAGTTCATGCGTGCTGATGGGATGAGAGGGCCCGTTTTTCTGAGCCTGGGACGGGGCCTGCGTTCAGGGTGGCCTGGACAGCCTCACTCCCTTCCCGTGCTCTCCTGTGAGGCTGCTTGTGACCTAGTCACCTTCTGTGTCAAGTCCTTCCTCTGCATGACCTCTGGGGTGATCTGTTAAACCCACCATCCCAGATTCTTGAGTGCTGTTCTGCCGACCCACTGCTGCGTAACAACCCACTCCAAAACGTGGTAGCTGAAAATAACAGTTTATGATGATCTCTTAACTCTCATGCTTCTGTGGGCTGCCCGGACCCAGCTTAGAGGGTTTTGCCTGGGTCTCTCAGGTGGTCACATTGAGAGGTTGGCTAGACCTATAGCCATCTGAAGACTTGATGGCCCAGATGTCCATGACAGCTCACGCACGTGCCTCGCCTCTCACAGCTGCTGTCAGCTCAGCTGGAGCTGCGGGCGGAAGCGTCTGCACACGGCCTCTCCATACAGCCCGGGCTTCTCCCAGCATGCTGGTTGGCTTCCAAGAGGAAGCTCCTAAGAACTCAGGCAGAAGTTCCAGGATCACTTCTGCCACATTCTGTGTGTTAGGCAAGTCACTGGTGCCTGCTCAGATTCAAGGGTGAGAGACTGGAGGGTCACACTCAAGAGAGCTTGTGGGATAGAAAGACGGCTGAGTCCGTCTTTGGAAGATGCTGTCTACTTCCCATCACCTACCTCCAGCTGAAAGCCTCAGCATCTAAGCAAAGCTGCAGGGGCCTTTGAGGACCAAAGGGGGCAAACCAAATACGTCTCCATCCGAAATGAAAATAGCTTTGTTGAGTTCCAACGGGAGAATAAAATGTAGAGACTTAACATTTAGATTTCAAACTTGTTGCACAGAAAAATGTCAAGGGGAAGTTTGGTGCTGCTTTTCAGCTCCTGAAATCCTGTCTTCTTGGCTTCTCTGAGAAGTTCACGAAGCTTAGACAACTTGGTAATTTTCATCCTTTCCGCGTGCTTGATGTGTTTAGAGACAGCAGTGTGCGCTCACATGCATGGCCACATTTCATGTTGTCATCATCCTTGCACAGATGGGAAACTGAGGCTCGGAGAGGCCTCCTGCTTTCTCAAGTTATTGGCGGAGCTGGGGCTGACGTCGCTTCATCTGCACAGGGCCCTGTTTGTGTGTCTGGCCCGACACCTCCCTGCCACTCCTCTCTTCCTCTAGAAATATGAAGTAGGCTCTTTCATGCCCTCCTGCCTCTGTCACGCTGTTCCTCCTCTAGGAAACCCTGTCCCTACACACACACCTTCCTCCACTCCTGACTCACGCTCAGCCTTCAGGCACAGCCTAGGAGGCCAGCTTGGGCAGGGGTCTCCTAACTGCACCCTCTCTGCAACAGCAAGAGTCCTCCCCTTTTTTCCTCTTCCCACAGCGAAGTATTTCATGCTTGTCTCTCCCCTAGTCTGGACCCTCAGGGTCTTGTCTCCTGCTGTAAATGTGAATTATTATCAGATGTTAACTCATCCTCGAGAAATCGTTTCTGTTCCTCACCCCTTACCTACAACCTGTAATTCTAATATTCTGGCAGACTTCAAGCTGCCCTGCTACTCTGGCAGCAAAAGTCTTCTACAAAAATAGATCACCCATAAACCACCACCGAAGCCAAGCCAGGGATTTGATACGAGTTCAAAAGTAGAAATTATTTTGTGTTAATGAGAAACCATATTGCAAAGACTTGGGAAGAGCGGAAAGATGGAACGTATCAGCTGTTAGATTTAAACCAGATCTGTTTCCAGCGTTAATGTAGGGAATTCATCGTAATACTAGTTACCATAAATAATTTTTAATTGGCATATGTATTGGTTAGATGCATATTTAAAGTAAAAACATGAAAAAGGAGATGCTGTTTTCGTCACTTGTTTTTGGATCTGCACCCACCTGCTCCGGGTGAGAACTTGTTCCGATGGTATGTCTGGATCAGGACCAGCAATGAAAAGGTTAGACCCTGGGTGTGGCACCAGCTCATGCGGCAGACATCAATTGTCATGTCCAGTCAGATTATGCTTTTTCCTTGCATTCTGAATGTTACATCTTCTCTGACATTGTATGTCCACACCTTCGTTCTCCCATGTGAACAGAGCCTCCCACAAATTATAAATAAAGTTGACAGTAAGAACTGACTGGATTAAACAAAAGGTAAACAGGTTTCTTTTTAAGGCACCAGGAACTGTAGAAGACCTACAGAAATAGGAATGCTGCCATCCTTGTGCCTTGACCTTGAGAATCAACTTGGGTTTCTTTCTGATTGTTACTAGAATGCTTCCTGAATGCACAAACATGGTGTACTTTTATTGCATGGCACCTCAGAGCATCTTAAAGATTTTAATTAATTAAAACACCTTGTGAGTCTTCAATTGAGAAGAGAAGGCAACATGACCCAAACAGATTTAACCACAAACCCCTGCCCTTTGCTGTCCCCTCACAAAGCACTTTCCTAGAGTGATGCTGGAGTCTGTCTGTAACTTCACAGTGAGATGACTTGTATGACAAGCATAAAGTGTACAAGGTCCACACAGCGGTGGGGCTCAGAACCTGGAGCTTTGGAGGCAAATACAATTGAGTTTGAGTTCATTTCTCAGTTATGCAGCTTACTGACTCAGTGATTTGGGACAGTCTTTAAAAAATCTCCCTGAGACCTGATTTTCTCATTGGTCAGAAGAGTTGATGATGTGTATCTCATAGAGTTGTGATTATTAATAAAGTAATACGTGTAAAGAGCCTTGCATGTAATCCTGGTTACAGTTTCTTCAGTGACTGCAGAGGTAGTAGTCAGATTAGATATATTAGTGAGTCAGAGAAATTAGATGTCAGCCTGTTCTTTATGAAGCTTGCTCCTTTTAGCCATGCATTTCCTCTGTTTAATAAAATTGGTGATTACATTTGAATCAAGTTTTTGAATATAAAACTCATTAAAGGAAGAATGTGTCTCATTATCTTTGTATGTATCTGACCATGAGTAGTTAATACATGTTTATTACATTTAGTGGAAAGTTTTTCATATTAAAATTAATTTGACATCTGTATCTAATGCAACAGACTGTTTTGTCAGTTATTAAATGATGGAGAATGTTAGTGCATTTTTTGGGGAAAAAAAAAGGTTGGCGTATAGTTGACTTTCATTATGTGTGAGAGTTGTTCTCTAGAAATTCACTGCAAACACCAAACCATTGCTCCTAGGAGAAACCCAGGGTTACCTTCCTGTGAGTCTCTGGTCAAATCATTTTTGTCATTTTTGCATAACCTTGTTTTATGTGTGTTTCTGTTTAAAGACATCATACACACACACACACACACACACACACACACACACACACACGATTCATTAACATTGAACTCATGGCTTACAGCACATTGCGCATGCCTGAATGAAGCTTATCTAACACACAGTCTCTCCCTGAGCCACATCACAGCTTTGTTGTGCTTAGAAACACTAGACAGCACCACACTACTATACTTGGGGGTCATTGTATACAGTGAAATTACCAATAAAAAATGTGACACTAAACGGACTGCAGAAAGCACACTTGTTTATAGTGTGAGAGCCAAAGCAAGAAGGCAGCTGTTTGACTTCAGCTAGAAACGTGTGCAGCCGCCTCTCCAATTTTCCACAATCCTCTCCAATTTTCCACGATCCGTGCATGTCCACAAGTGACTGTGAAAGTGCCAGAAATATTGACTTGGAGGTTACAAATAAATTTTATGCCTGGTGCAGTGACTCATGCCTGTAATTCCCCCACTTTGGGTGGCTGAGGTGGGAGGACTGCTTTGAGCCCGAGAGTTCGAGACCAGCCTAGGCAACAGAGCAAGACTCCATCTCTGCAGGAAAAAAAACAAAACACAAAACAAAACAAAACAAAAAAACAAAAAAAAAGAAAATTAGCTGGGTGTGGTGATATGCTCCTGTAGTTCCAGCTGCTCGGGAGGCCAAGGTGGGAGGATTGCTCGAGCTTGGGAGGTCGAGGATGCAGTGAGCTGTGATTGCACCACCACACTCCAGCCTGCACAACAGATCGAGACCCTGTCTCAAGAAAAGAAAAAAAAAGTTGCTAAGTAGGTGAAAAAGCAAGTACAGAATCCATGAATAATAAGGATCACTTATACTGCTTTATCAAAATTAAATGTCATAGCATACAAAGAATTTCTGTTTTCCAGTAAAGAGCTACTTCCCCCCATCCATTGAACAGCCCTAGCTATAGTAATGGTAATTAATGAATAATGCAGCCAACCGTATCATTGTTGATTACTGACTGGCCTCAGTGCGTGGGTGTGAGGAGGGGGCAGAAGGGACAAGCGCCCCCAGCGTGGTTGCGGCAGTAGTCTTGCTGCTTTGTGTGCTGTGGCTTTGCTCCCTGGTCTGTGTGAACTCACCCTTGAATCTGGATCACTGTATTCCTCTGCGGGCACACGATTTAGGAATCCTTACCAGCAAAGTAGACACACAAGCTGTTTTTTTTTAAGTTGTTGTTGTCTTTGGGGAGGCAGAGGATGGGTGAAGAGGAGCTGTCCCCCAAAGGAGTCCCGATCCAGGGAGGAAAGCGGGTCCAGGCCCAGCTGCCCAGGAAGGAAGGGATCAGAGCAGCAGTTCACCAACAGTCCAACTCGAATTAGACCCACAAAGCAAATGACTGGTTAGGGAAGAGTTGCTCCTCCAGGAGTCTGTCCTCACAGTTTGCCGACTGCCTGAGGAGACTGCGCTATGGAAATGCCTGACAGGCTTACTCAGCACACACAAAGGCCCCCAAAGGCCCCCAGGTGGGCCTGGCTGCTGGCACTTCGGCTCAGCTTGTGACTCTGAGCTCCCAAGGTCAGGGCCAGCCTGCCTGAGCAGTTATAAGTGACAACACACCCACTGAGTGGGGACAGGCAGCAAAAGGAGGAAGGGAGTGAGGATTTAGCAATAGTTGTCCACGTTGTTATCACAGTACAGCCCTGTTGTGGGCTCTTTTTTTTTTTTTTTTTTGTACTATGAGGGCTCTTTTCTCTCTGGCGGTCATGAGAGGTAGGTACTTGGGGGGTAATACTGCATCACTGCGAGACGGAGGCAATAGTGTGCTGATGAAAATAACTCCAGTTGTCACAGATTAATAACAGCTAAAAGTTACTGAAGACTCCCCATGGTCAGGGGCTGTTATAAACACTTCATGCGTATTGGCTCATTTCATCCTTTTCCCTCTAAGCAGGCACTTATTATGCCCACTCTACAGATAAGAAAACTGAGGCCTAGAGTGGCTAAGTCCTAAATAAACCCTGGGTTACACTGCTGGCTCCTAGCCACTACACAATTCTGTTGAACTGTTATGCAGAACCCTTGGTCTACCTCCTCGGGCTCGCAGGGTTAGAGATTCAGGCATCGGCCGCGGCATATGTGCATTGTGCATGGACTGTGTGAAGTAGGTCTGCACCCAGGGCCTCAGGAGATGCGAAGATGAGCCTGGCAGCCCTTTGTCCTCCAGGCGTCGGCAGTCTGGGAGGGTGGGAAAGGCAAGAATGGGCAGAAAACAGCAGGTTCCCCTGAGGGGTATGGGGGGCTCTTTGGACTCAGGGATATGGCAGATTGGAGGAAAGGGAATAGATTGTTAGGGGTATCAGGGAAGAATAGGAAATGGTATCTTAAAAGAGGTGACATTGCAATAGGTCTAGAACAAGTTTCTCAAGCTCATTCTAGACCCTCATTTTACTCTTTGCAGTCAGAGTTAGCCAGTACCCCAGCATCCACATAGAGCCTTCCTACCCACCAGCCCGTATCCCCTCCTCACCAGCCAGCACTTTTTGTGTGGGGACCCTGCAGTGTGAGTGAGGGATCCATTGTCAGGTGAGAGAGTAAATTCCCCAGGTTTCGCTATAAACTAAGGCGCCACAGTTCACCTGGGCATGAGCGCACATGACATTCAGCACCTGCCTTCATCCTGCCATCAGGGCTAACCTGACTTTACTTACCATCTTCCCATAAATAAAATGGAGAAACTTCCAATATAGAACATTTGGAGGTGAAAACACATGTGGAAGAGTCTTTGTATCCAGGCTTGCACTGAAATTCTTTGTGACTCTCCTGTCAGGAGGATTTTCCTTTTTCTTCCCCCTCTCCCCCACCCGAGACGGAGTCTTGCTCTGTCACCCAAGCTGGAGTGCAGTGGCACGATCTCAGCTCACTGCAAGCTCCACCTCCCAGGTTTAAGCAATTCTCCTGCCTCAGCCTCCTGAGTAGCTGGTCTCGAACTCCTGACCTTGTGATCCACCCACCTCGGCCTCCCAAAGTGGTTTTTTTCCTCTCTCTGTCTCTCTGTTTCTCTCTCTCTCTCTTGACTTTTTGGTTTTGAATTTTAAAGCACCATGATTGAAACTACTGAGTCTGCCTTGAGTTGTAACTCTGAGACAAGTTGCTATGGCCATGTGTGAGATATGAATGGGCCCAGCCTCTGAACTGTCAGCTGCTTGTTGGTTGGCTGGGCTGGGCTAGGTCTCCTTATCCTGGGTCCTTTTGAATCTGCCTGGTGGGGACACAATAATATCTTTGTAAGGAGGAGCCTGGACTCTAAAGGAAGCAGCTGACTGTGTTTCGAATTCAGACTGTTTCCCCTCTTCTCTCCATATGCCCCATCTCTCCACCCTCCACCCCACAGTAGACAGAAGGTTTTTACTCCTCAGAGAAATTGGATTTTGGTTGTAATAAAGTCATTACATAGACCCCATAACTGTTTAAGGTAGCGAGTTCACAGGCAGTCGGTGCTGGCATTCCAGTGTGATTTATTCTTCAGCTTCTCAGCTATCCTGCTGCAGGGGGAAAGCGGGTGTTAACAGCCTGCCATGCAAAAAAATTGACACGGCTATAAAGATCATCCTTTTCTCTGCGTGTCTTCTTCACTGGCCTCCTACTGCTAAAGTAAATGAGTAATATTTTAAAGTATCCATTCTTTAACATCAAAATATTATCCTTAATTTGCTTTTCTCTCTGGCTTTTGTCTTCATGTGAGGATAAAGCCAGCTAAAAATACCTGTGATAATTCTTTACATAGCAGTACTCCAGCAGGTGCCAAGAAACATACAGATCCTGCGATGGACAGATCAACCCTTCCTTGGGCACTAGGGAAGAAGAAAGGGCACCAGCATGGGTCCAGGAGGGTCTTTGCATTGCGTTCCACTGACTATCAGCGGGTACCTCTCACCATCTCACCCACTTACTGCCTACCCCTTATTATTTTGAGTCAAGTTCTGTTATTACAGTCTTTAATATATGGGAAAGGGAATCTGGTTATTTGCTGTGGCATTTAGGGTGCTTTCCTCTGCAGGAAGTAGAAAACCCATCAAACTGATTTGAGCCATAAAAGGAATTTATTGGCTTATGTCGCAGAAACATCACAGGCAGATGGTTTCAGGCCAGGGCTGATCCAGCGACTCCAAGGTGTCACTGCAGACCTGGTTTCTTCCCTTTTACTGGCTCTGCCTCTGCAGTGGTTGTCTTCAAACTAAGAGTGACTCTCCTCATGGTCCCAAGATTGTTGGCAGCGGCTTTTGGGGGTTCTGTCACACTCAAAAGAGAAAAGAGTCTCAGAAAACCTGTGTCTCTGCATCCTCTAAAGGGTCTTACTTAGGTCACATGCCTGTCATTGTGACCAGGAGAATGGAGTGGACTGATTGGCTCAGCCTAGGTCACATGATCCATATTTACAGTTAGGGGTGGAATCGGCTTCCCCAGAACCACAAAGATCCCTGGGTAGAAATACTTTGAGAAGGGAGGAGAGGGGAGATAATGCCAGAGAGTGACCAACATCCGTCACTTAATTGTGAACAAAATAATAGACCTTTTTCTGTTTGTGTATTTAAATTGGTTAATATTGGTGCTAGAAATATGTTGTTGAAGGCGGGGCTTCTTTTTTTTTTTTTTTTTTTTTTTTTTTACCAATTCCCTGGTCTCAATCCCTTGTTTTCCAGGCTCAGAGACTAGACATGCAGGAAAAGAGCTTGCTGGAAGTGAGGTCAGATCACAGAGCTCCTTGCTGCTGTCCTAGGACCTGAAGTGGGAGGGAAGGAGGAAAGGACAAATGGAAACATGGTCACTCTTCAAATAAAATATACTTTAAGAGTTTATATTCCTTGCAGCATTGTTTATAAAGAAACATGCTTAGTGAAACTGAATGATGATAAGAAACATCCCTACCTAATTTGTTACTTTTCCACAATTTGAACTTTCCTATTCACAGTTCTCTTGTCCCCTCTGCACCATGCCACGTCCTCATTCAAATCCTGTTTTTTTAATGAACGATAAAGAATCCTCCATCTTCTCTTTTCAGTGGACAGTTTGCAGTTGTGAAGAAATGCCGTGAGAAAAGCACTGGCCTCCAGTATGCCGCCAAATTCATCAAGAAAAGGAGGACTAAGTCCAGCCGGCGGGGCGTGAGCCGTGAGGACATCGAGCGGGAGGTCAGCATCCTGAAGGAGATCCAGCACCCCAATGTCATCACCCTGCACGAAGTCTATGAGAACAAGACAGACGTCATTCTGATCTTGGAACTGTGAGTGCTGCCTGGGCCAGGCTGGGCGGGAGAGAGTGTGGTGGGCGGGAGGGAGTGTGGTGGGCGTCAGCCACAGCTTCGTTCCAGCCGGACCACGCCACAGAGAGCCCAAGAGATGGATCAGGAATTGGTTCTCCTGTACAGGGTGTGTGAGAGCCATGCCGCCTGACCTGAAACCCAGCTGCAGGGATCTAGAACAAACTCAAAAGAGCAGCTCCCATCACTGTGGTTTCACCCAGTTTGCAAGAGGGTCTCCCAGTCTTGGGGTTCACCACTTTCTGGGGTTCATCTTTGTCATGAGCACATCTATATTCTGAGTTTCCCGTTAAGCTTCAAACATATGTCCTTCTTCCCTCTCTATTCCTGTCCTCTCTCTTTTTTTCTGCCTTTCTTCCTCTGTTCTATTTATCTCTTCCCCCCATCTCTTCCCCCTCCCTCTATCTTAAACGCATGAACCCCATTTTTAACTGCTGAATCCATCAACACTAATTATATGAATAGGTAAAACTGAGCCAGAATCACTCAAATAGGACTTGTTTTTAAAGCAAGTTGCTGATTTTCTCAGGCAAGCCATGCCCATCAGATGTTATTATGGGAAACTGATTGCGGCGGGTGTGGTGTTTCTCATCTCCCTCTCCCACCCCTCCGGTCCCCAGCTTCCTGCCTGCTGTGCCGAGTGGGACCCCACTCCCTGTGGCTGAGTCCAGCAGCACATGCTGGTGGGAGAGGACAGGAAGCCAGCTTGGGGCGCACATCTGTCTGTCTCTGGGCTTTTGGGATGGAGGCGAGATGTGAGTGCCTTGAGGGAGGAGGGACGGATGGAACCAAAGAAGATTTGAGGACAAACCCATCCTCGGTGGCTCTTAGTGATGACAGACTCCATCCATTGAATGCAGCCTCTTGAATTCAGATTTGCCCTTTTACCCATCCAACAGTCCTCTTCTTTGCGATCCAATGGCCTCCTTCTTTGCAGACACCTCAGGTATAAGAAGAAATTTTTAAGACCACAGGAGAAGGTTGGCAGAATTGCCAGGCCAGCTCCCAGTCACCACCCTGCAGGTACCTCGACTTTGCAGTCCCAGGTGCCTGCAGTCCCCGCAGCATCTTGTCTCACCACTGGGATTTGGGCACATTTCTGTATGAGTCTTAGCCACAAATTTCTTAACCATAAAATGGGGTTAATAATATCTCAGAAGGTTTATGGGGAGATAAATGATATAAGAATTTTTAAATACCTAACACTGTGCTGCCTTGTAGATGAGATTAATATGTTCCCTCCCTCTTTCCTTCCTTCCTTCCTTCCTTCCTTCTTTCCTCCCTCCCTTTTCTCCTTTCCTCCCTTCCTCTCTCCTTCCTTCTTCCCTTCCTCCCCTCTTCCAAATCATCATTTCTCAATCTTGGCACAAGTGACATTTGGGACTGAATCACTCTTCCTTCAGGCTGTCCTAAACATTGTAGAATGTTTAGCAGCATCTCTGGCTTCTACCTACTGGATGCCAGTGGCACTCTTACCCCATGTTGTGACAACTAAAAATATGTCCAGACATTGCCACATGCACCCTGAGGGCAAAATCTCCTGCTTCCCCCTGTGCCCCCACACCCTCGCAACTGAGAACTCTGGCTTTAAAGGAAGAACAGAGCTTTAAGGGGCCAGTAGATTAAGGACTTGCTTGGGGTACAGCAGAGGAAAAGGGACAGATCATGGTATAATCCTCACTGTGGCTTTATATGGCTCCTGGGGGGCAGCAGCCTGGAGTGAAGATGGGGGCTGGGGAACCAGACAGAACTGGGATCAAAATCCAGGGCAAATCCTTTCTTGTCTTTAAGCCTACATTTCCTGCCTTAAGACAGTGAATACAAAGTGCCTGGAAAAAGAAACATAACAAATCACAACTATTCTGCCTTTTCAAATAATTCCCAGGTTGCGCCCAGTGACTCAAGAATGTCACTTATCCTCATTTCATACTAAAATATTTGAGCAATGCCTATGAGTCACTGACCCTCTTGTGCCTGTCGGCATGTACATATTGCGCCTTCAACTTCTGTTGACTGACCCCAATTCACAGATAGTTCCCATTAGGTGCATTTACCCTAGCCTAAATTGGGTGGCATACAATTATTTTTTTACCATTTGATTATGTAAAATTTTTATTTATAATAGAGCAAATATTGGAGGAGAGTTGCGTCATTCTATGAAAGTTAACACATGTAAATCATGTAACCAGCACTCTAATTGGGACTCAGAACAGTTCTCATACCCCTAAATACTCCAGTACTCCTTGTATTAATACTACCCCGTCACACCTACCCTCTGCCACCTAACGCCTGCATGCCCTGAGCTGGTCTTCCTCACTGTTTGTATTAGTCCATTGTCACACTGCTATAAAGGCAGACCCGAGACTGGGTAATTTATGAAGAAAAGAGGTTTAATTGACTCATGGTTCTGCAGGCTGTACAGGAAGCATGGCCGGGGAGGCTCAGGAAACTTACAATGATGGCAGAAGGTAAAGGGAAAGCAAGCACCATCTTCACGTGGCCGACAGGAGGAAGAGAGAGAGAAGGAGGAAGTGCTACACACTTTCAGACAACCAGATCTCCTGAGAACTCTATCAGGAGATCAGCAAGGGGGAAGTTCACCCCCATGATTCATTCACCTTCCACCAGGCGCCTCTTCCGATATCAGAAATTATAATCTGGCATGAGATTTGGGTGGAGACACAGAGCCAAACCATATCACTATTGTTTTGTCATTTTGAAAATGTCCAGTGAATAGACTTGTACAGTATACAAGTGTTTGAAACTAGCTGCTTTCACTTGGCATAATGCATTGGAGATCTGTGTATGAAGAGTGTGTCCATTTTTATTACTGACTGGTATTTCATTGTATGGATTTTTTATAATCCATTCACCCATTTGGGTTGTTTCTAGTATTTGATAATCATGAGTAAAACTGCTACAAACATTCGCATCCAGACTTGTGTGTGAGCGTAGGTTTTCATTTCTCTTCAGTAAATACCTAGAGGTCTTGGGATTGCTGGGTCGTATAGTAAACGTGTGTTCAACTTTATGAGAAACTGCCAAGCTGTCTTCTAAAGTGAGCAGACTGTTTTACAGTTCCTGCAGCAATGGATGAAAATTCCAATTGCTCCACCAGTGGGGCTCCCTACTGTTTTCAATTGTAGGCTTTCTAACAGTTGCATCTTGGCATACAGCTTTACATTGTTAACTGCATGATGACCCTAAATGAAAGCTGAGCGAGCTCACTGGGAACAGCTTTTAGATAGAGTGAGCAGGAAGGCCCTTAGGAGCTGGCTGCTTGCTTCACAGGGCTAGACAGGTCCCTGGTTATTTGCTCTTCATAAATTCTAGTGTCCCCTGGGAGCTGACTGTCTTTGCCTCTCCACTACCCAAGCATCTGAGGGGTTGTGATGCTTCCCTTCATGACATGCTTCCAGTCAACATGACTGGACCATGAGGAGCCCAGATATTTGGTCAGAATAATAATTACGTCTGTGAGGATGTTTTTGGGTGAGATTAGCATTTGAATCGGTAGACTGAATAAACAGAACACACTCCTGAATGTGGGTGGCTGCATCCGATCACTGGGAGGCTCGAATAGAACAGAAAGGTTGACCCTGAGTAGGAGACCATTTTTCCTGCCTAACATGACTTTGAACTGGGACACCAGCTTTTCCTTGCCTTTGGACTTAAACTGAAGCAGCAGCAGTTCCTGCGTCTTGAGCCTGCTGGCTTGGGCTGGAACTGCACCATCAGCTCTCCTGAGTCGCCAGCTTGCCGACTCACCTTGCAGATTTGGGGACCTGCCAGCTTCCATAATAATGTGAGCAAATTTCTATATATGCGTATGATGCGTAGGATGCGTATGCACAGTACGACGTGTGTTTCTCCGGAGAACCCTGATAATACAGTAGCACTAAGTACCTAAGAACAGAAAGTGCGTCTTGGAAGTCTGTCCCATTTTTTATATATTTGCATTACCTTGAAGAGGTGTGTTGTAAGTTTTTTTTCTTTTTGCTATACTTGTTTTGGAGGTTATATTTTATAATTTTTGATAGACTATTGAGGATATTAAATCTGTCCAGGAGAAACAGTCATCTTTGCCTTGGAGAAAATTACCATCCTAAATTCTAATGTCTTTAACAGCAGCTTTAGTCATCAGTGACAGATTCCATTTCCACTTTTCTTTCTTAAGAATGCTGAAGTACGGCGGTGGTTAAGGAGAGAATCAAAATGAAGAACTTGTTCGGAATATAACCCCATGAGGTAATAGTGGCTGTTGGTCTGAATCTTCTGGCTCAGTAATTTTTGAGGTTTTGGATTTACTGCTTTGACATGAGCTCCACGGCAAGTCGAACTTCCTCTGAGGGTTACTGATGAAGCGAGTCCCCTTGTTGAAGCCTGGTGCCTGTCTCTACCTAGATATATGTGAGTTCTCTCCTCCAGACTCCAGGCCTATCCTTCCCACTGAAATAAACATCCCAAACTACGCCTTCACTTGATATTTCATGAACCACTGCCACTGACCCAAAAAGGTGTCTTCTCTGTCCTTTGTACAGAAACTATTTGGGGTCTGCATTAAAGGTGTGGTTATCAAATCCCAGTCCAGGAGCTGCCCTTTAACATTTTTGCAAGCCTGAAAGTAGCTTTAAAGTCATGTGTTTTTCCCCCTCCTGCTTCACTGGAGAATCATTTCACAGAGGATCTGTCATTGCAGCTCAGCATAGCATACATCTGAAGGAGGCAAATGTGATTTCTTAGAATCACGATTTCAGATTTCATGTCTTCCATGTCCCATTGTTCTCTAATGAAGTCGTGCCGATACCAGAATTTCTTCTTACCGTGTTGCGGCTCACCCACACGTCGTCACATGGGCAAGCCACTACAGAACTTTTATCTCCAGTGCTTGGATCGTTTCATAACTTGCCTTGTTATCTGGTGAAGGGTGAAGCCAAACTCACAGAACTTAAAAGTCGATGCTATTTCTAAAGTTTGTGGCATTGTTCATCAGCAGCCCTGGCTTCTAGCTTGCCATTCCTAAACTGGCTGCTCAGAAACAGCCAAGTATTTTGGTCTGTGGATAGTTATGCCTTTTTCTGTCTAGATGTCCTCTGCCCAGCCATTGTTCAAACCCAAGTGCCCTTAGGGGATAGGCATACAATGTCAATGAGGATGGTTGGCCTCCATGAAGCCTCAGTGTCAGGGAAGCCAGCTGTGGAGACTGTGGCCCACTGGAGCACTGAGGCCCCACCCCGAAGGGACAGCCACCAATCAGTTGATTGTTGTTGTGTGTAATTTTGGATTCAGTGTTGTCAGCTCTTCCAGTTTATTCAGGAAAAGTCTGTAATCTAGATTTTTTAATATTGGCAGTCAATTCATAGTATTCATGAACAGACAAAATAAAGCATCTGAAGATTGTGTGTCTTGCACAGACTTCCAAATTCTAGTCTGTTTTATGTAAGCAATAAGTTGATTGCTACTATAGGAGAAGTAACATGAGAAAGACTGCCTCAAGGGGTTAGTGATTCTATGGGAAGGGCAGGTTGCACACTTAGCATTATAAAATGATTTTTTATATATATACAGTTTAATTTAAAACAGTGGCTCTTAAACTTTAGCACGCATCAGAATTGCCTGAAGAGCTTGTCTGACTATTTGGCAAGCGTCCAGAGTTTTGTATTCAGTGGGTTTGGGGTGGGACCTAGGCGTTTGCGTTTTTATTTAATTTTATTTTTCGTAGAAATGGGGTATCCCTATGTTACCCAGGCTGGCCTCAAGCTCCTGCACTCAAGCGCTTCTCTCTCCTCAGCCTCCTGATTAGGTGGGACTGGGGCGTGAGCCACTGGGCCCAGCTCAGAATTGACTTTTTGTTTTTTTTCTTGAGACAGGGTCTCATTCTGTCACCCAGGCTGAAATGCAGTGGCACATTCATAGCTCACTGCAGCCTTGAACTCCTGGGCTTGAGTGATTCTCCCACTTCTGCCTCCTGAGTAGCTGGGATTACAGGTGTGTGGCACCACACTCAGCTATTTTTTATTTTTTGTAGCTTCAGAGTGTTACTTTGTTGCCCAGGCTGGTCTCGACCTCCTGGGCTTATGCAGTCCTCTCACCTTGGCCTCCCAAGTTGCTGGAATTACAGGTGTGAGCCACAGCGCCTGGCCAGAATTTCCATTTTTAACAGATTCCCAGGTGATGAGGATGCTGCTGGTCTGGGTTCGTCTTTTGAGAGGCTGTGCTCCCCACAAAGGATATGTTGCCGTGCTATGTCCCGGTCTTAGTTCATTTTGGGTTTTGCAATAACAAGACCACAGACTGGGTAATTTATAGAGAAAATAAGTTTATGTCTTACCGTGCTGGAGGCAGGAAGTCCATTCGGCTGCGTCTGATGTGGGTCTTCTTACTGCGTCATACATAACATGGCAAAAGAGATCGCGTGGCAAGAGAGGGCAAGAGCCCACTCCCAGAGGCCCTTTTTTAAAGGTGCTAAACCCACCCGTGAAGGTGCAGGAGCCCTTATGGCCTAAATTGCTTCTTGAAGTCCCCTCCTCTCAACGCTCTTACAATGGCAATTAAATCTCCACTTGAGTTTTGAAGAGGACAAACATTCAAACCATAGCATCCCAGTGTCTCAGAACTTGACCTTTTTGGAAATGAGATCGTTTTAGATGTAATTAATTAAGATGAGGTCATACTAGAGTAGCATAGAGAACCTAATCTGATAGGACTGGTGTCCTTATAAGGCCCTGTGGAGACAGAGGAGTGGAGTGAAGCATCTACAAGCCAAGGAACCTGCCAGAAACTAGGACTGAGGCATGGAGCAGATTCATCCTCAGATCCCTTAGAAGGAACCAGCCCTGCCAACATTCTGAGTTAGGACTGCCAGCCCCCAGAACTATGTGGTAACAAGTTGTTGTTTTAAACCACCCCATTTGTGGTCCTTTGTTAGGGCAGGCCTAGGAAACTAACACAGAGGCACTAGTTAACAGAAACTAGATGTCCTGGACTGGGAGCCTACTCACATGTTAATCTAAAATTCTATTAGCAAGTTAGAAACAAAACAAAACATAATGCCTAATTATGGTAATGCCATCAAGTAACTGCAAAATGATGAAATACGTACATCTTACTCCCTGCAGATAGCCTGAGCAGAGAAGGATTGGAGAGGGGTGGGGGTTTGGAGTCTAACATAAGATAAGGGAGAAATGGACATCACCAGCTTCTGGCCTGCTTCAGGATGGTCACCCGAGTAGCTCCGGATCACATGTCTGAAAGGTTACCATGTTAAGAATTGTAAAGTGAAAGTGCTAAGATGTCCGAGTAAGTATTAGCATAGCGGATTGTTCCAGGGAAATCAAGCCAGTTCAGTTCTCCAATCCTATATTTCTCCCCTTATTTGTTCTGCTTCCATTTCGAAGCACATCTTTAAAACAGAGTAACCCCATTTAGCTTTCTCTCTCTTTCAAGTGACAGGAAATTCCATTTAATTAGTGCAGTCTGCTGTGGTTGTGGCCAAGTGCAGGGCATGGAATGAATAATGCATTTCTTATATTTAAAAAGGTAAATTTTACTGAAGTTTTTAATCATGGTAAAACAACATACAGTTTACCATCTTAACCATTTTTAAGTGTACAGTACAGCAGTGTTAATTATATGCATATGGTTGCGCAACAGATTTCTAGAGCCTTTTCATCTTGCAAAACTGAAATCCTGTTTGCCTATTGAACAACTCTTCTTTTTAGCTCTGTTTTTTACTTTGGCTAAGTTAATAATTTCTGGAATTCAGTTTGCCTATCACAAACAACTGCCAAGTTGTATTCAAACATTTGTGCAGTATTAGGTCGCTTTTTGTAGGATCACGGTTCAGTTGGCTCACTCTGTCTTGCATAACCAAACTGAGCTGCTAAATAATCAGAATACAAATACAACTTTGTTTTTCATTGTATGTCAGCATGGTGCATGTATGTAGACGAACACATGGTGCCTTGGTCAGCAAGATCAGAATCACAAGAGCCTTTCAGGAAACACATGCAATGATTAAAGTGATAGTTTCAAAGGATCTTAAAAGTGGCAAAAATGGTACAGAGCTGAATGCGGTGGTCGGGACTTAGGGAAGCTGATAAATGGAGTGTGTGGTGCAGAGCCCTTCTGTCTCCTATCTCTGCTTCTCTCGGGGCGCTCACGAACCACAGTAGCACACACTCAGACTTCCTCAGTGCCTTCTTTTGCTGCCACATTTGTTCTCTCTTTTCTGAGCTCGAGCCAGCTCTTTTGACTTTTTGAACTTTTGTCTTTATTCACAAAGGTAATTTCAAGAGCTCTTGTGGGTTCCACTTCTGGCACCCCGCTCCTCAGATATCTACTATTAGGCAAGAGCAGAGAAGTAAAGTGCATTTGGCAGCAGTCTCTGCCTTTCAAAGCGGAGCTAAATCATGTCAAATAGGTTATTTTCCATCCAGGCATTCTCTTGAGAAAGAAAGCCCTGTGTGTGTCTTCCCCCACACTCTCACTTCTTGCCAGTTCAGTTGAAAAGTGTTCCCTTGATGTTATTAAATAGGTATTTTCACTCACTGAAGTGGATTATTTGATTTCTGCATGGTCTTAAGAAAAACTGAGACAATAGGCATCTTAAAAACAAAGCCCGCGTGGTATCTGTGAGCTCGTAGATCTGTGGTTTTTAGGATATAGTCATAATTTTAGTATCTGCCGTGATGTTCTCCATGCTGATTACATGAGCTGTAAGTAATATTTGGAATCTCTGCTCATCTCTGCTTAAGACCCATGATCGTGGTTAATTTGGGAAACTGAGGCAATGCTGCTTAGGAACCGCCACAGCTCCAGGCAGGTAACTATTCTTAGACTCCTTCCCAGGGACCAGACTCTCTTGCACCACTCTCTGGGGTGGTGCAGATCCTGCAAATTGTTCATACTTCCTCTTAGAAACCCTCCCCGATCTCATATCTTCTTCCTGTTTTGGCCAACCGCTTCCCCAACCTGCACATCAAGCGGGTGTAATGGAAGAGAACTTTGTGGAATTGTGGCTTTAGCTGTCCCCTCACATGGACTGGTTTTGCCTCTTGCCCAGTTCCCTCTCCTCACTGCCCCAGTATCTTCCCCATCCTCGTCATGGTCTCCCCAGCACTGTGGCTGCCACCATCCTGGCCGGGCAGCTCCCTCTCTCCACCCAGAGCCAAGTCCCTTCCAGGCCCCGGGGCTGCCCGCTTGGTGGTCAGGCTCCACTCAAACCTTCCGTTTGACTTTCCTCCACTCTGGTCATACGGAGTCCACATCCAGGTCTCACTGTGCCCAGAATTCTGGGATGGTGACTAGGGTGATGATTGGAGATAGGCAGCCAGGGATGGTTCGTCTCCAGCTGGTACTCCAAGACAGAGAGTGCCTAGGCCGCAAGTCCTGGGAGCATTGCCTTATTAGATCAATATCTGCAAGCAGGTCAGTGGCAGTCTTCCCAGGACATCCTTGAGCCCTTCAGAGTATCCCCTTCTGCCTCATGCCTTACAAAATGTGGTTTCACAAGCAAATACTTCCAAGAACAACCTTATACTGATTTTTTCTCCTAATTTGTATTTCCAGATAACCAAGTATTACCTCATCTTCTTCTATTTAACAACTCTTTTTTTCCCCTGTGTGTAACTTGTTTTTAATATTGTCAAAATTACTGCGATGCAAATGAGGAACATCAGGGCTCTAGCGAGAGCGCTGGGAATATGTGCTTGTTCCATGTTGAAATGTCAGTTTCATTTCCAGCCTCTGAATGAAGGCAGTGACTGAGCATGGCTACCGTGAGAAGCAAACACTATTCAGTTAACAAAGTTACATAGAAATGGACTGAAGGACCTGGTCTTCCCTGGATGACAGAAGTGTTATTGACATTTCCCCTAATATTTTGATAGGAAAATTCAAGTAGAGTTGATAATTTCGAAAAGGTAGGGTAGAACGTTCACTACTTTTAAGGCACTTGCACTTAGGCTGGGTCTTCCCAAACTGCCTGAAGAGAGGATATGGTTAAATGACTGAGTGGCTTTCCTTGGAGGAAAAGGGAAACTGCACTTCTCTTTACCTTTCTGAGTCAGCCAAGGTGGATGCCTCCCTGAAGTGATCTGATTTCATCCTTGCATGCAACTCCAGGAGAGTGGCATTACCACCCTGCAGATAAGGAACGCTGTGCCCCCTCTGTCCACATACAGGTCACAGGAGCAGGTGGAGAGATGCTCATTCTCAGACAGTAGCCTCCTGGGAGGGAATTCTTTTGTTTGAGTTTTCCAAGCCCTAGAATTCTGCTAAGCCACTGTAGGATGTTGCCTGCAAGGCCCCATTTTCTGTGGGCTGGTTGGCCAGCTTTACTCTTCCTTCTTGAGAGTGACTCTCACATTCCGGTGGTTCTGGAGACACATTTGCTCCTCCTCCATTTGAAAGCAGTGATTTAGAAGCTTTTGAAAGCCAACCTGGCCTTCGAGCGCCCCTCACGTTTCTGCTTCCTTCCCTCGCGCAGCTGCATTGTTCTTGCCTCTCATTTCTTAGCATTTCCATGAAGTTGGAGGTGGGCAGAAGATGTTCTAGTTTTCCAGTGGGATTGCTGAAGTGCAGGAGTGGGATGGCTTCATGGGGGCTCTGGTGTGACAGTGGTATGTGCCTATATGCCCCTTGGATATATTTCTTTGAGGGCAAGACTGCATCCTACTGTGGCACCCACAGCACTTAACACTGTGCTTGGCCCAGTACAGGGATGTCAAATCCAGATAGAGCAGGAAGAACAGAGGATCTGAAAAAGAGTCACGTGTGGCTCAAGAACCAGTTAGTTGTCCAGGGAGAAGGACATTTTTAGGGGAAATGTTCATTTACTTGCATGAGCTTCAGAAAACTCTTGACCGAGTTTCCTAAAGAGCAAAGTGAATATCAGGGTTTGGGTCACTTTGGGTCCTACCAGGAAGCAGATGACCCACACAGACAAGGCAATTTGAGACTTAACAAACATGCATGCAAGGTTTGGAGGACATGATAAGTGATGGGGAAGCACCCTCTGAGAACGGAGCTGTCGTCACCCTTGGACCTGAAAAGTAAAACAGGGGAGTGGTGTGAGGACCCCGGAAAGGATGACTTCCTGCAGAGCACTGCATGACATGAGCTGAGCCTCAGTAGAGGGCCTCAGCCAAATATACGGCCACATGGCTGGAAACTCTTCTCCTTTTCTGTGGGGCTACCTGTTGGCCAAACCAAACTAGTGTCCTGTTTTCAAGGGAACCTTTTGGTTCAGTCTCTATGAGCAGCCTCCCTAAACCCAGAAGTGGATGTAGGAGATTGGAGCGTGATCTGGAGAGGCAGGGAGAAAGTAACCTCTCTCCGGGTTCAAAGAGATTTGTCTTCGTTCTCTAGTCCAGTTGACACTTAAGACCTGATGCTGTCACTAATTAGGACAACCCAAATTTCCCGGCGTCGCCCTTCCCCAATGGCATCCTTCCACTGAAAAATGCACAATTTGTCACTGCATAGTTAGGGTCCATTTGATCTCATGCCCTCTTTTCTCAAAGACTGTGCCCATCAGAAATTCTTTAAAAGGGAGTACATGTTTTGGAAGCGTGATCCCCTTTTGTTTTCCCTATTGTAAACTTCCTTGTTGGAACGGGGCGGTAGAGACATGGAGGGTGAGGGCCACAAGTCTTGGCTCTTTGGCAGGTGATAGCTTTCCATTGCCAGGGACACTTGCCCAGCAGGAAAGCTCACCTACCTCTTCTATCGCTTGGGTGCCCCATCCATCTCAGAAGGGATGCGAGTGGTCTTGGTGCTCCTTGGCATCCATGTTTATAATGGATGCAATGGGAAGGGTTTTCATGGAGACAGGATGCAATCTATATTTGCTCCCGTCTCTTCCTTGACTCTCATTCCCTCTTCAGATCACTTTCATCTACCTTCCATTTCCACTACTGGCACTGAAAGGGTGCTGCCAAAACCTTCTGATACTTATTGCAAAATGTATTAATTTGAATGCAGCGTATGATACTCAATTGTCACCTCTTAATAAATTGGTAATCCCTACAGATGTATCTCTAGGTCTCTCTGGAGTCCTTCAGTTACTTCTCCAGGGGCCTACTCGACATTTCCACCCAGACAGGTCTCCCCAGGTACCTCAACTTCACGTGTCCTAAACTGGACTCAGCATTCCCTCCACACCCGCTACTCCCCTCTGCTTCTCTAGCTCAGTCCGTGGCATCCACATCTTCCTGTTTCCTCAAACTGGGAACGTTGGAGCTCTCCTTGCCTCTTTCTTCTCGCCCATTCTCCACTGTGCCACACATCTAGTCTTCCATGACGTCCTGCAGGCTCTGCTGCTGAAAGAGCTTCTGAGTCTCCCCTTATTACCATTCTCTTTGGCCGTGGCTCAGAATCTTGAGAATTCTTCCCGAATTATTACAGCATCCTCTAGTTTCTCTCCTGTTGAGCTCACCCCGGGATTGATTACAAAACAGCTGCTTCTCTTGCTGAAGAATCTTTGGTGAATGGCACATGAATAGATGCTCAATATTATTAGTCAGTAGGATCTACAACTCAGAAGCACCGTGAGATGGCACTTCACACCCACTAGAATGGCTATAATAAAAAAGACAGGCACTGTCAAGTGTCGGCGGGGATGTGGAGAAATTGGAGTGCTGGTGAGAATGTAACTTGTTCCAGCCACTTTGGGAAACAGTTTGTCTGTTCCTCAAAATGTTAAACATGGTTTCCATAGGACTCAGCGTTTCCACTCCTCAGACTGTACCCAAGAGGCATGAACATGTATTTCCACATGAAAGTGGTAGAAGTATCATTCATACTAGACAAAAAGTGGAAACTAACCAAATGTCCCTCAGCTAGTGAACAAAATATGGTATGTCCATACAATGGGCTGTTACTTGGCAAGGAAAATAAGGAGGTATTCATGTGTGCGACAACATGGATGAACCTTGAAAACATGCTAAGTGAAAGAGGCCAGACTCAATAGACCACACACCCTATGGTTTTATTGACATGAACTGTCCAGAGTAGGCACATCTGTGGAG
Source organism: Macaca mulatta (assembly GCF_049350105.2). Classification (NCBI taxonomy): domain Eukaryota; kingdom Metazoa; phylum Chordata; class Mammalia; order Primates; family Cercopithecidae; genus Macaca; species Macaca mulatta. Next base: position 118,361,559 of record NC_133420.1, read on the forward strand.
ACAGAAAGTAGCTACATGACTGCCGAGGGCAGGTGGGAGTGTGTTGGGAAACCGGTGGCTATTCAGGGACACGGGGCTTCTCTTGGGGGTGATAATGTTCTAAAATTAGAATGTGGGGATGGTTGCATAACCCTGAAAATACTAAAACCCAGTGAGTGGTCCACTTTAAAAGAGTGAATTGTATGGTGTGTGAATTATATATCAAGAAAGATTTAATCTTGTATGGCTCCCTCCTGCTCACAGAATGAGGTCCAATTGGTAGAGTGGTGCAGAGCCTTTGAACCTGTGTCCGGGCCAGTCCCCATATCCATCCATGTCTCTTCCACCCCACTTTGCCTCTGCCCTTATGCTCCACCCACAGAGAATGTCTTGCCATTGCCAGATCACACCTGTTCCCCTGTAGAACTCCTACTCATCCATCAAAACCCAGCTCACATGTCACCCTCTCTGGATTTCTTACCCACTCCCGTTAGGTTTAATTGTTTTTGTACTTGTGTTTTCCTCACTTTTTAGGCGTGTGTCGATTATAGCACATACTGTACTATATTTTAAACATTTGTGTGTCTCTCCTGCAGTGGACTGTGAGCTTCCTGGGGATGTGCCAGTATTTTACTGGTTTGTTTTTCGATGCTTGTAGGAGAGGACGTACATGCTAGCACACTGTCAGTGCCCAGTGAAAGTGGTCGAAGTTGAATTCTGTCAGGCAGACTGGCTGGGAAACAATAGTAAGGACCCTGAGGAACCACAATGAGGAGCTTTTTCATGGCAAGGACAGTGGGGTGAAGAGAGGAAACAGAGCCACAGGCACTGCTTCCAGAAGGCTCTACCTAGTACGTGACCTGCCATACTCTAAGTAGTCCTGTCTCATGAAAACAGGGCAGTTTGTCAGCAGAGCTGATTTCCACCCTGAACCTGAGAGGACTGAGACTCAGGACCATGTGTTCGAGCTGGATGCATGGGATGGGAATGAGCCCAGTAGAAGGACAGTCGATGGGACTCCACGGGCAGGCATGGAGAACCTATTATATGGCTGCCTTGTCATGCTAGATGCCCATGCTAGATGCCCATGCTAGGTGGGCAGTTGAAAGTAATGCTGCTGATTGTCGTTGTCATCTGGTAGAGTCATGCCCGTCACGAAACAGGTGCCAATGCACATTTCTGCAAAGAAGGAAAGAAAGCCAATGAGCTCTTCAGAATATGAGCTCTTCGGACAATCTTAAGTCTCCTTTACCCATTACAGCATCTTCCATGGCACTCACCCCGCTCTCACCCTGGCATGCATGGGCCCAGACAGACGATGCTATTGAAAGGGAGATCCGAACCTCATCTGCCCTTCCTTGGAGGCCTCTGGTGGGGGCAGATCTCTGCTCTTAGCCCGCGCTTTCGGCAGAGCGGGATTTCAGGCCACCTACTCCCAGGTGGGTGGTGGAGACCCTTGCTCATGCCCCTCCTTGGGCTCTGATTCCGTCTCCTCTCAGGGCCAGGTTTTTTAGAGCTCAGAGAGGGAAAGTGGGATAGAAAACAAGTGACAGCCTTACCACCTGCTGAGTGAATTCCAGATCTTTCCCATTTTCCATCGCTTCCTCATCCTCAAACCCTTCTTCCCCCTCCTCGGACTAAGGGAAGAATCGCTCTGCTCTATGCCTGTTAAAATTGCAGCTGTCCACGTCTCGAGGTGGCTAAAGAACAGGCAGCACATCCTTCAGATCAGCTGTGTGCCTCTGATGGGCTGGTGGTCTTCTGTCCTGGGATTTCCAGGTCATGAAAGGGCAGGGAGAATTAAGCCCAGTCAAGGAGGAGAAAGAGAAGGAGTAGGGGGAGTAGGGGGACCAGGAGGAGGATAGGGAGGAGGAGGAGGATAGGGAGGAGGAGGAGGAGGACAGAGAGGAGGAGGAGGAGGAGGAGGAGGAGAAGGAGGTAATGGTGGAGGAGTTGGTGGTCTGTGCTTCCCCGGATAATAGCCTTCCCTTGTTTTCAGCTAGCCCAGGCAGATTGATTTTGGAGAAAAACCCCATCTACGGCTGTCCCTGCTTGGTTTACTCCGGCCGGCCTTTTGTTCTAGTGCCAGTTGTAATTACCCAGGCTGAAGAGATGCCTGGCGGCCCCTGCTTTTCCGTTTGCCCCACTTTTGATTGGCCTAATTATTTCTGTGGGTCTCCAAAGCCTGGGCTGAAGCCATTAAAGCAACCAGAGACTTGGCATGTGCTGCGGCCACTCTGGCTGTTGAGTGTCTTGTTTCTCTGTGCCTGAGCACTTTCTTTAGTTCCAGCCCAGGAATCTCCATGTGCCCACTGGAGGATGGAGCTATAGTTTGTCTCTCAGGCACTTTCTACCCTCCCTCCTCCAAGTATTGCCTGGAGCAAGGATTCCCTCCCTTTCCTCCCCTGGGACAACATGCATTGGTCATGCCCACTTACTTTGAGCACTGGGGTAAATGGCTGAGGTTGTCTGTGGCTGTAGATGATCACCCGGAAGGTCCAGCCGCATACCCCAGGGCCGCATGCAACACCCGAAGGTGTGGGGAGAGGCCTGTGCCTCTACACACCCACATCCCGTTCACAGCGACCCAGTTCTCAGACTCGGCCTTTGCACTGGGCGACTCCATGCCCAGAGGCTGGTGGGCTGCCTACCTGCACCGCCTAGTGCAGATTCCCTGCGTTCCTGGAGCCATCTGCAGTAAGCATTTCCACTTCTCCCGGCCTCCCTGACCTTCCCAGTAAGGAAAGAGTCTTCATCTTCCTTGTGTGTATCACTCCCGTTGTTGGTGTACCATTTTCTGAGTATTTGCCAGACTCTGTGTTTCTTTTTTTTTTTTTTTTTTTTTTTTTTTGAGACAGAGTCTCGCTGTGTCGCCCAGGCTGGAGTGCAGTGGCCGGATCTCGGCTCACTGCAAGCTCCGCCTCCCGGGTTCACGCCATTCTTCTGCCTCAGCCTCCCGAGTAGCTGGGACTACAGGCGCCCGCCACCTCGCCCGGCTAGTTTTTTGTATTTTTTAGTAGAGATGGGGTTTCACCGTGTTAGCCAGGATGGTCTCGATCTCCTGACCTCGTGATCCACCCGTCTCGGCCTCCCAAAGTGCTGGGATTACAGGCTTGAGCCACCACGCCCGTCCAGACTCTGTGTTTCTCTTGAAATCTAGAGCTCAGGGTGGTCTGTGGTCTGCAGTTCTTTGGATGTTGAGCATTAGGGGGTCTGCCTCTTGCTTTGGGTTTGAAATCCATTGCATTCCTGATGCAGGCAACTAAGGATTCACTCTGACTCTGGGCTTTTTTTCCTCATGCTAAGGGTTTCTCATCTGAATTCGTTTTTAATTTCACCTCAAGTAGACACTGTTGAGCAACCCTCTCTACCCTCTCCTGCCTGTTAGAACAGTGGCCTGGGTCACTCTAGACCCTCAGCCTCTCATCACCAATCCGGCAATCCGCAGTTCCCCCACATCATACCAAGCTGGGCTCGGTACAGCCTCGGCAACCTCAGAGCCCTTTTTCACACATTACCACCTCTCTTCAAGGGCATCCTTTGGACTCATGGAATGACTTGGGATGCACATAGAGCCACCGTTCTAGAATGGCTTTCATGCTTGCTGACTTGCACTTTTTTTTTTTTTAAATTTCTCTGAGTTGATGGCCTCCACCATTTTCATTTCTAAGAGGTCTCTGGGAACTTTAACAAATTCTGATTTCATCTCTTTGGAGTATTTTTATGGTACCTCCCCCATCCATTTCTCTTTCCCGTGCCCCCTCGCTCCCTATCCCCTGTGGAAACAAACATGCAAGCAGAGAATCAGAACCTGAGCCAATGCCCAGTGCTGGGGTAGGAGGCTGTGGTTTCTGTGAATCCTTCGTAGGTGTGACAACCTCCTACACCAGACACCCTGCAGGGTGTGAGTGTCACCCTGCTGCCTGAGCAGCAGGCTCTGGTACCTCACAAAACAGCACTCAAGGTTGTCCTCTCCTGAAGGTTGTCTCTTACAAACCAAGTCTCTGAACCAAGAGCACATTTTCAAGAACTCCAGTCATTTTGATATATTCAGTGGGTAGAAGGAAGGTAGATTCTCTTCCCTGAAAGGGGAAGAGAGAAAAAAAGATTGTTTTTGGTTTGTTGGCTTGTTTTATAAATGCCTCCTTATATTCCACATAATGCTTCCTCAATTTAAGAAAAAAGTAAGCTGGGCGCTGTGGCTCACGCCTGTAATCCTAACACTTTGGGAGGCCGAGGCAGGTGGATTGCCTGAGTTCAGGGGTTTGAGACCATGGTGAAACCCCGTCCCTACTAAAATACAAAAGATTAGCCAGGCGTGGTGGGGCGCACCTGTAGTCCCAGCTACTCGGGAGGTTGAGGCAGGAGAATTGCTAGAACCCGAGAGGCGGAGGTTGCAGTGAGTCGAGATTGCACCACTGCACCCCAGCGTGGGCAGCAGAGTGAGACTCCGTCTCTCAAAAAAATAAATAAATAATAGGACTTTAAAAAAATTCCATGTCAAGCTGAGAACTGCAGCCTCCTGTTTGAAAATCTATGCCTCAGCAAACTGCCACTCGATCATTTGGCCCTGAATTTGAGCATGCCATCATTTGAGTCAGTGGGTTGGGTAATCATATAAGGGGCCCAGTAGGACTTGAAAACACAATTGTGTATTATGCTGTGCTGGTAATGACTTCCACCTTCTTAACAGCTGAGTAAAGAGGTCTGGCCCCACGTCTTCCCGGGCCTGCTGGTGTTAATAAATCATGGTGCATTTTCTTTTCACCAATCCAGCATTCTGTTTCCATCTTGGATGCTGAAAGAAAGTCACGGTTTTGCTTTTTTCATTTATGAATGAAAGTGATTACCTTAAAAATCTTCCTTTTCCACACAGGCTGGACCTTAATGCAGCTTCACAGATTAGTCTTTCATGCCTTTGGAAGACCACGTTTTTGAGGCTAGAGACGTTTTGGGGATCCCAAAGTATTTCCAAATGTGGATCTTTCTTTTCTTGGCACAGTTGGCATAGCTAACAGATTTGGTCCCTCATGTATGAGGCATACATCCCTGAAACATAAGGTTTTCTGTGCTGGTAGTGACTGTCCCCATGATCAAGCAGGACACAAAGGAACTGGAATAAAATTGCCTGTTAATTTTAGGAGACATTGGGGACCGGGTGCAGTGGTGACACTATGGGCTAGAGGGTGGGTTGGGGGTGGAGGTGTAAGACAAGATGGTTTTTATGAAAAGTTCTGGGTTCTTGAGAGGAAGAGATTGTGCAGGGGATCGAGCTAACATTTCCCGCACAAGGACTGTGTGCCATGCTCTTGCTCATAAGCGCCTTTCATTTGATCTCATTTAATGTAGAGACAGTGAAAAAACATCCACCTCTGTAGAAAGCTGGGCCTGAGGAGCAAAACCCCTCAGATAGGAGGTAACACTTTGTTCCTGGACTGGGAGGGGAACTCAAGCAGCTTTATTTTTTCCGAATGCTGATAATTGCCATTCACTGAGCACTTTTTATATGCAGGGTGTATTATATACATCGTGTCATTTAATCCTCACAAAAGCCCAAGGAGGCAGGGTTCTGAGATTCTCTTGCTACAAAAGAAAGCACTTCAAAGCTTCTTGACGTGAAGTGGCCACAGTCATTTGTTTTGATCACAAATCTGAAATTAGGACAAGGCTCAGCAGGGACAGCTTTTCCCTACTCCTTGCAGCCACAGCTGGAGCGGATGCCTGGGGCTAGAGGATTTCCTACTTAGATGGCCCCTGACGTGCTGCAGGTCATTCAGAGGGGACCCCCTTCCAAGATGTCCTCTCACATGACTGACAAGGTAGTGCTGACTGTCAGCCGCGAGTTCAGTCAGGGCTGTTGGTTCCACTCCACCTGTGCTCCTCCACGGTGCTAGTTGGGCTCTCCCACAGCATGGCAGCTGAGACCTAAGGGCAGGTCCTCCAAAACAGGACATGGAAGTTGCCAGTCTCTTAAGACCTGGGCCTGGAAACTGACACAGCATCACTTCTTTCAGATTCTATTGGTGGAGCAGACACAGAGCTTGCTCAGATTCGAGGCGATGCAGCAAAAGAAACCACAGCTCTCAATGGGTAGTGCAAAGGGTTTACAGCCATCTTTATTCTACCAGAGGTGCAGAAAGGTTAAGTGTCTTCCCCTGGATTACTCAGTCAGCAAGTGGACAGGACCCCTGTCCCCTGCTTTCTTCCAGATCCCGTGACACCCCTGAGTTGGCCAGAGCACCTGACTGACCTCGGGTCAGCTTTCTGTATCCATTTTTGGCCATCAACTGTACCTGTAGCATCAATGCCCACCGCAGCTCCAGAGGCCCAGTGAAGTGGATTCTCTAAGCATTACTAAATCACCTTTATTTGGAATTGACTTTAAGAGCAACAGTGGCAGGACCCTAGGCTTGGGAAGAGAACACCCAGGGAGCATATTGTAACCATCTTCAGATGTGGGAGGCTGACTGTGCAGGTCACAGCACAGCTGGTGTTCTGTGACCTCCATTGTTCTTGAGTAGTTGACAAACTACAGCCGGTGGGCCTGAGACTGTCACCTGCATATATGCAGTCCTTAAGAAGAAAATGAAAATGTTTTTACGTTTTCAAATGGTGGAAGGATGAAAGCAAAATAGAATACATAGCACAGTTGAACAGATGCAAGAGAGAGAGTGTATGGCCCAGCAAGCCTCTCACAGAAACAGCTTGTTAATCGCTGTCCCAGAAGGCAGAACCAGCACCTGTGTGACCAGAGGTAGATCTCGGGTCGCTATAAGAAAGAATTTTCTAACTAGAGTTGTCCATCAGCAGGAACAGCAGCTTTCAGCTGAAGGCCATGCAGGCAGATGCTGTGCCTCGGACACTATAGGTCGGTGGTGTGCTGGTAAAGCTCTAACAACAGGCTCCCCAGGGGAGAGAGCCTCGGTTGGTAATGTTTGCCTAATTCTGTGGTATAAATGCTCCCACATGGCCAGTCTCCAGCTGCCAGCATAGCAGCACTAAATGTGGAGTCGGGAGGAGATGCACACGGTCAGCTCTCTCGGGAGCTCCAGCTTCCAGTGTGATGGGCTAAGGGTGATCATCAGTATGTAACACTGCCCTCGAGCAGCTCCCAGTGCAGAGACTTGCAGGGTCTTGGGGAGGGATAGTAGTGCTGGAGAAGATCTGTGAGATGCCATCTGCTGCTCTGGGGCCACAGGCAGCCATGGTTAACATCCACAAGCCCAGAAAGATTAAGTACTTTGCCCTGGGCCACACAGCTGCTAAATTCCACATGCTAGTTTATTGTTCTCACATTTAGTTTAGAAAATCTTGATTTCTGCAAACAGATTGATAAGTTTGACTGCATTCAAATTTCAAACATCCGTTTAACAAAACATCACTTTAAGCAAAGTTAGAAGGCGAATAACAGATTGAGAGAAAACATTTAGAATATGTGAGATCAAGACACAGTATCCAGAATATGTATGGAGCACCCATCAGTCAATTAAAGTTAATGACTATGATGGTTCAGTGAGAAAATGGGCAAAGGATGTGGTCACACAGTTTATACCCACTCAAGTACAAACAGCTACTAAACATGAAAGATGACCAATCTTGCTACTAAGCAGGGAAGTGTATGATAAAACATTGGTTCATGTTTTCCACTTATTCGACTGGCAAAAATAATACTACGCAAGGGCCAGACGTGGTGGCGCACGCCTGTAATCCCAGCACTTTGGGAGGCCAAGGTGGGTGGATCACCTGAGGTCAGGAATTTGAGATCGGTCTGACCAACACGGTGAAACCCTGTCTCTGCTAAACACAAAAATTAGCTGGGTGTGGTGGCGCACACCTGTAATCCCAGCACTTTGGGGGGCCAAGGTGGGCAGATCACCTGAGGTCAGGAGTTTGAGATCAGCCTGACCAATATGGGGAAACCCCGTCTCTACTAAACACAAAAATTAGCTGGGTGTGGCGGCGCACACCTGTAATCCCAGCTACTCAGGAGGCTGAGGCAGGAGAATCACTTGAACCCAGAAGGTGGAGGTTGCAATGAGCCAAGATCATACCACTGCACTCCAGCCTGGGCAACAAGAGGAAAACTCTGTCTCTTTAAAAAAAAAAAAAAATCCAAGCAAGTGAGGACATGAAGCCAAAGCAACTTCATGAACTGCTGCTGGAGGAATATAAGGTTATGCAGCACAGCCTGCAACTGAGCATTACCTTGACCCAGAAATTCCAAAGTGAACTAGATATCCTGGAGCCTAGAAAACCTGTCATATCCTCGGAGTAGTCAGGTGCACAGGGAATCATTGCCTTCTAGTTTGTGATAGTGAAAATTTGGAATGGACATAAAGACCATCAGTTAGGGAATGACTAAATAAACTCTTATGTGAACCTTCGGGTGAACATTAGGCTACAAGGACAAGGATGCAAGAGATCGATAGCGATGGATATTGCTGAGGTGGAATAGCAAATTGCAGATTGATGCATAGACTCTGTTGTCATTTATGTTCTTAAAATGTAAATAAAACAATGCCATATGGTGCATAGACTTTTCATATAAAAAGTTCTGGAGGGCTATCCACCATACTCATGACAGTGCATGCTTTTGTGGAGGTAGGGAGGAGGAGGGCCAGTGTTGGGGAGGAGGGGAGATGTTCAGAAGCAGCTTCAGTTTTATAGATGGAGGTTTAACTTTTTCTAAAGGTCAGTATATTTGTAAGAGACCAAGCCAAAATTCAGTTCTTTCCAAACAGAACCGTGGCTGTGAAGGAACCTACCATCTTCCTCAGCAAGTTCGGCCCCAGCAGGCTGGCCACGGGGAGGCGCCCACATGGAGAGGGGTGTCTGGGTGTGGTTGCCTCAGCCCATGAGGTTGACCTTGCTCCTGAGGGTCCTCTCTCATCATGTCTATGACTTCCATCCTGGCCTCAGGTCCCCTTGACACTCGCCTAAGCAGGAAGTGGTTTTTGCTTAATTTATTGTTGCACAGCTGGGACAACTGAAGAATTTTAAATAAGACTTTGCTGAGAGCTGAGAATGACAGGAGGAAAATAGAGTCACAGTAAGTAGGCGGCGTTGCTTATAAATCTCAGGGTTCTTGTGCCAAGCTTGGAATGGCCAACACCTCCTCCCTGCTCAGCCTGGCCACCCACCCCCTCTGCTTGCTCTCTCTCCCCTTGCCCCACTGGCTGCTCTCAGGAATGTCTAAACTCCACTGTGTCTAGACCTAAAGGAAAGATGCAGACAGCATGCTCCCTCTCCCATGTAACCGTGGCCCACCTTCCAGCTTTCCTATTTCGTGTCTAAGAGCCAAACTCTTCCGCAGATTTTTGGCCCCAGGAATGTCCATCTGTTTCAGCAAAACCCTACTCTCAACCACAGGAGTTCAGGCCCTATTCTGTCATTTGCATGAGGTCCATATCGGAGTCCCACGCTGTCAACCTAGGACCTGGGCAAGAGACACTCACAGGAGCTTCAAGGCTTTATCTCTCCTGTGACTGTGAGGAGTTCAGGCCAAGGATTGCTGCAGGGAATACTGGCACCATTGCCATGTGCCAGATGCTCATATCCTAGCCATGTTCTCTTCATCAATCCCATTAGAACCGTAGGAACTAATATCCTCATTTTACAGACACGGAAACTGTGCCTCTGAAACTTAACCTCTCTGAGGACACAGATCCCGATGCCAACCAGGCCTCTGCCTGCGGTGCCTCTGAACCCTTGAGCCATGTTCTTCTCCTAGGGGTTTGTTCTAGGGACCTTCAGGAGGCTCCTTCCTGCTTTCACACAACCTCCCTGGGTAAAAGGAAAGATCCCCTCCCCCATGAACTTTGAGTGCCAGGCGCGCATGCTGTTCTATGAGAATCCATGCAGCTCCTTTTAAGTTGTTACTTGAACTTGAATTTGAGGTGAAAACAGACAGAACATGTATTTTCAGATACAGCTTGCATTTTGGATTTAAAGAAGGTAGGGCTAATTCAGGGGAGGCCTTAAGGTTAGGAACTTCGTTGATAAGATTCGTTTAATTTGAAGGAAACAAAGCATAGAAGCAAAAAATCTCTCCGACCCCCTGAATCTATTTCCAACCTTAAATTCACTCCTGTTTGACAAATGCAGAAAGGAATGCCGTGTGTTCCTTCTTTCCCTTCCTGTGTCCCAGCTTCAGTTTTCGTTCAGCAGAGTCCTCCAGCGACCCAAGGAACTGAAATTAGAGTGTGAGAGGTGAGCGTGAGAACACCCTTCAAGGCTTCCCCTAAGTTAACAGGAAAGAACATTCAACACAGTGATGATGGTGGAGCATTGAGTTTTAGTTCTTGGTTTAGTTAGAGGCAAAGCCAAGAGGTAGTTGGGACCACCTCACTCCTTCGTGCCGTATACACCAGGATAGTTATGGTAAAGGAGGAGTCATCTTAAAATGCTTGGGGAATTACTTATGCCTCAAAGAGAGCCCCAGATATATATTTCTCACCTGTATTTTTCTGACCTGAATGAAAACATTGTTATAGCAGTACCTGCATGAGCCTTTCCTTCACAGGAGAATCCAATGCAAGACTAAGAAAACACTTCAGTGGATTCTAATTATCTTCCCCTTTCCTTGCTTCCCTTTGTTTCCTGAATTGCTTTAGCCAACCTGTAGTATTTTGCTTGCAGCTTGTGAGGAGTTATTACTTATTATGAGTTAAATTGGATACTCTCCGACAAAAAAATTTGTTGAAGTCGTAACCTACAGGACCTCAGAATGTGTGATCTTCTTTGGAAAGAGAAGATCATTCTTCTCATTGGTTACATGACCAAGTTAAAATGAGGGCACTTGGGTGGGCTCTAATCCCATATGACTGGTGTTCTCATAAAGGGGGAGTGTGGATGCAGACACAGACGTGTGCAGAGGGCAGTCTACAGGGAAAGACTCAGGGAAAGCGCCAGGTGCAGGCGGGGACAGGAGTGCTCACCTGCAAGCCCAGGAGCACGGAGATTGCTGGCAAAGCCCCGGAAGCTGGGAAGCGGCCAGAAGGGATTCCCCACCAAGCTTTAGAGGGAGCATGACTCTGTAGACCCCTTGAGTTTGGACTTGTAACCTCTAGAACTGAGGCAAGAAATTCTGTCATTTTAAGCCACCCAATTTGTGGTACTTTGTTAGTGTAGCCCCGGCAAACTAATACACTACCTATACCTAACCCTTTTACTTTTTTATTATTTTTTGAATATATTTTTTAAATGTTATGTAGAGATGGGAGTCCCACTGTGTTGCCCAGGTTGGTCTCAAACTTGTGGCCTCAAGCGATCCCACCTTGGCCTCCCAAAGTGTTGGGTTTGCAGGTGTGAACCACCATGCCTGGACCTAACCCTGTTAAAGTATACATTTAAGATGAAATAAAATTGAAAATTTTAGTTCTGCTATCATAGTCAGTGTGACATTATATTTTTCAAAGATGGCTTCATCATTATTTGCTGTCCTACCTGTAGGACCAAACACCTGAAATCCCCCTTCAGGAGCTGGATTCTAAATCCCCCTTCCCTCAGGTCTGGATAGGCCCTTTTGATGCTGTGTGACTTCTGAGGCAGCTTCCACCTGCTTGTTAGGACACTTGCTCTGGAACCCTGACCTGCCCATGAATGGTCCATTTGTCTTAAGGCCAGTGTGCTATGAGGGAGCCCAAACTAGCCCAGATGGAGAGACCACCCAGAGATATGAGACTACAAGGAGAGAGGTGCCCAGACAGCCCCCAGCTGCTCCAGTGCCCCTGCCGTTTCAGCTTCAGCCGTTGTCTGATTGTAACCCCATGACACCCCCTAAGCCACAACTGCCCAGCCAACTCTTCCTGATTCCCAACCCATAGTATGATTGTCATGGTTAAAGCCTAACATTCTGGGGAGATTTGTTACACAGCAATAGATAACCATAACAGTTAGCATGATCTTTGCTTTGCATTGGTCACTGTCTTTTAATTTATAAAATGTATTACATTATTACTTCTGATTAAATAGTTTTATATTTAAAGCAGACAGAAGACAACCACAAAATCTGGTAACATAATAGGATTCGTTTCTCACTCGCTCAAAGTCTCATGCAGATAGGATAGGTTGATGACCTCCTCCAGGCAGTGACTCAGGGATCCATGTTCCTTCTGCCTAGTCTCTGCTGCCCCCTGATCCTTCTTGGAGTCCTGTGCTGGGTCACCTGTGTTCTGGTGGCCAAAGAGAGAGAAGAGAGTATGGGTGGGGGATCACATCGGATGTTTTGGACTGCATCTGAAGTGGCACACGTCATTTTGGTTTTTTGGTTTTTTTTTGAGACGGAGTCTCGCTCTGTCACCCAGGCTGGAGTGCATTGGCACGATCTCGGCTCACCGCAACCTCCGCCTCCTGGGGTCAGGCCATTCTCCTGCCTCAGCCTCCCAAGCAGCTGGGACTACAGGCGCCCACCACCACGCCCGGCTAATTTTTTTTTTTTTTTTTGTACTTTTAGTAGAGACGGGGTTTCACCGTGTTAGGCAGAATGGTCTCGATCTCCTGACCTCATGATCCACCTGCCTTGGCCTCCCAAAGTGCTGGGATTACTTTGGGATTATAGGCGTGAGCCACCGCGCCCAGCCTGTTTTGGTCCATATTTTACTGGCTAGAAGTAGTCCTGGATTCAAGGAGCTGGGAAATGCCCCTTAGTTGTGGGCCTGCAAGAAACAAGGTAGTATGGTGGGAACATAGCCAAGGCTCTGCCACATCTGCACACAGATCAGAGGATCTCAAAATACCAGAGCTGGAAGGGCCTTGAGAAATGAGCTTATCTGCATGTCATCTCTGCATCAGGATGAACAGAGCCTTGTTAAAGTACAGATTCTGGGGCCTCACTCAGGAAGTAGGTACTAGGAAATTGCATTAAAAAGATTCCCCAAATTATTGTTGTGTACACTAAGGTTAGAGAACCACTTAACCTGGTTACTCAACCCTCTCATTGTATATAGAGCAAAGGTGAGGTCCAGAGAGCTGATATGACCTCCTTACATCTCTTCCAGTCACCCACCCCTTGAGGCCAGAATTGGAGCTGGTACCTCTGCCTCCCAGGGCTTTGTGACCTAGGAGCCACACCTCGAAGGTGTGCCCTGGGGGAGCATACTTGGTGCCTGAGTTCTTCTACTCTGAAGAATCCTAATGTTTGCCTTGAAATGGGCCTCATGGGGTAATTAGTATGTAGACAGGGGTCCACTGCAGCTTAAATGATAACCAGAGCTGGTCCCAAATTAAGTCTTGTTACATTTTGGGCCATTCCTAGCAAAAGTGAGGAACCCTCCAGAATGTGTTAATTTAGAAAATGGAATCTTGCAATACCTTCTCCTGCATTATTCAAAAGGCCCACTTTGTTTTTAATGTAGTGGCATGTTCTAAATACCTTCTGTCATGCCAACTTTTAGGGAGGCTTTGGTGATAGTAAAAGACACAGCGGGAGGAGAAAGAACCATGGTATTTTCCAGCTCTCTTGGTGAAAACAGCAAATGTTCATTAGTATTCATTTCACACAATTTCTCTGATAAAGCTGTAATTTAAAACACTGACTCAAAGCCCTAATAAAGGAGGTTAACTTGCTTTCTAAATCTGCTGCACAGACTACTCATCTCTCCTTCCATAAGCCTCCCTTCTCCTAAGCAAATTGTGGAATTTGGAACAAAGAGAAAAAGTGCAAGGTTTTTTGACTGATTCCCTTATTAACCAGATTCTGCTGTTCAGCAACATTGTGAGCATTTGAGTTCTGGTTCTCAGCATGCATGTGAAAAATCCTCAAGTCATTTTCTACCTTCACAGATTTGGGGGCCAGATAGGAAACAAATTACCAAACAATGCTTATCGTGCTCCCAAACCTTTGCTGAAATTATTTGGTTTCAATTATTTTGATTAATTACTGAGGATTTTATAAGCAGAGTTTATGGCAAAAACATCTGCCTTCATGAGTTGGCATGAAGGAGTATGAGTATATATGTAGAAATGAAGGAAGATGAGTATATATGTAGAGATGAAAGAGGATGAGTATGTATGTAGGGATGAAGGATGAGTATATATGTAGGGATGAAAGGTAATTAGTATGTATGTAGGACTGAAGGAAGATGGGTATGTATGTAGAGATGAAAGAGTATGAGTATGTAGAATGAAGGAGGATGAGTATATATGTAGGGATAAAGGAGGATCAGTATATATATAGGAGTGAAGGGTGATCAGTATATATGTAGGAATGAAGGAGGATACATACATATGTAGAAATGAAGGAAGATGAGTAAATATGTAGGGAGAAGGAGGATGAATACATATGTAGGGATGAAGGAAGATGAGTGCATATGTAGAAATGAAGATACGTATACATGTAGAGATGAAGGAAGATGAGTGTGTATGTAAGGATGAAGGAGGATGAGTATATGTATATAAGAATGAAGGGTGATGAGTGTATATATATATATATATATATATATATAGGCATGAAGGGTGATTGGTATATATGTAGGGATGAAGGAAGATGGGTATACATGTAGGGATGAAGGAGGATGAGTTTATATGTAGGATTGAAGGAGGATGAGTATGTATATAGGAATGAAGGGTGATCAGTATATATGTAGGGATGAAGGAGGATACATACATATGTAGAAATGAAGGAAGATGAGTATATATGTAGGGATGAAGGAGGATGAGTTATAAATGTAGATATGAAGGAAGATCAGTATATATGTAGGGATGAAGGAGGTTGAGTACATATGTAGGTATGAAGGATGATGAGTACATGTGTAGAAATGAAGGAAGATGAGTATACATGTAGGGATGAAGGAGGATACATTTATATATATATATATATAGAAGTGAAAGATGGTCAGTATATATGTAGGGATGAAGGATGAGTACATATGTAGAAATGAAGGGAGATGAGTATACATTAGAGATGAGAAGGATGAGTATATATGTAGGATGAAGGAAGATGAATATATATGTAGGAATGAAGGAGGATGAGTACATATATAGAAATAAAGGAAGATGAGTATACATGTAGGGATGAAGGAGAATGAGTATATATGTAGGGATGAAGGTTGATCAGTATGTAGGGATAAAGGAGATTGAGTACATATGTACGGATGAAGGAATATGAGTACATATGTAGAAATGAAGGCAATGTAGGGGTAAAAGGGGATGAGTATGTAGGGTTGAAAGGGGATATGTACATACGTAGCTATGAAGGAAGATAAGTATATGTGTATGATGAGTATACATATATGTGCATGGATGATGGGGGATGGAGTGAATACATAGGGCCTTCTGGGCATCAGTTGATGAGTCCTGACCTAGTGGGATAGGGTCTCTCCTAAGCTTTCTAATGTCTGACTGAAGGACTTGGCTGCGTAGACAAGCCATGACATGGACTGCTTCATAACAAGTTGAGATTTGAACAGGGACTTGTGAGAAGGGTCGGTGATGAAAACTGAGAGGATCAACTAGTGCTCTCCTTCTCCCAGTCTTGATCAGGCACTATCACTTTGCACTCCTGGGTCCCTAACTCTTGGGGTTCCAGGGTTATTCACTGTCCTTACTCCTGTGGAGTTGAGTTTCTGAGGACACAAATACTGAATAAGGCACGAGATGACCAGGCCAGAGAAGGGCAAGCCAGATTTCTGTTGACTGAGCTTAGTAAACAAGCCCATGTTCCAACCTTCTCTGACTGTGTAAAAAAACTACTCCAGACCCAGTGGGGGTGTAGGTTGGGTTCCCTGGGAAGCAGACTCTGAGATGGAGAAAAGTGTGCATGGTGTTTATTAAGAACTTTATTTAGGATCAAAATTTGGAGAGGAGGAGAAGGGAGCAGGAGTGCATTCAGTGGCAGCCCCAGTTGGCCAACAGGGAGTTCTGGGGCCAGAATGACCCTTGAGAGAGTTACCCCAGGTTGGGCTGAGATGACCTAGTCTTTATATCAGAGGTCGGCAAGTTATGGCCTATAGGCCAAACCCAGGTTGCGACCTATTTTTTAACTAAAGTTTTATTGGAACACAGCCACGCCCATCATGTCATGTCATCTGTGGCTGCTTTCATGATACATTAGCAGAGTTGAGTAGTTGGGACAGACTCCAAGGCCGGTAAAGCCTAAAATGTTTAGGATCTGCCCTTGATAGAAGTGTGGCAGGCCCTGTGATGTTCCCTCATCGCTCAGTCGCTGAATGGACAGTCTCTGATCTCTGTGGCCTCGGCTGGGCTGGAGGGTCCCCTTGCTCAAGTCTCCTTGGCCTTGTTCTCCAAGGACATCTCTTCTTCCTGGGTTTCTCCACGTGGCACAGTGGTTTGGCATCATCATACTTCTCGTATCTTACCTGAGGGCTTCCGGAGGTGGGACCTGGAGGCCCCCAGTCCCAGAAAAACCACAGCAGGTTGGCAGAATCACTTGTGCCATTGGTCAAAGTGGTCACGGGGCCTGCCCAGATTCAAGAGGTGGAGGCACAGATTCCGCCCACTGCCTGAGGGAGGATGGCACAATCACGGTGCAGATGAGCACGAGGATGAGATGCCATCAGACCGTCTTCAGAAAAATGTGGAACGTCATGGCAGGCCAGGTGGCTGCTCGGCAGTTCTATCAATCCCCGCTCACCCAGGTCACGGCTGCAGTGCCCGTCCCTCCCCAACTCCACGGTCCCTGATATCACGTGGGGAGCCTGAGACGGCCATGGTGGGAATGTGACACCTCAGGAATGGGCCCTGCCACCCCAACCCCAAAGAGCCTGCTGTTAAGCCTCCCCCGCACACACCTGCCGCCATGGGAGGCCTTCTGGTTTGAAGCCACCTGGGAAAAAAGACAGCAGCATTGATTGAGAAGGGTCTCTGCATGTCCTGGAACCTCAGGACGACTCCGTAAGCTATGATGTTTTACCCTTTATTTTATAGAAGGGGAGTCTGAGGCTCCGCGAGGTTGGAGGCCCTGGCAGGATTTGAACCATGGTCCCCTCGTTTTTGCCATCCTGCCTCACAGAAGACAGAGCCGGCAGGAGAAGGAGATCGTGGATCTGAAGAAAGCTTAGGTCGGCAGGGAGGGAGAGAAAGCCGGCCAAAGAAGAGCGGGCAAAGCCTGAGGCCGGGGCAGCATGGGGTTGCCAGAAGGCTGGACAGTGGAGCCCCCGGAAAGGACTCAGGGCCAGCAGGCTGCGCCAGCTGTGTGGGTGCTGGAAGATTCACCCCAACCAGGCAGCCAAACTCCAGATATTTCTCATTGTCTGAAAAATGCATCTCCGTACTCTATGACAACACAAGCAGGGTGTGAGTGAGGGGGTCGGGAGGCCCTGAAGAGGGCCACAGAGAGAAAGCCGGCGGCCGGGCACCATATTCACAGCAGAAGTTTCGCTCCTTCGCCTCACCTTCTTCCTGGGAAGCACAGTGGTTAGGCTTAACCGATGGGCCGGTTTAAGAAGGAGGAGCGGCCAGGAAGGGGCTTGCGTATTGGATCCTGGAGGCAGCAGTGGTATGCCACAGGGGTGACAGTGGCCTTCTTTATAACAACACTCGTTCCCACAAGCTGGACCTTACCCACGGGCCAGCCTTGCCAGTTAACACGCGTCTATTACCTTTCATCCTCATAACCTTCAAGGGAAGAGGTCTTATGACTCCTCTGGGGAAATGAGGCTCAAGAGAAGGGGTAACCTTCCGGGTTTCAGGGTGAGCGCGTGGCAGAAGTTAAGACTTGGACTAGATGCAGGCACTTGACTTCTCCACTCCACGTGGCCGCGGTGCCTGAGTCAGCCCCAGTGGTGCGGGGCGCCCCAGAGAGCACAGAAGCCAGGGCTGGAGACCCAGGGGTGATGGGAGAGCTTTCTTTGGGTTGGGTTGGTTCACAATCTCCCGCTTTCTCTTTTTCCCTGTATAGCTGAAGGATTTTCTCTCCCCCTCTTGTTTGTTTTAAGAATAAGATGCAAAAGTGAGAAGCGGGAGGCCTTGCCTTGTTCCCTGGGGAGACAGTGGGGGGGCTGTGAGGCCAAGAGCACCTGGGAGGGGAGAGGGTGGGGCAGACTGCATCGCCCAGGAGCAAGGTGGGGAGTGCAGGAGGGGTCAGGAGGAGAGCAAGGCCACTCCTGAGACTGGGTCCATGCAGGACACCTTTCACTTGGACTCCTGGGCATCCTGGCTGAGCCCAGGCTCTGCTGTGTCCCCTGGGGGATAGGGTGATAGGGGAGGCTTGTGGACTGTTCACAGGAGGGTGCAGCTACCTCTGCCAGGCCCCTGGGATAGGAGAGTCACTCCATCGTCCCCATAAACCACTGGGAGGCCTGACAGCAGGACCCTGGAATTCAGACATGGGAAAATGGTCTCAGTTTTTCAGGTGCTTGTTAAAAATGCTGAGTTTCCTGGTCACCATTCTTGGAAGCCCTCCCACAGCGGATTGAAAGTGAGGCTCAGAATCTTCATTTTTAAAGCATCCTCAAACAATTCTGATGCCCACGGACTCTAGACCATGCTAAGGAAAACACCGACCTGGAGGGTGAAGGCGTGTGGGATCTGAAACTTTCAAGAAAACAGCTTTTTTGTCATTCTTATCTGATCTTATGAGCACCAATTTTCTTACTCTGAATGGATGTAGATGCAGAAGGTAAAATGTTTAGGGAGTGCTGTTGCCCTAAGAAAGATAATGAATACAGCAGTTTGTGCATAATTGCACTTAATTATTATGTTGTGAATATATGGTTAAACTTGATAAAGATTAACTTATAAAAACTCTTATTAAAACTTCCCTGTTATTTGCCATTCATCGCTACCGTGGAGTTTTTAGGGGAGCTTGTTCATCCATCCACCTGATGAAGTTTTGAGTGCTTGCTGTGTGCCTGGCTCTGTGCAGGGAGTGGGGCATACAGCAGGAGCCAATGGCTGGGGTGGGAGGTGCCAACCACTCCCCTCCACCCACTTGCAGTCTGGACAGAGAAACAAACTAAATAAATCCACAACCAACCACATACATTTTGCTTTTTTTGTAAATGTATTTTTTTTTTTGAGACAGTCTCTCTCTGTCGCCAGGCTGAAGTGCAGTGGTGCGATCTCAGCTCACTGCAACCTCTGCCTCCCGGGTTCAAGCGATTCTTCTGCCACAGTCTCCCGTGTAGCTGAGACTATAGGCATGCGCCCCCATGCCCGGCTAATTTTTGTTTGTATTTTTAGTAGAGACGGGGTTTCTCCGTGTTGGCCAGGATGGTCTCAATCTCTTGACTTCGTGATCCGCCCACCTTGGCCTCCCAAAGTGCTGGGATTACAGGTGTAAGCCATCACTCCGGGCTACTAAATTGATTTTTATAAATGTGTTAGTATTTACATACAAACCAATACTAAACAAGAAAGGAAAAAACCCTTATCAGACCATATATTGTGAATTTGAATTTTAAAGAATTAATTAAACATGCAGGTTACAAAATTTTCAGGTACTCTCTAATTGAAATAAGAAGATACACACTTTGAATTCTGTACAAAGCTGGCTTGCAGATTTTTTCTTGTCATTAGAGTTGAGACATCACCTCTAAATACATTTAATTAAAATGTTTTAAAGATACACTGACATTTTCTTCACAACATTTCGTCTCTGCCCCTCCTCTCATTGGTGAACACAGAACCTTAGGAAAATGGTTCCCAAGTGCTTTCGAGCCCAAATGTGTCTGAATGTAGAATTGTCCACCATCTGCACAGAGAATTCTGACTCCATGCTTGGTGGTTTCAGCATAGTCTTTATGCTGTTTTCTTGTCTGATGTTTGAGCACACCAGTAGTCTATAAGAGAAGGAATCAATGTGAAACAGAATTGTCACCAATAACCTCTGCTTCCCGGTTCTCAGCGTTGCAGGTGGCGAGCTGTTTGACTTCTTAGCTGAAAAGGAGTCTTTAACTGAAGAGGAAGCAACTGAATTTCTCAAACAAATTCTTAATGGTGTTTACTACCTGCACTCCCTTCAAATCGCCCACTTTGATCTTAAGGTACGTTTCAAAGTGTAAGCCAGATAGAAGCTTGTGCAGATCACAGCCTTGGTTGTTTCTCTGCTAAGAAAAAATGAGGCATCTGAAAGAGTTACATTATTTTTCCTGTACCAGTTTAACAAACAGAATTATCAATATAAATCAGCAAGCATAGAATACATGCCTCCCACTGGGATGGCAAACTTTTCTGTGGGATAGAGGCTTAATGATAATTGATTACATTCTGGAATTCTTGGTAAAGAATACAAGGGGTCTTAGGAACCAGGTTTTTTAGTAAGGGGGCTGCTCTTGGCTACTGGGACATTAGCCAGCAGCCAGTGACTGGCACCGGTTCCTTCTGTGGCTCTGGGCAGGTTAAGATAGAAAATGTGTTGAGTGATGCAAAGGCTTGTGGCCTGACTCTGTCACCAATAAGCAAGCAAACCAAACTCAGATTGGCTAATTGGGGCATTTGCCTGGCTGGATGCAGGACGTAGTTGGAGATGAAACGGCGTGTAAGCCGTCCTCCCAGCCATGACAGAGGTGTGGTCTCTTTGGGAAGGGAAGACACAACAGGAGCAACAGGAAGTGGCAATGGTGAGAAGCTCCAGTTCAAGGCAGCGAGAAGTGGTCTGGTAAAGCAGTGTGCGCTCTGTCAGAGGAGATGATTCAGACCCGTAGAGCTGGGACAGGATTTCAGAGGAGGGAGGATTGTCCCCATTCTTTTTGTAGCAGAGCTGTCAGTGTCCCATTCATGTCCCCCCGGCCCCACAAACATGTGAAAAGACACACACTCGTATACAACCTAAAAGAGGGCTTGCTGCAAATACCTGTGACTCTTTCTGGCATCTTGTTTGTGGCCCTGGGAGCTGGAAATGCAAAAGAAAAATTTCCACAGAAGCAGCTGTCAGCCGTGGAGGATGGAGAGATGGAGAGATAAAGACCCCAGCTCCCTCATGCTACAATTGGAATAACACCGAGTTCTCCTTTTCGTCTCCCATTCCCCTAGTTACCCCCACCTTGATAGGACACTTCATAGCAGCTTCCTTCTGTTTCCTGTATCTCCTTCCCCTACCAAGTGTTTCCTGGTGTCCCCTCCTTGTCTCAAGCCTGCTTCAGGGAGAACCTAGAGCAAGACATGTATTTCCTTCTTGAAATAAGAAGATATACCCTATGAATTCTGTACAAAGCTGGCTTGCAGATTTTTTCTCGTCATTAGAGTTAAGACATCACCTCTACATACGTTTAATTAAAATGTTTTAAAGATACACTGACATTTTCTTCACAATGTTTTGTCTCTGCCCCTTCTCTCATTGGTGAACACAGAACCTTAGGAAAATGGTTCTGTGTATACTCTTTCCTGGTATACTCTTTCAACCACCCTGGTATACTCTTTCCTGGTGTACTCTTTCAACCACCCTGCTATACTCTTTCCTGGTGTACTCTTTCAACCACCCTGCTATACTCTTTCCTGGTGTACTCTTTCAACCACCCTGCTATACTCTTTCCTGGTGTACTCTTTCAACCACCCTGCTATACTCTTTCCTGGTGTACTCTTTCAACCACCCTGCTATACTCTTTCCTGGTGTACTCTTTCAACCACCCTGGTATACTCTTTCTTGGTGTACTCTTTCAACCACCCTGCTATACTCTTTCCTGGTGTACTCTTTCAACCACCCTGCTATACTCTTTCCTGGTGTACTCTTTCAACCACCCTGGTATACTCTTTCCTGGTGTACTCTTTCAACCACCCTGCTATACTCTTTCCTGGTGTACTCTTTCAACCACCCTGCTATACTCTTTCCTGGTGTACTCTTTCAACCACCCTGCTATACTCTTTCCTGGTGTACTCTTTCAACCACCCTGGTATACTCTTTCCTGGTGTACTCTTTCAACCACCCTTTCTTCCCTAATTTTTGGCCTTTTTTTTTTTTCTCCTTTTGGGGGTGGGAAGAGAAGAAGTGTTCTGCCATCTTGTCCTCAGCATAACGTATCATAGCTTTTTATTTCTCTCTTTTTTCAAGCCTGAGAACATAATGCTTTTGGATAGAAATGTCCCCAAACCTCGGATCAAGATCATTGACTTTGGGTTGGCCCATAAAATTGACTTTGGAAATGAATTTAAAAACATATTTGGGACTCCAGAGTTTGTCGGTAAGTTCCTTTGCTCCTGTGGTCATTTACATCTCATAAACATTATTCTGGCAAACCTCCCCTGCTGGAAGATTCTTTCCCCGTTCCATGTTCCTGGTTGTTGCATGAAGATAGAATTGGTTAGTTTGCTTCCTCCCAAGCTAAATGAGTGTTTGTTTCCTCTTAGCTCCTGAGATAGTCAACTATGAACCTCTTGGTCTTGAGGCAGATATGTGGTAAGGAGTATGTCCTTGGTGTTGTTTTCTTTCTGATTTATTTGACTATTCTCCTGATGTGTTCTTTTGTTTGTTTTGTGTTGTTTTTAGGAGTATCGGGGTAATAACCTATATCCTGTAAGTACCAGAATTCACAACTCATACTCTCTTCTCTTCTATGAGACCATAGGTTTAATTAACCATTAAATGTGCTGTGTTGATCTCTTCAGCTTATGCATGCTTTTGATGTAAACATATTCATTTTACACCCCCAAAACATGTTTAGTTTATACTAATTAAACGTGTTCTCCTAATTTGAAATGAGTCATCAGAAACTGTAGAAAGAAAGCATAGCTGTCCATCACTGCCGAGAAAACAGGTTTCCTGTAAACTACCAGATGCTGTTCCAAATTAACTTGTTAAGTGAATCCTTTTGCACGAAGCTGAAGCTTTTGGTCCTGACAGTTAAAGCCCTATGAAATATAATCAAACTCTCAAGTGATTATTCAAGCACCAGATTATAATCTTATTCCACACTCCAGATGTTATAGGAGCAAAATGACAACACCAAGGGGTCATCATTAATGTTCTGTGCCCAACTTTATTTTTAACAGCCTAAGTGGGGCTTCCCCATTTCTTGGAGACACTAAGCAAGAAACGTTAGCAAATGTGTCCGCTGTCAACTATGAATTTGAGGATGAATACTTCAGTAATACCAGTGCCCTAGCCAAAGATTTCATAAGAAGACTTCTGGTCAAGGATCCAAAGTGAGTGTCCACGTTCCTGAAAGGTGCTTGGCCACGGCCTCAGCCAGCCCAGAGCCTGTGCCTGTTCCATACACAGGGCCGCGTTTCTCAGACCCTGCTTGCTTCATCTGCCAAAGGGCAGCATGCCATGTGAAGCGCTTCAGAAAATGCAAGCAGGGCCCTCTGCCCCCGCTCAGTCGGTCCCTGCAGGCACAGTGAAATAATCACAAAAAGACCGATGTCGTTTTTGGCTTTCTTCCCTGAACTGCATTTTCCAGAGTGTCTGCTCGGCAGGCCCAGCCAGCAGGAAAACAACCTTAGTATTTGCTGCTATGGTCACAGCATTTTTTCCTTTCTCCCCCTCCCCTCAAGGAAGAGAATGACAATTCAAGATAGTTTGCAGCATCCCTGGATCAAGGTGAGTTGCATATTACTTCACTGTTTAGATCACCTTCTGTGTGATTGGTTTGGGCACCCTGGTATTCGTGTGTCTTAGAGTACTGCTAACCTCAGGTCACACCTGGAGTGTTAAGTTTGCTATTTGCATCATATTTTAAGAAAATCCTAATAATCCCAGAGGTGGGGAAAGAGGAATAAGCCAGCACAGAGCAGGATTGTAAAAGGTCAAGCCCACTCAACAACTATGTTTGGAGTGACGTGTGGGGTGTTGGCCCAAACAGTATATTTAAAATTTTATGTTGATTCCAGCATGTAAATATCAATCAAATCTGGATTTCCAGCTTCTCTTGGGAAATCTGAAGATCTGCTGACACTGAGCCCTCATTCCACATGGCCTTGGGAAGTGGCACAGGCACCTTGGTGCTGGGGAACAGGGTCCCCTGGAACATTACACCTTTACATTACCTGCCTGGCCTGATTGACATTTGGATTAAAGTTGCTTCAATCCAGGGCAGAAAGGATTAGGGGTGGTAAAGGATGATAGTTACAGAATAAAATCATGAAACAAAGAAGTGAACATCACAGAAACAGGCTTTGGGGGCAAATAGCTTTGCTGTGCAAGCTCCCAGCGGTTACCTGGGCTCTCCTAGCCAGCTGTGGTGTCTCCTCCTCCCAGAGGTGGAAGATAAAAGCTAAATGCATCTACTGAAAAAGATACAGTACAAGGAATTCTCCTGCTATAGGCCAAACTAACTTTGCTGACCTCTGAGATCCCTCCAAGCTCTACATTACTTGGTGATACCCAAGTTCGAATGCCTCATAACATAGCCTCACCATGAATATTGCCGTTCCCAAACTGTCAGTGTGGAAAGTCATGATTTAGTTTGACCCCAAGCTCTACTTCTCCCCAGTGTTTATGGATGATACGAAACCCTCAGATACAAGAGTGAGCCCGCTAAGACTAGATGCCTAGATATTCCATGTTATCCCAACTCCTGTGCTAATTTAGTAAGGTGAATGCGTAAGCATCCTGAATAAGGAGATGTTTCAAAAAATTGTCATATAACACATTTTCGTAATTTGAGAGCTTTAATTTTTTTTTCTTGGATTTTTATTTTAGCCTAAAGATACACAACAGGCACTTAGTAGAAAAGCATCAGCAGTAAACATGGAGAAATTCAAGAAGTTTGCAGCCCGGAAAAAGTGGAAAGTAAGATTGTTTGTTGTGGAGGGATTAACAAATTCTATTTCCTGTGTAGAGCAGTGTGTGGTAAGGGTCCGTCTCCTCTGATACTGGCAATATGGAAAATGCATCCTTTCCTCTTTTTAATCCATCTGTAGTGTTCTGCACCATTACTCTATTTTCAAAAACAAGCAAAAACAATATTTTAGTCACTTTAACTCATACCATTAAATGTACTTTTGTAGTTTTTCCATCGAAACCATTCTCAATGCAAATTTTTATAGCAGCACCATAAAATTATAGTGAAATCTTTTTCTAATACTACAAGCCACATTTTAAATAGGTTCATTCTTTGTGGTAAGCAGCATGAGATTACATTTGTGCTGTAGCTCGTGTAAGTGGGTCTCTCAGCCCTGCCTTTATCTGTGAGTGGTTGGAGTGGGGGTGGGGTGGGGCCATGAGCATTTGCAGGGTGGCCTCTTCTCCTTCCTAAGTGTGGATGGCCTCCACAGGGCCTGGGTGGGACATAGATCGGAAGGCATTGCAGACATCCTGGAAGAAATCACACTTCAGGGCTAAGAAGGTGATGGGATGGTTTCCTGTGCCCAGGGTCATGTCAAGCCCAGAGGAAGTGGGTACCTACCATGTCTTCCCAGCTCAGGGCCAGAAATGTACCTCGTTTTCACACCTACCAATTTTGGGGTGCTGTGGTAGGAATAAGGAAGACCACAGCACTAGATTCTCAAAAAGTCCTTAGAATTAGGCTTAAAATAGAGAGAGAGCAACCATACATTTCTCTTTCTCACTCTCATTCTTTAACTGTACTTTTGCCTTTGAGAGTAAATGCAGAGATGTTTTTTCTGTAGACTAAGAGGACCCCCAGCTGTTCACTTCCATCAGCTGTCGCGTTTTGGTCATTACATTGTCTACCATCACTGTTTATGTGGCACAAAGGACACAGAGCAAGGCCCCTGCATTCTGTGCTTCTCTAAGGGGGGACCTGCAAGGGTCAAATCACCTTCTCCAAAGAGCAGAGAAGAAAATATATAGAGAGAAAGGATGTGGGGTGTCCAACTCTGTAGTTCAATAATGAAACATGGAAGGAGAATCTCTATATCCTGTTGTCTTGATTTATAAGACCTTTAAAATTACTCTCGAAGTAAATACAACCCAATTCACTGTAGGATTGCCCACCTGGGAGAGTGTGTGCTCATGCCTGTGAACACGATTTCAAAGGCTTTGTCGTTTGTACTCATTTGACAATTGTTACATAAGCTGTGTCTCCTCCTCTCACCCTACCTTTTTTCTCCTCACCCTCCCCTCCTTTTTTTTTTTTTTAAAAAAAGCAATCCGTTCGCTTGATATCACTGTGCCAAAGATTATCCAGGTCGTTCCTGTCCAGAAGTAACATGAGTGTTGCCAGAAGCGACGATACTCTGGTAAGCAAACCCGTGTGCCCTGGTGCTCCTTTCTCAGCACTGGGTACTCAGAATGTCCAAGCTGTCCTATTCGTTCAACCTCCCAGGAACCTGAAGTTGTGGAAATGGCAAGCCTATTCTTGATCCCCTCAGAGGGGTTTGGGGGTGCTGATTTATGCACCCTCTTGCTTCTTTCCTCTTTTTTTCTCTTTGATTTGGATGGTGCTGTCCCCTCTCATAGCCCCATCCCTCTAACACTACCCTCCACCTTGATGCAAACGTAGGCACAGACCACCCCCCAACACACACGCGCACACGCACAGCAAATGCACACACGCAGAGACGCACTCACTGATATTCTGGTAAAAGAGAGGCTAGCCAGCAGAAAAGAGCTTATTCTAATTTGCATGAACTGTTGCCACTGACATAGAAGAATCTTGGTTGACAGTAGCACGGAAGGGACAGACAACCGCCACCTCCTTCCCACACACATGCACCAGAGAATCAGGGAGAGTGCAGTGCTGCTTGCTGATGTGTCTCCTAGCAGACCAGAAGGCCTAACCCGCTTGCATTGTTGGCCTGGTGTTGACTGCCCAAGGCCCTTGAGAATAACTCCAGCTTTCTTAGTTTTAATATGAACTTTGACAAAGTGGCAAAGATTTATCAAATTTGTTTTTCAATACTCTCTAGTTATGTTTCCTTCGTAATTAGAAATGCATTCATTTTCCAATTTCTAGCCTTTATTTTCTTTATCTTCCCCCTTAATCCAAACTGAAACCTAATCATAGATAAGCTCTTCAGATATGAGTAGAAGCCTCCGAATTCAACAAGACTTTCCCCTGACAATCAAACAATGGGCCTTTGTTAAGTCAGGAGGTGAAGGGGACTCCAGACGAGGCAGCCATGGTCGTCCTGTGGGAACTACCCTGCCCCTGTAACTGAACAGTCAGCATTTCCCTGGTGGAGCCGAGTACATCAGGGTGGGAATTGCAGACACCAGCTCCCCATTTTTCCCCTTAAGGTAGTAGCTTCACTGAGGCTCCACATCTAGCCTTGTGGAGTGAAATGGGATTGGAGATATTTAAAAAAAAAAACAAAAACAAAAGAGAAGCAGGTTAGGGCGAAAAGAGAGAGAAGAGGAGGCTTTGTTTGGGAATCGTTAGAGGGTGGCTGCTTTGCAACCAGCAAGAAGATAAAAACTGTGACTCTAAGTAAGATAATGAGAATGATTAAAGATTGCAAATTGAAGTCACTGTATATTCAACTGGGAGATGATCCATGTGTCACAGTGAAAAGTTTAGGGTAGGAGAGGGACCAAGGGTCGTGTAGGAGCTCCAGGTGGAAAGATACCTCCCAGAGGTCAGATTCCCTCATCTCCATATTCTAATCACAGGGTGAGTCATAACAATCTGCTTTATTCCTTCTGTTTTCCCCATTTCTCTTGACTTGCGCTTTCATGTAAATGCCTCTTAGTCATTGACTTGAATTGTGATAGAAAAGCAAAACCGGTGGCATTCTTAAACATGCATTTTATACAAATATTACTAAAACCCACATGGAAAGTGTTTGGATTCAGATCTGTAGAGAAGAGAAAGCAGATGGAGAGACATGCTTTCTCCATTCTCCCCCACAAGCAGAGATTCAGCATCCCTAGATTCACTTTTCCAGATTTGAAATTCCAGTGGTCATAATTATATGTTTATCATTTCAAAAATTTTGTTTAGGATTTTTCTAGCAGATTCCTTAGTTTTAATGTGAATTTTGACAGAGTGGCAAAGATTTTTCAAGTTTTTGTTCACTACTCTTCTGGTTATTTCTCCTTTGTAATTAGAAATGCATCAGATTTCTGATTTCTAGCCTTTGTTTTCTTTATTTAGAGCCTATTTTTTAAATTTTTGTTTTGTTTTGTTTTTTGTAATTGGGACCAACTTTCAGAGAATTTTGCCATGTTATTCTATACATAGTGATGGAAGAAATACAAGTGATCAGAAAACAATTCTGTAATTGGAAACATTCCAAATTGAGAATATCTTATTCAAAGGCATCATTTCTTTGCTTCAGTAGGTTTTTCTTTTTCCTTTTCCAGGAAGAGAGTATGTTATACCTAAAGATTTTCACAGTGGTTTTAGGAACTGTGTTTTGACAGATTCTTAAGATAAACACAAAAGGTTACTTGTCATCATCATCATTTGAAATCTGGATCTCAGACACTGTCTCTGGGCTATACTGCAGATAACATTAAAGCCCAGGTAAACAGTAAATAGTGTTCGTTTGCAACATGGAAGGAGCAAAAATTTCCCTCCTAGGTCCCTTCATGACTGTGTGGTTTTGGGGAATAAATGGCTTAGTTTCCTCTGAATCCCCCTGTTAACAAGTGAGCACAGGTTTCTTTTATGTTGGTAAGAGAATCATGGCTAGCAGTGTAACTCTGTTTCCATCTTGGCTGTCTCTCTCAAGGATGAGGAAGACTCCTTTGTGATGAAAGCCATCATCCATGCTATCAATGATGACAACGTCCCAGGCCTGCAGCACCTTCTGGGCTCATTGTCCAACTATGATGTTAACCAACCCAACAAGGTCTGGTTCTGTTCTGCAGCATAGTGGAGGGGTGGGTCACAGTGACCTTGCCCTTCCATATTAAGGGAAGGACGCCGTCTGCTTCTCCATTCTCCCTTCCAATTGGAAGCTCCATACTGTGGGGAAAATCACTTCTGTTTAGAGAGTGATTTGAGTTACAAATAGGGTCTTTTTGCATTGAGGACCTTCCTTCATTCACATATTGTATCTCAACCCATGAAATTTTAGATCTTCTCATCCTGCTAATGAAAGTGTCCCCGATGAGAATCCAAAAGGGGAAGGAAAGGTTTTATACCCTTCTACCTGTCTTCTCTTCTTGCCACTCAGCAGTAGCTCTATGTCTGTTGAGACAGGGGAAGGTGTGTGGGAACAGCAATCATCATTTGGGCTTTTCCTTTCCTACCAAACCTGAAAATTAGTAATTTTTTTTCTTGCCTATTCTAGCACGGGACACCTCCATTACTCATTGCTGCTGGCTGTGGGAATATTCAAATACTACAGTTGCTCATTAAAAGAGGCTCAAGAATCGATATCCAGGATAAGGTCATAATCGTTTTATTGAAATGAATTGAATTTTAAAGTATTATCAAATGTCTCTTAATTATCGGGGTAACAGAGGAAAAAAAATGTATGTCCTAACTTGTTTCTCAGTTTCCTGTAAAGGAAGATAAGCTGCTTTTTCAACAGCTTGGTACAGCCTGACACATGCATTAGAGAGGCAAACATTTATCATTTCTCCTCCCCTTGGCGCTGCTGCTTGACATCAGCATTTCTTCATACACTACCCAGATTTTCCTTCTTACCGATCACATTTACTCAACAGTGTTAGATGCCACACATGAAAAAGTTTTATTAGCTAATTATTCTCTTCAGAAATGTGTTTGCGTGCTTCTGTAGACGTCAGCAGAGCTGTAAGTGGAGTAGATCCGGTCCCCTGCAGTAAGGGAGTCCTAACCAGAGGGGGAGATGAGGGTTTACAAACAGAAAACAATTGTTTATAAACAATTGTTTATTTCAAAATCATTTTAGATTTACAAAACAAAGTTGGAAAAGTTCCAAAAGAGTTCCATTATCTGCATCACCCAGGTGCCCCTAATGCTAGCATCTTGTGTAACATGGTACATTTGTCAAAGGTGTAAAAGAGAATGAGGGCTTCATTCCTCTGGGGAGTTGCTCCTCTGGGGTTTGTCATCACGCAGGAAGGGAAATACAGTGAGTCTGAGGGATGCATGCATCCGGCGCTGTCAGCTTTTTAGAAATGTGACCCCAGGTTGATTTTCCTGCAGGGTGGGTCCAATGCCATCTACTGGGCTGCTCGGCATGGCCACGTCGATACCTTGAAATTTCTCAGTGAGAACAAATGCCCTTTGGATGTGAAAGACAAGGTAAGGCCACTTCTCTTAGGAGGAACCTGAGGAGGTAGTAAATGGATGCATGTGAGAGTGATGCTGGCCTACCATGTGCATCGGGACCCAAAGGAAAGGAATCAGCACCAAAATTCACCAGCAGAAAATTTAAATTGGAAATTTCTTGTTGCCTGTGGTTTGATTTAATATTGAAATCAGCCTTAAGCCAAAATCTTCTAGGTAGTTGCCATAATACGCACACATTGAATTATAATCCCCATAACTTAAACACCTCAAAGTTCTAGTAGAAAGACAACCAGACAGAGACCCTTGGTCTCGATTTGATTTTCTTCCTGACTCAGCCTTGTGCTTTTAAGCGGATCTCTCCTATTCTCTTCTTCTCTGAAGTGGCTGATAGTGCTGACCTGACAATCACAGACACTAGAAGATATTAATGAGACAATGCACATAAAGAATAAAGTAAGGCTTTTTTTTGGCACAATGGTGTTATAAAAGTTACTGACTTATCAAGATACCTTCTTTTCATATGTGTGTGTTTCATTAAGTTCACACAACAATCCTGTGAGTTAATTGGCTGTGCCGGAACCTGAACCTGGGATTCCTACCTACTCATCCATTATTTATTCTACTGTACAACACTTCTCTGCTTCCAGTACTGGCAGACTAATTCAACATGCTTAGTCAAGCTGCCACACATAGTTGCATGGATTGTGCACTGCACCGTATCTGAGGGGTAACATTCCTATCAGAGACACACATTTATTATGGCAGTTATCTGGAAGGTGGCAACCATATATCTTGTTTTGTCTTCTTAAAATTTGTTTATGCTGATGATTTTCTGTGGGGTGGATAGAAGTAAAGTATCTTAAAGGATTTGCACCTGTTACTAATTCACAGAAAGTTATTACATGGGCAAATAGTGATATTCTTTAAAATTTCTGAGAAAATCTCTGAGAATATAAGAAAATAAGTTTCTAATCATAGGCAATGAAATGAGAAGCTTGTTAATAAGTAAAATAGTTCATTTAAGTAACTGCTGAATGATGAACCCAGTAGTAAAGAGAATGTTGTGTTTAAAAAAGCAGAAAATCACACAGCTAGAAAGTGTCAGTACATAAAGAAGATTGAGAACAGCCATCATGGAAAAGGGAGAGCCTTCTCCTGAGTTGTTTGCACTTCACAGGATGTGCCAAGTGTGTGGGCTTAATACTGACTGTGTGGTGGACGCCCCAACCCCAGGTCCCCATCCTAGCCACTATAGGGGCATCTGCCCGAGGTGGGTGGGTGGAACCGGGCAGGCCTGGGTGTAGGCCTTGGGTTCTGGTCTCCATAGCCTGCTCAGATGTGGCTCAGAATCACCAGCTCCTTTTCTTCTGCAGTCTGGAGAGACAGCCCTCCACGTGGCGGCTCGCTACGGCCATGCTGACGTGGCTCAGTTACTGTGCAGCTTCGGCTCCAATCCCAATATCCAGGACAAGGTGGGTCGTGGCTGACGTCCTCCCTTCCTCTGCTCTATACATGAATGTACAGGCAGCCAGATGGTACAGTCGGGGCCTTTAGAGTTTTATCCAAGCTAGATTTTCTGTCTTCCACTACAGAGGGCAAGGACTCAAAGGGCAGGGACTCATAAACAGAAGTACTAGCTAAGGTGTGCAAGGTGCTGATACCAGGATCGGGTCTAACCACTTCATTCATTCATGCATTCAATCTGCTGAACAGCCCTATGAGATGGATTACTATTATCATTCTCATTTTGGAGATGAGGAAATTGAGGCAGGGAAAGTTTCTGTAACTTTCCCAGGCTCACAAAGCTCAGAAGTGGTAGAGCTGGGGCTTGAACACACACAGTCTGGTTTCAGAGCCCACGTTTGTCACCACCGCTCTAGGATGGCCTCTCATCGGTGCATTTATGTATCTAACGATGTTGATCCTGAAGCTACAGGCCTCCCAGTCTGTAAGGACTTCCCTTGACTTGTGTGTGGCTCTCCTAATTACTTTCTAGCCAAAGCAACAATACTGTTACCACTCACCTTGTGTTGTAAACATGACAGAAAGCTAGGGGCATCAAGGTTGCTGGAAGAATTCATGCTCAGGGAAGTGCTCACCTACTATGAGCAGTTTCAGATAAAGTCAGCGAGGCACTTATTAGAAAGAGGCTATAATGCACCTGCATGAAGGCTGTATTGTTCAGAGAAGCAGGGCTGATGGTTTCAGCGGGCTCCCGAAAGTCCATTGTCAGTCATATGCTGAGAAAGCCAAATTCATCAAACACACAAGTGTTGAGGAAAGAAAACAAATGAAGGAGAGACATCAGATCTACCTCTTAATGCTGGTGGCTCACACTCATGTTATTTCATTCCAGATTAATATTTCACTCCAGTACCTATGAGCTCTTTCCCTCTGCTGCCTTGGTTGCATTTCTGCCAAATTTGACAGAGACTCTCACCTTGCTTACACTTTGTTTCTCATTGCTGTTTTCTCCTCCTCTCTGCACTTGTCTCCTTGACCAGGAAGAAGAAACCCCCCTGCACTGTGCTGCCTGGCACGGCTATTACTCTGTGGCCAAAGCCCTTTGTGAAGCCGGCTGTAACGTGAACATCAAGAACCGAGAAGGAGAGACGCCGCTCCTGACAGCCTCTGCCAGGGGCTACCACGACATCGTGGAGTGTCTGGCCGAACATGGAGCCGACCTTAATGCTTGCGACAAGGTGCCTTATAATAGGGGAAGACTCATACGCACTGGGAAGTGATCTAGGGGTCTAGAGGGACCACAGGACTCCTCAGTTTGTTTCCCTAAGATAACAAACTTGAATGCAGCAAACTGTAATTACCCCTTCTCTTCTCTGTTCCAAAGATTCTGTGAACTTTTCTATATTGTATTTAATAATTAATATTAATTTGTGGCATATAACAAAATTCATGAATTGATCAAATGACTTTGGGCTCTAAATAATTTTTAGCTTTAAAGCTTTAGAGCAGGTACAGTGATGTTCACTGAATCCGAGACAATTCTCATTGAGGACTAACACTGGCAACACACTATTAACTTTTAGATGAACAAAGAAATAGATGTTTTACTTATTTCTATCATCTACTGTGTTGTAAAAAGACAATAAACCACTCTTACTTGTCTGGCAATCTCGATGCTAGACCAGGTGTTCCATGTTTTTAATTAAACAAATTCAGCCTCATCTGTTTTTATTGTGCTCTGTACTTAAAACAAGGCTGTGATGTTGCTATATACAGTTAGATTTGGGTTTCTGTAGTTGATTTAATATCTGCCCTTTGTGAAGTTATTTTCTCGGTATAGAGCAATGGTTCTGAGTGGGGGATGGAGGCTGACTCTGCCCCCAGGGGTGTTTGATAATGTCCGGAGATACTTTCTGGTTGTCACAACTAGAGATGAGGGTTGCTACTGGCGTCTCATCGATCCCAGCCAGTGGTGCTACTAAACATCCTGCAGCCCACAGGGCAGCCCCCCTCGGCAGAGAATCACCCAGCCCCAAATGCCAGTAGCACTGAGGCTGAGAAACCCTAGCACAGTAAAGTTTTAGAAATGTTTCAGAACTCTCCACCAGCTCCTAAAACTCAACACACCTATTCATCAGGGATTCTGTAATAGGTAGAATGAAGGCCCAGGCTGGTTTTTCACGGGATGCAGAGGTTAGACATGTTAAATCTGCTTCTCATTTGTATGACAGCCCTTGAGCAAGTTGTTTCACAATACTTTCACATTTTTCCTGGTGCAAAGTAAAATAATAGGCTCTCTATTTAGGAAATTGGCAAAGATTGCTGGGCAAATGTTTTTAAAAGTGTTTTACAAATGCTTTGGTTAAAGAGGCCATTGAAGTATCAACAATTACTTATGTTCTATCTGATTGTACTGCCAAAGCCTAAATGGATCAAGCTGGTGTCAGCTTAGGCTGTGATTATTTAGAGAGGAACATGTAAAGCTCCGCATCCTCCCAGTCCTTACCCCGCTGTAGGAGTCTGCTATAGGATTCTTCATTTAAATCCTCCACTAGGCCTTTTAGTAGTGATCTTGTTGCCAATTAAACCTCACTCAGTGGCGGCAGGAAAGGTGGAGAGATGGAGGCCACATGCCCAAGCGTAAAGCTCTCATGATCTCTGGGGTTTGTTTCCAGGATGGACACATTGCCCTTCATCTGGCTGTAAGACGGTGTCAGATGGAAGTAATCAAGACTCTCCTCAGCCAAGGGTGTTTCGTCGATTATCAAGACAGGCACGGCAATACTTCCCTCCACGTGGCATGTAAAGATGGCAACGTGCCTATTGTGGTGGCCCTCTGTGAAGCAAACTGCAATTTGGACATCTCAAACAAGGTACGCACAGAGCACAGGATCCCTACAGCTTCCAAGTGTGTCCATCCACCCGATTCTGGGTCCTGATTCTGTGTCCTGCCACCTGATCCCAGGTCCTGATTCTGTGTCTTCCCGCCTGATCCCAGGTCCTGATTCTGTGTCCTCCCGCCTGATCCCGGATCCTGATTCTGTGTCCTCCCACCCGATTCTGGGTCCTGATTCTGTGTCCTCCCACCCGATTCTGGGTCCTGATTCTGTGTCCTCCCACCCGATTCTGGGTCCTGATTCTGTGTCCTCCCGCCTGATCCCAGGTCCTGATTCTGTGTCCTCCCACCTGATCCCAGGTCCTGATTCTGTGTCCATCCACCCAATTGTGGGTCTTGATTCTGTGTCCTCCTGCCTGATCCCAGGTCCTGATTCTGTGTCCTCCCACCTGATCCTGGATTTTGGCCAAGTTTCTATTTGCATGTGTTTGTTGTTGAAAGTGAATGTTACTTACAGGGACATGTACTTTTTTATGGGGTTTTGCCATCTTAAGTTGCATTTTACATGTGACTTTTGAATAATTTCATAGATAAACAAAATTACTATAATAAGTGCTTCTTGCATAACTCAGTGTACACTGATGGAAATCGTGTGTGTGTGTGTACATGCGTGTGAGCATGAGGCTCTGTAGAGGAATCAGAGAGGCTCATGGTAAAATTCTAACATCTTTCTAGAGCACTAAGTCTTCAGGAAAATGTCTAAGGACATTAAGATTTGATCCCAGGACTGTATTTCTCTTTTTTATTTTATTTATTATTATTATTTTTTTTTTGAGTCTCACTCTTGTCACCCAGGCTGGAGTGCAGTGGCCCAATCTTGGCTCGCTGCAACCTCTGCCTCCTGGGTTCAAGCGATTCTCATGCCTCAGCCTCCTGAGTAGCTGGGACTACAGGGCTGTGTAACCACGCCCTGCTAATTTTTGTATTTTTAGTAGAGATGGGGTTTCACCATGTTGGCCAGGCTGGTCTCGAACTCCTGACCTCAGGTGATCTGCCTGCTTCATCCTCCCAATGTGCTGGGTTTACAGGCATGAGCCATCACACCTGGCCCTATATTTTTCTTCTTAGCTTTCCACATTGAGAGTTTTATGGGCAAAAGTTCCTAGTACCTTTTTTTGTGCTAAATAAATGTGGTAAGACCAAAGAGACGCTATCATTTGGTGAAAAATGGAGAAATGAAAATAATTGTGCTTTTAGGTTCATAAAAAATATTGACTTCTAGATTTTAGCCACCAGCTTCTCTTTTCTCTGAATCCCATATAGATTTTCATTACCAAACAACATAGACTATCAGAGATTCCTGTGATTTTTTGGCCGTGTAGCTGTATTAAAGACGAGCATTATGCTGTTACGATTATGCTAAAAATGAAGTCCAAGTACAATTAATTTTTTAATTTCAGGAAATGTTTATCAGTGGTTTATACAATGCCAGTAGGATTCTAGTATGGTTTGCTGGAGGTAAAAGAACATCTGGGCCGGGTGCGGTGGCTCACTCCTATAATCCCAGCACTTTGGGAGGCCAAGGTGGGTGGATCACGAGGTCAGGAGTTCAAGAACAGCCTGGCCAATGTGGTGAAACCCCGTCTCTACTAAAAATACAAAAATTAGCTGGGCATGGTGGTGCATGCCTGTAATCCCAGCTACTTGGGAGGCTGAGGCAGGAGAATCGCTTGAACCCAGGAGGCAGAGGTTACAGTGAGCCGAGACCGCGCCACTGCACTCCAGCCTGGGCAACAGAGTGAGACTCCGTCTCAAAAAAAAAAAGAATATCTGAAACAGCTGGAAAATTATACTTTTATGTAAACTTATTCCTTTTGCATGTTATATGGTTAACTCAAACAGAAATTGAAATTGGTAATTTCACATTCTGACACTGTGTGGAAAGGCAGTATCCCAGGTTTTAGCCATTAGCTGCTGGTTGCTTTCTTAGTTTGTCCCGTTCTAATCTTGCCAAGTCAGTTCTGTCAGTGGCTTAGGGGAAAAGCCAAATGTAGTATGAAGTAGCATCAAGACCTTGGGTTTCCTTCTAGGATTCTTCAAATGAATCAAAAGCAGCTTCAAGGGACATCTGCACTTATTTGACTCTCTGTAGACATTCCCACTGTGCGCCCAGGGGCCTACTATGTGTGCAGCAAGTAGAATCGACTTTCCCCTTGTGAGGGGGAGAGGAGGAGCTGAGCAGATACCTCTTTGCCCTAACCTAAACAGGGAATGGTGTTCTTCCCAGTTTCACTCCATACCTAAATGCACAACTTCACTTGTTAAATACACTCTTTAAAAAATCCACAGTCCCAGACTTTCGTGTTTTAAAACCACTGGCTTATTTACTGGAAAAGTCTCACATTTTTCAGGCTGCAAATATCTATAAGTAAAGTCGACAAATGCTGACAGAAACTTGCATAATCACTGTCTATGGCACAGCAGCTGTACATAGAGGGCCTTCTGTAGACGATTTTGTCATTGAGTGAAGCTCAGCTGCTGTGAAAATCATCAGTTCCAAGCTAATTCCAGCTTGGAATTAGCAGCATAATTCAGACCCGTAATTCAGAGCCTGCCTGGACAGAAGGGTGCTGGCTGCACACAAGCTCTGCATCTCCATCCCCGCAGACAGGCTCCCCGGGTTGGCTTTGACACTCCCATCATCAGCACACCCTGACTTTGGGGGTCTCAGCTTCTTCAGAAGGGTTGCTGTCAGGCTTGTTTTGCCATTTTTTTTTTTTAAAGGAAAGGTGATGGGGGCTTTAGAAGGCCTTAAAAGAAGCACAGGTATGTAACAGAAGACATTGTTTCCCACCAAAGCACATCCAGCTTTCTAGAGACACACTCAAGTAACCGATTGGGAGCGTGGAGGGGCACCCCCATGCCACAAGGAGGCTGTTGCTCTTTCTTCATTGCATGGTCTTGCCTTTTCCTTATCTGGATTAAGTTCCTCCAGAAATAAAAATGGCCATTCAAATCCTACCTTGTCACCAGTGTGTGACAGGACCTCGTTGCTATGTTTGATGCTCACGCAGTGAGATATTTCTGCATTCTTCCTCCTTCTCGTATGGAAATCAGGAGAGTGGCTGTTTAACTGGCCGTGTTAGAGAGCACGAAAAGGAAAGGAAATAGATGGTGCAGAATGCATGGCCCTTACCCATTTGTCCCTCTTAGAGTTGGTACTTCCCTTAAGGACAGACAGAAGGCACGCTGTGCACACGCACGCTTCTGGGAGGATGAGAGAGGACTGGCTGCCTGTCAGGTGTTTATCCCCTTCCGGGGCTGCACTGTGCCCAGCGTGGAGGGAGGAACTAGTAGATGCCAAGGTGAATGGCTCTGCCCTCAGGCTGCTTTTAGACACATTCACATTCAGATGTAGCCGCATCTCATGTTGTCATTGCTGCTGTGTTGGGCACAAGGTGCTCCAGAAACACAGAAGCAACAATTCAGATATTAAAGAAATCAGGGAAGGCTTTTCATTGGTGATCACTTAAGATGATCGAGGCTTTGACAGATGGAGAAGAGGGAAGCCTGTTTTCCACCAGGGGAAGCCAGTGTGTCTGCTGTGGGCTATCACTGACACATAGGGGGTGTGGGGTAGGTATTTAGGGAGGGGGTTATGGGGAAGGGAGAAAATGAAGCTGGAGACATTGGGTCCAGGTGGTGGCAGAACTGGAATTTAAGGCTAGGTAAGGGGTTTGGTGTCATTCTGTCCCAACCTGGGCCCTTCAACAGTGGCCATTTCCTCTGCCGTTTTCTTCATCACACTCTCTTCCTCAGCTTTCTTCTCTTCTATAAAACTGTGCATTTTACAACCAAAATTCCATCTCCCTTATATTGCATCTTTTAAACATTTCACCCAGTCTTCAAAACCTTCCCTTTTCCTTCTCATGTGAACTCTAGGACGCTTGAAAGCTTAATATCTGCTTTCTGCATTACTGCAGAAGATAATAATAAAGAAATATGAGCGTGTCACACACTGCAGCAGTGTTTACACTAGCCGGGAATTGAGGCTGCTTAGCGTCCACCCTCGGTGGCTGAATGAATCATGAGAGCCACGCAGTGGATGCAATTCAGGCATTCAGAATGTGATCCCTCCTGCTACAGGCATGGAAAGGTGTTCCCAGTCTACTGTTAGATGGACAAAGCAAGGGACAGAGTGGAAGGTGGGCTATGACCACATCTCGGCTGTTTAAATTATTTCTCTCCTGTTGAGGATTCATAGATACGAGCTTGGGAGGAAATGGACCAAATTGTTAAAACAGGGACAGCTCTGAGCCAGGGAGCTTGAGAGTAAAGGGGGGAGTGGAGAAGGGAGATTTTTATTTTGTATTATATGTTTCTGTAGGTTGCTTGGAGTTTTAAAAAGAGCATGTGTTACCTGTATAACAAAAACTGATATTTAAAAATACATAGCATAAAAAAGACATTCCCAAACTTTCTCAGTTCACAACATCCTCAGGGTTTCAGTAATTATTTTTTCATGGTTCCCCTAGATCAAAAGAAATCCCTAACACTTCTGTTCATTCCAAACAACTTAGTAACCACTTATGTCCTAACAGCTTAGCAGCAGCTGAGAAAGATAATACATATAAACAGAAAGAAAACTAATATTTTCTTTTCCTTCTTCCACGACCACATTACGTACAATGTGATGAGTGTACTGCACTTTTGAAACCTTGGACTCAGAGTGGATATGGCCTCATATCCTGTCCACAGTGATTTCCTCAAGACTCTTGATTCCTCCCAGGGCAGCCACCAACCCCCTGCTGTGAGAGACATGGTGTCATGGAAGGCAGGGTGGTGCAGTCTAATGATGACACTCTGCACCACTTCAAGCGAGTAGTTCACCTGGTCTCAGAACCAGTTTTCTTATCAAAAACTTTAGATATTCCTGGGCACCCCTATGAATTCAGTGCAGTTCCCTGGGCTACCTTGGCACACAGTTTGGGAACCACAGGCACAAACAGGGCTTATGGGCTTGTCCTGGGATTTTCACTAATTAGGATGTCTTCAATATCTGTCTTCCGTGTATCTTCTTCCCTGGCTGTGTCTACATTTGATCTATGGTGCAGATCTTGCTGGAACTCTGGGCCTTGAGCCCTTGGCTCCTGCCTCCTTCAGGCCAGCACAGCAGGAAACTTACTTCAGTTATCTTTGAAGTTGTATTTTGAAGCTCCTCTTTTAACTGCAGAGCACTTGGAAAGGTTCTGCCTGGCTGGCCTGCCCCAGTGGAGAGCAAGTTTCAGGAGAAGGGAGATGGCTCTTTCCTTCTTTCTGGTGGGCCCTAACCCCTTCCTTAACCTTGTGTCTCGGGAATGTCATCCTCAGCAACTGCATGAGAAGAACGACCTTTGACCTTTTTTCTCTCTTCCCAGTACGGACGAACGCCTCTGCACCTCGCGGCCAACAACGGGATCCTGGACGTGGTCCGGTACCTCTGTCTGATGGGAGCCAGCGTGGAGGCGCTGACCACAGTGAGTGCTCACAGGGCTTCGTGCAGGAGGGAGCTGCTGGGAGCCTCTGGCGCCTCCAGGGCAGGAGGGACAGGGCTTGCATGGCAACTCTGCATTCTAAAGCAGCCAGGCTGCTGTTCACTCCTCCGCCGCAGTAACACAGACATTCGCCCACACACGCCCAACCTAATGTCTCCTTAATGTTCCTCTTCTCATCTCACCACACCCTGCGCTGCCAGGGATTCCGCTGCTTCCCTCTGCTCTTTTTGTTTTCCAAGTCACACACCAGGGCCCCTGCATTGTGGGATGTATGTACTTCCCCTTCCTAAATGCTCCTCTGCCCCAGGGCACTGGACCCCCTGCCCTTTAGAAGGAGCTGGGGGAGGAAGAATCCTCAGTGAGTATTGGGTGCAGTCTCCATATTTGCCCAAGACCAGACTGCCGGGTGCCATAAGCAGGAGTTGCGTAAAGAGTCAGGCTTTGCTTTAGGCCTGTGGAGTATTTTAAGTGAGATTTCTTCAGTTCCCTCACTCCCTGCTCCCGATGCCAGACCTAGCACCTCCCTGCTGAGGAAACCGTTTGATTCACATTTCATGAAATACTCAAGAAGGAAAATGCATCAGCTAATGAGGTATGGTTGCAATGTTACGGCTGCAGTGAAATACTACCATTCGGGTACTTGCCGGCCTGAGAGTAGGTTGACCATCCAGCCTGTGTGGGAGAGTCCTGGGCCCACAGATTAGAGCTTTGCTGACAGAGGGTGATTCT
Organism: Macaca mulatta; assembly: GCF_049350105.2. Classification (NCBI taxonomy): domain Eukaryota; kingdom Metazoa; phylum Chordata; class Mammalia; order Primates; family Cercopithecidae; genus Macaca; species Macaca mulatta. The sequence goes on from NC_133420.1 coordinate 118,402,067, forward strand.
CTGAGGAGACCAAGTGGTGCTTTAATGTGTCAGCCCAGCTCAGGCCCCGAGGCTGGAAGAGAGCCTCATTTCCTGGAGATCATCCAGAGGTTAGCAAACCGTGGCCCACAGGCCATATCCCACTGCTGGTTTTTGTAAATGAAGTCTTACTGGGACACAGCCATGCCTAAGGTGTGTATTGGCCTTGGCAGCTTCCATGCCAGGTGTCAGAGCTGAGCAGCTGTGACAGAGACCATATGTGCCACGGAGCCCAAACACCTCCTCCCCTGGCCCTTGACGGAAAGTGTTTGCTGACCGCTGGGGCTAGGATGTCGCCTCCCTGAATGCACTCATGTTATCGGGATGTCATTCCCTCCCCAAAAGTAATAGGTCTGATTTGTGCAGTCGGGGGGCGCCCAGCTCTGTGCTTTCTCTGCAGGCTCAGTTATTACCAAGTACTCCGCAAGGGGTGAGGCCCGTTTCTAGGGCACCTGGTCACCCACCGCAAATGCACACACCATACCCACTTCACCCTGCTGTGCCTGACTTGTTAGATCTCGTGGGCCATTGTCAAGCCTGCCCAGCCATGCTTGGGCACAGGTTCCAGTTACTCCCTAATAGAGCATTTATATGCATTTTCAAGACGAATAAATATTTCTGTCCTGTGTGTGGCCTCATGAAAGACCCAGCCAGACCATGACTGAAGATGCCAGCAGCTGATGCTGTTGCATCTACCGCAGTGCAGGCTGGGGCTGCTGAAACGTGCGGCCCCCTCTGTGGGGTCCCTCCATGAGCCGCAGGGCCCTCTGCCCTTCCCCACGACAGCTGCATCGGTGGTCCCCGCCAGGCTCCTCCTCAGGTCCCTCCGTGCACCTCCTCGCTCTCTCGCTTCCCACCGTAGGAGAAGCGTCCTCTGTCCCCAGGCCCCTCCACGATGCCCAGAGCTAACCTGCGAGGCGGGTGCGGCTCTTTCTGCCGCCTCCTCAGTCACTCCGCACACACCGGGGGCGCTGTGCGAGCAGGGAGTCCGGGGGCACAAGACAGGCGCGCGCCCCTTAGGAGACTTCAGGAAATGGGAAAGGGAGGCTGACCCGAGAGTCACAGCCGTCAATTACAGTCACCGAATGGGCAAATGGGACCGTGTGGTGACAGAAAGGAGCGGGTCCTGAGGGCGTGACAGGGGCTGGGGGCGCCCCTGTGGGAGGCAACGCTAGAACCTGCAAGCCACGCCCGGTGCTCAGAGGGGCAGAGTCCTGGGAGGATCGCCCTATTCAGGCCGGGGCTCGGCGGCCTCCGGTGTCCTCCCGCGGTGGGAGCGCAGTGGCTGGAGCCGGCGCCGAGGCCCGGGAGATGGGAGAGTGAGCAGAGCTGGGTGTGCCTAGCCTTCTCCCAGTGCACCGCCCCCCGACCCCCCCACCCTCCCCCGGGCCAACTGGGGCTTCCTCTCCCATGGGGCCGAGGAGACCCTCCAGACTGGAGCGCCTTACTGGGGACGCTGCCTTCAGAAACACTGACCACACCATATCCCTCGGTTTAAGTTTCCTAGCAGCCACATGGAAGGAGGAAAAAGAGACAGAGGAAATGAAGTTCAATAACATATTAGCACGAGATAATACAAATATTATGCTAACCCGTAAATCAATAAATTTATTTATTGATTTATTATTTGTATATATTCATGGGGTACAAGTGCAGTTTTCTCCATTGGTATATTACATTGGGGTGAAGTCAGGGTCTTCAGCCTGTCCATCACTGGAGCAAAGCACATTGTACCCACCAAACTCCCATCCTCCAGGAGCCTCCCTCCCCCTCACCCCTCCAAGTCCCCACTGTTCATTTTCCACACACAGCTTCCCTGTGTACACATCATTTGGCACCCACTTTAAGTGACAGCATGTGATATTTGGTTTTCTGTGTCTCAGTTGTTTCACTTAGGATAATGGCCTCCATTTCCATCCATGTTGCTGTAAAGGACATGATTTCCTTTTCTTTTTGCTTTCTTTTTTTTTTTTTGCTTTTTGTTTTTTTTGAGAGGGAGTTTCATTCTATCGATAGGCTGGAGTGCAGTGGACTGATCTTGGCTCATTGCAACCTCTGCCTCCCAGGTTCAAGCGATTCTTCTGCCTCAGCCTCCCGAGTAGCTGGGACTAGAGGCGCGTGCCACCACGCCTGGCTAAGTTTTGTATTTTTAGTAGAGACGGGGTTTCACCGTGTTGGCCAGGATGGTCTCAATCTCCTGACCTTATGATCCGCCTGCCTCAGCCTCCCAAAGTGCTGGGATTACAGGTGTAAGCCACCGCACCCAGCCTGATTTCCTTTTCTTAATGGCCAAGTAGTATTCCGTTGTGTATATATACCACAATTTTTAAGTCCAGTCCTCTGTTGATGGACAGTTTGATTCCCTACCTTTGCTATTGTGAATAGTCCTGCAGTGAACATACAAGTGCAGGTATCTTTTTCATATAATGATTTATTTTCCTTCAGGTAGATACCCAGTAGTGGGGTTGCTGGAACAAATGGGAGTTCTATTTTTAGTTATTTGAGAAGTTGCCATGCTGTTTTCCATAGAGGTTGTACTAATTTATGTTCCCACCAACAATGTATAAAAGTTCTCTTTTCTCTACATCCTCTTCAACATCTGTTATTTTTTGACTTTGTAATAATGGCCATTCTGATTGGTGTTGATACCTCATTGTGGTTTTAACTTGCATGTCTCTGATGATTGGTGATGTTGAACATGCTTTTCATGTTTGTTAGCCATTTGTCTTCTTTTGGAAAATGTCTCTTCATGTCCTTAACCCACTTTTAAATGGGATTATTTGGTGGTTTTCGTTGTTGTTGTTAAGTTGTTTTAGTTCCTGGTACATTCTGGATACTAGTTCCTTGTTGAATGTAGAGTTTGCAGTATTTTCTCTCATTCTGCAAGTTGTCTGTTCACTCTGTTGATTATCTCCTTTGCCGTGCAGAAGCTTTTAGTTTAAGTCCTGTTCGTCTATTTTTAGTTTTGTTCCCTATGCTTTTGAAGTCTTAGTCATGAATTATTTGCCTAGACCCATGTTTAGAAAAGTTTTCCCTGAGTTTTCCTCCAGTATTTTTATAATTTAAGATCTTCCATTTAAGTCTTTAATCTATCTTGAGTTGACTTCTGCAAATGGTGAGAGAGAAGGATACAGTTTCATTTTTCTGCAAATAGATACCCAATTTTCCCAGCACTCCTTATTGAAAAGGGTGTCCTTTTTCCAGTGTATGTTCTTATCAATTTGTCAGAGAGCAATTGACTGTAAGCATGTGGCTTTATTTCTGGGTTCCCTATTCCTTTCTGTTCCATTGTCTGTTTTTAAGTGGGTACCATGCTGTTTTGGTTACTGTAGCCATCTAGTGTAATTTGAAATTAGGCAGTATGATGTCTCCAGCTTTGCTCTTTTTGCTTAGGATTGCTTTGGCTATTTAGGCCCTTTTGTGGTTTCATATGAACTTTAGAGCTGTTTTTTCTAATTCTGTGAAAAATGAGGTGGGTATTTTGATGGGGATTGCATTGAATCTATAGATTGTTTGGGGCAGTATGGTCATTTTAACAATATTAATTCTTCTCATCTACAGTTTGTTTCGTTAGTGTTTTTTAGTTTGCCTCGTAGAGATCTTTCACCTCCTTGGTTAACTATATTCCTGGAATTTTTTTTTTTTTTTTTTTTTTTTGGTACCTGTTGGAGATGGGATTGCCTTCCCGATTTGGGGCTAGATCGTCATTGGTATGTAGAAACTCTACTGATTTCTGTATGTTAATTTTGTATTCTGAAATTTTACTGAATTAATTTGTTAACCCTAAGAATTTTTTGGTGACGTCTTCAGGGTTTTCTAGATATAAAATCATATCATCAGCGAACAGGGATAACTTGACTTCCTCTTTTCCAGTTTGGATGCCTCTATTTCTGTTGCCTAATTGATCTGGCGAGGGCTTCCAGTATTCTTAAATTATTGAGATCTTTCACATTCTTTGGTTTATACAAAGCTTTCCTTCTGTGCACTCACAGTGCGTCCTTACTCCCCAGGTTTCAGGCTGAGTCAAGGCCTGGGGAGGGGCCTCTGGTCTTCCTGGAAGGCCCAGCACCCACGCCTTCCTCCCACCCTCCAGAAGCAGTTCCATCTACCTCTCCTTCAGAACCACCAGCGCCCCCTGCTGCCACCTTCCCACTCCACTGAGTCCTCAGCCAGGGTGACCTGAACGAGGCTGCACATCCTGTCCCCTCTTTGTCCTTGCCTCCCTCACTCCTGCACCCTCCACTGTCTTGTCTTCCACTTCACACAGCCCTCAACAGAGTCCGCACTGACCTCTTCACAGCTTTCCTTCTAAACTTTCTTACTATAAAATAAAACATAAATAGAAAAAAGCACATAAACCAATATAAAGCTTAGTGGGTTTCTATAAGACAAACACCCTTGAATTCCACGCAGGTCAAGAAATAAAACTTTCCCAGCCACCCCGAAGCCCCCATGAGCCTGGCCCAGCTGTTGCCCCGGCCCCTGTGATCCCTCCCTGACTCAAAGCCAGCTCTTCCTTTTGCGTCCTTGTCATCTTTCCACCCAAGTCCCAGCTGCTGCCCTGAGCCTCTTTCACTGGATATCCTCAGGACTGGGCGCCCTTGGTGCTCCCTGACACTCTCCTGCCTGGGATGAGAAAGTCCCCACATCCTGCTTCTCCCCAGGCCTCTGCTTCCTGCTAGTCCACCCTGCAGTCCAGCCTCTCCCTTTCCATCCCCCCAGTCCTCTCTGGCCCCCAGACTTGCAGCTGCCCAACACTGAGTCCCATGCTCAGGTCTCTGGTCCTTGCTTGCCCCTGAGTGCCAGCCTCACACAGCACGTTCAGCGGCCCCTGGCCTCCCCACACCAGGGCCCCTCCCTCCAGTTCTGTGCTTCCTCTTCCCCAGTGTTCAGCCTCTGCAAAGGGCTTCAGCACGTGTCTGTCACGCTGCCCAGGATCACAGAAACCCTCCTTATTCTCTCCTCACCTGTTTGCATCTAACCCGCAGCCTACTAAGTCTCCTCCCAATTCTTCATGACCACGAAGCACCCGCCCATCCAGCTCCCACCTGGTTAAGGGCATCACCCTTAACCTTAGTCTCCTCCCGACCAGTGGGACTCTTAGCCCGGCCCTGCACAGTAGCCTCCCGCCCCTTGGGACCAGTCCATCCCAGCCCTACCTTTATCTTTCTAGAAATGCCAGCCGCTTGGTGGTCTCCACTTTCACCTCCATCTGGGGCTCCTGTGCCTTCAGGATGTGACCTCCGCAGCCTCTGCCCAGCCTCCCCTGCCCCCTGCACCCCTTCAGCTGTGGCCGGGTCCTGGGAAGCCCCTGCCGGCTCCCCCATCATGGAGTTGGCACCTGTTAATCTTTCACCCTGGAGTTCCCCATTTTCCCCTTCACCCCCTGCGCATAGTATGCCCACAGCGTCAGCACACACAGGCACGCATCTGTCTGCCCACTTCTGCCCTGAGGCTACCTGATGCCCTCTGCCTTCAGAGTCAGAGAGACTTGGAATGCCTGCTATGGGCATGCGGGCACACAGCCCATAACATTCGGGGAGGACTCCGTGGCACCCACTCCTCCTCATCCATCAACATTCGCCTTCAGCCCGGGAAACCTCCTCTGTCCCAGCCTCTCCCGCATGTGTGATTCGCCCCTGTGGGCTGCTGGTCTCTTTGCCTTCCTTGCTCTATTAGAAGTGTATCCTGACTTCTCCTAGGAGGAATGAGCCCTTGGGCAGGGGTCACAGGGAATTCATTGCTGCCTCCTAAGTGGGCTCCCTGCTTCCACCCTTACCTGTCCACAGCCGGGTCCCCAGACAGCCGCCTGGTCAGACATAAGTCAGATCTTGTCCTCCTTGCTCAGATGCTCTAGCAGCTTCTCATGGGGATCAGAGCCCTTCAAATGGGGGCTTCCCCAAGGATCTGCCCCTGACATTGCCTCCCTGACCCCCATCTCCTGTTCTGCCTCCGCCCCTCTCCCTCCGCATCAGCCCCAAGAGCTTCCTTGAGGTTCTTCAACCGTGCTGGCCATCCACCGCCCCAGGCCATCCACCGCCCCAGGCCATCCACTGCCCCAGGCCACCCACCGCCCCAGGCCTTTGCACTTGCTATTCTTGGGCCTGAGCAGCTCTTCCCCAGGTATCCATGTGATTTGCTCTCTCACCTTCTGCAGCTTTTGACTCGAGCTTCACCTTCTCAGGGAGGACTTTCTGGACCACCCTAGTTTAAATCCTATCCCTCCCCCACCCCCAGGATAGCCCCTCCTCTCCCCTGCCCCATTTTTCTTCATAGCACCTATCACCACCTGACCCACTGTATTTTACTCACCTATTTGTTTCTTGTCGGCCCTCCCCACTAGATTCTGGATCCCATGAAGACAGGGACTTTGCTGGTTTTATTCACTGCTGTTTCCATAGGCCTGTGCATAATAGGCACTCAGTAAATACCTGCTAGATGAAAGTACGAAGGAAGGAAGGAAAAAATGAATGACACCATAGTCCAAGCAGGACATGGAGTGTTTGTTGGCCGAGTACTAAGTAGATGAACCCTTATAATTCTGTAGGGTAACAAAAAAATCCACATTTTCCCCGACACTATCTAAAGATGTTTAAATGACTGTGCACATTCTTTTAGATCATCTTTTCACTGGGGGTTACACAAATAGGTTTCCCTGTCAGTGCTTGCCCCAGTTGAAACCCCATCTGTTCTGTTGCAAAGCATATTACTTGTGTCACTAGAAGTCCTGACCGTGAGCACTTCCCCAGACAGCAATAAGCAGCGTGTCTGTGACGGGCAGGCTCCTAAAACTGGCTGGCCTGTGGGGCTCTGGCTTCTTGAATACAATAAGTGAAGTGGCCTTTCACCTTTCCATGGATTTCTTTCTGTGTCATGTGACCAACTTGGGAATCACTGCCCATAGTCTAGAATGTAGTGTGGGAGGCTGCTGGTGCACAAGAGACACCGTGATTTCTGGACCCAACTCACTCTTCTGCAGCCACTTGGTCCCCAAGGCTCACGTTGAGATGATGGACAGCTGAGTGCTGAGACACTTGGCCATCTTTCTATATATTTTCAGTGCATGCACTTCATTGAGCCCATGAGTCCTGTTGGTAAGGAGGAGGGCAGCAAATGTTAGTGTTGCTTTTGCATCCTCCATCGGGGTATCCAGTAGAGCCAAGACCAAAACGCAGAGATCTGACTTCTGCCCCTTTCCCTCTCAGACAGAAGGCCAGGTAGTTAGGGCAAGTCTCAGCTCTTCTACCAATAATTTCTGACACTGCTTGCTTCTTCCGTGCCTAGCACTGTGCTGGTTCTTTGCATTTGGTTTTCTCTCACCTGCTCAAGAACCTGTGCAAGGAGGGTACCATTTTCCATTGTGCAGATGAGGAAACCCAGGCCTGGGAAGGCCGAGTGACCAACCACATAGCTGGTGAGGGATGGGTTCAGGACTTCAAACTGGGTCTTCTCCCAACTTCAAACTGTCTCCTGCACTGCCAGGCATTTCTGTTGAAAGTCTGAATAGTGTCCTTTAGAGCAACATGTTTTGCAAGCTGGAAAGTGCAGCGCAAATGTGAGGAAACATTTTTATTTATTTTTATTTAGTTTTTGAGATGGAGTCTCGCTGTGTCGCCCAGGCTCGAGTGCAGTGGCACGATCTCGGCTCACTGCAACCTCTGCCTCCCAGGGTTCAAGAGATTCTCATGTCTCAGCCTCCTGAGTATCTGGAATTACAGACACCTGCCACCAAACGTGGCTAATTTTTGTATTTTTAGTAGAGAGGGGGTTTCACCATGTTGGGCAGGTTGGTCTCAAACTCCTGATCTTGGGTGATGCACCCACCTCAGCCTCCCAAAGTGCTGGCATTACAGGCATGAGCCACCATGCCTGGCCATGAGGAAGTATTGTTGATGGTGGTTCTCTTGATTTTGAAGAGGTTGAACAGTGGAGAGTTCAGCCTGTCGGTGAAAGGCCTCTGACTGTGTTTTGTGTACATCTGAGTTCTACAAGAGGAACATCCTATTCAGATGTGTCGGGGGCAGGAAACTTCAGTCAAGGCTCGGATTTCTTCTAACTAGGGCAGTGGTTCCCAAACCTTGCTGCATAATAGAATTACCTGGGAGCCCAGGATGTACCCCATACTGATGACAGCAGTGTCTGTGTGGGAGCCGGGCAACAGGATATTTTCAAGTTTTACAGGTGATTCCAGAGTGTAATGGAGAACCCCTTCCCTTTATGGACTTTTCTTGTGTCTGTAAAGAAACTAGAGTATTTGGCATGGATCCCTGGTTGGAGATGCAGTGTCTGTTAAGGCACCTATTTCACCCCCAAAGCAAGCTTGAAGCCCTAGCCTGCCCACTGGGGGATATTTCAGGAATTTAAAAGAACAGAAAGAGATGGGCAGTTCTGACTGCACAGCAAGCCTCCTCCGGAGCAGCCACCTGGGCTTCGACTGGCAGCCTAAGATAGTGGTTCTCAGCAGGGCAGTTTTGACCCCCGACCCCCAACAATTGTCAATACCTATTTGGTTGTCACAACTGGGAGTTGGGTGCTACTGCCACCTAGTGTGTAGAAACCGGAGGTGCTACTAAAATTCCTAAGAGGCACAAGACAGGCCCAGCAACAGAGAATTGCCTGGTGCAAAATGTCAGTGTTGGCAAGATTGAACAACACTATCGAATGGGACCCCAGGCATGACTCCAGGAGTGACTTGGGTTGAGGAATTGAGAGGTTGCTGTTATGTAGATTTTGGATATCCCTAAGCTTCTACAGGGATGCAACTTTGTTATTGATACACATTGATAGATAAACCAAATCCTTACTTTTTTATTTTAAAAAAAAAAAATCGTTTTTATTTTTTTACATTGCTTTTCATCTTTTCTACTTTTGCATTTTTAGTGATCTCTAAAACTGCAACAGAATAGCCCCTACATGTCCCGTTTCTCCCCGGTGGCAGGGGAACAGTGACAGCTTCTGCCTCCCAGGGGTGACTTCGGGGACTGAGGCTTGCAGAGCACTGAGAGCTGGGTCGGGCCTGTATCATGAGGTGGTGTTCAATAAATACTTGCTGTCATCGTGTATGTTCATGGTGTAGATACAGAAACAAATTTATTCAGTGTGAAACTGCAGCCTATGAAAAGTCTGTAAGTGAAAAGCAAGCATAAAAGTACTCTGGACTCTTACTTCCTTGTTTTCTGTTCACCAAAAAATCTTTCAATCAAAATTGCCTGTCAAACTAAGTATTTCCTTTGAAATGCACAGTAATTACCAGGAGCCGGTATCATGCAAGGACTGGGTTTATCCCTGTAAGGATTGTAACACAGTAGCTTGCACTAACTAGAATTTGGCACCCAATGAGAATCTTTACTGTCTGCGCGATGGGAGATTGGAGAGAGGGGTTCAGGACAGCGAGGAACCATTCAGCTGAGGAGGCAGTTGAGTTGTGATTAAACCTGTGGACATGAAAGGTGTCGCTATTGGGCAGGAAGACACCAGCATGTGTTTTGTTCTTGCTTCTTATCTTCTTGTGCTATACAATCAAGTGAAATAAGGATTGCACAGCCAGAGAAACACACCAGGACATTGTCCACCTGGCTTGCTTCTCACACCTGCTATGCTTGTTTCTGCCTCAGACCCACGGAATTGGGGTATGGAACACACACAGCTCTCCTTTTCAGAGAAAAGAAACTAACGCATTTTTCTCCAACAGGATGGAAAGACGGCAGAAGATCTTGCTAGATCGGAACAGCATGAGCACGTAGCAGGTCTCCTTGCAAGACTTCGAAAGGTGAGAAATTCTGTTCATGGGTCTGAAGTTCTCTACCCGTGTTTATGTGAAAAAGTCTCAGTCTTTTTCCTTATTTGAGAATGAACAAAATGAGGCTCTAGACAGCCAGGTTTTAGGAACAGTGGTGTCTGTCCTGTGGTTTGCATGTCAGTCGGTATAAATGCATCAGCTCCCTATCTGTTTTCTTCTCTATTTGGACTTGGAAATCATTTAGCCTGTTTGCAGTTGCTCTGCCTGGTTTTCCTCCTCCCACTCTCTCTGTAATAAACCACTCCCACAAAGTAGCGGGGCATGAGGACGCTGACTCTGCCTCTTTCCTTCTTATGTTTGAGCTCCGAGATAGCTGTTAAGCTCCTGTTTATCAAACATTGTTGCTCTAAGGCTTAAAGAAACATGACAAGAATAAGTAAAGGCAGGTGGTGTACCCTTTCCAGCCTACAGCATAACAGTTGTGTCAGGAGACTTCACAATAGCCATATCCTTGAATCTAGGAACTCTATTTTATGCTTAAAGATGTTTGCCGCAGTATTATTTATAATACAGTAATAAAAATTGGGAACATCAGATAACCCACAGTAATGTCTAGTAAAGGGTCCTATAGTCATAGAATAGAATGGCTTTGGCCTTTTAAATATTTTTAAGGAGTTTTACTAATAGGAGTTAGAGGGGTGTGGGCTTCAAAGGAGAAGACAGATTGTGTATACGTAATAATCTCTACTATGTTAAAATGCATAGAAAGAAAATGATAGAAGTGATGTTTTTCGATTTTGCTATTATACTCAACATTTTCTTCTTTAAATATTATTGAAAATTTTTAAAATTACTCTTTTTTAAAAAATGTATAGCAATAGTAATCTTTTTTTTTTTTTTTTTTTTGAGACGGAGTCTCGCTCTGTCGCCCAGGCTGGAGTGCAGTGGCCGGATCTCAGCTCACTGCAAGCTCCGCCTCCCGGGTTCACGCCATTCTCCTGCCTCAGCCTCCTGAGTAGCTGGGACTACAGGCGCCCGCCACAGCGCCTGGCTAATTTTTTGTATTTTTTAGTAGAGACGGGGTTTCACCGTGGTCTCGATCTCCTGACCTTGTGATCCGCCCACCTCGGCCTCCCAAAGTGCTGGGATTACAGGCGTGAGCCACCGTGCCTGGCTGGTAATCATTTTTTTAAAAACGCAAACTAGGAATAAAATGATAATTCAGTTGGTTTAAGTGCTTGCTGAGAAGATAATGTCCAAAATATGCTCCAGAGATCCCACAAAGTTCTTGTCGTATAGACCGAGAAGTGCCTGGGGGAGAAGTGGTGAGGTCATAACCTTCACAGCCCCTGAAGTTTGAGTTTTCATACTTGTCCTGTGGTCTTGCCAGGGGCAGGCAGGCCACAGATTGGGATAATTTCTTTCCTTATGCAGAATATAGACTTGGAGAGACACACTTCATATATGCATATTAAAACCCCTTGGAGTTGACCTGGCAAGGGTAAAATCATGGGTGACTGATTTTCACACCCTTCTGCTTTGGATTCTGAGAACTGGCCTCAGAGGCACTGAGCAGATGTTGATAAACTCAGAGCTGCGATTCAGTCTCCCCTTTGTCCTGGAAAGTGCAGAATGAGATAAGTCAGGTAAAATTTCCCTAGCCTTACTCACCTGTTCTTACCAGAAATTCATAAATTACAATGATGGGCTTAGTGATTTCTTACTCTGTACCATTATGGACTGTGTCCTTATGCCTGCAAATTTGGACTAGAAACTCAAGGGAAACCTTTTTGTTTACAGGCAAAACAAGCAGGGGCAGGGGCAAGGGAGAGCCCGTGAGTGGTTAGTATTCAAGAATGAGCCTTTCTATAGAGTTTCCTGAGTTTAAAATTCGCTATCTTTGAAGCAGAGGACCAGCCACACCAAACACAACGCAAGCCCCGATGTGCAGCCTCTGGCTTTTGCCAGATTGCACAGCAGGGGGCCCTGCATTGGGCACAGAATCTCACGCCTACAGGCTGGTGTGCATCCGTTACCCAGGCAGCATCCATTGATAGTGAAAGGAGACGAGAAGTCTGGTTTTTGCGCAGGCTAAAAGAGCACAGTTTTTTTTCCTGTTAGTTATCAGGTCTCTGTTATGGTCCACTAGTAGGAAGAAACACTATAAGGAAGGGCGAAAGGCTTCTTCAACAGGCCTGACAACTTTACTGAGTGCAGAAGCCTGCTAGGTCAGATGTGCTCAGGTTTCCACCCGGAGAGGCTGCACACCCAGCTGTAGCACCTCGCACCTGGCTTGCGTCCCTGAGTCCCCATGCCGTGCCCTCCCAGGTGTGTGAGGCCCTGGCTCGGCTCACACAGCACCAGCACTTCCACCACTACCTCCCTCTGGAAAGCTGCTCACCACATTCGCTCTCAGCTTCGAGTGCTGTTGACCATCTAAGGAACTGTATCACAGAGCAGGGGCCGGGGGACCTGCAGCCAGCTCATTGTGAGGCAGACATTCAGGTGCAGCACGGTGACCTGCAACACCCCATTGGGTCACTCGGGACACCCGCCTCATGCAGAGGGAGGAGGCATCTCATGGGGCTGTGCTGTCTTCTGCTGCCCATGGCCCCTTAGCAATGGTTCGTTCTTTGACTTCAAAGTAGATTACTGTGCGAGATGCGAACCCACATGTGCCCTTCCAGAACGAGTCTGAAAACAGTGCTCAGAAAAAGGACGGAGGGAGAGCAGTGTTGCACGAGCTGGGGATGGTCGGACAGGTGGGTGGGAGGTCCTTCTCCCGTCCTCTGTCCCTGTTCTCTGCAGTCCACTTAGATGACTGACATAGTGAGGAGGAGAGATGCAAAGCACCGGGCTGCGGAGCTTCCTCCAAATCCTAAGCGAAAGGGGCTTGTTCCCATTTAGAATTCTGAATTTCTGGGGGCGGGCTCTCGCCCTGTCTCAGTTTGGGATTTTCTTTTCTTCCATCCATTAGTTCCTTTGCTTTTGGTGCCTAGATTTTTAAAAGAGATGGGAAGTGGACTATTACAGCTATAAAATACAAAATACAAAAATATAAACTATATCATGTTTTATAAAATATATTTTATAAAATACAAAAAACTATAAAATGCAAAATATTATTTTTGTATTTTAGTAAAATATTATTTTGTATTTTACCATTATCCTGTGGTCTTTTTTCTCTAAAGGAGAGGTCAAGGAAAAGAATAGTCACTTTTTTTTTTCTTTCTTTCTTTTTTTTTTGAGATGAGGTCTTGCTCTGTGGCTCAGGCTGGAGTGCAGTGGCGCAATCAGGGCTCACTGTGGCTTCAAACTCCTGGGTTCCAGGGATCCTCTTGCCTCAGCCTCCCAAGTAGCTAGGACTACAGGCACATGTCTCCACACCCACCTGGCTCATTTTTAACATTTATATTAGCAACAATGTCTCAATACATTGCCCAAGCTCTCTCTAACTCCTGGCTTTTAGTGATCCTCCTACTTCGGCCTCCTAAAACAGTGGGATTACAGGCGTGAGCCACTGCACCTGGCCAGCATAGTCATCTTAAAGCCCTAGTTAAAGGACAACATCCCCCTTAGCACCCAGAATCCAGTGAAAAGTCCCCCCTCATCTTTATGTTGAAACAAAATACAGAGTAGTGCCTGAGAGCACAGACTGGAGGTCAGATGGCCTGGGATCCAACTCCACTTCCACCACGTTCTAGCTGGGTGAGCTAGCAAGTTGCTCAACAGCTCTGTGCCTCAGTGTCCCTGCTTGTCAAGTGGTTGAGTCTGCTGCTGCCTCCCATGACCGTGATAAGGGTTGGATGGGTCAATGTAGATGATGTCCCTCGCACAGTGCCTACACACAGTAAGCACCACGTGTTTCCTGCTATTGTTGGAATCCTGCAGAGCACGCTGGAACAGCTGTGAGGTGCAGCAGTGGCCCCTGTGGCTGGGCACCCTGAGTGTCATTTGTGATGACAGCCACCACTGAGTCCTCAGTGTGTGTGGTGGGCACTGTGATTTCAGAACATGCCCAAGGTTTACAGAGGGGAACGTTGCTGCAGGAAACCTGGTTTCAAAGAGGTGACAACATGCTAATCAGTGCAGACCTGAGGTCCCGACCTCACCTGGAAGTACCTGCTATCTGCTTTTAATCAGTGGGCTCGGGGGCTCCAGGGCAGATTCCTGGCCAGGTGGGATGCATCCTTTCCACACTGGCTACTGTGCCTGTGCTGAGCCTCCCTGCTTTGTAGTGCGCAGGGATCGCCTTCCTGTGAGGAGGCCCAGGGTTCTGATTCCCTCAGAATCTTCTAGATGCTGTGTTCAAGGAGCCCCTGGAACTTGTTTGTCTTCATCATCCCTCAGTGGGCTCTTAACGTTAGCTCCTCATTAGCCAGAACAGGAGGAGTTGTGTGCCAAGCATTGCTAATCATGGTCTTTCTTCCTTGTGTATGAATATGAATCCCCATGCAAGTAACTGCTTGGCACCTGGACACACCTGGTACTGGAATTTGGTTATTGGAAATGATTGAGCTGTCGCAGCGGCTTCCTTGGAGAATGCATTGCTGAGGATTGTGGTGGGAGCCCAGGAGCAGGCAGTGCCTGCCGAGGACACCAGGAAGGGGACTGAGCTGCAGTTCTAACTCAGGTCACCTGGAGGAGGAGACAATGGGGTACAAGATAGGGGAGGGGAAGGGAAGAAGAAGTCATTCACCCTGCAGAGCATCTTAGGACCATTTTCCTTTCCATGTCATTTCTCCTCGATATTCCCCAGTGTTTCTCACTGGGTGCTGTTGGCAGCTTGGGTGACTGGGAGGTCCTGTCCTTGCAGGATGTTTCTTGTCCCTGGCCTCCAAGCATCTAACACACTAGCGTTCCCTACAGCGGTATTATGAAAACCAAAAGAATGCCTCCACACATTCTCCCTCAACCCCTACGGTGCTACCACACTCTGCAAGAACCACTGCGGGTTGATCCAAAGCGCAGTCCTGGGGAGAGGTCTGTATCTGGGACAGCTGAGGATGGTGGCCCTACATTGCCTGCCATTTTATTTGGTTTCCAAACAGGCCAGTTGAGCAAAAGAAATACTTTCTATCTGTGCTCTCAGCTCTCATCAGTTGACATTGCCTAGGAATGTGTCTTTAAACTATATTTGCTAGGGAAGCAATGGGATTTGGCATCTGGAAATAGAACCAAAATCATCCTGTTCTCCCACAGCAGTGGAAGATGTGCAGGGGAGAGGGACTGGCTGTTTTCATCACTGGACAGTTCAGGGGGCAGGAGCACGGAAGGTGGCTGAGGCCGAGGCCAAAGCTCTTGGGGAAGAAGGAACCGGGGGCAGGGCTGAGCTGCATGGGATCGATTCTGACCCACTTCCACATTAAGTGAACCAGGGCAGTGGTGTGCAGGAGCCTCTGGTGCTGGCCCTGAGAGCCGAGCATGTCTTTCCAACCTGGTGACATCACACGGGGGTCTTGAAATCAGCCAGGGTGGGAGCATTTGCACCACAGGAATCAGAAATGCTAGAGATGACATCTGCTTCTCCCTACCAAAGGTTGCTGATAGGTTCATCATTGTTTTGGGGGTCCCTGAGAGCCCCGCCTGGCTGTAGGTACCACCTTACGACAGAAGGAAGTTGTACCTTCTACTTCCTTGTGCTGAATCAGTAACAAAGCCCCATGCAGCTGTCCAAACCTGCCTGAGGACTGTGTTGTTGCTCAGCCAAACCCAGTTCTCCTTCTAGAAGAAAGGAGGGACCCCTTCTATGGGAGAAGGATTGATCTAGATGTTATATCAGCATCCACGTTTACTATAATCGCTGCAAGTCCCATTCTTACCTGATTTTAAAATAAGAATTTCAAGGGGGTTGAGGAGTTGGCTTGTTTTTATTTTGTTTGGTCATCCTTCTAATCAGATTTTCCATAAACCTGAAATTAAAAGTAGGCTGGGTGCAGTGGCTCACGCCTGTAATCCCAGCACTTTGGGAGGCTGAGGTGGGCAGGTCACCTGAGGTCAGTAGTTCAAGACCAGCCTGGCTAACATGGTGAAAACCCGTCTCTACAAAAAAATTAAAATTAAAATACAAAAAAAAAAAAATTAGCCAGGGATCATGCTGCGTGCCTGTAGCCCCAGCTACTCAGGAGGCTGAGGCAGTAGAATCGCTTGAACCCAGGAGGTGGAGGTTGTAGTGAGCTGAGATCATGCCACTGCATTCCAGCCTGGGTGACAGAGTAAGACTGTGTCTCAAAAAAAAAAAAAAAAAGTAGTTTGCTTTTCCTAAACCTAAGACCCAACAGTGAAGAAAGGTGGCTAGGAATATTTTGAAAAATGAAATCAGTTTGGGAGTTGCCCAGATGGAAAAATTCACCACCTGTAAACTGCATTTGCGTAATTAAGAGTTGCTGCACCATCCGTGCAGTCTCCCTGCACCCTGCCACGTGGGCGGAGCCACATGGCCTCTCAGTGCTCTTATCTGGCCTTCCCAGACAGTGAATGGTCTTCCCCATCAGCTTGCTAATGTTTAGTCCTCTTGTCTGATGAGAAAGTGAAAGCCAAGCTGCTAGGGAGAAAACAGTACTGGAAGAAAGAAAAGTAGAAATTAGGAGATTCACCAGGGCTTCAAAGAGCAATGCAGTTACCAAATAACATTCATTCACTCATGCACTGAAAAGGTATTTCCAGTGTCTACTGTAAGAGCTGTTCTGGGCACGGCAGAGACCACAGTGAACAAAATCAGCAGAACCCAGCCAGGAATCTGATAAGAGATATGCGTAAGGTCAAGGGGTGACAAACAATGGCCTACAACCCACCGCCTACTTCTGTAAATAAAGTTTTATTGAGACACAGCCACACACTCTTGTCTGTGGCTGGTGTTCATACATGGCAGAGTTGAGTTGCCACAGAGATCATCCGGCCCTCTACAGAAAGGGTTGCTGCCGTGCAGGGAACTGAAACAGGATGAAGTGAGATGAGAGGATGGTGGAGTCTGCTTTCACCTGGCTGATGAGGACCTCTCTGATGTGACACTGAAACCAAGACCTGAAAGCCAAGAAGAAGGAAGCAGCCCAAGGAAGGGCTGGAGGAAGGCAGAGGAATAGGGAGTGCAAAGGGCTGGGCAGTGAAGGGTTGGAGGAGCTCAAGCATAAAACAACAAAGGAGGGTAACTGGGCTAGGGCCAGAGCATGTGCCTGGGGGTGCAGGCAGAGAACAATGCCCAACATGCCCGGGAGGTGGCACAGCTTTATAGATGTCACCCAGGGGGTGAGGAGATTGGGTTTGGGCCAAGTGCAGGCAGGTGTGAGATCTGCCTTAGGTTTAGGAATTCCCCCGGCTGCTGAGACTGGAGCCTCAGGGTCAGGACGGGGGGCAGAGGGACCTGATAGGAGGCGATCTTGGCAGCCAGGGGAGATGTGTGGGGCTTGGACTGGGGCTGTCCAGGCTCTGTTACTTAGTGAGCCTTGGGCAAGAATACCAGGGAGGCTCCTACTCCTGTGTAAATATTTAAAGGATGTGATTAGAGCTAATACAGGTAAATATACTCTATCCTACACACGCGCGCGCGCACACACACACACACACCCCCTTATGACCACCGGGAAGGTTCTGAGTCAGAATTCTGCACTCCTTGGAGTTCGGTTCTGCCTTCTCCTCTCCCCTGCCTGGTCTTGCCCACACCGTGGATGCCCCGGGGTCTCCTGAGTACCCTCCAGCCACACCCACAGACCTAAGGGGCACACACTGGAGAGCACTTCAAGCCATGAGCCAAAAATGTCGGTGGCACCACAGTCCCCTCTCCTCTCCCCCGGAGGTGTTGGCTGCATATGGCTCCCGCCTGGCCCAGCCAGGGAGGGCCCACCAAGCCCGGCCTTTGTGCCAGCCGGGTCTCAGGGCTGTCTTGTAAGTTGTGTTAGACACACACTGTGGAAGGACTACTGAACCCCCCCTCCAAATAAATCAGTCTGCCTACCACCTTCTAGACCTGACCTGGAGCCTCCTCTGGGTTGGAGACAGATCACTGGGTGGATGAAAGCTGCTTTCCCAGGGAGAGGCCTCTGGGCCCCAACCCGTCCCTACCCGCCATCTGGTAGTGAAATGTGAAAACATGCCTCCACCAATGCGGGAGAAATTTCAGAAACTTTTTTCCAGGATGACTGCATTAAATTCGGATGTGCTTAGATTCTCCAAGGTTCTTAGTGAGGATGAGAGGTCATCTTCCAGGATCAGCTGAGATTTCCTTATAAAGGGAAATACCTGGGGATATTTTGCTTCTCTTGGCCTTTCAAGATGATGGTGAATTCTATAAGTCTGGATCAGTGCCGTTTCCCAAAGACTTACTGAAGGGTGAGTGGGCCCATCTCAGCCAAGGCTGACAGCTCCTGGTGGAGGGGAGGGGGGTGCACCAAGGACAGGTGAGTCCTTCCACAGAAGTATTTTACTCCAAAGGGTGCCCTATTCAGGAGGTGCCTTCTGAGTGGGATGCACTGTGAGAGGCCTTCCTTGGATGGTCCTCAGTGCTGTGGGGTTCACCTTCAGTGTGCATATCCCTGTCTATTCCTGTCTCCTCTGCTTCTGAGGAACCTGCCACCTCACTTTCAGTGTCCAGCAGTGGGAGGAAGACCTGGTGGCGAGTTCTGGCTTTACTCTGTCACCTTGGGCAAGTGCCTTGGCCTCTCTGAGCCTCGATTTCCTCATCTGAAAGGGAGGAAGATGGTATTAACCACAAAGGTTCCTTGGAGGTTTTCTTTTTTTTTTTTTTTTGAGATGGAGTCTCGCTCCGTCGCCCAGGCTGGAGTGCAGTGGCCGGATCTCAGCTCACTGCAAGCTCCGCCTCCCGGGTTTGCGCCATTCTCCTGCCTCAGCCTCCCGAGTAGCTGGGACTACAGGCGCCCACCACCTCGCCCGGCTAGTTTTTTGTATTTTTAGTAGAGACAGGGTTTCACTGTGTTAGCCAGGATGGTCTCGATCTCCTGACCTCGTGATCCGCCCGTCTCGGCCTCCCAAAGTGCTGGGATTACAGGCTTGAGCCACCGCGCCCAGCTGGAGGTTTTCATAGGGAATGTGAGTGAAGGCATAGCATGAGCTGGAAGGCACCATGCATGTGGAAGTTACTGCTGCAGACAGGAAACACATCTGTCTCAACTCCTCCTGCTGCCTCCTCCCTCCTTCTCCATTTATTGGGCTGGCCCATGAAACAGGCAAACAGATAGCCAGGAGCTTCTGCCCCAGCATTGCCCTGCGTGGAATTTGAAGGAGTGAGCTGGACTGTCAGTACAGGGAAGTCACAGGCATAGCTTGGCCTCATACGCAGGAGCAAGTCAGCCTGCAGGTTCAGTCGCTTCTAGAAGCCTCTCACAGGGGCAGCGGTGTCTGTAGTTGACCATGGTTTGAGTCTGCTGAGAGTGGAAGGGCCTGTGGGACTCGTGGAGAAGGAATGAGCTTGCCCCGTTCCTGCAGACAGGACAGACGAGTGTGCTGAAGCTCAACGTGTCAAGATCCACAGGCACGAAACAGGAAGAAAGAGCTGCAAGCAGATTCGTGGCGCAGTTTCTTTACCAAAATGGGGCACCCGGGATCCAGTGACTGGATTTAACCAGGAACAGTTTTCTGCCTTCTCCCGATCTCAGATGAAGCAGACTCGGGCTGGTACCAAGAATCTCTGTGTGTGGGGAGCTGCGTGTCAGGGAATAGCTGAGGAAGTTTCATCTGCCCCTTGGGATGCTCACCTTGGAAGGTGACCACTGTTCAGCACCGTGGACGCATCTCAGGTGCTCATGCATGGCGTGGTGTGGGTACAGCCTTGGACTCACAAGGAAGACCCAGGGCTGCTGCGGAAGGCTGGAGTAGGCTGGGAGGTGGAATTGCTCCAGGGTCGGTGGCAGCCCAGCAGCATGGGCGCACCTGCTGCATGTGGCACTGGGGAGAATTCAGAGCCCCATTCCTTCCAGCTAACAGGTGCCACCCCCAGTGAGTAACTCATAATAGAATCTGTCCAGCGTTTTTGCTGATTCAGGTAATCAGTCAGGGACATTGCTGTCAAGACCCCCAGCCCTTTCCTTTCCCTGTGGTGCTCTGTCTCTGGACCTGTTGGGATTTGAGGTCAGAAGAAGACACCAGAGTAAGGACCACCTCATGTTCTACAGATCATCGTTCGGTGTCGTGACCTCCACCCCAGCTGCCCCAGCATTTTACAGCAAGCCTTGTGTCATTCTCCCTTGATCCTCATAAAGTAGAATTTATAGACAGGGGCGTACCTACTACACAGATAGTTTCAAAAGATCATTAGTGTGCCCTAACTGTAATACAACACAGACCTCGTGGGAGCATGCGCATAGTGAAATATGCTGGATGTCAGTATGCATGTGCTAGGACACAGGCAGGAGGAGACTGGGAAACCCGGCTGGTCCCTGCACCCACCCGCAGGGTCAGTGAGTGCAGCCCGCACAGACGCCCGTGGACACTGGAGGGCTGGGATGGCAGCTCCAATGCCACAGCATCGTGCTGAGCTGATGTACAGAAGTCGGAGACAGCACTCAGGAAAGAAAAGGAAAAAAGCAAAGTGTAATTGTTTGCCAGTCTGTAAAACAGCAGCATTCGTGGATAACTCAGTATATATTAAATACTGCCCCCAAAACCCTCTGGATGATGTGTAAGATGTAAAGTTCTCAGCTCACATGACTGTCAACAGGCTTTTCCCCTATATAAATGCTCATCAGATGCTCAGAAGTCAGGGGACCCGGGAGAATTCTTCGCTGTGAGGGGCATTTTGTTACACGGTGTCTGAACACACAGCCAGCTGCAGGCGCATCCCCTCAACCTTGTGGGAACTAAAATGCCACCTCAGATTTCCACAGTGCCCACCAGGGGTCAGTATAGTTCCTGGTGAGGAAGTCTGGTCCTGGCTTAGGAATTGAAAAGGGAGATAGGAAAATCAAAGCCTTCAGGAGAGTTATGTGTGAGTTTGTAGTGATGCAGTTATAATAGCAAAAGTAACACTGGCTTTTGCTGCTGGAAGAGATCAGCAGTAAGTGAGCACCTCCCAGGATTTAGAACTGAAGGAATGGTCCTGCCAGGTATAGATCACAAAGAGATGCCCTTGTGTGGGTCCCTCTGAGTTCTGTCATTTATATGACACTGGTTTATGGAGATTCTATACCTGCTGGGGCTGGGAATTCCATCTGTCCCCGAAGATGGGCTCCTGGTCTAGAAAGGCAGAATGCCTCATAGGGTCACCCTGGAGAGCCACGCATTGTGGGAAGAAGCTTCCAGGAGGAGATGGCAGTCAGGACAGGTTTTGTGGGTTTGTGGGAACTGCAGGTTAAAGCAGAGGGGTCCTCCTGGGTGAGGGTGAGGAAGAGGCCTCAGGCTGCACCTCATGGCTCCAAACAGGTCCTCGTTAGGGAGCAGGGCAGGAGTGGTGGGAAGAGATGTTGGCCTGTGAGGGGGTGTGACACCAGGGTGGCATGGTCAGTGCCACATCACGTAAGCCTTGAGTAGGTTCCCTTGGGTGCACTGAACACTTTGCCTACACTATCCTGTTAAAAGCTCTTATTTGGTATTAGATGTGAAATCATTCACACGTCTGTGTCTCCCCAAGACCATGGATCTGGGCTGAGTCTGGATTTTCCTGTTGTCAGCACTGCGCTTAGCATGGGGCTGGGGGGCCTCCCTGAGTGAATGAAGGAGTGAGTGAGTAGAGAACTATTTCGTTCTGTGGAGCCTCCTGCTTCTCCCTATGGGATGGAAAAAGAAGAAAGTAATGAGGATATTGTGTTCCCAGCCCCCTCTGCAGCATGGAGCTTGTACCTTGGAGTGCCCCTTCCCTCATCCTCTTGTCCCGTTACTGCCCTAAAGGATCCAGACCCCTCCACACAGAGAGGGACCGATGCTCTAGCTGGTCAGACAGGGCTGATCCTATTTCATGATTAAATTGAAGGCTTCTAACTTTCTCGGCCTCCTGGCTTTCCATTTTCTTTCAGCCTCTTAATTGATTAGGGTAAATTTTTTATTTTTTTTTATGTGTTTGGGTTTATATATATATATATATATTTTTTTTTTTTTTTTTTTTTTTTGAGATGGAGTCTCGCTCTGTTGCCCAGGCTGGAGTGCAGTCGCGCGATCTTGGCTCACTGCAAGCTCCGCCTCCCGGGTTCACACCATTCTCCTGCCTCAGCCTCCCAAGTATCTGGGACTACAGGCGCCCACCACCACACCTGGCTAATTTTTTGTATTTTTAGTGGAGATGGGGTTTCACTGCATTAGCCAGGATGGTCTCGATCTCCTTACCTCGTGATCCACCCACCTTGACCTCCCAAAGTGCTGGGATTACAGGCGTGAGCCACCGTGCCTGATTTGTTGTAGGTCTGTTCCTAGGCTTCTTAGGTTGCCATGTGGTTGAAACCAAAAGTGATGGTAGATATTTTTAATATTCACATACAGGTGACATTGCCATGAAGTTAAATCAAAAGTGCTAGTAGGTAGTTAACAGTAAGATAAAGTTCCTATTCCAAACCTACAGTTATGAAGTGGACATTTGGGCCATCCAATTATGTTTTTCTGATAAATTTCTAAATAAAGTATGGGGGTTTCTCCCCCCCAAAAAAATTGAAGGCTTCACAGTTGCTCCACCCATCTTGTCATGCATCAGAATGCAATGGAAATAGGCAATTCTTAGAGACAGACAACATCTCTGTGGTTGCCAGGGGCTGAGCAAACAGGGGAATGCCAAGTGAATGCTCACGGGTACGGAGCTCCCTTTTGGGGTGACACAAATGTTCTGGAAGGAGACAGTAGTGATGGTCTGCAGCACTGAAAATGCACTAAAAGCCTCTGATTCTCACACTTGAAAATGGTTACTTTGATGTTATGTGAATCTTACCTGAATTTTCTTTCTTTTTTTTTTGAGACGGAGTCTCGCTCTGTTGCCCAGGCTGGACTGCAGTGGCCGGATCTCGGCTCACTGCAAGCTCCGCCTCCCGGGTTTACGCCATTCTCCTGCCTCAGCCTCCCGAGTAGCTGGGACTACAGGCGCTCACCACCTCGCCCGGCTAGTTTTTTGTATTTTTAGTAGAGACAGGGTTTCACTGTGTTAGCCAGGATGGTCTCGATCTCCTGACCTCGTGATCCGCCCGTCTCGGCCTCCCAAAGTGCTGGGATTACAGGCTTGAGCCACCGCGCCCGGCCTCTTACCTGAATTTTCAAAGTTTTCATTGGTGATAGAAATAAACATACCGTCAGGCACAGTGGCTCACACCTGTAATCCCAGCACTTTGGGAGACTGAGGTGGGCAGATCACCTGAGGTCAGGAATTCGACACCAGCCTGACCAACATGGAGAAACCCCGTCTCTACTAAAAATACAAAATTAACCAGGCATGGTGGCGCATGCCTGTAATCCCAGATACTCAGGAGGCTGAAGCAGGAGAACCACTTGAACCCGGGAGGCGGAGGTTGCGGTGAGCTGAGATCACGCCATTGCACTCCAGCCTGGGCAACAAGAGTGAAACTCCATCTCAAAAAGAAAAAAAAAAAAAGAAAGAAACTTACCCTCAGCATGGGTAAAAACTGCACGCTGGGAATTAGGAACCTTGAGAATCATTATTTGCCTCTTTTCCTGTCACTCACTGGCTCTTTCTCATCCGTGCTCAGGATACGCACCGAGGATTCTTCATCCAGCAGCTCCGACCCACACAGAACCTGCAGCCAAGAATTAAGCTCAAGCTGTTTGGCCACTCGGGATCCGGGAAAACCACCCTTGTAGAATCTCTCAAGTGTGGGCTGCTGAGGAGCTTTTTCAGAAGGCGTCGGCCCAGACTGTCTTCCACCAACTCCAGCAGGTTCCCACCCTCACCCCTGGCTTCTAAGCCCACAGGTAGGAACCTCCACGCTGGCCCCTGTCTTTCCAGCAGGTGTTGGCTTCTACTCTCTCTCTTCTCAAGGTCTGGCGGGGAAGGCAGTTGTGTTTGGGTCACTTGCCCTGTACTGGACCCTGTGGCCTTAGTGGGTTTCAGGTCCAGGTTGGCTGGCGGCCTTGTGTGTGCTGCCTGTTGTCCAGCAATAGCAAACTGACTTGGCAGTAGCAAAACCAGGGCCTCTCTGAAATCACAGCCACAGACACAAAGGTCCATCCTCATAAATGTGCAAACTGCAGAATTTGCACAGTCAGCTTTGGGGACACAATTGCACATTGCATTGCATTCTACTCAGGGGCTCTGGCCTTAAAGACTAAAAGAGCTCAAACTCAAACAGTCCAAGCATAGCACAGATCAAGTACCAGCCCAAGAAGGGTCCTCACCCCTTATCCTTCTTTCTGGAGTGCTACAGGCAGACCCAGTGTTGTAGATACGTAGAGCAACAAAAAGGGATTTCTAGGAAGCACCATCCTGCTCAGTTCAAGGTTGGAGAGGGGTTTCCAGAGGCTCCTTAGTGGTTTTCAGGGATGGTCTCTCTGGTCACATCCACCCTCCTTGGGAAGCTTTGCTGCCTTCTGGGCCTGCCACAGACAGGGTTATGGATTCACGTTAGGGGGTTGTCAGGAAACACCTGGCAGTGAGCAAGAGAAAACGATGCAATCTTGGGTGTGATTCCAACTGAATCCTCCTCTAGACAGAGCGAGTTTGTTTGTGGAAAGATGAGAGACCTTCGAAGAGTTTCCTAAACCAGAACAGTTTTGTGCTTCGTGTCTTGATTCATTCTCTGTATATGATGTCACAGAAGAGCCAGGTCTGTTCCCCAGGTGGACACCAAATGTGTTAAAGTTTGTGTTTCTCTTACATCCCCTCAGTGAGGGAGGATGTTAGGGGCCATGGGTAGCTGTGGAGAGTTGGCTGAGATTTATATGCCCTTTTCAACTTCTGGTCTCTGAACACAGCTATAGAATTGAAATGAGGAGAAGAAAGAATAACCAAAACAGAGTTATAATTTGTATTATTATATTGCTGATACATATGTCAATATTATAGAGCACTGTGTGCCAGGAACTGGGAGAAATACGGTCTGAATGACACCTCATTTAGTCCACGTGACGGCTTCCGGGGTGTTTTTACCGCTGTTTCACTACAGCCTTGAGGAGTCAGTTGGCTTCCTGAGGCGCACAGGTGGAAAATC
Organism: Macaca mulatta; assembly: GCF_049350105.2. NCBI lineage: Eukaryota > Metazoa > Chordata > Mammalia > Primates > Cercopithecidae > Macaca > Macaca mulatta. Next base: position 118,426,910 of record NC_133420.1, read on the forward strand.
CCAGAACATCTGGTGCCTGAGCCAGTGCTTGTCAATGACACCCTGCCTAAGGAATTCACGGGCATACCTTTCCATTTTCCAGTGTGGTTTCTTTTTTTTTTTTTTTTTTGAGATGGAGTCTCGCTCTGTCTCCCAGGCTGGAGTGCAGTGGCTGGATCTCAGCTCACTGCAAGCTCCGCCTCCCGGGTTTATGCCATTCTCCTGCCTCAGCCTCCCGAGTAGCTGGGACTACAGGCGTATGCCACCATGCCTGGCTAACTTTCATATTTTTAGTAGAGGTGGGTTTTCACCATATTGTTCAGGCTGGTCTCAAACTCCTGACCTTGTGATCTACCGGCCTTGGCCTCCCGAAGTGCTGGGATTATAGGCGTGAGCCACCGCGCCCACCCTCCGGTGTGATTTCTGCTCTAGTTGAGGATTTAAGTGGGATTCAGTTGCTCTCTTAGAGGGAGGCAGGCTGCTTCTGCTGTGGTTAAGGTCACTGCAACCTGAACCTCTGTGGTTGGGAGGGTGGGATATGAGAGAGAGAGTGAGAGAGGGAGAAAGAGGTTATGAGGTCATGATCTGGAAAGTTTGCAAGGCCTGAGTGGGTGTGCAGATGATGTTCAGGAGTGCCCATTGTGGAGTCCTGGGAGGGGGCAATGTCACCTCTGGCTCTGCCCTTGGCCTCAGACGTGAGGTATCCATGGCCTCGCTTCTGCTCAGTATCTGTGTCTGGTCTTTGCAGCGGGTTCCTAGTGAAGGGTGTCTCAGGGTGACCCTTTTTCTGCATGCCCCACTGTGGGGACAGCATCTTTAGCCGGGGCTCAGGGAGGGGGTCCTGGCGTGGGGACAGAAGCCCCTCTGCATGAGAGCCCTGAGGTGTAGTCACACCAGCTGCTTTCAGCCCAGCCATGGCGTCTGGGGAGGAGGCGGCCATCCTGGTCCCTGGGCCCCCACGGTCAGGACAACCTGCCCCTGGTGGAGGTAGTGTGCGCTGGTGGGTGCCCCTGAAGCCTGTTGGCTGAGGGATCCCTGGGCGGAAGGCACAGCTCGGCAGCTGGAGTTGGAGGTGGATGAGACAGAGAGGATGCCACCATCCCTAAACTGGGCGGGTCACCAGGCACTTGCTGCCCTCACAGCTTGTACGTCAGCATCAGACAATGCCCTGGAAATGCAGAGCAGGGCACAAGCACAGGACACCGCAAGGGCGGCCTGGGGAGATTGGACTCTGGCAGAGGGTATGTGTGCTGGGGGCCGACGGGGCAGCGTGGCTTTGTTAGACACCCGAGGAACTGCCGCCCCTGAGCGTGCCTCCAGGGACTGGGCCTGGTTCCTGAAGCAGCACCACTGTCACCTACTGGGGATACTGCTGGTGCCTGGCAGACCGTGCTGGGGTCTCTTTTAGGCCAGGGCTCCCGTGACCTCTCCTAGAATTGTCAGGCCCTTTTCCCTTCAATGGGAGAGATGCCTACATGGCGACATTTATATCATAAGACAGCAAGAAGTTTGCTTTTAGAGTTTTGGCCCTTTGCCACTGCCGTTCTCTTGAGAACGCTGGAGGCCAAGGCTGAGCTCCCAGCCAGGAGATGGGACAGGGTGCACTTGAAAGTTGTCTGTTGCACACATCACTGAGCTGTGGGGACACTGAGGGTTGTGGCTGTTGAGCTATGGGAAGGAAAACATTCAAGGTCATAGGAGGCATGAATGTCCAGGAAGAGCATTTGAAGAGGCCATTCCTATTCCCGTGGAGAGGAACCTGCAGAAGGAATTCCCAGTGACCCAGTGAAGTGGGTCTCCTGGGTGTTGCCACGTTACACCACCAGGAGGCAGTATTAACAAAAATGATTTCCTGGGATTTCAGTGCTTCCCCATGAAATTATTGTTTTCATAACACCTTGTACAAAGCCTGTCCTAACCTTTTATCCTCCCAATGAAAACTGCCACCGAGGAGCAGGAATGACTGCTGTTTACCAACGTCTGCTCTCCTCATTAAGCACATGGCCACATGCCACTTAAACAAGGCTTGTTCCTGACAGGCAGTCACCCAGACACAGATTCCAGGTCACAGGGAAATGGACAGACCCATTCTTGGGCAACCCCACAGCTTTTGTCAGACTGGAATTAACAATATGCAGAGAAATACACTAAAATGGCAGCTGTGTTGACATCAAGGCTTAACATCATTTTGCTTTTGTTTTCTATTTACATTCCTATCTGCCAACTTCCTACAGAAATATAATGTGTGTTTGTGTTTTTAAGAATAAAGCTTGCCCTCCAAGTGCCCTTTCTCCTTTCCCTGTACCTAACTCTGCCCTTAGGATCCACTTTTCTTCTCCTCATCCCCTCCGTTGGATACCCCCATTATCCAGGTCCGAAGTCTTAACTCTGGTCTTTAAGTAAGGGATTACCTTGGTGTTTGGATTGTCTGTTTTAAAGTCAGATACCCAGGTGAAATGGTCACTTCTTTAGTGCCTTGCAATGTCTGTTGTATTAATTGTAAACCAACGATACTGCAGTTAAGATCAATGAACCCCTTCTCCAATGCTATTCATTCACCAAGTTCTTACGGAGCACCCTCCGTGGGCCCTGGGTCACAGTCCTGACCAGAAAGGCAGCTTCTGCCTGCACAAGCCTGGTGGGAGAGTTGGGGAGAGGGTCAGGCCAGTGAGTAGCTGAGACAGCGAGGAAGCACAGGCTCTATGCCCAAACACAGGGGATCCAGACTCTGTTGTTCAGCTCCCCTACGACACCCACAAGTTCACCATTGTTTGCGTAGTGTTTCCTTTAAACTGACTCACTTTTTAAAATGTACTGAAATACATTGATTTGAAAATGAAACAGTTAATATCCCTATCACAAATGGGAACCCAGTACCACTGCCATAAGTAAAAAGAAATGCAGTGAACAGCAACCAATGTGAATAAAATCCAGCTCTACGCTGATGCCCACACCCTCTTTATTAAAGGGGAAGATGAGCAGGTGTTGAGGAAATGCTAAAATCGGAAGGCCCCAAGCACAGACTTGCTCCAAGTACAACCGAAAGGCCTTCAAGGGAGTTTCAGAAAGGAGGAGCTCTCACAGTGTGTGATGCAGCGTTATTTAACCATGGCCTGCTACTGTCTGAAATCATTTTCCATTTCACTGCAATAATAATCTCATGTGCAAGAGAGAGAAGTCGCTCAGCGGGAGGTGGAGGCAGACAGAGACTGTGAGTATCAGAGAAGTAGCAGGAAGTGACAAGGGAAGAAACCCGACCTCTGTCCTCCCACCCTCTCCACCGCCTCCCCTTGACTGACCCTAAATCACATGGCAGGCCAGCCTAGAGACGCAGTCCCCAGGACCAGCCACCCAGGCACAAGGCGGGGCAGAAAATGGTTGTGGGGAGGTAGAGCCAGCGGAAAAGCCCACAGCCTGCCTGGGAGCACTGCTGCTCTGCGCGTGTGAGGGCAGACACACTCAGCCTGAAGCCAGAGTTGGGGTGGGGACAGAGGCGTGCTTCCGATAAGGAAACCTCAAGGCCAGCCTAGGAGGGAGACAGGCGCACGCTGCCCCCTGCGAGTACTCATGTGATCCTTTCTGTCCTGCAGTCTCAGTGAGCATCAACAACCTGTACCCAGGCTGCGAGAACGTGAGTGTGAGGAGCCGCAGCATGATGTTCGAGCCGGGCCTTACCAAAGGGATGCTGGAGGTGTTCGTGGCCCCGACCCACCACCCACACTGCTCCACTGATGACCAGTCCACCAAGGCCATCGACATCCAGAATGCCTATTTGAATGGTATGCTCTGCCTGCCCCAAGGGAAGGACCTCAGGTTTCCCTTTGACAGGGCTTCCAGCCAGTCATCCCTAATGGGAGCTTGTCCTGGGCTGTATCTGTCACTTCTAGAAGGAAATCCAACACAGACTGATATTCAGAGTGAGCCAGGATTGAAGCGTGGCTGGCTACCATCCCTAAACAGTAAAACTAAACACCAGGGTATTGTCAGCACCTAGTAAAGCACTTGGCATACAGTAGGTGCTTGATAAATGACTGTTGAGTAAGTTAATAATATTTGTACATATTTATGGGGTACATGTGAAATTTCGTTGCACGTATAGAATATGTATGTAATGATCAAGTCAGATTATGTGAGGTATCCCTCACTTGGAGTTTTTATCAATCATTTCTATGTGTTGGGAACATTTCAAGTCCTGTCTTCTAGCTATTTTGAAAAATACAACGCATTGTTAACTATAGTCACCCTATTCTGCTGTCGAACATTAGAACGTATTCCTTCTATCTACTGTACATTTGTACCCATTAACCAACATCTCTTCATTCCCCCTACCCGCCCCGCACACACACACAGCCTTCCCAGTCCCTGGTATCTATCATTCTACCCTCTACCTCCATAAAATCAACTTTTTTAGCTCCCACATGTGAATGAGAACATGCAGTATTTATCTTTCTGTGCCTGGGTTATTTGACTTAACATAATGTCCTCCAGTTCTATCCATGTTGCTGCAAATGACGTAATTTCATTCTGTTTTATGTCCAAGTATAAATAGTATTCTGTTATGTGTATACCACGTTTTCTTTATTCATTTGTTCCTTGATGGACACTTGGGTCAATTCCATATCTTTGCTATTGTGAATAGTGCTGAAGTAAACATGGGTGTGCACTTATCCCTTTGATATACTGATTTCCTTTCCTTTGGAAAAATGCACAGTAGCAGAATTACTAGATCATGTGTTAGCTCAATGTTTAGTCTTTTTGAGAAATCTCTATACTGTTTTCCATAATAACTGTACTAATGTATATTTCTACCAACGATATATAAGAATTCTCTTTGCTCTGCATCATTGCCAGCATCTGCCACTTTTTTTTTTTTGTCTTTTTCATAATAACCATTCTGATTGGTGTAAGAGGATGTCTCACTGTAGTTTTGATTTGCATTTCTTGGATAATTAGTGATATTGAACATTTTTCTCATTTACCTGTTGGCCGTTTGTATGTCTTCTTTTGAGAAATTTCTGTTCAGGTTCTTTGCCCATTTTTGTTTTCCTTTCTTTATCAACTTGTATTTTAGATTCAGGGGTACCTGTGCAGATTTGTTACCTGGCTATACTGCATGATGCTGAGGTTTAGGGTACAAATGATCCCAGCACCCAGGTACTGAACATAGTACCCAACAGTTTTTCAGCCCTTGCCTCCATCCCTCCCACCCCCTCTAGTAGTCCCCAGTTTCTATTTTTGCCATGTTTACATCCATAAGTACTGAATGTTTAGCACTCCCTTATAAGTGAGACCATGCAGTATTTGGTTTTCTGTTCCTGTGTTAATTCACTTAGGATAATAGCCTCCAGCTCCATTCATGTTGCTGCAAAGGACATGATTTTCTTCTTTTTTATGGCTTCGTAGTATTTCATGATATATATGTACCACATTGTCTTTATCAGTCTGCCATTGATGGGCACCTGGGTTGACTCCACGTCGTTGCTGTTGTGAATAGTGCTGCAATGAACATACGAGTGCGTGTGTCTTTTTGGTGGAACAATTTGTCTCCTTTCGGATATATACCCAGAAAAGGGATTGCTGGGTCAAACGGTAGTTTTCTTTTTTGAAAAATCTCCAAGCTTCTTTCCACAGTGACTGAATTTATTTACATTCCCACAAACAATGTATAAGTGTTCCCTTTTCTTCATGACCTCACCAGCATCTCTTGTTCGTTTTTTTTTGTATTTTTAATAATAGCCATTCTGATTGGTGTGAAATGGTATCTCATTGTGGTTTTGATTTGCATTTCTCTGATGATTAGTGATGTTGAGCTTTTTTTCATATGTCTGTTGGCTATTTGTATGTCTCCTTTTGAAAAGTGTCTGTTCATGTCCTCTGCCCACTTTTTAATGGGGTTATTTGGTTTTTGCTTGTTGAACTCTTTTATAGATTCTAGATCTTAGATTATGCCTTTGATGGATGCATAGTTTGTGAATATTTTCTCCCATTCTGTAGGTTATCTGCTTACTCTGTTGACAATTTCTTTTACTGTTCAGAAGCTCTTTAGTTAGGTCCTACCTATCAATTTTTGTTTTTGTTGGCAATTGTTTTTGAGGACTTAGTCATAAATTCTTTCAAGGTCAGTATCCAAAATGGTGTTTCCTAGATTTTCTTCTAGGATTCTTATAGTTTGAGGTTTTACATTTACAGCTTTAATTCATCTTGAATTAATTTTTTTATATGGTGAAAGGTGGGAATCCAGTTTCATTCTTTTGCATATGGCTTGCCAGCTATCCCAGCGCCATTGATTGAATAGGGAGTCCTTTCCCTATTACTTATTTTTGTCAACTTTGTCACAGATCGGGTGGCTGTAGGTGTGCAGGTTTATTTCTGGGTTCTCTATTCTGTTCCACTGGTCTGTGTGTCTTGTTTTTGTACCAGTACCATGCTGTTTTGGTTACTGTAGACCTTTGCCCACTTTTTGATGGTACTGTTTGTTATTTTACTGTTCAGCTGTTTGAGTTCCTTGTATGTTCCAGATATTAATCCCTTGTCACATAAATAGTTTGCAAAATATTATCTCCCATTCTACAAATTGTCTCTTCACTCTGTTGATTGTTTCCCTTGCTATGCAAAAACTGTTTAGTTTAATACACTCTAAGTTGTCTATTTTTGTTTTTATTACCTGTGCTTTTGAGGTTTTATTTACAATATCTTTGTAGGACCAATGTCCTGAAGCCTGTCTTCTTCTAGTGGTTTTATAATTTAGGACATACATATGAGTCTTTAATCCATCCTGAGTTGATTTTTGTATATGGTGAGAGACAGGGGTCCAGTTGCATTCTTCTGCATATGGATATTCATTTATTTACCCTGGTAAATATTTATTTATTTATTTACCCAGGGTAAATAAATGCACCATTTATTTACAGGGGTGTTCTTTTCCCCAATATGTGTTCTTAGTGCCTCTGTCAAAAGTTATGCATTGTTAGTGCCTCTGTCAAAAGTTATCCAGGCTATGAATACCTGGATTTATTTCTGAGTTTTCTATTCTGTTCCATTGGTCTATGTGTCTGTTTTTATATATCAATACCATGCTGTTTTGGTTATTATAGCCTTGCAGTGTATTTTGAAGTCAAGTAGTGAGATGCCTCTAGCTTTGCTCTTTATGCTCAGGATTGCTTTGGCTATTTGGCCACTATTTTATTTCCGTACAAATTTTCAGGTTGTCTTTTCTATTTCTGTGAAAAATGACATTGGTATTTTGATAAGGATTGCATTGAATCTGTAGATTGCCTTGAGTAGTATGAGCATTGTCACAATGTTGATTCTTCCGATATATGACCACAGCATGTATTTGCATTTTGTTTGTGTCCTCTTCAATGTCTTTCGTCTGTGTTTTGTGCTTTTCCTTGTAGGGGTCTTTCACCTCCTTGGCTGAATTTGTTCCTGGGTATTTTATTTTTATTGCAGCTATTGTAAATGGAATTGCCCTCTTGATTTCTTTCTCAGCTAGTTCATTATTGATGTATAGAAAGGTTACTGGTTTTTGTAGGTTGATTCTGTATCCTGCAACTTTACCTATTTATTATGAATTTATTTCTCTTATCTAAGAGTTTTTTGGTGGAGTCTTTAGGTTTCTGTAGTTACAAGACCATATCATTTGCAAAGAGGGACAGTTTGAGTTTCTCTTTTCTAGTTTATATGCTTTTTATTTCTTTGCCTTTTCCTGATTGTTCTGGCTAAGAATTCCAGTACTGTGTTGAATAGGAGTGATGTAGGGGGCATCCTTGTCTTATTTCAGATCTTAAAGGAAAAGCTTTCAGCTTTTCTCTATTCAGTATGATGTCAGCTATGGGTTCGTCATGTATGGCTTTTATTATATTGGGGTATGGGTTCGTCATGTATGGCCTTTATTATGTTGAGATATGTTCCTTCTGTGCCTAGTTTGTTGACTGCTTTTATCATGAAGGGATGTTGAATTTTGTCAAATGCTTTTTCGACATCTGTTGAGATTATGATATGGCTTTTGTTCTTTCTGTTGATGTGGTATATTTTGTCAATTCATCCTTGCATCCCTGATTATGGTATATCATCTTTTTTGTGTGCTGTTGGATTTGGTTATATTGTTGAGGTTTTTTGCATCTATGTTTATCAGGGATCTTGGCCCGTGTTGTTGTTGTCGTTGTTACATTCTTTTCTGGTTTTGTTATCATGGCAATGCTGGTTTCATGGAATAAATTAAGGAGAATTCCCTCCCCTTCAGTTTTTTGGAATAGATTGAGGAGAATCATTAGTTCTTCTGACATCCAAACCTGGACTTTCCTTTTTGGGGAGGCTTTTTAATACTGATTCAATCTCATTACTCATTATTGGTCTGCTCAAGTTTTCTATTTCTTTCTGATTCAATGTTTGTAAATTATCTGTCTAGGAATTTATCTATTTCCTCTAGATTTTCCAGTTAGCGTATAGTTGTTCATAATAATCTCTGATGATCTTTGGTATTTTTATGGCATCAGTTGTAATAGCTTACTTTTCATTCCTCATTTTGTTCTTTTGGGTCTTCTCTCTTTTTTTTTTTTTTTTTCCCTAGGTCAGTCTAGCAAATGGTTTAGCAATTTTGTTCATATTATAAAAAAATTTTTCATTTCATCAGTTCTTTGTATTTTTTTAGTCTCTATTTTGTTTAGTTCTTCTCTGACCTTATTGTTTATTTTCTTCTGCTAAATTGTGGTTGGGCTTGTTCTTGCTTCTCTAGTTCCTTGAGGTGCATCGTTAGATTGTTTATTGGAAAGTTTCTGAGTTTTTGATATAGGTGTTTATTGTTATAAACTTCCTTCTTAGCACTGCTTTTGCTGTAGGTTTTGGTCTTGTGCTTTGATTTTCATTTGTTTTAAGATTTTTTTTAAAATTTCTCCCCTAATTTCTTTCTTGACCCTGTGGTCATTCAGGAGCATGTTGTTTACTTTCCATGTATTTGTACAATTTCCAAAGTTCTTCTTGTTATCAATTTCTAGTTTTACTGCATTGTGGTTTGAGGAGATACTTGATATAATTTCAATTTTTTAAATATTTGTTGAGACTTTTCGTGTGTCCTGATACATGTTCTGTCCTGGAGAATGTTCTGTGTGCTGATGAGAAGAATGTATATTCTGTAGCTGTTGGATTAAATGTTCTATAAATGTCTATTAGGTCCATTTGGTCTAATATGCAGTTTAAATTCACTGTTTCTTTGTTAATTTTCTGTCTGTATAATCTGCCTAATGCTGAAAGTGGGGTGTTGAATTACCTAAATATTGTTGTATTGAAGTCTATCTCTTCCTTATAGATCTAATAATATTTACTGTAAATATCTGGATGCTCCAGTGATGAATACCTGTATGTGTAGAATTGTTATATCCTCTTGCTGAATTGATCCCTTTTGTATTATATAATGACCTTCTTTGTTTTTGTTTTACTGTTTTTGACTTAAAGTCTGTTTTATCTGCTATAAGTACAGCAACTTTTGCTCACTTTCGGTTTCCATTTTCATGGAATATCTTTTTGTATCCCTTTACTTTCAATCTATACGTATCTTTGTAGATAAAATGGATTTCTTGTCAGCAGCATATAGCTGGGCCATGTTTTGTTAGTCAAACAGCCAGTCTGTATCTTTTAGGTGGAAAATTAGTCCATATACATTCAAGGTTATTATTAATATGTGAGGGTTTATTCCTGTCATTTTATTAATTGATTTTTTGTTGTTTTGTATATTCTTTATTCCTTTCTTTCTCCTTCATTATCATTGTGGTTTGGTGGCTTTCTGTAGTTGTAATATTTGAGTCCTTTCTCTTCCTTAATATGTTTGCTCTACCAGTGGATATATGCTTTCATGTGTTTTCATGATGGAAGAATTGTCCTTTCACTTCCAGGTGTAGAACTCCCTTAAGCATTGTTTGTGGATTTGATCTAGTGGTGATCAATTCCTCCAGCTTTTCTTGTTTGGGGAAGACTTTATTTGTCCTTCACTTATGAAGCATAACTTTGCTGAGTGTAGTATCCTTGGCTTACAATTTTCGTCTTTCTGCTCTTTGAGTATAGCATTTCATTCTTTCCTGGCCAGTAGAATTTCTGCTGAGAAATCTGCTGTGAGTCTGATGGGCGTTCCCTTGTAAGTGACTAGATTTTTTTTTTTTTTTTTTTCTGTTTTCAGACTTCCCTTTGTCTTTGACTTTTGACAATTGGACTATAATGTGCCATGGAGAAGACCTCTTTTCAATTGTATCTATTTGGAGATCTCCCCAGCTTCCTGCATCTGGATTTCCAAATCTCTTGCCAAACCTGGAAAGTTTTTAACAGTTATTTTAATAAATAGATTTTTTACCTCCTTCAGTTTCTCTTTACCTTTGGGACACCAAAAATTTGAATATTTGATTGCTTTATGGTGTCCCATATGTCACAAGAGCTTTGTTTATTTTTTATTTTTATTTTTTTAATGTTGTCTGATTGGATTATTATAAAAGACCTGTCTTCAATTTCTGAAATTTTTTCTTCTGCTTGATCTAGTCTATTGTTGTAGCTTTTGAATAAATTTTCTATTTTATTCAAGAAGTTCTTCAATTCTAGAATTTCTATTTTGATTCTTTGGGTAAACTTCTCATTAATATTCTGAGTTGTTTTTCTGACTTCTTCATGTTGTTTTTGTGGATTCTCTTGTACTTCACTGAACTTGTTTAATGTCATGATTTTGAACACTTTTTTTAGATTGCATAGGTTTGTTTTTCATTAGAATCTGTTGCTGGAGAGTTATTATGCTCTTTTGGAGGTATAATATTTCCTTGCTTTTTCATGTTTCTTGTGTCCTTACATTGATATCTGTGCATCTGGTATAACAGTCACTTCTTTGAACTTTTTGAACTTGCTTTCATAGGGGAGGGCATTTTCCTGAAGATGTGTCTATGGTGTTGGTTGAGTAGGGCACTTTGGCTTTGATTCTGGGTGCATGCAGCAGCATAGTGGCCATATGATTTTTTTTTTTTCAGCTGTAAATAGCTCCAGTGGTGTCTCATTTTCTCAGTGGCTTAGGGTATGGTTGTTAGTAGAGGCTGTGGTACAGTTTTTCTGGAGATGGGGATACCATGTAGGCCAGTCCTCAGAACCTCGTGGTGGCAGTGGTGAGCTGAGCATGCCTGTCCTTGGGCCCCAAGGTGGTATATGCTGGCACTGATACTAGTGGGTCCAGTTAGGTTGATTCTTGGGCCTCCAGGCAGCTTGCTCAAGCGCTGGTAGTAGCAGTGGGCCAGGTAGTGGGCCAGGTGGGTAGCAGTGGGCTGGGAGTAGCAGTGGGCCAGGTAGTGGGCCAGGTGGGTAGCAGTGGGCTGGGAGTAGCAGTGGGCCAGGTAGTGGGCCAGGTGGGTAGCAGTGGGCTGGGAGTAGCAGTGGGCCAGGTGGGTAGCAGTGGGCTGGGAGTAGCAGTGGGCCAGGTGGGTAGTCAGGTTCTCAGTTCCCTGGGCAGCAGGAGTGGTGTGAGTGATGGCAGTAGTCATAGTGAGACAACCCTCTGACTCACAAGCAGTCTGTGCTGATGTTGGCAGTGGCTGCAATGGGCCAGGCAGGCCAGTACCTAGCCCTGCAGGTGGCACATACAGGTGGGTTCCAGCTGTGATGATAGTGGTAGGTTGGCTGGGCGTGACCTCAGGCCACTGAGAGGAGTGCTCAGGTGCCAGCGGTGGTGGAGTGGGCTGGGTCATTCCCAGACCCCCAGACAGCATACTCCGGCTCTTAGGGGATCGTGGGGTCCAGCTCAGCAGGCCTGTCCTCGGGTCCGCTGGTGGTGCATGTGATCCCCACCCCTGGCCAAATGCTTGAGTCAGGGCGGCAGTGGCTGCACTGTGACTCTGCTACTGGGAAGAGTGGTCCTGCTTTCGGTGTCAGCAGCCATATGCAGCCAGCTGGGGAGGGTGTGCTTTGCACATACTTCAGACCCGGTGGACACAGCAGCAGCGGCTGCAGACGGGATTCCGCCCTTAGGACACATGAAAATGCACAGCCACTACTCTGCTGGGGATAGCGGGGTCTCCGTCAATGGCTCATGCCTAGACCTTGGTGGCAGCTGCCAGCCAAGGTGGTGGCTGCAGACAGAGATGTCAGTGGGACTCTAGGGATGGGGCGATGCCAAGGCCATTGGACTACAGAGCAGGATGCAGTCTAGGGGTGTTTGGAACATACAAATGGTGCCGCAGTGTAGCTGCTTAGGACTCAGAGAGTGCGTGGGAGCCAGCCTGAGCACCCTCTCTGGAGCAGTGCTGTTATGCGGTCTCCAGGCAGCTCCCTTGGCTCATCTCCAGGCCCATGGGGGTGGAGGGTCCCCCTGTACCGGGGGCAAAAATTGCGGGAGTTCATGGTCTGTGTGCATTTTGCTCTTTTTTTTTTTTTTAATTGAGATGGAGTCTCGCTCTGTCGCCCAGGCTGGAGTGTGGTGGTGCAATCTCGGCTCACTGCAAGCTCTGCTTCCCTGGTTCACGCCATTCTCCTGCCTCAGCCCCCCGAGTAGCTGGGACTACAGGTGCCCACCACCACACCCGGCTAATTTTTTTGTATATTTAGTAGAGACAGGGCTTCACCATGTGAGCCAGGATGGTCTCGATCTCCTGACCTCGTGATCTGCCTGCTTCGGCCTCCCAAAGTGCTGGGATTACAGGCGTGAGCCACTGTGCCCGGCGCATTTTGCTCTCTTAAAAGTAGAACTTTCTCCACGCTCCCCAGACAGAACTGGCTGTGGCAGCACAGAGAGAAGAGAAGCTTGTCTTGGGACCCAGGCCCTGCTCCCATCTGCTCTCTCACAGCCACAACCTACATCAGGACCCCACACTCCGAGAGCCAATTTCTGGGTACCAGAACTTTCCACGCTTGGCCTAAGCAGCCAGCTTTGGAGGGTGGTCCCTCCTCCTTCACTACAAGACTGAGAAAAACCCTTTAGACTCCGACTGCGTCTTGACTGCAGGATTTTGGGTACAGAGTAAGCACTGAGGGGTAAACTAGGTAAAGAGAGCCTTCAAATCCTGTGGGGGAAGTGGTCCTGCCAGGCCCCAGAGGCCAGTGATGGGCGGCCACAGTCCTGGCAGGATGTGGCAGTGTAGAGGGGGGCATCTCAGGTTCATTGGAGGTTCCAGGCATCCTGGGAGCTGGCTCACCTGGCCAAGTCAGTCCCTGTTTTCACACCTGAGCATGCTTCTTGCTTCTGAGCAGCCTGGATAGGGCCCTCACTTACCTGGCCAAGTCAGTCTCTGTTGAGCCAAATTCAGGTGACTTTTCATAGTCACTGTTACAGTCAATATCCTATACCCTAGCATGTTCCCAAATTCATGTATACTTATTCAGGACACAAAGTCTTTTCACCCACCTTCTCTCATTTAATCCTCTGTGGGACTTTGTGAGTTTGGGAATCATGAACCTAAAGTGGGCAGTTTGTCCCTGGCTCCTTCCTTGTCAGGAGTAAATTCTGCAAGTAAAGGTGGAGTGTCTGTATTAAGGATATATGAGGCTACAACTGTGTCGTTATGGATGTGGTGTTCACACTTCTGCATAATATGACTTGGTGGATCTTTGTTTTTTCCCCAGGTGATTCTCTCTTTTTTTTAATATACCAATATTTGAGGGGGAGTAATACAAAATATATATGTATACACACACACACACTCTCTTCCATGTAAGCACCCAGGTATGCACATATATGTGTACATGCATGTTATGTGTGTGTGCATGTGTAACACTCCAGGGTGTTAGAAGTAGTCATGGGATGGATAGATAGATAGATAGATAGATACACAAATAATAATGAAGGTACTTAGGGAAAGAGTTAAGCAGGTATAGACATAAGTAGAGAAACAGACATGGATATACATGCTATAGATATGTAAGCGTGACGCAAGTCAATCTGGACTTCAGTAGATGTGTGTCTTAGTTCATTTTGTGTTGCTGTAACAGAATACTCAAGACAGGGTAATTGATAAGAAAAGAGGTTCATTTAGCTCATGGCTCTGCAGACTGGGAAGTTCAAGCGGCATGGCACCAGCATCTGCTTTGCTTCTGGTGAGAGCTTTCGAGCTGGGTCTAAACGTAGCAGAAGGTCAAAGGGGAAGTCAACACATGGGAAGGGACAGAAACCTGCTTTACATCAACCCACATTCTCAGGACCTAATCTATTCCCACAAGAGTTAATCCATTCTCACGAGAGCAAGACCACACTCAGTCACTCTCACCGGCACCAAGCCATTTGGGAGGGATTTGCCCTTAGGACCCAAACACGTCCCACCAGGCGTCACCTCCCTCATCACCTCACTGAGCATCAGTGATTTCAGCGTGAGTTTTAGTGGGGAAAAACCATGCCCAAGTCATAACAAGATGTATACACATACAGAATTATGCCATAAGTATCACTATGCCTACTTCGAATCCTTGGAATGCTAAGAGAAATTATGATTGAAATTTAGTTAGTGATGTTTCACGATTGTTATCATTTTTCTTTTTCTGTAGGAGTTGGCGATTTCAGCGTGTGGGAGTTCTCTGGAAATCCTGTGTATTTCTGCTGTTACGACTATTTTGCTGCAAATGATCCCACATCAATCCATGTTGTTGTCTTTAGTCTAGAAGAGCCCTATGAGATCCAGCTGAACCAAGTGATTTTCTGGCTCAGTTTCCTGAAGTCCCTTGTCCCAGTTGAAGAACCCATAGGTGAGCTAAGTCCCTGCGGGCCAGTGATGTCCCAGCTGTGGTTGGCCAGGAATCACCTCCTCCTTCCAGGCTCCTGCTCTGCTCCTGCCACTGCTGCTGCTGGCCTTGCACCAGGCCATGAGCAGATCCCACTGTTTGCGGCTAACAGCTGAGCCACCTTCCTTTCTCCTTGCTGCTAGGAGACGTCCACTCTGAGAAGATTCCTGGGGCTCTGGTGTTCGTGGTGTTGTGCAGGGAGTTTTCATTTCACAATTGCATATTCCCGCCTCAAAGGCCAATTTCTGAACAATCCTTTGAAAGGCATTTCTCACTTTCTTTCTACACTTGAGAGCCACGGCCATTGTATGTTGGGTGCAAAATGGAATTCCTGCTTGGATAGCTACTGCACCTTTACCTAAAGGGTACAGAATTAGTCTGCAGAATGAGCTCTTCTTCATCCTGTAATTCCACTAAGAAATGGAGAAAGAGGCCGGGTGCAGTGGTTCACGCCTGTAATCCTAGCACTATGGGAAGCCGAGGGGGGTGGATGGCTTGAGCTCAGGAGTTCAAGATCAGCCTGGCCAACATGGCAAAACCTCATCTCTACAAAACATACAAAAACTTAGCCAGGTGTGGTGGCGTGTGCCTGTAGTCCCAGCTACTTGGGGGACTGAGGCAGGAGGATTGCTTGAACCTGGGAGGTTGAGGCTGCAGTGAGCCGAGATCGTGCCTCTGCACTTAGACTGGGTGACACAGTGAGACCCTGTCTTAAAAAAAAAAAAAAAGAGAGAGAAATGAAGAAAGGGAACATGTTGACGAAATGTGTTAACTTTATTCCCAGAGGAGAGGATAACATGAAGTAAACTTCTTTTGGTCTTTGCCCACAAGAGAAGCAGCCTTCCCTGGTGAAATGCCACACTCAGCAGTCAATTTTTTTTTCCAGAAAAGCATTTAATAAGACAAGGAATTGGGCTTAATGCCTCTCTGGGTACTGCCAGTTTTGCCTCTTTCTTTCTCCTTTTTTTCATTTGTTTTAAACACTCCCCTAAGTGAGAGGCTGTTTGTGTGACTTGCAGGTTTGTATCTCTCACCCGTCTCTGTGGTGTTGCTGCACTCTGAGGTCTCTCTTTGGTCTTGTAAATGGCATCCCCCTTGTCAGAGGTTAAATTTTCCCTCTCCTTGTAAGTAGGGGCTATTTGGAGACTGAAAAACTGTCTTTGTCATTCTGGTCCACTTTGAGCAACCTTCCTTGTGGCCTAGGAGATGGGCTCATCCTGTCGTTGGCCAGGCTGGGGCCTTCTAGGGTCACAGTGCGCAGCGGGCATGGGGCCTTCATGTCTGTGGCAGGTTGCCCTTGTACCTGGAGAGTCGTCCTGGGCATGAGGCCAACACACCCCCCTCACCTGGGCAGGAGAGGCGGCCAGGTAGGAGGACCCACGCCCTGAAGCAGTTCCCTCTCTGTCCCCAGCCTTCGGTGGCAAGCTGAAGAACCCACTCCAAGTTGTCCTGGTGGCCACCCATGCTGACATCATGAATGTTCCTCGACCAGCTGGAGGCGAGTTTGGATATGACAAAGACACATCGTTGCTGAAAGAGATTAGGAACAGGTGAGGGGCAGCCATTTAGTCTTCAGCTCATGGATAGCCTCCTCTCCCTGAGAACTGAAGCAGAGGTGTGAAAAGTACAGAGGAAGCCTCATGAACCAGAGAAAGGTTTTAAAGGTCGTTCTTTCTTGGTCGACTCTTTTCTTGTACAGGTTGTGTATCCCTTATTGGAAATGATTGGCTTTGGAAGTGTTTCTGATTTCCTATTTGTTTGGATTTTAATATATTTACGTATACATAGTGGTTGAACATCCTAATTCAAAAATTCTAAATCTGAAATGCTCTAATGACCATTTCTTTTGCATGTCTTGTCTTTGCCCAAAAAGTTTTTGGATTTTGGAACATTTCAGATTTCTGGATTAGGGATGCACAACCATTATTTTTCATGTTTATTAAAACAATGAATCCACATAATAAATCAAATACCGATGAAGAGCACGTGATGAAAGGCAGCCGTCTTTCCCCTTCTTCCTACCTCCCAGCAACACTGCCCGGAGGTAACTTCTTTTAGCTCTTTAGATTTCAGTACGCAGTATTCAGTGTTCAGAAACACTCATCAGTGTAGCTTACAATATAACTTGCAACCTACTAGTGAGTCTTAAAATTCATTTAGGAAGTCATGGCCAATTCTTTTTAAAATGGGATGAATGCAATGGGATAGGATAGGATAGGGCAGGACAGGACAGGACAGGATAGGATAGGATAGGGTAGGATAGATCAGAGTACTTTTCAAGTCAAGTATTATTTTGTAAGACGTTTGTTTCACTGATGAGTATGGGTATGTATAGGATTATGATGCAAAATATGTTTTTACTTAGAGTCTATCGAAAAAGTTTGAACCTGCAGCTTTATATAATATACTAGTATCTCTGATCTTGCATTATCAACTTGAGACACTTATCTATTGTCTTGAGACACTATATCTGTTGTCAGATATAAAAATGGGGCTTCTATTAATATTTTTAGGTCAGTGTTGTAGCTTTTGCATTCACACCTCTATTCTTAGTCCCTCCACTTTCCACAGTATCTCTTGTCCTCACTTGTAAGGTGCGAGCATTAGGCCTCACCTTCCCTGCCTCGGGAGAAGCTGACATCTTTCCATGCTGTGTTCCTGCTGCTTCGTGCAAACCTGAAGTTCCCGCTCCTGTGACTCTGAGTGTATGCCAGTTTCCCCACGTCTCTGCACCCACTGTGACGAGGCAGAGCCCACCAACAGCAGGGATGGGGAGGGGCCTTTGCAAGGACACCAGGACTTTCCTTGCCTCCTACCAGGCTCTTGAGCCAGTAGGAGCCTGGCCCCTCCATAGAAAGGCCTGGGGAGATTGAGTCACTGCTGAGGAGGCTGCTGCTCTTCCCTTAGGTTTGGAAATGATCTTCACATTTCAAATAAGCTGTTTGTTCTGGATGCTGGGGCGTCTGGGTCAAAGGACATGAAGGTGCTTCGAAATCATCTGCAAGAAATACGAAGCCAGATTGTTTCGGTAAGTACACCCTAGAGAGGGCCTGGACCCCTTTGTACTTCCTGGTTTGCCTTCAGTTTCAGGGAACTGTTTCATAGTAGGACCCAGTAAGAGGTGTCTGCCTGGACATGTTTTCATTCTAGTGCTCTGGGAAAAGAAAGGAAGACTAGAGAAACAAGGAGACGATGGGAGATAAAAGGTTATTAAGGGCAAAGGTGGACCACTTCAATTTTATGAAATTCTTACCAATTTATTGGTTTCTTTAAAAACACTTATTTTATTTTTTCAGAGACAGGATCTCACACTGTCATCCAGGCTGGAGTACAGTGGTGTGATCATAGCTCACTGTAGCCTTGAACTCCAGGGCTCAAGCAATCAGCCTGCCTCAGCCTCCCAAGTATCTAGGACTATAGGCACGCACCACCACGTCTGGCTAATTTTTTTGATTTTTGGTAGAGACAGGGTCTCACTGTGTTGCCCAGGCTGGTCTCAAACTCCTAGGCTTAGGTGTAAGCCACCATGTCTGGCCAATTAAACAAAAAAAAAAATTTCAAAAGTGACTTATTGTGGAATATTTTAAAAATTCAGAAAAGTAGAAAAACAGTCACAAACTTTTTTGAAAGACAGAAAAGAATAAATGAACAAAGGGAACGAGACTGCATTCTTGGGTTGTAAGATATGACTGAATATTTTATTTTCCCCTAGTTATATAAATGTAATACAATTTCAGTTAGCATCTGAATGGGTTGAGGGGATTGGGATTTTTATCTTAAAATTTCCATGGAAAAATTAATTGAACATATTATAAAGCCCCTGATAATCAATACAGCTAAATAGGAGGAAAAGCTTAGAGAGTGTAGAAGTAAATCATAATATCTTTAGAAATGTAATGGAAAATAAATATGTTATTTGAATTTAATGGGGTAAAGATTATTTAATAAATGAACCTGGCACAACTGGCTATTTGTCCGGAAGGAAATAAAGTTGGATTCCTACACCCTACAAAGTCCAAAAATAAATGGATTAAAACTTTTAAATGTAAAAACATAAAACAATAAATATCTTGAATAGAAATTGTGGAGAGTGTATTTTCAAAATAACTAGGGACTGAGGAAACCTGTTAAACCAAGATCTAAAACCCTAGAAATTTTAAAAGAAAATACATCTATTTGAAAATCTAAAAATTTTTTAAATTTTTTTCTGGCAAACAAGTAAACAAAGCTGAAAGGTGAAATAGGCTTGGAAAAAGCCTTCTCAATGCATTGGACAGATAAAGGGTCACATCATAATGCTCAAAAAGCTCTCCAGAATTGGTAAGAAAGGGGCAGGCATCCCAGTGGAGAAGTGGTGGCATTCACTCTGGACTCTTCCTGCTGCCCAGGCCTGAGGTCAAATGTGGGCAGATGCCTGTCTCTCTCTCTTACCTTTAAAGCTGCCTCTGGGTGTATCTCTCTCTCTTTTTTTTTTTTTTTTTTTTTTTAACTGCTTTGCTAATAGGAAAATGCTGTGCTTTCCACACCAGATTCGCGTTCCAGACATGCTTGCAGAATTCTCGGGAAACCCTTTCCTGCCTCCAGTAAACCCTGCCCTTCACACCAGATATCCTCTTTGGGGCATCCCCATTGTGGCATCATCAGAAGATAGGGGGTAGTCTGGTGAGGCCTGGGAGGAATCTGTCACAGAAACCGGGGCGGTGATCTGGGAACTAACAGTGATCTGTGAGGCCCCAGCGCTTCCCCACCAGGTCTGGATTGGGGCTGCATTCCTGAGGCAGGAGGGAATCCCTGGAGATTTTTGAGCTGGGCGCTGGCATGATCTGCTGCATCTCAGACAATCCCCCCGCCCAACCCCTAAACTCCTGAGCTCAGGCAGGTGGAGCCCACCATGTCAACTGCACTCACTCCTGAGAATTTTGTTTTTGAATGCAGAGTGGAATTTAGCTGACATGAAAGAATTTGAGAGGGGAGTGTGGAATTAACGGCACAGTGTAGCCTGTGGCTTGTGTGGTTTCTAATTCAGAGGTATGTGGATTGCATGAGTCTGTAACACAGGCTGATTTACTTAGCCAAGTTAAAAGGTTAAAAATCCACTTCAGCCTGTATACCAAGAATGGGTCTAATTGGAAACACTGTTTCAGCAACAGTCCCCATGAATGCCGAATTTACTGGTAAACACTCACTCTAATATTGATGATGATACTCATTCTCTTTTCCTCTGTTCATAAAATGATCATTGCCTGAGTGAAACAGTCACAAGAGGGAGAGAGAGCAAGGGAAGAAAGGCGGGAGGGAGGAAGAAATGAGGGAGTGAAACATTAGGAGTTGGTGAACATTAGTTGATTGAGTGACTGAGTCCACAGTTCCAAAACATTCCTGGAAGACTCAAAATCTATTTAACATGAACCAAAGAGCCTTTATAAAACTTTATATTTGCGCAATAGATTAGGCTTCAAGGCGAGTCTAAAAAACAACTGCCCCAGCACTCAACCCAAAAGGCACTAACTAGCTGGACGCAGTGGTGTGTACCTGTAGTCAGAGCTACTCAGGAGACGGAGACAAGAGGATTACTTGAGCCCAAGGGTTTGAGACCAACCTGGGCAATGGCGAGATCCAGTCTAAAAAAAGAAAAAAAACATAAACAACAACAAAAACAAATCTACTCATTCATCAGATCAAATCATATGCAAGGCGCCTGAATGAAAGGCGTCCTTTCCACTGTGGCTCTGCTCGGAGCACCCACAGCTGCAGGTGAGTTGACCTGTCCCGCCGTGCCCCTTCTAGGTCTGCCCTCCCATGACTCACCTGTGTGAGAAAATCATCTCCACGCTGCCTTCCTGGAGGAAGCTCAATGGACCCAACCAGCTGATGTCGCTGCAGCAGTTTGTGTACGACGTGCAGGACCAGCTGAACCCTCTGGCCAGCGAGGAGGACCTCAGGCATATTGCTCAGCAGCTCCACAGCACAGGCGAGGTGAGGCCCTGGGAGCCCAGGCAGGGGGCCATGAGAGGTACCAGGGACTCAGCCTGCCCCAAATTCCAGCTCTTGGAGGTGGTGTGAGCCTGGGGAAGCAGTGTGGAAATGGCCCAGCTACCTACAATATTTCCAGACGTGTGACAAACAGCCTCAAATGATGCTCTGAACTGCAGTTCTCGGCTCACCCTAGGAGCTGCCATTTTGTCTTGTGTTTTGCTTTTGTTTCCAGTGTTTTGCTTTTGTTTCCAGAGTCTGTTCGTTTGGGAGTGCAGTGCCCGCTGCCCTGGGTGACTGGGTCTCTCTTCACTCCCCCTGGGCACTGGGAGCTTAACCTGCTACTCCTGGCAGCCTTCAGGATGGCTGCCTTCTATCAGCATGGAGTTACCAGCTCCACACAGATCTCCTGGGCGCAAAAACAGTTGAGGAAGGCAGTAAGGTATCCTTGTGGAGACGATGTCTGGAGCCACAAAGACAGAGAACTCTAGTGCACAGATACACAGAGTAATCACAATTAGAGATGCACCTTAAAAAACTCTAGCAGGCAATGAATGCCCTGCAGAAATGATTGAGAATGGGAGGCTTTGCTCTGGTTCTGTGACATTCAGCACCGGGGCGTGGTTTGGAAACCCAGTTCTAATGGCATCATGTGCCTGTCCCCAGAAAGGGTGCAATGCCTTCACGTTTCTCCACAATGTGAAATCGGGAGCCTGCATGAACTAGTGTGGGCCAAGAAGAACAGTTCTGAATATTGCAACTAAAAGCAGCTCTGAGATTATTAAAAGCCAGGTGCTTACCTCCCCAGTCTCAGGTGCCAGGTCTGGCCCTATAGCCAGTTTGTATGAGTCATGTTTTCTTGAAACTAAACCTGAATCCACAAGCCAGTGACCTTGAAAACTGGAGCCGCGTGGCAGTAATTTCATCAGCCTTTAAACTCCTAAACAGCCAGTGAATCTGCCAACAACACCTCCAGGAATACTTTAAAGTGATTGAATCCAAGGAAGAACACAGGTGAAGGACCGCGTCTTAGATGAAAAGATACTGCTGGATATAAAAAAAATGTGTCAACTCTAATACTAAACTCCTTTGGCCCAGGAGTCCCTTGCTTTCTAGTACTAGACCAGCAACTTTCTAGATCATAGCATATAGTCTCCTTTATTTGTCATTACATCCCTGCTTGCACTTGAGACTTGAGTAAATAAATGAAGATGTAAAGAAGGAGGGACATTAAGCAGCAGGAACTACATTGTGTGGCCTGACTTTGATTGGCCCGGGGCCTCCCCCAGACCTGCCTTCCATATCTAATCTGCAGATCTTCAGAACTCCCCAGTGGCCCTTCTGACTCTGTTTTCTGGGCCAGGGTCCCACACTGCATTTAGCTGACTGTCTTGGCTCTCTGCTCTCCTCCTCTATGGGACATGGTTGTCCTTCCTGAGCCTGAGGCGATGAGCAGTGTTTAGGAGCAAACTGCAAATGGTATTCCAGCCAATGCTGTATCAGGAACTAGATGGATACTGACTCTGCCCTCCAGGAATTTTCAACCTAGGTTCAATTCTGAATAGACTTGTAGACAGGGGGCATCTTTCAGGCTGAAGCCAGACTGTGGGCAAGAAAGTACCGTGTGGTCACTGGTGCAGTCGGAGCCTCCAAGTGAGGGAGTCCCGTGCGACGGCCACTCTCCAAGAGAGGAAGCAGAACTGTTCATAAAGGGAAAGTTCCTTCTGGTTTTTGTCACTTCTTTTTCCTTTTTTATTTTTTTAAGAAATAAACACAACCCAAAAGCTGAAGTCCCCTTGGGCCATCATCTCTGGTCTCATTCCTCTCTCCTGTTCTCTGAAGCCAACTATGGCAGCATATCCTTCCAGGCCTTCTCTATGTGTGTGTTAAACATTCACATAATGGTATAATAATACAATGTTCTCTTTTTTGAAACTTTTCAAGCCTTTGGAGAAGTTGCAAGGATAGTACCATGAACTCTCATGCACGTTACATTTGTTTATTTTTTAATTAATTAATTTTTTTTTTTTTTGAGATAGAGTCTCACTCTGGTGCCCAGGCTGGAGTGCAGTGGCAAAATCTCGGCTCACTGCAGCCTCTGTCTCCTGGGTTCAAGTGATTCTCCTGCCTCAGCCTCCCGAGCAGCTGTGATTACGGATATGAGCCACCACGCCCAGATAAGTTTTGTATTTTTAGAAGAGACGGGGTTTTACCATGTTGGCCAGGCTGGTCTCAAACTCCTGACCTCAAGTGATCCAGCTGCCTCGGCCTCCCAAAGTGCTGTGATTACAGGCATGAGTCACGGTACCCAGCCTACTACATTTAAGCCAATCAATTGGTGACATTTTGCTACATTTGCTCGATTCCTTTCCTTTCTATTTATTTTCTTATTTATATTGCAGACATGATACATTTCTTCCCTAAATAATTTAGCCTATATCTCCTAAGGAGAAGGATATTTTCCCACACAACCCAATATAATTGATGATTCCAGAAACACAACATTAATATAGTACTATGATTGAATATATATCATCCTCATACAAGGGTTTGCCACTGGTCCCAATAATTTCTTTTAAAAGTATTTTTATTTATGTACTTATTTTGGGATTCAGAATCCAGTCTAAAATCACTCATTGCATTTGGTTGCTGTCTGCTTTTTTTTTTTTCTTTCATTTCACTGGCCTTTTTGAAGACTCCAGGGGAGTTGTTTTTCAGAATCTCTATTCTGACATTTTCAAGCTGCTTTTCTCCACTCGGTGTTTGGTTTTTGAGATGCATCCATGTGGAGTGGCCTCGGGTCACTCCTTAGAGCATCTGCTCAGCCTCTATTGCCGGGGTCAGGCCCTTTTGTGCTCTACATGGCTGGTGCACCTGGCCAGGGCTCTGCCCCTAAGTGTGACTTTCTGTTGTCTCCCCGCAGATCAACATCATGCAAAGTGAAACAGTTCAGGACGTGCTGCTCCTGGACCCCCGCTGGCTCTGCACAAACGTCCTGGGGAAGTTGCTGTCCGTGGAGACCCCGCGGGCGCTGCACCATTACCGGGGCCGCTACACCGTGGAGGACATCCAGCGCCTGGTGCCTGACAGCGACGTGGAGGAGCTGCTGCAGATCCTCGATGCCATGGACATCTGCGCCCGGGACCTGAGCAGCGGGACCATGGTGGACGTCCCAGCCCTGATCAAGACAGACAGCCTGCACCGCTCCTGGGCCGATGAGGAGGACGAGGTGATGGTGTATGGCGGCGTGCGCATCGTGCCAGTGGAGCACCTCACCCCCTTCCCATGTGGCATCTTTCACAAGGTCCAGGTGAACCTGTGCCGGTGGATCCACCAGCAAAGCACGGAGGGCGATGCGGACATCCGCCTGTGGGTGAATGGCTGCAAGCTGGCTAACCGTGGGGCCGAGCTGCTGGTGCTGCTGGTCAACCACGGCCAGGGCATTGAGGTCCAGGTCCGCGGCCTGGAGACAGAAAAGATCAAGTGCTGCCTGCTGCTGGACTCGGTGTGCAGCACCATTGAGAACGTCATGGCCACCACGCTGCCGGGACTCCTGACTGTGAAGCATTATCTGAGCCCCCAGCAGCTGCGGGAGCACCACGAGCCTGTCATGATCTACCAGCCACGGGACTTCTTCCGGGCACAGACTCTGAAGGAAACCTCACTGACCAACACCATGGGGGGATACAAGGAAAGCTTCAGCAGCATCATGTGCTTCGGGTGTCACGATGTCTACTCGCAGGCCAGCCTCGGCATGGACATCCACGCGTCAGACCTGAACCTCCTCACTCGGAGGAAACTGAGTCGCCTGCTGGACCCGCCTGACCCCCTGGGGAAGGACTGGTGCCTTCTCGCCATGAACTTGGGCCTCCCTGACCTCGTGGCAAAGTACAACACCAATAACGGGGCGCCCAAGGATTTCCTCCCCAGCCCCCTCCACGCCCTGCTGCGGGAGTGGACCTCCTACCCTGAGAGCACGGTGGGCACCCTCATGTCCAAACTGAGGGAGCTGGGTCGTCGGGATGCTGCAGACTTTTTGCTGAAGGCATCTTCTGTGTTCAAAATCAACCTGGATGGCAATGGCCAGGAGGCCTATGCCTCGAGCTGCAACAGCGGCACCTCTTACAATTCCATTAGCTCTGTTGTGTCCCGGTGAGGACAGCCTCTGGCTTGGGCAGGGTCTGTTTGGACTGCAGAAGCAAGGGGGTGGTGTAGCCCATCCTTTCCTTTGGAGATGCTGAGGGTGTTTCTTCCTGTGCCCATAGCCAGGGGGATGCCACTCCTCCCTCCGGCTTGACCAGAGAAAGCCTGTTTCTCTGCCGCTACCTCCCTCCCCCTCTCATTCCATTGTCTGTGGATGGTCATTGTAGTTTCAGAGCAGAGCAAATCTTTTACTTTGGCCACTCAAAAAGCTAGTGTACCTCCTCTCAGTGTTTCGGACTCCATCTCTCATCCTCCAGTACCTTGCTTCTTACTGATAATTTTGCTGGAATTCCTAACTTTTCAGTGACTTTTTTTAAACTACTATATTGATTGTCCTTTAAAAAAGAAAAGTGCATATTTATCCAAAATGTGTATTTCTTATACGCTTTTCTTTGTTATACCATTTCCTCAGCTTATCTCTTTTATATTTGTAGGAGAAACTCCCATGTATGGAATCCCACTGTATGACTTACAAACAGACAATATGTGAGTGCCTTTTGCAGAAGAGGGTGTGTTTGAAATCATCAGAGTCAGCCAGGAGCTGTCACCAAGGAAACGCTACCTCTCTGTCCCTTGCTGTATGCTAATCATCGCCAGAGGTGCTTCACCCTGAGTTTTGTTTTGTGTTTGTTTTCTGACAGTTTCTGTGTTTCGTTTGGCAAGGAAAGGGGAGAAAGGAATCCTCCTCCAGGGTGATTTCATGATCAGTGTTGTTGCTCTTGGAAGACATTTTTCAGTTTGCTTTTGTTCCAATGTCAATGTGAATGTCCACATGAAACCTACAAACTGTCACGCTTCCTCATTCCCTCTCATCTCAGGTAGAAGGTTGACACGGTTGTAGGGTTACAGAGACCTATGTAAGAATTCAGAAGACCCCTGACTCATCATTTGTGGGTGGCAGTCCCTTGTAATTGGTGCATAGCAGATGGTTTCCACATTTAGATCCTGGTTTGATAACTTCCTGTACTTGAAGTCTAAAAGCAGAAAATAAAGGAAGCAAGTTTTCTTCCATGATTTTAAATTGTGATCGAGTTTTAAATTGATATGAGGGAACATGTCCTAATTCTTCTGTCCTGAGAAGCATGTAATGTTAATGTTATATCATATGTATATATATATATGCACTATGTATATACATATATATTAATACTGGTATTTTTACTTAATCTATAAAATGTCGTTTAAAAGTTGTTTGTTTTTTCTTTTTTTATAAATAAACTGTTGCTCGTTGCATTCGTTTTCTTGATCTTTAATTCAAAAGGATTTCTTTTTATTTGTTGTGTTTTTACTGTTGTCATCCCACATAGCAGGACAACCCAGGCCAAAACCTACAAAATCATTACACCCAAACTCTCAGGGTTTTTTAGATGCTGATTATTACTAAAATTAGGAATGGTGTGGGAAAGTGAAAAGAGCCCAGATAATTTTCACATTTCTTCCCATTGTAAATAAAACAGGCCCCTTAGATTTTTCTTGGGTGAACCAAAAAACCAAATTGACTCTGTTCGTTTTGGCAATGGGGAACAGAGGAAGCTCTGCTACTTCTACACAAAAATGAAGGGGATGACACCAGGAGGAAGAGAAAACCTACAGCAAAAAGACCTTCACGCCTTTCTTACATTTTCAGTTCATTTTTGTTTCAAGCAAGTTGTCCACGATAAACATGATTAATGTTTATAACGAGAAAATAAGTTCTGATGAATAAAATTAAAACTAGACATAGCTGTGTCTACAAAGGATGAGACTGAAATGGAAATTGTGGTCACCTTAAGGAGTGGAAACTCCTTTTCTTATCTCAGCTCCTTCCTGAGTGTTGGCCTCACTCTCTCCTACTTCAAAAGACTGCTTCCTGTAGCAGCAGATAGCTAAAAACCAGAGAGAAGGGATTTGTCTCTTGCAGCATCTATATGTAAAATCCCAGAGTGGAACTCTGATTGGATTAGCTTGGGTCACATACCTATCCCTGTGCAAATTTGGAAAAGACAGAGTTATTAGGATTGGCCTTATCACCCAATGAGCTGTTGCGGGAGGAGCAGTTCTCCCCAAGACCAGGGTTCTGTTAGTAGAAGAAAGGTGAGGGAGGATACTGGGGAAACACATTTGAGTTACTGTAAAAGTCTTAATGCTTTTCTTGTTTTGAGAGGGAGAGAGAGAGGGCTTGGCTTCTGTGACCCAGGCTGTGGTGCAGTGGCATGATCATAGCTCACTGTTGCTTCAAAGTTCAGGGCTCCAGCAGTCCTTCCGACTCAACCTCCTGAGTAGCTAGGACTACAGGTGCACACCACCATGCCCGGCTAATTTTTTTTTTTTTTAAGAGATGATCTTACTATGTTGCCCAGGCTGGTCTCAAACTTCTGGCCTCAAGCCATCCTCCCACCTCTGCCTGCTGAAGTGATAGGATTACAGGCCTGAGCCACAATACCCAGCCAGTGCTTTTGTTTTATGCAAGCCCTAGGACAGGCACCTGTTCATATGATTGTGGGATTCCCGGGCTTCTGAAATGTTGGGACCACAGTCAGGAATCATTGCAACCCAAAGGTCAAGAGCTTAAGGATCACTCAACTCACTGCCCCATCTTGGGAAATGCCCTGGGGGACTCTTCAGGGGGCAGTTTGGGGTCTTCTGTACCAGGAGCTCTGGTCAGGCTGAAACTGGCCACTGCGTAGCTGGCTGTCTCCCCTTCAGGAGGGAGGAAACAAGACCATAGCTTACCTCTTGTGTCCATGGTGAGAATCAAAAGGTGCAAATTCTAGGAGTCAGAAAAGCCAATCATGGGACCCTGTCTCTTAAGAGTTGCTGTGAAACGCACTCAGGCGCCGTGTTCCTCATCACCTCTTTACTATAGTGTAACAGTCTCTGGATACCACGTCCAAACTTTGGCCACCTTGGGGTGCCTGAGGTCTCCATTGTGGACAAACGTATCCTAAGGACCCAAAGCCGGTGTGGTGTGGGCTTGAAGGCATTTGTGGGAGTTGCAATGAATTCTAAAATCTAAACCCCTACACCTTCTAAAAGGAATGAGAACTCTAGAAATTTTGCTGGTCTTTTTTGTAGAAAGGTGTCAGGGTGACAACTACGGGATTCACAAAAATCATAAAACTACATTTGGCCCTGTCGCTGTTCAGAGTCCACACTGGTCTTACTGAGCCCTGATAGAGTGACCACAGAAAAGTCACTCTAAAGTGAGGGGCCCAGCCTGTCTGTTCTCGCATAAACAACGGCTAGATAACAGCCGGGCTGTAAAACCAAGAGGGAAGTGCAGGGATCTGAGCTTAGAAGTAAGTGGAAAGCTTTCATTAAGAGTCAAAACATGGGCCAGGTGCGGTGGTTCACACCTGTAATCCCAGCACTTTGGGAGGCGGAGGTGGGTGGATCACCTGAGGTCAGGAGTTCGAGACCAGCCTGGGCAGCATGGTGAAACCCTGTCTCTACTAAAAATACAAAACAAATTAGCCAGGCATGGTGGTGCGTGCCTGAAATTCCAGCTACTTGGGAGGCTGAGGCAGGAGAATCACTTGAACTCAGGAGGCAGAGGTTGCAGTGAGCTGAGATTGCACCACTGCACTCCAGCCTGGGCAACAAGAGTGAAAATTCCATCTCAAAAAAAAAAAAAAAAGAATGAAAAGATAGAGGCCAGGTGTGACGGGTCACGCCTGTAGTCCGAGCACTTTGGGAAGCCAAGATAGACAGATCATTTGGGGTCAGGAGTTCGAGACCAGTCTGGCCAACATGATGAAACCCCGTCTCTACTAAAAATACAAAAAAAATTAGCCGGGCGTGGTGGGGGGGGCGCCTGTAATCCCAGCTACTCAGGAGGCTGAGGCAGGAGAATCGCTTGAACCCAGAAGGCAGAGGTTGCAGTGAGATGAGATTGCTCCATTGCACTCCAGCCTGGGTGGCAGAGTGAGACTCCATCTCAAAATAAATGAATGAATTAATTAAAAGATGGTTTCAGTTTTGCAAAATGAAGATAGTTTCTGGAGGGGATGGTGGTGGTGATTGCACAACAATATGAATATATTTAATGCCACTGATCTGTGCAGTTCAAGTTGGGTAAAGTAGTAAATTTTGTGTTTATATATATTACCACAGTTTTCTTTGAAAAAATCTAAAAACATAAAGCTGAAACCTAAAAATGTCCAGGTAACAACAAAGCTGGCAGAGTAATGTACAAGACTACCCATTGTATTTAGAACAGCTCAACAAAGCAGGGTCCCCCAGAAAAGAGGGACAGGAAAAGGGATTGATTGCTTTTTAAATAATTTAATATTTATTATTTAAAAAAAAAAAAAAGAACGTTCTCAGAGGGGGAAGAAGTGAGCGTTTTCTTTGACTTCTTTTCTCCTTTGCCTGGCAGGGGTTTTGTTTTTAGTTTGAATTCATATGTGAGACCTGGCACCACAGTCTGCAGGACTATGAATTCCTGAGAACTTAAACGGAACTGTTCATGAGGAATAGTGTGAGGGTGAGGGCCCAGCCCTGGCTCACCGAGTCCTCAGGGCTCAGCTCCACAGCTGCCTGAGGAATTTGCTGTCAAGGGCAATCTTCAGCAATCCGGATCACAGCTGGGCTTTGGGTGGCAACCTGAGGATGAGGTCAGACTTGAGCATCACAACCGAAAGTCACATGCTGATGACAGGCTCCAAATCCTCCCAGCCCAGGGCCTGGTGGCTTCCAGACGTTGACTCAGGACAGGAGCCGCTTGTCTGCCGTAAGTGAATGCCACGGCCAGAGAGGGTGGACCAGGGGGACACCTCTGATAGGGAGAGTTAAGGAGCAGTGAGCCCCCTTCCACCTCCGCTGAGCAGAAAGGAACTCCTGGAAATGCCTTCGGGACAGACAGCTGCTGACCTCTTCCTGGAAGCCCTGGGCCTCAGAAGGTTGCTGGTTCCTGCCTATTTGCTCCCAAGGCAGATTCGTGATCCGAAAGGATGGAAGAAGTATGTGGGTGTGAGGAGGAGGGGCAGGGAAGAAGCCACAGGAATGCTCACAGCAGAGGTCCTTGGAGACGCTGGGCTATCCCTGGTGGCAACACTCCTGGGGCTGGCGCTGGGTGAGGACGGCCTCACAAGCACCCTGGGCTGTGACTCCAGCCCCCAGGATCCTCCTCAGGGTACAGAGAAGGAGCTCAGGTGAGCTCTGGGTGGACGATACCGTCTTTTCCCATTGAAATCACAGAATTTTACAACTAAAGAGAACTTCCAGATGGTTTGAGTCAACCACACTCTCTGCGGGCTGGAAGCAGAGATGAAAAGATTTAGACAAAATTATACGGTTCAATTACTAACAATTCAGACTAAGCGTCAGGTCACCTGACCACAACTGAGGCCCCTCATACTATTCTACTAAGAATATTATACTGCAGTATATATGTGTGTGTGCACGTGTGTGGATGTGTGTGTCATGAGTGTACATGTATATGCAGATGTATGCATCTGTATTTTGTGCATGTGTGTGTGCACTTGTGTACATGTACATTAATGTATGTGTACATGTGTCGTGCATATGTGTAGCATAGTGTGCATATGCACATGTGTATATGTGTTTTGTGCATGTGTGTATGTGTGTATATATGGGATAAGTCTGTCTTTGTTGGTATGTGCATATATGTGTGTGTGGTGTGTGTGTGCACGCGTGTGTGTGGTATGGTGTGTGTGGTGTGTGCATGTGTGTATGTGGTGTGTGTGGGGGTGAGTGTGGTGTATGTGTGATGTGTGTGTGTGAGGTGTGTGGGGTGTGTGCACGTGTGGTGTGCATGTGGTGTGTGTGTGTGGTGTGTGCGTGTGTGTGGTGTGCATGTGGTATGGTGTGTGTGTGGTGTGTGCGTGTATGTGGTGTGAGTGCATGTTTGTGGTGTGAGTGTGGTGTGTGTATGTGTGATGTGTGTGAGATGTGTGGGGTGTGTGCGTGTGTGTGTAGTGTGAGTGGGGGTGTGTGTGGTGTGTGTGTGTTTGGTGTGTGTGGTGTGTGTGCATATGTGTATGTGGTGTGGGGTGTGTGTGGTGTGTGTATGTGTGATGTGTGGTGTGTGTGTGTGTTTGGTGTGTGTGGGGTGTGTGTGTGTGTCCTGAGAGATTCTCAGGCTGTAATGGCTTGTTTTTCTGGCCAAGAGACTTGATTCTTGCTGATTCAGCCATGAGTGTGCATTTCCCACAATCAGGGTGACTAACCAGGACATCCGGAGAACTTTCTTCCTCTCTGCCTCACCCATCCTGCCCGCTCCATCCTCAGAGCAGAGACTCAGATGCTGAGGCCCCTGCCCCAGTGTGTGCCCCACGGGAGGTTTGCAGAGCCCTCAGGTTGCGTCACAGCCAGTGTTGATGAGCATCATCCTGTCTTCCAAGAAGGCAGGCCAGTCACCCAAGAATGAGCCAGAGCTGCTTCTGTAAATCACGAGATTCTGTGACCCAGATTAACATGGAAGGAGAAACCAGCAGCTGCTGCCGCCGTAGGCACAAGTCAGCAACTTCAGTCCTTCTGAGGCTGGCCCTCCCTGGCCACGGGCTGCCCCCTGCCTTTGGGGTAATTTGAGGCAATGAAAGTTTTTATTCCCTTTGGTTGTATTTTCTAGACATGCTTTAATGTAGCTGAAATCATATGAAGTGTTGGATTTTATACCCTGCTTTTTTTAAACGGAAGATGATGACACAGTTTTTGTTACAATGTTATTAGAAGCTTTTCAGAAACATTCCTTTTAATGGCTGCAAGATACTATAATAATGTTGTCATATCCCAATTCTCTACTGTGAAACACTCAGGCATTATTCCCTATTGAAAACAAAGCTGGGCTAAACATCTTTATGCACATTTTTTTCCTGTATTTCGGACTGGACATGATATATGTGGTTTTTTGGCTGTCAGTACATGACAATTAAAATCCAAAAAGAGAAAACATTAATTGCTGAGCAAAACTTTGCATTTATGTTGCACTCTATCTGGTTTTCTTTTCTCCCAGAAAAACATTATGTTATTAATCAATGGCTAACACACTTTATAATTTTTACCAAATTTTTTGCTACATATAACAACTTTTGTAATCTCACTCTTTTAGCAAGAAGGGAAAAAATTCATTCTTTCCACCATCAGGACAGATTAATTACTCAATAATTACAGTTATTACTGGTTTAGAAAACGTTGAGCTCCGAACTCATTACAGGCAATGTCATACATTTTAAAGATTATTGTCAAATCTGGTGAACACTCTATCAAGTTTAGTTTCATTTGATTATACATAAGCTGTAAGATTTTCTGACACTGTGAGTTTAATTGTCTAGTGACTTATTTTCAATGCTTGTTAATGCCAACACTCATTATCCAATTGTCATCCGTGTCCGTCTCTGCCTGACTTTATGGGCTGAATTTCTGTGCAGGTGCCTTTTGCTGGGAAGGAAGCCTTCTCAGGGCTCTGGGCCATTCTGTGTGGTTCCATTGCCATCCCGCTCCAGGTACCGAAGGATTCAGCCTCCAAACTCTGTTGCCCACCTTGGTGGTTGGACACATACTCCTGGAGGACCTTGAGTTAAAACAAGCCACATACATCCTGTTGACATGGAGAACAGCCAGCTACTGAGCAAACGTGCAACACTGGTGATATTGTACAATGTTCCCAGCTGTGAATTTATCTCATTGTTTTCACCTAGTGACATTTTTATCTTATCCCTCCATAAGCCGGGCAAAAGTACACTAAAGGCTTGATTATATTCTCTCTTGTCACTTTGGAATGACTATTTTCATTTTTTATTTGAAAATGAGAAATAAAAAGGAATCTTACTTCTCTCTGCCCCTTAAAGCTATTTCCAATAAAGATCCAATGAAGAGTAGCTTTTTTTTTTTTTTTTTTTTTGAATTGGAGTCTTGTTCTGTTGCCCAGGCTGGAATGCAATGGCACAATCTCGGCTCACTGCAACCTCTGCCTCCCAGGTTCAAGTGATTCTCCTGCCTCAGCCTCCCGAGTAGCAGGCACTGCAGGCATGCACCACCACGCCCAGCTAATTTTTGTATTTTTAGTAGAGAAAGAGTTTTACCATGTTGGCCAGGATGGTCTTATCTCTTGACCTCATGATCCACCCACCTTGGTCTCCCGAAGTGCTGGGATTACAGGCATGAGCCACTGCACCTGGTTGCTTTTTTTTTTTTTTTTTCCTTAACTGACTCTTAAACCTTGAGAAGACTTGCTATTGTCAGTGGTTCCCACACTTTGGGAATGTTATGAAATAGCAAACTTTTATAAAGAACATGGAGGACTGACACTCTGACACTTTGTTTTGCGAAGAACACAGAAACAGCAATATCTATCCAATGCTGTCACCAATCATCATGCCCCAAAAGAAAGAGAAGGAAAGAAAGAAATTAATAAATAGAGAAAAAATATTCCAAATGAAAAAAATTTAAAAAGTAAAGAAGCAAGGAAGGGCGGGGCACGGTGGCTCACGCCTGTAATCCCAGCACTTTGGGAGGTCGAGGCAGGTGGATCACTTGAGGCCAGGAGTTCAAGACCAGCCTGGCCAACATGGCGAAACCCTGTCTCTACTAAAAATACAAATATTAGCCCGGCGTGGTGACACGCGCCTGTAATCCCAGCTACCGGGGAGGCTGAGGCATGAGAATTGCTTGAGCCCGGGGGGCAGAGGTTGCAACGAGCCAAGATAGTGCCACTGCACTCCAGCCTGGGTGACAGAGCAAGACTCTGTCGGAGGAAAAAAAAAAAAGAGCAGCAAGGAAGGAAAGAAACAAAAGAGAGACAGAAAGTAGGAAGGTTATAGTCTGAGAATAATTAACATTCCTTTCAATGGAATAACTTAATCTTTGCGGAAAAGGAAAAAAAGTTACCCAGTGCTCCTCATTTTTCTCCATTTCCCTGGAATAGTGAAAAGTTCACCATGAGCCACATGACTCTAAAGGTTTATTTCTGTGTTTTGTTTGCTCAGGAGCCTTTGCTCTTTGCTATGCATAGAAGTTCAGGGAAAGCCCTCAGGCCCCATCTCGTGACATATTTCATGACCATGTTTATTCCATCCCCTGAACACTAAAACTTACCCAAGGCCCTTGCGTGAGGCCACACTTTAGGAAGCACAGTAATTCTGGTTGCTCTTAAAATAGGGGCATAGGATCCAAGAGTCAGGAGGAAATGGGATGTCTCGAAGTTCAGCCCGAGCATCACCCGCCATGAAATACAAGGGTCAGTCAGTCTCCGCTCAAATCATCCCAGAGTTGGATGACTAGAAAAGCAGATTTTAATTCTATGTGAGCTGACACTTGCCACCTGTACTTCTCATCCCTTGTTCTGTCTTCCAGGTTTTAAAGACGCCTTGAATCCTCCTCCACAATACCCGCTCCACTATTTGTTAGCACAGATATGATGCTGCTCATGGATTGTTTTCACTCCTAAAGACAGTGGTGCAAGGCAAGGTGACCTGGAGCCAGACCATCCTGAGTGCCCACCCAGCTTCCCAGCAGCCCGTTGGAATTTGGAAGGACATTTGCCTCTGTTTATAAAGCCTGGCTTTTTGCTGAAAGCCAGGTCTCAAAAATGTTGTTTTATTAATAGAAGCTATACCCTGAACATTTGGCTCTTTTTCGTCCCATTTCCCCTTTCACAATCTTAACTACTCCCAAGACAATGGATACCTCTGTCTGTATCAAGGGCAGATTGTCGAAAAGAAAGTCAACAGGAAATAAACATTATTATTTCAAAAATATTATCCTCATCCATTTAAAATTAAGGGGCTAGGAGAAAAGGATATGAACATTTAATGTTGAATGGGTTAGGAGTTTCAGTTTGGGATGAAGAGAAAGTTCTGGAGATAGATGGTGGTGATGGTGGCACGACAATGCAAATGAACTTCATGCTGCTCTCAAAAATTGTGAAAATGGTCAAGTTTATATTATGTCTATTTTACTGTAATAAAAAAATTTTTGGTTTTCAGTGGGCAGGTGAATAAGGGAACCCTCTTGCCACCTCTTGGCAAGAGCAAGGAAGGAGGTTGGAATATCAGCAGTGTGAGCTCTTCCAAGGGCAGTGGTGACAGCCTGGGAGACTGGTCAGCGTAGCAAGGGCAGGTGCAGGTCCCTGGTCCTAGAATGTGAGTGTGGCAAGCCAGCCTTAACTTCTGTCTGCCTAGGAGGCATCATAGGAGGTGAGCCTTAGTGAGCAGGGGTAAGCTCTGTGTGTGTGCAGCAGCAGATTATCTGTCTGCTCATGCAGACTTTGTAGATTGCTCAGAGTTGCCTAGAGGGAGGGCCCGTGGGGCCTGAATTTCAACGTGCACTTAACTCATCAAGCCATGGGCTCTCTCGGGGCCATGTCTGCCTACCCCTTGCAAAGCCTCCGGATGGGTGATCCTGGGCGCTAAGCCCTGACCATTCTAAAATACTATTTGGCACAGCCTGGATGAAGTTTGTACATAGAGTGTGCAGATCCCTCAAGTTCCCTGAACACTCCACTATGCAAATCACGCAGAGAAATCAGCCAGGAGGAAGACGAGGTGTGGGGGAAGAAGAGCACCAGCCAGGAAGCATCACCCCAAAGCTGAGTACATGAGGCTGATGAAGAGAATGTCCATACCATTAAAGAGACTCTAGCATTCCTCTCCTATGTTTCTCAACCTTTGTCCTTGTTAATGCCTGAATAAAACTGAACATGAGAGTGTGGCCATGGGAATTACAGTACAGGCCTAAGGAGAGGTTGTAAACTTGAGTTTTCCAGGCTTTATCAACACTTGACCATTTCCTCCCATGTTCTGGGAACTCATTAGCCCCTTTCTGTTTCACCCATGCAGTAACCCTCTTCTTGGGCTTCATTACTCCAGTATGCTTTCCAGAACTATCATATTCCTTTAATCTTCTTGAAATAAATTTGACTTGGATCACACTCCCCCAAATGTAGTCTCTTTCATTGTTCAGGGAGCCATTCTTCCTCCCATGGTTGTCCAAGTGTCCTGGGGTCTTCTGAGCAGTCTGTGTTTGCTGCCTTTGGTCATCCCAACCTGTCTGACCTGCTTCCCCACCCTCCATGTAAGCCTGAGTGTGGAAATATTCCAGAGCCCACATGCTCCAAGCTCAGCCACCCCAGGCGTGAGTGTGAGGAGGCTACAGCCCTCAGCCTCCTGCAGAAACCCCCTGTCACTCTCCCAGTTCGGGAGGTGACTCTTCTCGCCTCTTTCTCCACCTCCACCAAGCTCTGGACAATGAATTCCATGATGACGCTGACCTCTAGGTTCATAAGAGAGGTTTTCAGACCGGCTCCAGGAATTTAGAAAATCTTTTCCTCTCTCTTCAGCCTTGGCTTTTGGATCACTGTGAACTCGGGAATCTATCAGGAAAGTCTAATTCTGAACACTGATTCTTTTTTCTCTTCACATTCCTATTGTTAGAATTCTGATCATCTGTGAGAAAGCAATATCCCTGTCTGTATAGGGTAGATGTCCTTGTAAAGGGAACACGAAAAAAGAAAAAAAAATCATATTTGCACAAGAAAGTATCATCCCCCTTGTGTTATATACACCACGGGTCTGCAGGCATGAGACTGAGGTCAGACTGTGAGTATTCTCCCCTCCATCCCACCCACCACCTGCTCTGTGACCTGCTCCAGAACCCCAGGCAGAAGATAAGATTTCTCCAAAACTCAGCGGGGAGTCACAGAAAACAGGAAGTGCTTTTGAGGAAGTTTTGAATGGAAGCAGAGGATGAGAATTGGGAACTGTGTGCTAGGAAATGACCTCTCAGCTGCTGCCCTTGGGAGGGGTGTGGTGTCTTGGTTGCTGCTCCTGTGAACTGCAGAGAAGGTCAGGTTTAGCATAAACTGTTCCCTGTGGTCCTCCTGCAATTCTCCTAATGACTGCCCGCCCTCAGTACCAGGTTCCATACACCCCTACAGCACTGCATTCCCATTTGTTGGAGTTCCACCTCCTGAGATCAAATCCTGGCTTCCTCACTGACTAGCCCTGTGCCCTTAGGCAAGCTCCATAACCTCTCTAACCTCACTGTACACATCTGTTAAATGGGGATGAGGGCTATCCTGATGATCAAATGCCATAATACATGACAAGGCGAATGCTGTGCTTGGCATGTAAGTGAGCAGTGTGTTCCCAGTTGACCACTGGTTTCACAAGGCCAACAAGGACAGTGGGATTTTGGGTGAGTCTTTGGGTATTTTTGCCTTGCTTATCTGTATTTTCTATGTTTTTCATAGTGATTACTTGTTCCATTTGTTTTTCACCTAAAATATTACTGAAAAATAACAGATGAAACTGCTGGAAGGACAAAGGCTAAGGTCCTCTGAGAATCCTTGAAAACAGCCACCAATAAGTTATTCATTGGAAATTTCAAAGGGAAACTTCCAAACCAAGCCACCTCACTGACAGGCTTAGTGCTCTAGGAACAAGGTGGGGGGGATGTGGGCCATTATTGTTTATAAGCCAGAGAGCTGGTGGGTTATTTGCTCTATCTGGTAATTAAACATTCACATATTCTACATTTTTAAACAAATCAATGGCTTTTTCATCAAATTATGAACAGGCCAGGACATAGAGACTGAAGCTTGAAGGCAAATGTTCACTCCTGTCTGCTCCACATCTGTTTTTCCAGGACAACACAACAATGGTCGATCCACTAAAAGTCAAGGAAGTCGTGATTTTTCTTGCTAGAAATCAAGAAAGTCGTTTCTTGATGTGCTTATTATGTTCCTGAGAATATGCACGAGAAGAAGGAGAAAAACACAAGCCTTCCAGACGGGCCACTGCCGATTAAGCTTGTATTCTAGGGAGAGATGATGCCCACCTTTAACCTCTTTCAAGGCATCACACATTTTGGGGCTCAACAACCAAGAAACAACAGAGGAGAAAGCAATGATGATGGAAGCTGTTTTGGCTGAGAAACCCCAAGGACCCAGGAGCTCCTTCACCCTACATCGAACCATGGAAAAGAGCTCGCCAGAGATAGGGCATTGGCACAGCTCCAGGTCATGCTTATGGTACCATATCCCTAATCCATCCCTCTTTGCTCTGTCCTAAGACTTCAGTTGACTGGCCTTCCCCAGGTCTCAAGGGCTTGTCACATTCTTCATTACTTTTCTGTGTTTTTTGACAATTCTATCTAAAATCTTCAGTAATGTGTGTTAAGGTATGGCTCCCATAAGAGTGTTTCAATGATTCAGGGGCACTCTAACCTTCCAAAACATTTGTAAGAAGAATAGTAGCTGTGTGCTTGGGACTACTTTCTAAGCACTACCTAACCTATCTGCTTCAATCCTCTCAATACCCACATTTTTAATTCCCCTTTACAGGTGAGGAAGTGGAGGCTCCACACATTTAAGTGTCTTGCCCAAAGTGATATGGTTGTCAAAAAACTGAACTACGATTTGAGCCCCAAATTATTTAATTCCAAAATAAGTGGCCTTAATTACTCTTTACTTGTGTACTTGATTATTGTCTGTGTCTGCCTGTCAACCATCACGCTCACCACTCACCCAACAAGTACATCCTAAATAAGTAATTGCAGAATGAACAAACACTATCTTCCCTTGAGGCCCAGAGATTGGAGGCATCACGGTGGAACAGCAGCGGGTCAGTGCTTTATTTCACAGTTCACTGAAACATCAGGGCCAGTGGCCTTGTGACACCTAAGGAGTCCAGACAACTTTGGAGTCCTTGGTACAAAAGGAATTCCTTGTTTACTTGCAGAAACACTTCATGTCGAGACTTTTGTAGTCTTCTTCCTTCCTTCTTTCCTTTTTTTTTCTTTTACTGTTTCTCTTTCTTTCTTTCCTTCCTTCCTTTCTTCCTTCCTTCCTTCTTTTCCCTCCTTTCTTCCTTCCTTCCTGCCTGCCTGCCTGCAAGCTTGATCAACCAGCTTAAGTTGTTACAAAACTAGAAAACCTGAATTAAGTAGAAATCATGAATTGAACATGTTTCAGAGGGAAGGAACTAAATCTAGCCTCAAATGAGAAGCTTATTTCCCAAAATATCAAAGCCTTTAAAAATTATGGCTAGCATTGTTTTTCTTTTTCTATCAGGACACTAAAATCAAATCTACGGGTGTCTGATTTTCACAGACTTCACAGACTTTGGGGCATGCCTCAACACCCAGCCTCATCCCTCCTCTTCTCCTCTTGGATTCAGTCCCTTCTCCTGAGTTGGGAGGTTGTCTGGACAGTGTCTTTGCTATCTGTGTTGCTCTTCTCCCCATCACCCGCGTGCATTTGCCCCTCCATCCCTCAGTGCATTTCCCCCATCCCTCAGTGCATTTCCCCCAGGATGCTCTGGCCACACTGACCAAGTGTCTCCATCTCTGCCCCTTCTTTTTTCCCTGAGTGCTGTCCAGTGTTTTCTGGAACCTGTGAACTTCCTGTGAATGCTAAATACTAAGAGCTTCTCAAAATGAGACTCCATGTTCTAAACAGAACCTGTAATCAGGATTTCAGGGAAGGTCAGCTGCCTTCCACCCACACAAGCACTTTGCTGTGTAAAACATTGTCTATGGAACATCAGTGTCACTTGGGGCCTTGGAAAGACATTCAGGAAGGGAGTTACCGAGTCTAAATTTCTGGAGATGTGTTTAGTAGGGAAGAGTTCACTATAATCCATGAATGATTGATTGATTGATTTCTAGAAAGGCTCACAAATGTTTCTTTTTGATACTCAGGACTGGACCTCTGAATCAGTGCGGAACATGAATGAGAGCGGTCAGGGGAGAACTGGAGGATGCTGATGGAGGCTGGAAGGCTTGCAGTCACTTGCATGTGCTTATCTAAGTGATGAGAATGTAGGAGCAGCAGGAGCTGGCTCATCACTACCCTATGTTTGTTACAGGAGATAGGACCGTCCTCCCACAGGTCAGAGCTATTGTTAATCAAGGTGACAGTGGAAGATGCGTTCCCACTCCTGAGTTCTTGCTGTAAATAGGTTTCCTGAGTGGTGTTGGTTTATTCTGAATTTGGGAGCCAGTTCAATCAAATGTTTCACTAGATTCAACTTTGATGAAAATACTAGCAAATCCCCCAACTAATGAGTCACTATAAGTAACTCACGGCATCTGTCCTGCTCCCCACATAAGGGAGTACTGGTCCTGAAAATGGGACCACATATATAGGGAACAAAAGTGATACAATGGGCCATGATGGTGTGATGAGTATTCCAGTGATTGCTTTGGGTAAATTTTGCTGGCCATAAAGGTTTCAGTTCCTCTACATAGACAAGGAAATGCTCCTCATGACCGACAACAGCTCCTGCACCAAGGCTGTCTAGTCATTAGAATGGTCTCTAGAAGACAATATCGTCAGTAATCACTGTTCGCAAGGAGCTTGCTTCTGTGGTACTGTGTCATTGCTAATAGTTTCTGTTAGAGCAACTGCATTGCGGGAGGCCTGATCCAGGGAAGGCAGAAACCAAAGCCTGTGCTCCCAAGAAGGTTATGAGAAATGAAGAAAAACACCAGCCCCTCTGCAGGAGGGGAAATGGTTGGAAGGACCACCCATGGCTAGAGACCCAGCACTTGGGTCATGACTCACCCTTGGTAGGTCAATACAGACCCCACTTCTTCAGGCCTTGGTTGTGGATCACACCCTGGATTCTTCCCTTCCAAGTACAGCCCCGTTGCCATGATGCTCCTTGAGTCAATGAGCTCTTTGGTCTGCTCTTCTGCTCAAGCAAAGAAAGGGTCTGGCTTCAGTTCTCAGAGGCTGACAAGTACCAAGGGGGCAGAATATGGGAGTATCCTGCAGGTGCTCCCAGCATCTTCCCTGGCTCAGGTGCCGGAGGCTTGTGGTTTTCTAGCTCTTGACCTCACACTCTCAAATGTTTGTTTTCCAATTCCTTCCTGAATAAGAGGGTGAACATGCCACCCCTTCTGGTGGTGAATGGGGTTCCTGAGAGCTGGGAGGTCACAGTCCAGACCCTGAGGCTCTTCACCAAACAAGTGCTGGAGAGCAAAGCCGTTCACTCACAACTCGCTCTCTCTCTTTCAAATCTGGGGAGGGGGAGGCCATCTGAGCAGTTTCTCTCCCACTTCCCAGTAAGGAAATCGCAAAGGACCAAGTGCGCTTCTACTGCGCCCAGTCAGGACTGATGGCTTTAAAAGAAGAGGAAGAGAGACCCGAGCTAGGACACTCGACTCCCTCGCCCTGTGGTGCCCTGCGCCACCCTGGGCCTCTGCAAACAATCCCCACAAGCAAGAAGGCCTTCACCAGATACACTCCCTGGACCTCAGACTTCCCAGCCTCTAAAACTGTAAGAAATAAATGATGTTTCTCATAAATTACACAGTTCCAGGTACTCTGTTACTAGCGACAGAAAAGAGACTAGGACAGATAACACAGTTAGATTGTATTTTACGGAGAAGTAATGCATAAAAAAAGGAATAATTGGCCGGACGCGGTGGCTCACACCTGTAATCCCAGCACTTTAGGAGGCCCAGGCAGGGGAATCATGAGGTCAAGAGTTTGAGACCAGTCTGGCCAAAATGGTGAAACCCCATCTCTACTAAAAATACAAAAATTAGCCAGGCGTGGTGGCGCACACCTGTAGTCCCAGCTACTCGGAAGGCTGAGGCAGAAGAATCACTTGAACCCAGGAGGCAGACGTTGCAGTGAGCTGAGAACGTGCCACTGCACTCCAGCCTGAGTGACAGAGAGAGAAATAATCTCCAAACATAGTAAACAAATTCCTGCAGACAGGAAATATAATGGTGGATACCTGAGCTAGGAGAAGGGGAATGGGGAACTATTATTCAGTGGATACAGAGTTTCAGTTGAGGAAGATAAAAAAGCTCTGGGGATAAACAGTAGTAATGGTTACCCAACGTGAACGTACTCAATGCCTCTGAATTCAAAATTGGTTAAAATGGTACTTGTTACGTTAGGTATATTTTACCACTTAAAAAATTATCGGTGATTGTGCTTCTAAAAGAGTTATCAGTTTAATCTTCAGTAGAACTCAACTGACAAACAGAAATACACAATGACTTCATTTTTCACAAAGTCAAAATATGCATACGAAAAGGTTATGGGGGAAAAGGCAGAGGTAATTATTTTTTCCCCGAAAGGTATTTTCTACGACGAATGTTTTTATGTAATAAAAAAATAAAATGACAAAAGTTTAGAATGTTTGTGGGTTTTGTTCGTTAAATGCTTAATTATATAAATTAATATATACATTAGATTAAGATACATATTTTTCCTCTATCTACAACATTTCTGCATTCTCTGTATCTTAAATCCTGACATTAAATGTCATTAAATTTCTTAAATCTCAAGAGAACGACTTGGTTACCAAGGAAGATATAATCCATAACCTAGAGAGTGGGCGAATAAAAGCAGCTTCTAATGTTATCAACTGCTTTTCTCCTGTCAACCAAATGTTTCTGTAAATAACTCCTTTCTGTTGGTTTTGGGAAAGACGTGGGAGAAAGAAGAATCTCTGAATGGAGGAGTCTGGAAAGGATGCTTGACAAAACGCCCGCGCTCTCTGGAGACGCAGCCAGTCTTCTCCCTCCTAGGGTCTGGTCTTGACGATAGCATCTCGTGTTTTGGGGACGCCTTTCCCTACCAGATTCTTCTAAAGCCCAGCTGCACCCACCCTTAAGTGGGAGATAAGGCTTCTGCCCGCGGGCTCTGCGTTCTTCCACCCGGCCCCACCTTTGCTGTGGACTAAACAGGAGCCACTGGACTAGAGTACACTGGCTCTCGGCTATGCGGACCAAAGATTCCAGGACTAAGGAAAAGCTAGGTTAGGCTGAAAGTCCATACTGGGCTTGCTGTAAACGTCTTTTCAGGAGCCACCTGCCCAGTGCAGTAAGTCGGGTACTTAGTTGATTCGAGCGCTCCAGGGAGACGCCCGACCCTACTCTGCGCAGCCTCGGGGTACCAGCTCCGCTTCCCCCAAGTCCACTGAGGCAGGCGCGCCCCGCTCTGGGACAGTCAGTAAACAAGCCACGAACAGCGCCAGGGGTCAGAGTACCCAGAGGCCCCGCCCAGCTGCCGGCACAGCCAATCGTAGCGCAGCCAGGCGGTGGGGCGGTGCCGGCGGAGCCCAGACCCGAGGTTTTAGAGGCAGAGTCGGGCGAAGCTGGGCCAGAACCGCGACCTCCGCGACCTCCGCAACCTCAAGAGCGGCATCCGTGGAGTGCGCCTGCGCAGCTACGACCGCAGCAGGAAAGCGCTGCCGGCCAGGCCCAGCTGGGGCCGGACAGGGACTGGAAGAGAGGACGCGGTCGAGGAGTTGTGCACCAGCCCTGGCAACGAGAGCGTCTGCCCTGAGCTCTGCCGGCCTTAAGGTGGGGAAGCGGGGGAGGGCAATTAAGGACCCCGCGGAAGCGCGGAGACCACGCAGGCGGGGTCCCTGGTTGAGCGGGCAGGCTAGCCTCCGAGCCGGGTGGACACAGGTACCGCAGCCAGGCCGCGCCGCGCCGACTCATGGCCTGGCCCGGTCAGACAGGGAAGCTCAGTTCCCGCACGCCAGACAGCGGTGCTCCTGCTGGCGTCACCGCAAACATCCTCTGACCGCTGCAGCCTGTGTGTGGCGCAGGCGTCACGTCCCCGGCCTTGCCACGCCTGGAGCCCTGGCAGCTGGCTGCGGGGCGCTGGCTTCCCGCGTGCGGCCATATGACCCCGTCCCTGATTTAGGGGAGCAATTTGGGGTGTCGGCAGCACAGGCCCAGGTGAGTGAAGGAGGGAGCAGTGTGTGCTGTCCCTCCCAGTTTTTCCTGGGAAAGCATTTCAGAAGGGTTTCTTTTAAGGAGAGGTTGGGGCAGGCACGCTGGCTCACGCCTGTAATCCCAGCACTTTGGGAGGCTGAGGTGGGCGGATCACCTGAGGTCAGGAGTTCGAGACCAGCCTGGCCAACATGGTGAAACCCCGTCTCTACTAAAAATACAAAATTAGACAGGCAAGGTGGCACACGTCTGTAGTCCCAGCTAGTCAAGAGACTGAGGAAGAATGGCTTGAACCCGGGAGGCGGAGGTTGCCGTGAGCTCAGATCGCACCATTGCACTCCAGCCTGGGCGGCAGAGCAAGACTCCATCTCAAAAAAACAAAAACGGAGAGGTTGGAAAACATATCTCAGCTTCAGCTGTTTGTTAGTCAAGAAGATGTGTGAAGGCCTCCTAATTCTTGGGGATCTCTTTGTCACTACTTGGGAATCCCACCTTATCATTATTGAGGTTTTGCCTGGGCACAAAACCTGGGATTTTTGCCATTGGTA
The DNA here is from genome assembly GCF_049350105.2 of Macaca mulatta. Classification (NCBI taxonomy): domain Eukaryota; kingdom Metazoa; phylum Chordata; class Mammalia; order Primates; family Cercopithecidae; genus Macaca; species Macaca mulatta. Next base: position 118,470,985 of record NC_133420.1, read on the forward strand.
CAAAACCTGGATCAACTGTTTCCTGGTTTCCTAGTTGTTGCCTTAAGCTTCTCACCCACAAGGTGCTTTCATACCTTTCTCATAACCTAAATTATCATCCCATAAACTGTTTAAACTCTTACAGCTCTAGCCGGGCTGCTTTTCATTTTGGTGGGTCCATCCAGCACCTCCATGTGCCCTGTTTTTCTCCAGGCACATCCTTGGCCTCTTCCACAGTCCTTGGGTAAATGCTTGGAAGGATAATTTAAATATTTTTATTCTACGATGGTGGCCCTAATTTTTCAAGGGGCAGTAAGATTGCTTTTTAGGATCAGTCTAATCAGATCCTCATTTCTTTTCCCTTCCTAGGTTTTGAAACATGAATCCTACATTCATCCTCGCTGCCTTTTGCCTGGGAATTGCCTCAGCTACTTTAACATTTAATCACAGTTTAGAGGCACAGTGGACCAAGTGGAAGGCGATGCACAACAGATTATACGGCATGGTTAGTGGTATCTGAAACTTCCCCAGAAAAAATAGTCTTGGCTGTTGAGAAGTTTTAGACAGAGAGTAGCTTCTAGAGGCCAGCTTTCACCAGTAGCCTAATATAATAACCTAATGGCACCGATTATGAGCACAGTATGGGCATTCATCCCTTTTCTGTCTCAATTTGGGGAACAGCATCCCCAGAGGTGTCAAGCCTTCCCTGGCCGTGGTTTCTCTTCCATCTCTGTCTGCAGAATCACTTGGTGAGCATGAGTTGGGTTTTAGGTAGAAATAAAGAGCATCAGTTACATGTTTGCCTCTAGAATGAAGAAGGATGGAGGAGAGCAGTGTGGGAGAAGAACATGAAGATGATTGAACTGCACAATCAGGAATACAGCCAAGGGAAACACAGCTTCACAATGGCCATGAACACCTTTGGAGACATGGTGAGTGTGCTGTGGACCGCCGAGCTCTGTGCTTCCTCCCCTCAGTTCTTTACTAAAGTAATCTCTTGCTTTTCAACATTTTATTTCCTTTTCCTTGAAGACCAGTGAAGAATTCAGGCAGGTGATGAATGGCTTTCAAAACCGTAAACCCAGGAAGGGGAAAGTGTTCCAGGAACCTCTGTTTTATGAGGCCCCCAGATCTGTGGATTGGAGAGAGAAAGGCTACGTGACTCCTGTGAAGAATCAGGTGAGACAGTGTCAGGGCCAGACCTCCCATCTTCCCAGGAAAGCCAAGAAGTGATTGACATCTTTGTTTTGGTAGACTTTAAAGCGATGTGCGGTTCACTTTTTAACAGTATTCAGATGTGTGAGCTGTTGTCAAAGTCTTACTATTTTTTTGTGAATGACAGCTTTTTTTATTCCCTCTTCAGGGTCAGTGTGGTTCTTGTTGGGCTTTTAGCGCTACTGGTGCTCTTGAAGGACAGATGTTCCGGAAAACTGGGAAGCTTGTCTCACTGAGTGAGCAGAATCTGGTAGACTGCTCTGGGCCTCAAGGCAATGAGGGCTGCAATGGGGGCCTAATGGATTATGCCTTCCAGTATGTTGCCGACAATGGAGGCCTGGACTCTGAGGAATCCTATCCATATGAGGCAACAGTAAGTGGAGCTCCTTGTCGTCATTCCAGCGCAGCTTTTGGGAGGTGGAACACTTTTCAGAGATAACAGATACCTTTTTCGGAATTCATGTATTAGGGCTGGGTGGGGTGGCTCACGCCTATAATCCCAGCACTTTAGGAGGCTGAGCCGGGTAGATGGCTTGAGCTCAGGAGTTTGAGACCAGCCTGGGCAACAAGGTAAAACCCTGGCTCTACCAAAACTACAAAGAAAGTTAGCTGGCTGTGGTGGTGTGCGTCTGTGGTCCCAGCTAGGCTGAGGTAGGACGATTGCTTGAGTGTAGGAGGTGGTTGTGCAAATGCACTCTCCAGTCTGAGTGACAGAGTGTGACCCTGTCTCAAAAAAAGAAAAAAGAAAAAAGTTCACATATTAGATGGCAGAATCTATAGCTGCAAATTGTCAGTACTGTCATTGTAAATTATTAGCCTTTGCACAATCCTGTGATTAGATGGTTAACATATAGCTGTTCTTGCTTCTGTGTAACATGAAGAATATACAAGCCATTCTACATATACACATTTCTCTATTGTGAAAAATGTCTTATGGAAGTAAACCCAGGGGTCTCATTGAAGAGACTGGAGCCAATTTTCAGTTTCAAATTAACTAATAGCATTTCACTTCCTGGGATGATTTATAACAGTGGTGACTTGGAAATCCTAAGCCGCACACTGCTGAGTGTTGTAGTTCTAACTCTTGTTCTCCAGGAGGAGGACAGCAGTCATCAAGTCTTTTTTTTTCCCCTTTACCTTTAAAAGGAAGAATCCTGTAAGTACAATCCCGAGTATTCTGTTGCTAATGACACCGGCTTTGTGGACATCCCTAAGCAGGAGAAGGCCCTGATGAAGGCAGTTGCAACTGTGGGGCCCATTTCTGTTGCTATTGATGCAGGTCATGAGTCCTTCATGTTCTATAAAGAAGGTAAGCATTTTTTTCTTTGTAGAAATTGATGCAGAAAAAGAGTATCATGACATACGAGAATGATAGACTCTAGTTTGTAAAGTTCATTGTAGATATTTAGGTGCTTAGCATCATAGTTGTTTATTCTGTACATGCAATATTTATGCCTGATGTTTCCATTTGACCTTATGTTGAGCATCTGTCCATGAATATAAGTACTTCATAACTTTTTATAAATAGCTGTATCATTTACTGTGTAGTTTAGTATACTTAAATATTCTGTAATTGTTGAATTTTTATAATTTTTCTGAAGATTTTTACTTCTGTTAGTAAATCTGCAAAGAGCCTTTTGATTCAAGGATTTCGGTGTTCTGTGCTAGTTTTTTAGATTGATATCCTAGAGTAGAATTGCAAGCTTACAAAGAGTGGTCTTTTATTCCTCTAGGAGAATTTTTTTTTTTTAATGAAGGGTTTATGCTGATTTCTATTTCTGCTAGTTGTAAATGAGAGCTTAAATCCCTAGCCTTGCTAACAATAGATCTTATTGTTGTTAAGTACTATCTGGAATGTGTGTCACTCCACTGAATTCAGAGATGCCTCATTCCCTGTGGGTGACAGGTGGGTTACTGTCGTGTGTCTTCTGGAACTTCTCACCCCCGCCTTCGTTTTGCTATCCCAGGCATTTATTTTGAGCCAGACTGTAGCAGTGAAGACATGGATCATGGTGTGCTGGTGGTTGGCTATGGATTTGAAAGCACAGAATCAGACAACAGTAAATATTGGCTGGTGAAGAACAGGTATAAATTGCCAGAAATAGTTATATTTGAAATTCAAAAGAGAATACTTATTTGCAAACAGTGTTTGGATACAGTTCCACATGCCCTTAGGCATACTTCTGAAATCCCCAGAAGTCTAAGTTGAACATGTAATATTAATGTTTGATTATAAAAGTAAGATACTGTCACAAACATCTTGGGAGTATTAATATAGTATTTGTTCCATTGTATAAATGTGTGTCTAAATCTGAACATCTTTTAAATTCTGAGGCATATCTGGCTGCAAAGACATCCTATTATTTTCCTGTCTCTGATCTGCAGTTCTGTGAAAGGTCACAGTTTTGAGGCTGGGATGGAACTTATGTCCAGGTTCAGACTCAAGAATTTTTTTTTTTTTTTTTTTGAGACGGAGTCTCGCTCTGTCCCCCAGGCTGGAGTGCAGTGGCCGGATCTCAGCTCACTGCAAGCTCCGCCTCCCAGGTTCATGCCATTCTCCTGCCTCAGCCTCCCGAGTCGCTGGGGCTATAGGCGCCGCCACCTCACCCGGCTAGTTTTTTGTATTTTTTAGTAGAGACGGGGTTTCACTGTGTTAGCCAGGATAGTCTCGATCTCCTGACCCAGTGATCCACCCGTCTCGGCCTCCCAAAGTGCTGGGATTACAGGCTTGAGCCACCGCGCCCAGCCCAGACTCAAGAATTTTAAGGATAAACAGGAACATTGCCTCTCCTGATTCTGTCTGTTAAGTCTGTGGCCTCTGGCACAGTGTTTAAGTTGGGTGTTCCTGTTAGCAACCCTTTGGGCTTGATTCTTTCTCTGAAATGGAAAACCTGCTCTTTTTTCAGCTGGGGTGAAGAATGGGGCATGGGTGGCTACATAAAGATGGCCAAGGACCGGAGAAACCATTGTGGAATTGCCTCAGCAGCCAGCTACCCCACTGTGTGAGCTGGTGGACAGTGATGAGGAAGGACTTGACTGGGGATGGCGCATGCATGGGAGGAATTCATCTTCAGTCTACCAGCCCCTGCTGTGTCGGATACACACTCGAATCATTGAAGATCCAAGTGTGATTTGAATTCTGTGATATTTTCACACTGGTAAATGTTACCTCTATTTTAATTACTGCTATAAATAGGTTTATATTATTGATTCACTTACTGACTTTGCATTTTTGTTTTTAAAAGGATGTATAAATTTTTACCTGTTTAAATAAAATTTTAATTTCAAATGTAGTGGTGGGGCTTCTATTTTTGATGCACTGAATTTTTGTGTAATAAAGAACGTAATTGGGCTCTAAGCCAAACCTGCTGTGCCAGTGGCTCACTACGAGGAAGAGTAGGTGGCCTTTTGGGTCTTCTACTTAAAAACGTGCAGATCTCATGTCAGCTGCCCAGTGGCTGTGTCTGACCCAATCCTTGATTGCAGCAAAACTTGAAAATGATCTATGAGGACAAAGGAAAATTGTTTGAATAAAGATAAAAATTCACTTTTTAGAAAAGTGAACGTACATATATATAATTTTAATACTAGAAAAGGACCTTAGTGATCGTGTATATTTCACCCAAGGTGGTTGCGTCTCAGTCAAGTTACAGGGCAAAGGTCTCAGCCTGTTTCTGGAGCATCTTCCCCCACTGCTGGTGAAGGCCCTGTGGACACTTTGCAGTCGAGGTGGGTTAGGAACTAGTGCATTGGCAAGGCTGTTTGTGTTTGGGTCCTCAAGGGATGAGGAATAAACTTCAGGGTTTGAGGCTGGGGTTCAGAAATGGTACTCTGGCCTCAGAAAGTAAAAGACAGGTGAGAGGCTAGAAGGGATCATCTGTTGCCCCGTTTAGAGTAAGCTACCTGAAAATACCTGATCTACTTTTTTTTTTTTTAAATAGAAAACCTTCCCACATTGTACTAGCTAAACAACCCATACTTCCATCACCTGTGTGTTTTCGGAAGTCTCTTGTTCCAACCGAAGGAAATATAAAGAACAAATGAGAATGTCTAATGAATAGACTCCATATCACAGAGGAAGGTAACCAGGTGCACAACGGAGTCTCAGCTCACAAAGCCTCCAGAAGGCTCTGTCCAAGTCCATCTCGATTGGACCACGTGCCATGCTGGACTCCCATGTGCCCTTCCCAAGTAGTTGCTAAAATTTCAAACTTTTTCACCTAAAATGGCATCTATGAAATTCTTTGGGTATTGTAATAAAAGTCACCAGGCGTAGCAAGAAGATTTGGGGAGGTTCCCAGGCTAAATCCCTCGTGCAGGTTGGGGCTTATATTTGATACAACTAGGATTTATATACAACACCCACCGCGTGCTGGTCATCACCACTGTGGAAGAGACAGACCCTGACCTCAAGGAGCTGAACTGTTAGGGAGAGTGAGGTGATAAGGGAGGGCTTCCAAAAAGAAGTTAAAGCAGATGGCTAGAGCAGCTAGTCAATAAGGAAAGATGAAGAGGTGAGCATCTTAGCAGAGACTAGCACCTCAGCAACCCTGAGAAAAGACCCTGTAGTTAACAGTTAACCCAGTAAAAGTCACTGGGTCCAGGTGTTGGGAGATAAAGCTGGTCAAGAGGTAGATTTTCAGGTAAAGGAGCCACTGGAAATGCAGTGAACAGACTGTTTTGGTTTTTTGTTACTATAAAACACCGGCAGGAGAATAGCTTGAACTCAGGAGGTGGAGGTTGCAGTGAGCCGAGACAGTGCCACTGCATTCCAGCCTGGGCAACAAGAGTGAAACTCCATCTCAAAAAAAAAAAAAGAAAGAAAATATAAAAAGAGCTCTCAAAATTCAGCCATAAGAAGAACAACCCAATTATATAATGGACAATTGACTTAAACAGACACTTTACCAAATCTATGGGTGGCATAGATTTGCATACTCCATGTCATATTTCATCATGGAAATGCCAATGAAAACAATGAGATACCACTACACACATACCATGATGGCCAAAATCCAAAACACCAACAACGCCAAATATTGGTGAGGATATGGAGGAAAGAAAGTCTCATTTATCGCTGGTGGGAATGCAAAATGGTACAATCTTTTTGGAAGACAGTTTGGCAGTTTTTAAAAACATAAATCTTAACATATTCTTACCACACAATCCAGCAATGCCACTCATTAGTATTTACCCAGCTGAATTGAAAACTGTGTCCACACAAAAACCTGTATCATGGTGAGTGGTGACTATCTGGGCCATTGCACAGGTGGTAAAAGAATTTACCAAGGCAATTGTAGGTAAAGAAAGGCAGATTTATTAAAGAAAGTAGGAAAATAGCAAGAGAGGAGCTGACTGCCAGGAGAAAAAAGCTTACTGCGGATTTTATGGAATGGTGTTTGTGCTGGGTACTGAAGTGGGCTTTGTGCAGTACTGATAATGCCAAAATTGCAGTGAGCTCATTTGCATTTTTCTATCAGCCAAGGGTCTGGTGATAGCTGGATGCAGGAAGATTGTAAGTTATTTGTGCAGGAGAACTGTGTGTCCTGGACCATGAAGAAAGGCAAACTCATTGCTTATCTGCTTTCTTTTTTTGCTTTCCCTCCATCCTGCCAGCCTGACTACCCCTCCCCAATTAGGACTCCACAATCTGCACACTAACATTTATAACAGCTGTATTCATAATTGCCCAAACTTGGAAGTAATCAAGAAGTCCTTCAGTAGGTGAATGAATAAATAAATGTAGTAAAGCCAGCCAATGAAATATTATTCAGCACTAAAAAGAAATGAGTTCTCAAGTCATGAAAAGATATGAAGGGAACTTAAATGTGTATTACTAACGAAAGAATCCAGGCTACATACTGTATTCCAACTATATATCTTCCTGGAAAAGGCAAAACTATGGAAACAGCGAAATCATCAGTCGTTGCGAGAGATTAGGAAGTAGGAAGGGGTGAATAGGGAGCACACAGGATTTTTAGGTCAGTGAAACTATTCTGTGTGATACTATACCGGTGAATACGTGTCCTCGTATATTTGTCAAAACCCATAGAACGCACAACACCAAGAGTGAATCCTAGTGTTTATTATGAACTTTGGATGATAATGGCAAGTCACTGTAGGTTCTTGGACTGTAGGAAATGGACTACTCTGGTGCATCTGTTGATAGTGGTGGGGGAGGGGAGGCTGTAGGGGTTTGGAGAAGAGGCACATGGAACTTCCTGTTCTTTCCACCCAATTTTGATAAGAACCAAACTTAGCTGTTAAAAATTATGGTTATTAATTCTAAAAAGAAACAAAGAATATCTAATTTTTTACAAATTGCTCTAATTTCATAGAATTGTGCATTAAAAATACGAGATACTACAAAAAAGAAATTGTAGCAGTGCTCTAGACAGGAAAGGGGCATGAGAGAACTTTCTGGAATAATAGTAATGTATATCTTGATAGGGATTTGGGTCATACTGGTATATGCAATTGTCAAAACTCAAAGAACATACACCTCAGATTTGTGCATTTCAATCAATGTAAATTGTATAGTAAAACTAGGATTTTAAAACAACTATTAAACCCTTGTTAATAATATGCATGCTAAAGTATTTAGGAGGAAGCACTACCTGCAAATTTCTTTTTTTTTTTTTTTTAATTTATTTATTATTATTATACTTTAAGTTGTAGGGTACATGTGCATAACGTGCAGGTTTGTTACATATGTATACTTGTGCCATGTTGGTGTGCTGCACCCATCAACTCGTCATTTACATCAGGTATAACTCCCAGTGCAATCCCTCCCCCGTCCCCCCTCCCCATGATAGGCCCCAGTGTGTGATGTTCCCCTTCCTGAGTCCAAGTGATCTCATTGTTCAGTTCCCACCTATGAGTGAGAACATGCAGTGTTTGGTTTTCTGTTCTTGTGATAGTTTGCTAAGAATGATGGTTTCCAGCTGCATCCATGTCCCTACAAAGGACACAAACTCATCCTTTTTTATGGCTGCATAGTATTCCATGGTGTATATGTGCCACATTTTCTTAATCCAATCTGTCACTGATGGACATTTGGGTTGATTCCAAGTCTTTGCTATTGTGAATAGTGCCGCAATAAACATACGTGTGCATGTGTCTTTATAGCAGCATAATTTATAATCCTTTGGGTATATACCCAGTAATGGGATGGCTGGGTCATATGGTACATCTAGTTCTAGATCCTTGAGGAATCGCCATACTGTTTTCCATAATGGTTGAACTAGTTTACAATCCCACCAACAGTGTAAAAGCGTTCCTATTTCTCCACATCCTCTCCAGCACCTGTTGTTTCCTGACTTTTTAATGATCGCCATTCTAACTGGTGTGAGATGGTATCTCATTGTGGTTTTGATTTGCATTTCTCTGATGGCCAGTGATGATGAGCATTTTTTCATGTGTCTGTTGGCTGTATGAATGTCTTCTTTTGAGAAATGTCTGTTCATATCCTTTGCCCACTTTTTGATGGGGTTGTTTGTTTTTTTCTTGTAAATTTGTTTGAGTTCTTTGTAGGTTCTGGATATTAGCCCTTCGTCAGATGAGTAGATTGCAAAAATTTTCTCCCATTCTGTAGGTTGCCTGTTCACTCTGATGGTAGTTTCTTTTGCTGTGCAGAAGCTCTTTAGTTTAATTAGATCCCATTTGTCAATTTTGGCTTTTGCTGCTGTTGCTTTTGGTGTTTTAGACATGAAGTCTTTGCCCATGCCTATGTCCTGAATGGTACTACCTAGGTTTTCCTCTAGGATTTTTATGGTGTTAGGTCTAACATTTAAGTCTCTAATCCATCTTGAATTAATTTTCGTATAAGGAGTAAGGAAAGGATCCAGTTTCAGCTTTCTACTTATGGCTAGCCAATTTTCCCAGCACCATTTATTAAATAGGGAATCCTTTCCCCATTTCTTGTTTCTCTCAGGTTTGTCAAAGATCAGATGGCTGTAGATGTGTGGTATTATTTCTGAGGACTCTGTTCTGTTCCATTGGTCTATATCTCTGTTTTGGTACCAGTACCATGCTGTTTTGGTTACTGTAGCCTTGTAGTATAGTTTGAAGTCAGGTAGCGTGATGCCTCCAGCTTTGTTCTTTTGACTTAGGATTGTCTTGGAGATGTGGGCTCTTTTTTGGTTCCATATGAACTTTAAAGCAGTTTTTTCCAATTCTGTGAAGAAACTCATTGGTAGCTTGATGGGGATGGCATTGAATCTATAAATAACCTTGGGCAGTATGGCCATTTTCACGATATTGATTCTTCCTATCCATGAGCATGGTATGTTCTTCCATTTGTTTGTGTCCTCTTTTATTTCACTGAGCAGTTTGTAGTTCTCCTTGAAGAGGTCCTTTACATCCCTTGTAAGTTGGATTCCTAGGTATTTTATTCTCTTTGAAGCAATTGTGAATGGAAGTTCATTCCTGATTTGGCTCTCTGTTTGTCTGTTACTGGTGTATAAGAATGCTTGTGATTTTTGCACATTAATTTTGTATCCTGAGACTTTGCTGAAGTTGCTTATCAGCTTAAGGAGATTTTGGGCTGAGACAATGGGGTTTTCTAAATATACAATCATGTCATCTGCAAACAGGGACAATTTGACTTCTTCTTTTCCTAACTGAATACCCTTGATTTCTTTCTCTTGCCTAAATGCCCTAGCCAGAACTTCCAACACTATGTTGAATAGGAGTGGTGAGAGAGGGCATCCCTGTCTTGTGCCAGTTTTCAAAGGGAATTTTTCCAGTTTTTGCCCATTCAGTATGATATTGGCTGTGGGTTTGTCATAAATAGCTCTTATTATTTTGAGGTACGTTCCATCAATACCGAATTTATTGAGCGTTTTTAGCATGAAGGGCTGTTGAATTTTGTCAAAAGCCTTTTCTGCATCAATTGAGATAATCATGTGGTTCTTGTCTTTGGTTCTGTTTATATGCTGGATTATGTTTATTGATTTGCGAATGTTGAACCAGCCTTGCATCCCAGGGATGAAGCCCACTTGATCATGGTGGATAAGCTTTTTGATGTGTTGCTGAATCCGGTTTGCCAGTATTTTATTGAGGATTTTTGCATCGATGTTCATCAGGGATATTGGTCTAAAATTCTCTTTTTTAGTTGTGTCTCTGCCAGGCTTTGGTATCAGGATGATGTTGGCCTCATAAAATGAGTTAGGGAGGATTCCCTCTTTTTCTATTGATTGGAATAGTTTCAGAAGGAATGGTACCAACTCCTCCTTGTACCTCTGGTAGAATTCAGCTGTGAATCCATCTGGTCCTGAACTTTTTTTGGTTGGTAGGCTATTAATTATTGCCTCAATTTCAGAGCCTGCTATTGGTCTATTCAGGGATTCAACTTCTTCCTGGTTTAGTCTTGGAAGAGTGTAAGTGTCCAGGAAATTATCCATTTCTTCTAGATTTTCCAGTTTATTTGCGTAGAGGTGTTTATAGTATTCTCTGATGGTAGTTTGTATTTCTGTGGGGTCGGTGGTGATATCCCCTTTATCATTTTTAATTGCATCGATTTGATTCTTCTCTCTTTTCTTCTTTATTAGTCTTGCTAGTGGTCTGTCAATTTTGTTGATCTTTTCAAAAAACCAACTCCTGGATTCATTGATTTTTTGGAGGGTTTTTTGTGTCTCTATCTCCTTCAGTTCTGCTCTGATCTTAGTTATTTCTTGCCTTCTGCTAGCTTTCGAATGTGTTTGCTCTTGCTTCTCTAGTTCTTTTAATTGCGATGTTAGAGTGTCAATTTTAGATCTTTCCTGCTTTCTCTTGTGGGCATTTAGTGCTATAAATTTCCCTCTACACACTGCTTTAAATGTGTCCCAGAGATTCTGGTATGTTGTATCTTTGTTCTCATTGGTTTCAAAGAACATCTTTATTTCTGCCTTCATTTCGTTATGTACCCAGTAGTCATTCAGGAGCAGGTTGTTCAGTTTCCATGTAGTTGAGCAGTTTTGATTGAGTTTCTTAGTCCTGAGTTCTAGTTTGATTGCACTGTGGTCTGAGAGACAGTTTGTTATAATTTCTGTTCTTGTACATTTGCTGAGGAGTGATTTACTTCCAATTACGTGGTCAATTTTGGAGTAAGTACGATGTGGTGCTGAGAAGAATGTATATTCTGTTGATTTGGGGTGGAGAGTTCTATAGATGTCTATTAGGTCTGCTTGCTGCAGAGATGAGTTCAATTCCTGGATATCCTTGTTAACTTTCTGTCTCGTTGATCTGTCTAATGTTGACAGTGGAGTGTTGAAGTCTCCCATTATTATTGTATGGGAGTCTAAGTCTCTTTGTAAGTCTCTAAGGACTTGCTTTATGAATCTGGGTGCTCCTGTATTGGGTGCATATATATTTAGGATAGTTAGCTCTTCCTGTTGAATTGATCCCTTTACCATTATGTAATGGCCTTCTTTGTCTCTTTTGATCTTTGATGGTTTAAAGTCTGTTTTATCAGAGACTAGTATTGCAACCCCCGCTTTTTTTTGTTCTCCATTTGCTTGGTAAATCTTCCTCCATCCCTTTATTTTGAGCCTATGTATGTCTCTGCGTGTGAGATGGGTCTCCTGAATACAGCAGACTGATGGGTCTTGACTCTTTATCCAGTTTGCCAGTCTGTGTCTTTTAATTGGAGCATTTAGTCCATTTACATTTAAGGTTAAGATTGTTATGTGTGAACTTGATCCTGCCATTATGATATTAACTGGTTATTTTGCTCGTTAGTTGATGCAGTTTCTTCCTAGCCTCGATGGTCTTTACATTTTGGCATGTTTTTGCAATGGCTGGTACCGGTTGTTCCTTTCCATGTTTAGTGCTTCCTTCAGGGTCTCTTGTAAGGCAGGCCTAGTGGTGACAAAATCTCTAAGCATTTGCTTATCTGTAAAGGATTTTATTTCTCCTTCACTTATGAAACTTAGTTTGGCTGGATATGAAATTCTGGGTTTAAAATTCTTTTCTTTAAGAATGTTGAATATTGGCCCCCACTCTCTTCTGGCTTGTAGAGTTTCTGCCGAGAGATCTGCTGTTAGTCTGATGGGCTTCCCTTTGTGGGTAACCCGACCTTTCTCTCTGGCTGCCCTTAAGATTTTTTCCTTCATTTCAACTTTGGTGAATCTGGCAATTATGTGTCTTGGAGTTGCTCTTCTCGAGGAGTATCTTTGTGGCATTCTCTGTATTTCCTGGATTTGAATGTTGGCCTGCCCTACTAGGTTGGGGAAGTTCTCCTGGATGATATCCTGAAGAGTGTTTTCCAACTTGGTTCCATTTTCCCCCTCACTTTCAGGCACCCCAATCAGACGTAGATTTGGTCTTTTTACATAATCCCATACTTCTTGCAGGCTTTGTTCATTTCTTTTTCTTCTTTTTTCTTTTGGTTTCTCTTCTCGCTTCATTTCATTCATTTGATCCTCAATCGCTGATACTCTTTCTTCCAGTTGATCGAGTCGGTTACTGAAGCTTGTGCATTTGTCACGTATTTCTCGTGTCATGGTTTTCATCTCTTTCATTTCGTTTATGACCTTCTCTGCATTAATTACTCTAGCCATCAATTCTTCCACTTTTTTTTCAAGATTTTTAGTTTCTTTACGCTGGGTACGTAATTCCTCCTTTAGCTCTGAGAAATTTGATGGACTGAAGCCTTCTTCTCTCATCTCGTCAAAGTCATTCTCTGTCCAGCTTTGATCCGTTGCTGGCGATGAGCTGCGCTCCTTTGCTGGGGGAGATGCACTCTTATTTTTTGAATTTCCAGCTTTTCTGCCCTGCTTTTTCCCCATCTTTGTGGTTTTATCTGCCTCTGGTCTTTGATGATGGTGATGTACAGATGGGGTTTTGGTGTAGGTGTCCTTCCTGTTTGACAGTTTTCCTTCTAACAGTCAGGACCCTCAGCTGTAGGTCTGTTGGAGATTGCTTGAGGTCCACTCCAGACCCTGTTTGCCTGGGTATCAGCAGCAGAGGCTGCAGAAGATAGAATATTTCTGAACAGCGAGTGTACCTGTCTGATTCTTGCTTTGGAAGCTTCCTCTCAGGGGTGTACTCCACCCTGTGAGGTGTGGGGTGTCAGACTGCCCCTAGTGGGGGATGTCTCCCAGTTAGGCTACTCAGGGGTCAGGGACCCACTTGAGCAGGGAGTCTGTCCCTTCTCAGATTTCAACCTCCGTGTTGGGAGATCCACTGCTCTCTTCAAAGCTGTCAGACAGAGTCGTTTGTGTCTGCAGAGGCTTCTGCTGTGTTTGTTATTGTTTACTGTGCCCTGTCCCCAGAGGTGGAGTCTACAGAGACAGGCAGGTTTCCTTGAGCTGCTGTGAGCTCCACCCAGTTCGAGCTTCCCAGCAGCTTTGTTTACCTACTTAAGCCTCAGCAATGGCGGGTGCCCCTCCCCCAGCCTCACTGCTGCCTTGCTGTTAGATCACAGACTGCTGTGCTAGCAATGAGGGAGGCTCCGTGGGCGTGGGACCCTCCCGGCCAGGTGTGGGATATGATCTCCTGGTGTGCCTGTTTGCTTAAAGCGCAGTATTGGGGTGGGAGTTACCTGATTTTCCAGGTGTTGTGTGTCTCAGTTCCCCTGGCTAGGAAAAGGGATTCCCTTCCCCCTTGTGCTTCCCAGGTGAGGCAATGCCTCGCCCTGCTTCAGCTCTCGCTGGTCGGGCTGCAGCAGCTGACCAGCACCGATCGTCCGGCACTCCCCAGTGAGATGAACCCAGTACCTCCGTTGAAAATGCAGAAATCACCGGTCTTCTGTGTCGCTCGCGCTGGGAGTTGGAGACTGGAGCTGTTCCTATTCGGCCATCTTGCTCCGCCCCCGCAAATTTCTTGAAAGCACGTGAAAAATAACATGAACTAATGGACAGATAGAGGCAAAAATAGATATATAGATGTGAATTAAAACAAATATTAAAGTGTTAATGACAAAATCTTAGAGATAGATATATGGTATTCACTGTAAAAATTCTTTCAACTTTGTTGTATGTTTGAAAATTTACATAATATAATGTTAAAGGAAAATTGCAGCAGAGATAATATTCTAAACAGCTAAAAAAAATTTTGACTTTCAGAAGACCAGACTCCTTGAGAGAGAAAAAATTATTTTTGTTTTGTTGTTCGTTTGCTTGTTTTTTAATTCTGGCAGCAGCAGAGGAACTCTGACTCCTGGGGTGCAGAAAAATTCTCCGTGGAAGCCCCGTGAAGGAGGTGGGGGACCACGGCAAAGGCGAGGAAGAGGACGAGGATGAGGATGTCTAGGATAACTGGGATGATGGTGATGACAGGAAAAAGAAAAAAGAGGAAGCAGAAGTAAACATCTTAGGAAAGAAAAAAGTAGCAGAGAAGATAAAAGAGAAAGAACGGCAACAGAAGAAAGGGCAGGAAGAAATTATAAAGGGGTTAGAAGAACCTGAAGAACTCCAGGTGCTAACACCAGAGGAACAATTAGCAGATAAACCGCAGCTGGAGAAATCACAGGACGAGTCAGACATGGAATTAGCAAAGGCAACTTTTGGTGTAAAGACTACTGTATGTGGAACGGATGCTATAAACCCATCTTCAAGGGATGACCTTACAGAGTTTGGAAAGTTACTAAAAGATAAAATTACACAAAAAGTCACTATATTATGCCAAATTTTTGGAAGTCTTAGTTGGAGATACTGATGACTTGAAAAAGGTTCCCGATACATTGTGCTTTGAAGTGAAAAACAGAAGCAAGCAAAGCCAAGCCAAGCCAAAAAGAAGAACAAAGGTGTGGTTCCTGCAGGGAGATTAAAAGCCACCATGATAAATGAACTGCTAGATTGTGGTGGTGACGATGCAGGGTACGCACAAGACTATGAAAACGTCATGTGACATTGCATCTTTTCCTGGTGTCGTCTTTCTGTTGCCCACGACCCCTTCAATGCACAGCACAACTTCCTTTCCTTTCAGTTCTGCCAAATGCTACAATCGAAGTGCAGTCTCTTTCGTCCTGGTTATTTAACCCCTTGACACTTAGGTGTTAACGTGCAAATGAGGGAGCTTGGGTCTTGCTGCCAAGGGGTTAAAATCAGGAACCTCAATTGCTACTAAATCATAGTCCAAAACAAAACAAACCTAATAATGTTGTTATTTTTGGTTTCAGATTTCCTAGCGGCAGTCACTAAAAATTGGAAACAGGAGGCTGCAACATGACAAAATAAACTGTGTAGTACTGAACAGCACTATTCAGTGATACAGCCTTAACCACACCTCCTTGATCTACTCCCTAACTTGTCAAGAGAAGCAGTTTGCAGCAAGGGCATGTGGCATGCACCTAGTATTAAAATTGCTTTGTCTTAAAATTGAATGTGAGGCTATTAAAAATACATTGTAAGAAGACTGCTTATGCCAGAGTGAAGATACTGTGGCTGAAAAGCACTAGTTTGATTAAAATTAAATGACCAAAGCCTTCCAACTTTGAATCCGAAGAGCGTAAGCCTCTCCATTATAGCACCACATGTTGTGGATTCTCTTGAGTACAAAGACTGAAACCACCTTTGCAAAATTATGACTGAGACAGCGAAAGAGATCTAACTTAATTGATTCCATCTTGCTTCTAACCTCCAAGCTGTCCTTGTTCATTCTCGGGTGTAGGCCGAAGTTAACTTTGGGAGAAACTTAGTTTATAGTTTAAAACAAAGACGATAACAGCCCTATCCCAAAGTAGACCTCCTCCTTGCCTGGGGACTACTGCCTTTGCAGGACTGACATTAGTCACAAGATTAGAAATTACCGTTTAGGAGTCATGCAGCCAGAGGCTACAAGATTCTGACCCTCCCTAACCTGTTCCTAAGATCAGTGCGTGAGATATTTTGCAGGCCCTGCACTTAATGGATCAGTTGGCACCACCCAGATTGATAAACTGTCTCATATGACCTTATAAACTACCTCATATGAACTATCAGGAACTGACTCAGCACAAGAAGACAGCTTCGACTCCCTGTGATTTCTTCTCTGACCAATTAGCAGTCCTGGCTCATTGGCCTCCCCGCACCCACCAAGTTGTGGTTAAAAACTATGCTCCCCTGTCAGGCGTGGTGGCTCACGCCTGTAATCCCAGCACTTTGGGAGGCCAAGGTGGGTGGATCACGAGGTCAGGAGATCAAGACCATCCCTGGCTAACATGGTGAAACCCCATCTCTACTAAAAATACGGAAAAAAAAAAATTAGCTAGGTGTGGTGGCGGGCACCTGTAGTCCCAGCTACTCGGGAGGCTGAGGCAGGAGAATGGCGTGAACCCAGGAGGCAGAGCTTGCAGTGAGCCAAGATCATGCTGCTGCACTCCAGCCTGGATGGCAGAGCGAGACTCCGTCTCAGAAAAAAAAAAAAAAAAAAGCTCCTCAAATGCTCTTCGGGGAGACTAATTTGAGTGATAATACAGCTCTGGTCTCCCACACAGCCAGCTCTGTGTGATTTACTCTTTCTCTATTGCCATTCCCCTGTCTTGAGAAATTGGCTCTGTCTAGGCAGTAGGCAAGGTGAACCCCTTGGGCGTATTTCTACTGAAGTGCTTCAACTGGGAACTGCAGGACTCTTTACCTGTTTTTGTTTGCCTGATTTAAGTGTCTGAGAACCATATCTTAGTTCTCCTGGGCTGCAACAAATCAATTTTACCAGGGTTTTGGCATTTCCTTTCTTTTCCTTTATAAAATACACTCAGCAAACTGCACCAGTTAACTACAGTTTGATAAATTGTTAACAATTATGACATTTGCAATGTTTATAAAGCAACCATTTTAAATAAATAAATAACAAAGAGCATTAAAGAAGTTTATTCTGTGAATAAAAAACAGCAGTTTCTGCCCCAGCCTGGAGAACGGTCAGAACATGAGAAGGATTTGAAAGGAGAGCAGAGAAGTCACACTTGGGTGTGAGTCCCTGAGCCACAGAGGTAGGGGAAGGGAGACAGAGGAAGTGTCAGGAATGTGTATTTTTGCACATAAGAGTCTATGGCTGTAAAACTGCTCATTATTATATGTTCATATAAACATACTACATGTTATTATATATTAAGTTTATCCCAAATGTTTCTGACAATGTATTAGGTTGGTGTAAATGTAATTGCGATTTTTGTCGTTACTTTTAAATGGCAAAACTGTAATTATGTTTGCACCAACCTAATACACATTAAAGACAATTTTCAAACTCGTAAGTTCTAGAACCCTTGTGAGAACAGTTTCCCTAATATAACTGATAAAGCTACTTATTAGATGGGAAAACAGTGTTCTTTTTTTGTTTGTTTGTTTGTTTTTGAAACAGGGTTTCTGGTTCTGTCACCCAGGCTGGAGTGCAGTAGCGTGATCGTGACTCAATGCAACCTCCACTTCCCAGGATCCCAAAGTTCTAGGATTACAAGCATGAGCCACTGTGCCTGGCCACGGTGTTCTTGTGATCATTGGAATCTGTAGTGTAATCCCACCATAATAATTTGGTAATGGGAGTTTAAAGTCCCAGTTACACTTAGAAAAGAGAGTTTTAATAACAGGAATAAATTAAGGGGATACATTTTTCTGAAGTTTTGTTGAAATGTTTTGGAGAAAATCTTACAACATGAAGGCTAAAAAGATTACCTGAACACAAGAAGGCTAAGGCACAGTTAAATAAATTAGCGTTCGTCACTGTCAATTTGCACTTGCTTTCTAGTGGCAAATAATTGGGGTGTGTCCTTGACTGGATCTGTCAATTATTATTATCAGTCATTTGAATGACTATGGTGGTGACGCTGACAGGAAGCTTGAAGGTACTTAAAATTTTTTTTACTTTGTAATTGTTGTGGGTACATAATAGGTGTATATATTTATGGGCTATGTGAGATACTTTGCTACAGGCACGCAACGTGTAATAATCACATCCGAGTAAATGGGGTATCCATCTCCTCAAGCATTTATCCTTTCGTTGTGTTACAAAAAATCCAATTATATTCTTTTAGTTATTTTTACATGTACAAGTAAATTATTATTGACTACAGTTACCTTGTTGTGCTATCAAATACTAGGTTTGTTTCATTCTTTCTTTTTTTTGTACCCATTAACCATCCCCACTTCCCCCCACACCCCCACTCCCCTTCCTAGCCTCTGGTAACCATCCTTCTACCTCTGTCTCCATGAGGTCAATTGTTTTAATGTTTAGCTCCACAAATAAGTGAGAACATGTGAAGTTTGTACTTCTGTGCTTGACTTATTTCACTTGAAATAATGATCTCCAGTTCCATCCATGTTGTTGCCAATGACAGATTTCATTCTTCTTTATTGCTGAAATAGTACTGCATTGTGTATATGTATATGTACATTTTCTTTATCCATTCATCTGTTGATGGACACTTAGGTTGCGCCCAAATCTTGGCTATCCTGCAACAAACGTGGGAGTGCAGCTATCTCTTTGATATGCTGATTTCCTTTCTTTTGGGTATATACCTAGCAATGGGATTGCTGGATCGAATGGTAGCTTTATTTTTAGTTTTTTGAGGAATCTCCAAACTGTTCTCCACAGTGGTTATACTTATTTACATCCCCACCAACAGTGTACAAATGTTCCCTTTTCTCCACATCCTCTCTAGCATTTGTTTTTGCTTGTCTTTTGGATATAAGTCATTTTAACCGGGGTGAGATGATACCTCCTTGTAGTTTTGATTTGCATTTTTCTGATGATTGGTGATGTTGAGCACCTTTTCATATGCCTGTTTGCCTTTCGTATATCTTCTTCTTCCTTTTTTTTTTTTTTTTCTGAGATGGAGTTTCATTCTGTTGCCAGTTGCCCAGGCTGGAATGCAGTGAAGTGATCTTGGCTCACTGCCACCTCCACCTCCCGGCTTCAAGCAATTCTCCTGTCTTAGCCTCCCAGGTAGCTGGGATTACAGGTGTATGCCATCACACCTGGCTAATTTTTGTATTTTTAGTAGAGATGAGATTTCAAAATATTGACCAGGCTGGTCTTGAACTCCTGGCCTCAAGTGATCTGCTCACCTCGGCCTCCCAAAGTGCTGGGATTACGGGCGTGAGCTACCACACCCAGCCTGCCATTTGTATGTCTTCTTTTGAGAAATGTCTATTCAAGATCTTTTGCCAATTTTTAAAATCGGATTATTAGACTTTTTTCCTATAGAATTGTTGGAGCTCCTTATATATTCTGGTTATTAATCCCTTATCAGATGGGTAGTTTGCAAATGTTTTCTCCTATTCTATAGGTTGCCTCTTCACTTTATTGACTGTATTCTTTGCTATGCAGAAGCTTTTTAACTTAATGTCATCCTATTTGTCTATTTTTGCTTTGGTTGCCTGTTCTTGTGGGGTACTGCTCAAGAAATCTTTGTCCAGACCAATGTCCTGGTGAGTTTCCCCAGTGTTTTTGTGTAGTAGTCTCATAGTTCCAGGTTTTGAATTCTAGCCATTTTGATTTTATTTTTGTATATAGTGAGAGATAGGGGTCTAGTTTCAGTCTTCTGCATGGATATCCAGTTTTCCCAGCACCATTTATTAAAGAAACTGTCTTTTCCCCAGTGTTTGTTCTTGGCAACTTTGTTAAACATAAGTTTACTGTAGATGTGCTTGAGGGCACACACAAAAATCCATCCCACACCACTAAGCCACCCAAACAAACATGAAAGACAAATAAAAGCTATTTTCGTTAAGGAAACTTCACTCTGGAACTAATTCCCTGGGCCCCTTGTTACCACCAGCCCCTCCTATAAGAAAGTGATTGTCGAAGCTTCAGTGATGATTGAAGGGATGCTCTATAAGTCAAGTCCGTGGGTGAAAGAGACACAAACCAACATTGAAGCTGCTTATGCAAGAGGAGGACCTGGGTGACGCAGTCCTGGCTGGATGCAGGGCTCACAGATGGTCATCAGCACTCCATCTCTTCCCACCTTCAGGACCTACTGTCTGCTGTTTTGCACACACTCCCAGCCAGGCTCACTTTTTATCCTCCTTGGAGGAAAGTGGGTTTCCCAGTTGTGTCTGGGCCGGTGCTGCTTGGCCCTGCCTGGGTCCTGTGCCGGCCTCAGGATGAGAAGGATGGTCAACCCAGCTGCAGCACACGGATTGCTCTGTGAAGAGCAATGCTCCACAGGAAACCAGGATGGCTTCACCAGGGAGGCAGAACAGCAAATGCCCTTGACAGAGGGCATGCACTGTGGATATAAGAATCAAGATTTTAAACAGAAAGGCAGAAAGAAGAGGACTTCCAAACCCTAGAAAGTTTAAAACTAATAGAATACATTTTATTATGCGTAAATGTAAAGCTTTATGTTGAGATTAAATATATATATATGTATGTGTCAAATTGTATCTAAAAATGTGTAGCCAAAAAGTCAGAAAAAATAAAAATAGAAAAGTAACAAAAATAAAGCAAAAATATATGCAGCCATATTCATCTGATGCAACTATGAGAAAAAAGTAGAAATGGTTTCGTAGTGGCCTTAAAAAAAAAAAAAAAACCTTAGTTTTTGGTTGCTGGTCACTTTGAGATGGTTATCAACATGATTTGGCCACTTAAAAAGTTTGTAATAATGACATTAAGAAGCAAGATAAAAGAGGAGATAATGCTGTTAATGCCTATTTCATGGGGGCATGTCTGGAATATTGTGCTTGAGCCTGGGGGGCGAAGGATGACATTTTAAGACGGACACTCGTGAGCATCCAGAGAAGAATCAGCATCCAGCTCGTGAAAACCACCGTGACACGGCGCCCCCCATCCCACTCGCCCCAGAGCATGCCACTTTTGTTTAGGGATTATGTTGAGTGTAAAGCAATTAAAAATCAATAGATAGAAGATTGTTTCTCTGCTCTCCCCTCGGATGCCTAAAACCTGGGCATAAATTTCCCCTCGTTAAGGTGGCATGGATTTCCCCCTCTCCTGCCCCAGGATGGGGAGAGGGGACTCTTGTTACCAGGGACAGAGAACCAACACCAAGATGAGTCTGCATAAACAAGCCTCCCTAAATTAGCACGAAAATCCATTAGTTCCCACACAGTTTTCCTAGTCACTTTTCCACAATTAATCATTCCTCAAAGCCCAAACCCTCTTTCCTTTGTTAAAATGGCACATAAGCCTCTGAGTTTAGCCATTTCTTTGACTTTCCCTTCCTTTCTGTGAACTCCTGTGTATATAAAATATTAGTAAACTTTCTACTATTTTCTCCTGCTAATCAGTCTCTTGTGAGTCAAACTTGCAGAGCCTCCCAGTTGGTGAACCTAAGAGGGAAGAGAAAATGTGTTTCTTTCCTGGCGCTACAAATGGTGCATCTCTGTTGAAAGGAAGTACTTATCGCTACACAGCAGGAGGTATAATCCAGAAAGAAGAAAGAAGTGTGCTGGATATTATAGAATATCCCTGCTCTTCATAAGTGTATGATACCAATTTTTCAGTACTTCTAAAATTTTTTGGTCCCAAACATACCTTAAATCCCTCTAAAACAAGAATAAAAAAAATTGAATACCTTGTTGAGAAACAGATGTTCCGAACTTTTTCATCCTGTAGAACTGAAACTATACCCATTAAACAATTCCCATTTTCTTCCCCACCCCAGTCCCCACTAACCACCACTCTACTTTCTATTTCTATGAACTTAGCTACCTTAGATAACTTGTTTAAGTAGATTCACATGACATATTCCTTTTTGTGACCATGCTCTCACTCTTAGGACAATAGCCTTAGGGTTCATCCATGGAGTAGCACAGGACATAATTTCCTTCCTTTCTAAGGTCGCAGAATGTTCTATTGTGTGTCTATGTTCAAAGGAGGAATTCTGGAGATGGGTGACTATATCAACACTCATGGTATCTTATTTATTTATTTATTTATTTATTTTTCCTGAGACGGAGTCTCGCTTTGTCGCCCAGGCTGGAGTGCAGTGGCGCCATCTCAGCTCACTGCAAGCTCTGCCTCCCGGGTCCACGCCGTTCTCCTGCCTCAGCCTCCCGAGTAGCTGGGACTACAGGTGCCCGCCACCACGCCCGGCTAATTTTTTATATTTTTAGTAGAGACGGGGTTTCACCGTGTTAGCCAGGATGGTCTCGATCTCCTGACCTCGTGATCCGCCCGCCTCGGCTTCCCAAAGTGCTGGGATTACAGGAGTGAGCCACCGTGCCCAGCATCTTATTTAATTTTTAACACAAAATTATGAGGTCATTGCTGTTATACACATTTATAGTGGTTAAAACCAAGCCTTGGAGAGTGTAAGTTATTTGCCCAAAGTTGATGCACACCAGAAATGAGACCTGAGTTGTCTTCTTTCCAAGCCTTTGCCATTAAGTAGGAAACTCCTAAAGTCAAAGCGTACTGGAATCGTTGCTTCTATTGGTTTTTTTTCCACTTACTGTTTTAGTGCAGACATGTCTGAAATGCAAACAGGTTTTAAAATGGAAGCTTTGGAGTATTCTGTAATTATGGCTATCAACGTTTAGTATTTCCAGCAAAACATTCTTATTTATCAACTTCCCTATTTATCTCAATGAAAATAATAAGTAGGAAAAAGAAAAAGCGTAAATAGTTTTCACTGCTTCTACAATCCCAAAGAAAAATAAAAAATATAAGAGAGAAATGCAAGTTCAGAGAAGTTCCTAATTTTCTTCTCTTTCATAATTGGGCAAAATGATCAAACTATTCTTGCTGAGTGGACAACTCCCCATGCTACCTCAGAAAGGCTTTGTTGCCTCGTGGGGCAATGCCTGAGGATTCCCTAGATGCTAGGGGAGATGCAACAGCATTGCCCCAGCTGACTTTACTATGCTGTTTTTCTTTTTCATTTATTTATTTATTTATTTTTGAGACAGAGTTTCACTCTTGTTGCCCAGGCTGAAGTACAATGGCATGATCTCAGCTCACCACAACCTCTGCCTTCTGGGTTCAAGCGATTCTCCTGCTGCACCCTCCCGAGCAGCTGGGGTTACAGGCATGTGCCACCACTCCTGGCAAATTTTTGTATTGTTAGTAGACATGGTGTTTCTCCACGTTCGTCAGGCTGTCTCGATCTCCTGACCTCAGGTGATCCATCTGCCTCGGCCTCCCAAAGTGCTGGGATTACAGGCGTGAGCCACCGCGCCCGGCCACTATGCTATCATTCTTGGTATCACTAGATTAGATAATTTGTTAAGATGAGTCTTACCTTAAATACCCTTCATGCTAGTTTGTACCATTAATCTCACACACCTCAAGCTGTTTCTCTTTATCTTCACTGTCCCTTCATGGTTCTCTGGGGGAGAGGCAGCAGAAGAGGGTCCCAACTCCCTGTGTGTGAAAACTGCTGGGATCAGACAGGATTGGTGGCCCCTGGTTTGCCAGCCCAGATGGCACTCACATGGACCTCTTGCATTGTCCTGCCGGACTCTGGCAGAGTTCCAGAATCCACCAGGCCCCTGAGAATGGAGTGGTGAGGCCTTAGAGGACCCCTGCTGAGGATACTGGCTGGCTCCTGATGATGGGGACTCTCTAAAGAACACGGGCGTTCTAAGTTCCCTGAGGCATTTTTTTTTTTTTTTTTGAGAAGGAGTCTCGCTCTGTCGCCCAGGCTGGAGTGCAGTGGCCGGATCTCAGCTCACTGCAAGCTCCGCCTCCCGGGTTTACGCCATTCTCCTGCCTCAGCCTCCCGAGTAGGCTACAGGCGCCGCCACCTCGCCCGGCTAGTTTTTTGTACTTTTTAGTAGAGACGGGGTTTCACCATGTTAGCCAGGATGGTATCCATCTCCTGACCTGGTGATCCACCTGTCTCGGCCTCCCAAAGTGCTGGGATTACAGGCTTGAGCCACCGCGCCCGTCCTCCCTGAGGCATTTCTAAGCATCTCCAGGACAGCGAGGAGGGTCTAGGATTCCTATGTCCTGGGGGCAGGAGAAATTCCCCAAGTCCACCTGAGACCCACTGAGCTATGGCAAAGTGCCAGGGTCCCAGGGAGTTGTAGCCAAATTAGCAACAATTATTCTCTTAGCTAAATTATCATTCTGCAATGGTATTCACCAGGTGTCTATCATATACTGGGGACCCCTACACTGTCAAACAAAGTCCCCGTCCTCAAGATGCTTTGGTTGGGGAGATGGGATATGTAACAGTTTTGTGTGTCCTTCTGATATAACTAAAACGTATTTCTTATATCATTCAAATTATTATTCAGTTTCATTTGTCCCTTGGAACTTGGGGAAATACTCACTTGTTTACCACTTCACATATTTCTTAATGAAATTCTACTCACTTCTGCAGAGTCTTGCAACCATCCCTGACACTACTCCTGAGTGTTGCACGTCAGTAACTTTCAACATGAAGCACATAGAAATGTGGAAGTTGGCAGTGTGCATGAGGAGTAGGGTACTGTGCAGAGTGGATGGATTTAGAGGATTCACAGGCCATATCCCCAGTGTAGACAATAATTAGCCTGGCAATGGTGACCTTGTATGGACCTTGCTCTGTGAACCACAAATCTGGGATGCTGGCCAAGGAAACACTCAGGCAGAACAACCCAGCACCAAGGCTTTTTAATTGCCCAGCAGTGGGACTGTGATCCTGGGAGACCTGTGCCTTCAGCCATTGCTGATTCTTCCTTCTAGAGTGGGAGATCAGCACCTGGACAGAGGACACTGTGAATAGAAAACGTATTTAAAAGAAGGGATTATTGCTTCCTCGGATCAGACCGTGTGATCTACACTGAACTCTCACATATTATTTTGTCTGGCATCTTAACAATGATCCCAAAGAAACATCAGACTCCTTGTTCAGAGGGTAGGTTAGTTCTCAGCAGTACAAGCTGGGTGCTCAGTGGATCCTGTGGATTTGAGAATGAAGTTTAGAGATGCTTTGGACCATAGCTGCAGGTCTGATTTGAGGACAATGAGACCAAGTCAGGGAGGCAGCAACCAATGGGGTGGGGAGCTTGGGGGAGGGAACAAGACGCAAGAAATAACAAACATAAAGCACCAGAGTGGACTTAGTAACTCAGTAGAACTTCCAAATCTCATATTGAGATTGCCCTGGCTTTGGCCTGTTGAAGGGATCATATACAGGGAATAGGGGATGCCTGATTATATGGGTCTATTTCCTCTTTACAATCCCAAAGATTTAAAATGATGTTTTGTGTGTGTCTTTAGTAGAATTGGAGAATACACAAACTTTGTGTGTGTTTACTTATCACACATATGTGTGTGTGTGTGTGTGTGTATATATATATAAATCTTTGTTTTCTCTCTTATTCCCTAACCATGTAACATAAGATGTCCCAACTATATAATAGTGTTTAAATGTAATTTATTTCATATCTTAGTGTTTAAGCTACATGGTATCAAAGAGAAGAGGAAACATCATTCAAATACCTTAACCTGTCTTCTAGGAAAACGGTTAGTGCATTGTCAGTTGTATGTATCAGGTTAATCAGAATTATGGCCTTCTGATTATCTTTCTTTGAAGACTGAGTACGGTTTTAGGAGATGCATATGGGCACCAAGTTGACAAGGGGTAGAATTGAATTGTAATGGTTAATTTTATGTGTCAACTTGACTAGTCCTTGGGGCATCCAGATATGTGGTCCAACTTTATTCTAAGTATGTCTGTGAAGGTGTTTTTGGATGACATTGACATTTGAATCAGTAAACTGAGGAAAGCAGATTGCTCTGCTTAGCATGGGTGACTGTCATCTGATCAGTGAAAGGCCTAATGAATAAAAAATGCTGACCCTTCCGTGAATAAGAAGAGATTCCTTTTGCTGATTGTGAGCTGGGACATTGCTCTTCTTGGGACTTGAGACTGTCAGCTTTCAGACTAGAACTATACTATTGGCTTGCCAGGGTGTCTATCTGGCCAACTTCACATCTTAGGACTTCTGAACTTCCATAATCATGTGAGCCAATTCTTTTCTTTTTTTTCTTTTGAGACAGAGTCTTGTTTTGTCGCCCAGGCTGGAGTGCAGTCACGTGATCTCAGCTCACTACAACCTCCGCCTCCAGGGTTCAAGCGATTCTCCTGCCTCAGCATCCCGAGTGTCTGGGACTATAGGCGCCTGCCACCATGCCTGGTTAATTTTTTGTATTTTTAATAGAGACGGGGTTTCACTATGTTGGCCAGGATGGTCTCTATCTCCTGACCTCGTGATCCGCCCGCCTCAGCCTCCCAACGTGCTGGTATTACAGGCATGAGCCACCGTGCCCAGCCACCAATTCTTAATAATTCATTTACCTGTAACTATATCTCTCTTCCTTTATCTACTTCCTGTTTTTTCTGTTTCTCTGGAGAACGCTGACAAATACAGGCTTTATGAAATCTTTCCATGAATCCAAGAGGTCTGTGAATACAAGATTATGAATCCCCACCTAAAGACTTTTTAGTGCTAGGACTCATTCACAAGGCACAGAATATATCAGACCAGTTTAGTGTCAAGTTTTCAAGGATCCGTTGCCTTCTCTTACCTTATTCAACTGTTCACCACTCACAAACTTTCCATTTTCACCCTCTTGCCTCAGCTCCCTCTTACCCCAGTACACATATTTGGGTCAGGGCTGCATGGCCTCTCATGCCTCATCCTCAGCTGTGATAGGCAGATGTTTATGATCCTAGAGGCCTGCAAGAGAGATGGCTTCTGGGACCTTTTGCTGCTTCCATGGCACCCCTTCATGTTGACCCCAACCCCCTCATCCCCCAAGCCCCCTCAGTTCTCTGCAGTTGTCATCTCAAGCACTGGGAACGGGTCAATGTTTTGGGTAATACACATATGGCAACGATGTAATCTTCTCATGCCCCTAATTACTGCCTGCAGTTGTGGAGTTATTGCTCAATAATCTGATTTATGAACTAAAACACTGGGGTTTTAACAATAAATAACCAATCACGTTTAGGCATTTGGAAAGAACAATCATGTGATTGGAGGGTAAGGGAAGATTGACACCAGTTGATATCTTCTTGAGAACATTCAAAATTTGTTTTCATTGAACCTGCATATAGTATAATACAGAGAGATAAGGCAGAAAAAGAGCAATATTTTCCTTTGATTAGTATCTGGCCACCCTTGGGGAAAAGTGTACTGTCACATGATTTTATTTTTATAAATCGATTATCCCCTAGACATCATTACAGATGGTGCTAAACCATTTTTTTTAAATATTGAAGACAAAGGTAACAACTTTCATAATGAATTGACTTCTACCTTAGAGAAATCCCTGTAAGAATTGGAATCTGTAAATTCTGCACTGATCCATCCAGGATTGGCTAAGATGGGAGGAGGAGGGGAAAACCCACACTGTGAGTGTTGTTTAGTTCAGATGTTTTGGAGGATAATTTGGAAATATTTACAGAAGTTTTAAAGAATATACTAATTTGTGGAGCAATTCCCCCAAGAATCTAGAGCAACAGCAATACAAATATGGGAGAATATTTGTATATCACTGTCCAAATCTATAATTGGAAAAAAATTATACTCCTGGAGATAGGCTGAGTGCCTACCAATAGGTATGTCCACATGAAGAAATCCTATGTAGTCATCGCAGCCAGGAGGAACAAGTTCCAGAGATCTGTTGTACATCATGGTGACCGTACCATGATGGTGACTGTAGACAGATCATTAATTATCTACAGTTAATAGAAACATATTACGTACTTGTAAATTGCCAAGAGAGTAGATTTTGAGTGCTCTTATCACAAAAATATGTGTGAGCTAATGTAAACGTTAAATAGCTTGATTTAGCCATTGCACAAGCATCATATTTCACATCACATATATATAATTTTTACTCATCAATTAAATAAGTAAATATATAAGTAATTTTTTAAAAAGGATAACATAGATCTATGTATGTCTTGCCATAAAGGAATGAATGTGATATATTGTTGAGTTAAAAATAAGTGGCATATACATTTTTATCTGATATAAATAAAGAAATCCAACAGATTAACTTATTTTTTCAGACAAGTGAATCACATGGTAAGCAGCTGAGAATCACTGCACAAAGTATGTATTTTTGGTTTCTAAAAAATGTCCTTCCTGTTCCAAATAAAAGTTTGGTTTTTTAGAATCACTTCAACTACCTTCAACCTCTATCCTGTCCTGCGTGGAGCGGAGCAGCCACTCTCACTCTTGAGGCAGAATCCGCCTTCTCTTTGGGCCTTGAAAAGAACACTCATAAAAGAATGTTGTTTGTCTTCCCAGCCCTGCAGGGATTCGCATCTGCGAGGGAGGCATGGCTCAGTTATAGGCAGACATCAGCACCACGTGGTTCCCTGCTCCTCATCCACTCCAAGGCAGCATCAGGCACCATTCATCTTTATATCCATGTCTATTTGCTGAGACCCTGTCAGTGTAGCATCAGCAGGTTTTATGAGTCAGAACCAGTTTCTTCTCATTCCTCTTCACAGAATAAGAAAACTAAAGCTTAGAGGGGTCATAAAGTTGTGCCCTGATTCTCACACTGGAAGGAAGCCCCGAGAACCTGCACCCATCCCCACCTGGCCTCCCTCACCTACTTGGGAATGAGCCTGGGAAACACAGGCTGACTCTGGGATGATGTTGGAGAGGCTCTACATCCTGCAGGCACTTCCCACTCCACGTTACCCAGTGAGTCAAAGAAAGACATTTAGTCACTCAAAGCTGCTGCAGATTCCAGTGTCCAGGGAGGAACTTTCACTCTGGAAAACACGAACTCATTTCCCTTTGAGGAAATCATTTCTTCAGGATACTGAATGGCACCAACCAGCACCCAGGATCCTGAGAGGGTATTGCAGCTCCCAAAGTACCACTGGTGTGAGAAGCTCAAACCTCACAAATGCCATGTTATTCTTCCTGTGGAGGACTGCTTCTCCCAGAGATAATGGTACTGATATCTTCAATTCCATGTGGCCTTTTAACAAAATGACCTCAACCCCCCTTTATCGAATGATGGCTATATGGCCACTTTTCTTTGATTTTTTAGAATTCGTCCTGTCGAAGTGAATTTTTTGTATCTTTTGACCAGCATTTCCCTATAGTCTGCCTCCCTGCAAGCCCTGGGTAAGCACCATTCTACTCTCTACTTCTATGAGTTCAGCTTTTTAAAGATTTCACGTATAAGGTAAATCGTGCAGTATTTGTCTCTCTGTGCCTGGTTTATTTCACTTAACACAATGTCCTCCAGGCTCATTCATGTTGTTTCAAATGATCGATTTTCCTTCCTTTTAAGGTTGTATAGCATTCTGTTGTGTATGTATGCCACATTTTCTTATCCATTCATCCACTGATGGACATTTATGTAGGTTCCATATCTTGGCTATTGTGAATAATGCTGCAATGAGCATGAGAGTACAGATAGCTCTTGAGCATAACAGATTCCATTTCCTTTGTATAAATACCCACTTGTGGGAATGCTGATTATATGGTGGTTTACATTTCAAATTTTTGAAGCACCTCCATACTGCTCTCCACAATGGCTGTACGAATTTGCTTTCCCACCAACAGCGTGCAAGTGTTCCCTTTCCACACTTTCCCTCCAACACTTGTCTTTCTCTTTCTGATGATGGCCTCTAACAGGTGTGAGGTGATATCACGCTGTGGTTTGACCTGCATTTTTATGGTGGTTAGAGATGTGGAGCATTTTGTATATACTCATTGGCCATTTGTGTATCCTCATTTCAGAAATGTCTATTCAGATACTTTGTCCATTTTAAAATTCAGTTTATTTGTTATCTTACTATTGAGTTGATTGGGTTCTTTATACGTTTGAATATTAACCCCTTACGAAATGAATGGTTTGCAGATATTTTTCTCCCATTCCACAGTTTGTCTCTTCACTCTGTTGATTGCTTCCTTGGCTGGTCAAGGGTTTTCTAGTTTGTTGAAATCCCTTGAGTCTATTTTTGCTTTTGTATCCTACGCTTTTGGAGTCATATCCAAAAACTAATTGCCCACACCAATGTCATGTAGATTTCCCTCTATGTTTTCTTCTAATAGTTTTATAGTTTCAGGTCTTACATTGAAGTCGTTAGTCTATTTTGAGTGAAGTTTTGTGTGGCATGAGATGAGGATCTAATTCCGTTTTTCTGCATGTGGCAATCCAGTTGCCCCTACACCGTTTATTGAAGAGACCATCTTTTCTCCATTGTGTGTTCTTGGCGCTTTTGTCAAAATTCAGTCTCTGCACTTAAACCTGGTAGAATCTGGTGGTTGCCCCCGATAGAGTCCAGGGAGAGTCAGTTACATGATTTCTGAGGCTACAGCATAATAATGTGCCATGCACTTCACCCTGCTGCGTGGGATCACTTGCTCTTGGAACATAGGTGCCATTCTGCGAGGATGCCCAAACTTGCTGTCACAGAGAGGCCATGTAAGGTGTGCTCTAGCTAATAATACATATTTTCTTAACTAACCAAGGCCTCTGGAAGGATTCTGTCTTTGACCTCATTATAAAGCAATATGAAATTAGCCCTACTATAAGCAAATGTTTACATAGCTCATTTATTCTTCACAACGATCCTGTGAGGAAAGTAGAATTGTTATCCTCATTTTCTGAGTGATGAAACGGGCTAAGGGGAGGTGTGTGACCTGCCCAAGACCCCACAGCTGGAAACCACGGAATGGCTGCCCCCTCCCAGCACTGCCTCTGCCACATCCTCCCCTGCCCCGTCCCTGTGCTCTGGGTACCTGCGGTGATTAAGGGCAGATGTGAAGAGGGAGCATGGGAGGGCTTTGACAAAGGTGTTTCAGGACAAGGAGGCAGGATCAGCTGCCTGGAGGTGGGGAATGATGTTTCTAAGTAAAGGAAAATCAGTACACAGAGGCCAAATTCATAATTTATGGATACATCTTTCTTGGCTTGAATAACTATTTTTGTCTCAGCTTTTGAAATATTGCTTAGCTTCCCAGCTGCTAGACATGGCCCCATCATTTTTGTAAAAGATGAGAAATCCCTGCCTACATTTCCCACCTAAAGCCCCACATTTCTCATTCATTTAATTTCAAAGAAATACATATCACTGAAATTTTTTTCAAACAATAGTAAAGTATGAAGCGTATTGTTGAATAGAGGAAAACAAAGTGCCAAGCAGGGTATAATGTGCTGCCTTTTTTGGGAAAAAAAAGAAAGAAAATAAGAATATCTGTCTCTATTTTTCTTAGAAGCATAAATAAATTTTAGACTAATGCATAAGAAATGACAATAGATGTATGGGTGGGCTGGGGACTGAGATGGATGAAAAGTTTTTACTGTCCTCTTATGTATTTGGGAGAGGGAGGTTTGAATAATGTGATTTTATTCCATACTATAAAAAATTATATTCAAACAAAAAATATTGAATCACAAAAAAGAACATAAATTAAAAATTAGTGTCTCTAAAACAGTCCTCACTTCTTTTTGTTTTGTTTGTTTGTTGAGACAGCGTCTGTCTCTGTCACCCAGACTGGAGTGCAGTGAGGCAATTATAGCTCAATGTAGCCTTGAACTCCTGGGCTCAAGGGATCCTCCTGCCGCAGCCTCCCTTGTAGCTGGGACTGCAGGCACATGTCATTAGTCCTGGCTGATTCTTTTTTTTTTTGTAGAGACAGAGTCTTGCAATGTTCACCAGGCTAGTCTTGAACTCCTGGCCTTAAGCTTCCACTTTGGTCCCCCAAAGTGTTGGAATTACAAGCATGAACCACCACAGCCAGCTCCCACTACTTCTTATTGCCAAAGATAACTGTTAACCGTCTAATATATACTCCTCGAGGCTTTGTGCATAAACCTATGTCTACATATCGAAATACATAGATACAGTTATTTTATTCTATTTTGGCTTTCAATGGGATCATACTATGCATATTGTTCTGGAATTTCCTCTTTGCACGCAGTGGTATATACTGGACACATTTCCATGTTTACACCACAGAACTATAATTCAGTGTTCCACTATTGGTAAATATGTAGGTTTATTTTTAAATGTTTGAATAAATGAATTATTTAATATTCATGTTTATGTGACTATTTCTTGTTTTTTGTTTTTTTGTTTTTTTTGAGATGGAGTCTTGCTCTGTCGCCCAGCTGGAGTGCAGTGGCCGGATCTCAGCTCACTGCAAGCTCCGCCTCCCGGGTTTATACCATTCTCCTCCCTCAGCCTCCCGAGTAGCTGGGACTACAGGCGCCCACCACCTCGCCCGGCTAATTTTTTGTATTTTTAGTACAGATGGGGTTTCACCGTGTTAGCCAGGATGGTCTTGATCTCCTGACCTCATGATCCACCCGCCTCGGACTCCCAAAGTGCTGGGATTACAGGCGTGAGCCACCGCGCCCAGCCAGGACTGAGCATTTTCTCCTGGTGTGTGTTTCCTTTTGTCACACTCTGAGAACAAGGCGGGGCTGTAGTTGGACTGCATGGAAGGAGCGTGGCTTCTCTTCCCAAATCCTTGACTTAGAAGATGTCATCATATCACAGGAGGAGCCATAAGACATCAGTGTCATCTAAGAGGTGGGAAATGGAAGTGCTGTCGGGCCTGTAGGAAAGCGCCCACGAATGCTGACCGGGTCTGCCGAAAGGCGGTAAGGGCTTTGTTAACTGTGGGGTGCATCCCTTACCTAAAGGAATTTACACTTCAAAAACTGGTCATGGTGATGCAGACTGAGTATTACCTGTCTGTAGCGGGGCAGATGAGGCCACCAGCTGTACCCCTGATCTGAAACAGTAGAGTCTGATTGCCCAGAGAAATACATCTAAGTGTCAGATATTGGTTTCCGTAGGGGAAAAAAAAAAATCCTCTCTGTTCAAAATTTTAACATTTGACTAACTTTTTTTAAGTTAATCTCTTGTCCTAGATTTAAGATTTTAAGATAAAATTTAATTTTTAGAAAACATGAAAAGTGCTTCCTTTCTTCCTCATCTAGACCTAAAATGGAAAATTTTAGGTAAGAGTAATCATAAATTTGTCAGGGAGCAAATATTGGTAATTCACTTACCTTTGCTTTAGCATTTGTCTATATTTATTTAGACTCATTTTGAGTAAAATGATCGTAAATCTTTATTAAGCTGAACCACATGAATTTGCCACTTTGAAGGTCAAAAATAGTCAAACGTCAGCAATGTCATATCAGTCAGTGAAAAACTTACCAGCACTCTTGTCTACTCCACAGCCAATTTATGTTAAAATATCCATACCTTTCCACAGGAGGTTGGGAACAACAATACCACCAAGTGCTGAGACTCCCGTGAATTAGTTTGGTTGTTTTATGATCCTGTTCAGGCTCTTGACCCATCTCCTTGTTGCTTTGACTATCAACTGGATGGGAGTTTTGGTAGCAGTTTTGGTAGCAGCCTGAACACAAGGCAAGCAGCTGTGTCTCCTACATGAAGCATTTGCTTACAGGGGCAATGCTTTCCAAAAGCTCTTTTCTTTGCAGAGAAGCCTTTTTGACTCCGAGTGGAAACAGTGACTAGACACTGTTCTGTGTTGCTCTGACGTGTGAAACATCACCTGTTTGCTGAAGCAACATCCCATAACCGCTGCTCCTAGGCCTCTCCAGCCAGATGATTCCTCATGTCACAGAGCCATTCGTTTTCATCAAGATCCTCGTCCCCACCACTTAGCATCTGCAGAACATCCTCGATGAGATGACACTGCTCTTGATGCTTCCCAGAATACAAGGAAGATGAAGAGTACAACTGATCCAGTCATCTGTTGGATCTGTACATTTGAGTATGAAACAGAGCTCAAACATACCTGTAAATCTGAGCCTATCCAGCCCACACATGGTCGAATAAACTCATTGCACCTCACCATGGAGCTTCACAATGGCTATTTCTGTTGTAACAGAGGAGTGAAGCAGATGGTCTTTCTAAGGAAAAGATGTTGAGAAAGGCTTCAGATGTCCTGGGGGGATCCCCGAATCGGGCTAAAGATTTGGAAAGTCCCTTGTTAACCACCGAGTCAAACTCCCCAGAATCCTTTTACAGAACCCCTGACCACCAGTCCTTCAAGGTTTCAGGAATTTGCATACTCCAAGGTATGAGAAGCGATGAGAAATTCTGGAACCAAAACATACTTGAAATTATCATAAGAAGACTAAAATGCAACTTTGTTCCAGTTAGTAATTCTTACTAAAAGAGATTTTAGACAGGCCTTGTATTGAACCAAGACCATTTTCTTCCACTGTTGCCATTCTAATTTCAAATTGCTCCTTGCTGCTTCATATCCTCTTCAATTCCATCTTGTGTCAGATGGAACCAGAATAGAAAAAACACTGTTTAACAAAACCCATTTGTGCCAGCTTGAAGGATGAACACCTGTCGTGGAGCATCTCAAGCTTTCTAGAAGATTTCAACAGGGTCATCCCAGTTCATAGGACGGTTGTGTGTCTTCAGTGTGTGGCCAGTCGCTGTTTGGGTAACAAGACGGCTTTTCCCTGGAGACCCTGCAGACTCTGTGTTTGTTCAGTCTTCCTCCTGTTTTCTATCCTCCCAACACACTAAAACTGGAAGTACACCATGTCATCACACAAGCAATGTACCAGTGTCACAAAATATCTTGCAGACGGACAGTATACATCCCCATGTAGTAGTAAGGACGATATTATTATTTACATTTTTCTATTGGAAGACCAGAGGCACAATGTTCAAATTACTTGCCCGAGGGTACACAAATCACTTCGCTTTTGTGTTTCAGTTATACAATGGCTTAGTGATTGATTCTTTCTTCAGATGGTAGTTGTGAAGAGTGAAGGAAATTAAATCAAGTCTGTGTAAAAAGGGTCTGGCATGTGAGTTCTCAATGCACGGTGATTATTGTTAGCACCAATTATTTATGGTAATGAACATGATGTTGGTAAACATGATGGGGAAAATAGTAATACCATAAATTAATAATAATAATAAGGTTGAAGTTAGAACACTCCCCCATATACATGGAAATTAGGGCAACAAATTACATCACATTTTGCGTATAAAATGAGTTAGTTTATAAATTGAGAAGTAACGTGCATCCTCATTCATTGCAGGTGGGAGCACACAATGGAATAACTCTTGTCAGCAAGCTCATCCACTTCTCGGGATTAATTTGGTAATTATATCTCCACACATTGAAAAAGATACATGTGTGAAGATATTCAATGCAGTACTGTTCCTAAATGAAACAAACAAAAAATTTGAAATGTCCATCAAGAGCAGAAAAGGAGATTGTTAAATACATTATGATGTGGTCTAACAATGGAATGCGCTAGTTATTGACAAAGAAAGATGTCCATGGTATAATATTGGATATAAAATAGATGTGTTTGTATGATTTGATGCCACTTGTGAGCCTAGACATTTTGCTACTACATCTGCTGGTGGACAGCAGATGGATTCTTTACTCATTCTGTTAACATGGACACATTTTGCCCCATGAGAAAGAATTTTAAGGTTTGATGGTGTTTGGGTTGACTCTTCCAAGGCTACAGGCCTCCAGTAGCTGCGGCATCCTCATTTGTTCTCCCTGAGTGGAAACATCAGCTCTCAATTTGGAGATCACCAACAGGACTCACTGTGCAGGAGCCTGAGGTCCAAAGATGCAGCGATGTGACTCTTTGGAAATGGAAACCAGACACCAGGTCTCAATAGGGTGAGCTAGAGCAGAGCCGGGTGACAGATGGTGGGCCCTCATGATTAAGACAGAAAACCTGAATCGGCAAGGCACGTTCTATCCGGGATGAAAGGCACCAGGCAACCTTGGTCAAATGTCTTTTGAGACAATGGGTAGCACAGTGAGCTTTTATGTAAAGTCTTTCAGAACTTCCCTTTTTCCTGATGAAATCTGGAGAAGAGAAGATGGCCATACTTTTTCAGATTTCCTGTGTTAGGGGGATGGAATGGCTACATAAGAACCTCCCACTCAGGGACCCACAAACAAGAAAACTGCCAAGATATTTAGGTCAATGGGGAAGAAAAGAGGTGCAAAGTCTGTAAATTATTCAAAGGAGTTATTGATTCTTGCCTACCACCCCATTTGACTATACGCTCCCCCAGCACAGGGAATGTCTCAGTGTTGGTTCATCCTTGATTCCTCAGCACAGGGCCTGACATAAAGGGACTCAAGAAGGATTTTCAGAATGAATGAATGAAGAAACACTGTTTCCTGAATCTAGCCATGGCACTGTCATAATCCCAAGCTCCCTACCCTTCTCACCCCAATGTTTCATACCCTCTCCCTGAGAAAAACAGAGTGGAGACCACTGCAAAGGAAGAAATGAGGCCAACAGCCAGCCCCACAGCTCCGGCTAAGGTCTGGGAGGTTAGGGCAAGGCCTTGTCTTTCATTTCATTCTGGACTCAGGCCAGGTATCCTAGGACACTGCAAGATGAATCAGGCCTAAACTGCTCAACACCCTCTGCCTCACACCTACCTCCTCTTCCCAAGTGGAATTAGAAGCATACTTGACAATTTCATCACCCTTGTTATGGGACTTCAAATTCATTCATGTTCATATGGAATCTCTGGAGGAAAGAGCTTTCAATGACAATGAGGTGAAAAAATGGACGAAGCTTTGCAGATGAACATCCTCAATAGGAGAGTACCAGCTCCTATGGTTCCATGG
The DNA here is from genome assembly GCF_049350105.2 of Macaca mulatta. Taxonomy (NCBI): domain Eukaryota; kingdom Metazoa; phylum Chordata; class Mammalia; order Primates; family Cercopithecidae; genus Macaca; species Macaca mulatta. The sequence goes on from NC_133420.1 coordinate 118,507,644, forward strand.
TTATTGAGGATGTTTCCCTGAATTGAGTTAAACACTTCTCTAGTGCATTGCACTAGGATTCCAGGTGGGTGAAAATGGTCAAGGCAATAAACGTGATCGATATACAGTATCTCAAGGTCAACAGTCTTTCCTGTAGAATTAGTGTGTCTTTGGATTGAATGTCATTTCTCAAGGATATGTCAATGTTTGAGGGAGAAATTCGGGATGTGGCTGGTTACATAAATACTTGTGTTACCTTGTTTAATTTTTTTAACACAACCTTATGAGGTCATTGAAATGTAAATATGTCAATGCCAGATGAGGCTGGCATTGTCTACATTGCAAAGCCAATGTAAATTGGGTACTAATTTGGGTCAAGGATTATATATATATGTATGTGTGTGTATGTGTGTGTGTGTGTGTATAAAAACATTCCTATGTACAACTCAATCCCTGTGTCACTTTGGTGAGTGGTGAAGACAGAGAAGCCACTGTGCTGTGAGAAGCTCAACTTGCAGATGCACCTGCCCTGGGGGTTGCTCCAGAGGAAGGGTGTCTCCCTTTGTGAGTTCCTGGGACTCCTGGATATTAAAGCATCATTAGAAAATATCCCAGCCATGGTGATGATGATGATGATGATGATGATGATGATGATGATGATGGTGATGATAATGATAGGAATAGCTAAGTAACTCTTAGGCACCAGGAGCTGTTCTGAGCATTTTACAGGGGCTCCTCATGTCACCTTCACAACAACCCTATGGCAGTGGCTCTCAAACTTCAGCGTGCCTCAGAATCACCTGGAGGCTCCTGAAAACTCTTATACCTGAATCTATCCCCAAGTTTCTGAGTCAGTATCTGGTCTGGGGTTCTAGAATTTGCCTTCTGACAAGTTCCCAAGAGATGCAGGTGCTACTGTCAGGGACCCCACACTGAGAACCGCTGCCTAGGAGATGAGGGCTCTTCTATGCCCCATTTTACAGGAAAGGATGGTCACGGTAGAGGGGATACAGGATCAAGAGTGGGGTCAGGTTCCTTTCTAAAGTAAAGAAATAACTTAAGTGCACACCAGGCCAGCAGGGCTTAGAAAAGGAAGCTGGGATTTTGGGCCTTCACCTCCTCCCTCCCCAGGCTGCCTCACTTGCTTGGCAAACTGGACTCTGGGAGTCAGAGGACACCAGGAGAACTGGAATGTGAGCCCCCAGGCCATCAAGGTAAAGCCCTAAGGCTCCTCAACGCCAGTCTCTATAGTTCAATTAGGTGGAGGCTCCGCTAGTGTCATGCTGAAAGCAGGAAAAGACAGATGAGTCCCTGTTAAAAAATTATTCAGGCCGGGCGTGGTGGCTCACGCCTGTAATCCCAGCACGTTGGGAGGCCGAGGCGGGCGGATCACAAGGTCAAGAGATCGAGACCGTCCTGGTCAAGATGGTGAAACCCCGTCTCTACTAAAAGTATAAAAATTAGCTGGGTGTGGTGGCACGTGTCTGTAGTCCCAGCTACTCGGGAGGCTGAGGCAGGAGAATCACTTGAACCCGGGAGGCGGAGGTTGCAGTGAGCTGAGATCACACCACTGCACTCCATCCTGGGCGACAGTGAGACTCTGTCTCAAAAAAATATGTATATGTTATTAAATGATACCTGTTACAGAATGATAAGAAATAATTTATTTGGGTCCTTGAGGTAGGTATAGGGACCACGGCAAGGAAGTCTTGCAATGAGAAGGAGAGACTGGGCTCAACTCTGAATACAGCATGGGCAAGTAGGAAATTATAGCCAAGGAAAAGGGTGGGGCAGGGGGGTCAGTGGATGGGAAATGACTATGTGGAAACATCAGGGGTGAGGGAGGATTCTGGCTAAACTCACCTAACAGGATTCTTGCTGAGGACAAGCCAAGGCTATCTGACATCACCTGCAGGATGCGGGAGGCTGAGGACCCTGATCAGATATGGAGAATGGGGATTCTTGCTAAACTGACTTAGCAGGTTTCTTTGCTAAAACTGAAATTTCACAAGGAAGTGCATAGATGAGTCTAGCACAGCATTAAGAAGCCTAAAGTCTGGTCCAACAAAACATTTTCCGTCACCACACGGAATGTATGCCGCGGGGAACAGACTGGGCCTCAGCATCTTCCTACCCCACCAGCTTCTGGGAGGGCATTTTGCCTTGTGCCTCCTGGGTGTCTCCTTGCTTGATCATGTCTAGGAGACAAAAGACTTGCACCTTATCATCTAGGGTAAATTCAGTGTCAGATTTTTAATCCTCAATCAGGTGACAATGCTTCAGTGACAATCTCAGGAATTAAAAAAATGAAGTTCATTCATTCACCAATTCTTTGTGTGTGTGTGGTTTAAGACAACTTATTTTGCTCATGATTTTGTGGATCGGAGCCCAGCCATATTTGATAAGATGGAGAAGTGAATTCCACCCTTTGAAGACAAGCAGGAGCATCGCTCTATGGAAGATCATACAGGCTGGAAGAGATTTCTGCAACCATCTTCGGAGAATACAATATGCTACATATGTTATTAAAGATTCTTCATCACTGCAGTGACTGAATCTTATTCTAATTAAAAACGTATCACCATCGATTTAATGAATTTCCGTTGCTGGAAACTTTAGAAACAATATTATAAACATCTTCATGATGAACATCATTCTACATAAAACTATCTGCACCTCTGAAAATTTTTTATTATGTTAATTAAGGCAGAGCTACTAGATTATAAAGTTAAAACTACTGGATATAAATGGCCAACGTAATTCCCAGCAAAAACCTAATTGAATCTGCTTCATTTAAAAATATTTTACTCTTTGAAAGAAAAATATTCCCATCAACACAGCTTACAAATAAATGTGACTATTTTCATCTATTATTTTTACCAATAGTTTTTTAGATATGAGCAAAATTCCCACTAAAATTTGCATTACAGTTTAATTAAACCTATAAATGAACATAGGATGTACTGGCCCGTCTTAAATATAAGTCTTGTGGTCCAGAAGTCTTTTACCCTGATCTTCTTTTATAATTACTGTGAGAAATGTATACTATTTGTAATTGAATTATTTCTAGCATTTTACACTTTTGTAATTGTTGAAGGAGGAGCTTTTTCCCCCATTAGATGCTTAAGTTGACTATTGATGCATAATTGGGAAAGTGTATTTATGCGGGTTCAGACATCTTTCTAAATTCTTTTTGTTCTAATAGCTTTTAATTGATTCTCTTAGGCTTTCGGGGTAGACAGTCATATTAACAGCAGGGAGAGATTGATACTTTTTTTTTTTTCATCAGGTTAGATTGGGGAGAATTGATGGGCTTTTCTTTTTTTTACATTTTGAATTATTATGAATACATAATAGTTGTACATATTTATGGGGTGAATGTGATTTTTTTCCCCAACTTTTATTTTGGATTCAGAAGGTAAATGTGCAGGTTTGTTATATATTGCATGATCCTGACGCCTGGAGTACGAATGATGCAATCACCCAAATACTGAGCATAGTATCCAATAGTTAGTTGTTCAGCCTTTGTTACCACCCCCCACACTCCTCTAGGAGTCCCCAGTTTCTATTGTTTCCATGTTTATGACCACGAGTACACAAAGTTTAGTTCCCATTTATAAGTGAGAACATGTATTAATTCACTTAGGATAATGGCCTACAACTGCATCCATGTTACTGTAAAGGACGTGATCTTTTTTATGGCTGTATAGCATTCCATGATGTATATATACTATATTTTCTGTATCCAGTCCACCACCGATGGGCAACTAGGTTGATTTCATGGCTTTGCTATTGTGAATAGTGCTGCAATGAATGTGCAAATGCATGTGTCTTTTTTGTAGAATGATTTGTTTTCTTTTGGACATATATCCAGTAATAGGATTGCTGGTTCAAGTCGTAGTTCTGTTTTAAGTTCTTTGAGAAATCTCCAAACTGCTTTCCACAGTGGCTGAAATAATTTACAGTCCCACCAAGAGTATATAGGTGTTCCCTTTTCTCCACGGCCTCCCCAGAAGCTGTTATTCTTTTACTTTTTAATAAAAGCCATTCTGCTGGTGGGAGATGGTATCTCATTGTGGTTTTGAATTGTATTTCTCTGATGATTAGTGATGTTGAGCAGTTTTTCGTGTTTTTTGACCACTTGTATGTATTCTTTTGAGAAATGTCTGCTCATGCCTTTCACCCATTTTTCATGGGGTCATTTGGTTTTTGCTTGTTGAGTTGTTTAAATTCCTTACAAAGTCAATATTAGACCTTTGTTAGATGTATAGTTTGTGTCGTACACCAATTCTAAAAACACACATAAACTTTTTTTTTTTCCACTTTAAGCTCAGGGGATTAGTGTGCAGGTTTGTTGCATGGGTAAATTTCATCTCACTGAGGCTTGGTGTACAAATGATCCCCTCACCGTGGTAGTAAGTGGAGTACCCAACAGGCTGCCTTCCAATCAAGGTCCCCCTCTCAGTCTTCCACCACAAGTAGTCCTCAGTGTCATTATTCCCATCTTTGTGTCCAAGTGCATTCAATGTTTAGTCCCCACTTATAAGTGAGACCATGTGGTATTGGTAAAACATTCTTTTTAAAAATATTTGAGACCATGAAAAGAAAATAGAACTGAATAATCAAACATCCCCAATTCCTTATATGATCCCTTCAAAACCCCCAACCAGGGGAATCTTCTCAATATAAACTTTGGAACTTTGTTAATCTCTTACTGCACTCTGGAGGTTTATACTTGTTTTTCTTGTGTCTTGTTTTTCTCCCCCTTCCCACGCTCAGCTCTGCAGCAATAGCTGTCTGTCTTGGTCTCTGTCTTGTCTCATTGTCCTCAAATCAGACATGCAGCTATGGTCCCAACCAATTCCAATTTCCCCCTCAAATCCACAGGATACACCGCGGACCCAGTTTCTACTGTTGAGAACTAACCCCGTTTCGTTTTGGTGAGTCCATCCAATACCTCCACTTGCCCTGTATTTCTCCAACCAGATCCCTGGCCTCTTCCACAGTCCTTAGGTAGATGCTTAAATATTTTTATTCTACCATGGTGGCTCTAGTTTCTCAGGAGGCAGTAAGGTGGCTTTTTAGGATTGGTCTAATCAGATCCTCATTTCTTTTCCCTTCCTAGGTTTTGAAACATGAATCCTTCACTTCTCCTGGCTGACTTTTGCCTGAGATTAGCCTCAGCTACTCTAACAGCTTACATGCACAGTGGAACCAGTGGAAGGCAAAGCACAAGAGATTATATGGCATGGTTGGTGGCACCTGACACCATCCAAAGGGATGCCTGAGAGAATGGTCCTTGATGTTGGGAGATTGTAGCCACAGAGTAGGTATTAGAGGCCAGCTCTTACCAATAACCTAATGCAATAACCTAAGGGCACTGATTATGAGCATGATATGGGCATACCCTCCTGTCATTTCTTGGCTTGGAGAACAGCTCCCAGAGGCGTCAAGCCTTCCCTGGCCATAGTTTTTCTTCCATGTCTGTCTGCAGATTCACTTGGTGAGCATGAGTTGCGTTTTAGGTAGAAATAAAGAGCATCAGTTACATGTTTGCCTCTACAGTGAAGAAGGATAGAGGAGAGCAGTGTGGGAGAAGAACATGAAGATGACTGAGCAGCACAATCAGGAATACAGCCAAGGGAAACAACTTCACAATGACCATGAGTGCCTTTGGAGACATGGTGAGTGTGCTGTGGACTGCTGTGTGGACTCTGTGCTTCCTCTCCTTGGTTCTTTACTAAAATAATCTCTTACTTTTCAACATTTTATTTCCTTTTCCTTGAAGACCAGTGAAGAATTCAGGCAGGTGGTGAATGGCTTCAAATACCAGAAGCACAGGAAGGGGAAAGTGTTTCAGGAACCTCTGTTTCATGATATCCCCAAATCTGTGGATTGGAGAGAGAAAGGCTATGTGACTCCTGTGAAGGATCAGGTAAGATAGTGTCAGATTCAGACCTCCCATCTCCCCAGGAAAGCCACAAAGTGATCGACCTCTTTGCTTTAGTGGCGTGTAGAACAACTTGCTGTTCATAGTATTCAGATATATGAGCTGTTGCCAAAGTTTTGCTGTTTGCTTTGTGAATGACAGCTTTTTTCTTCTTTTTTTCCGGGTAAGTGTGCATCTTCTTATGCTTTTAGTGCAGCCGGGGCTCTGGAAGGACAGGTGTTCGGAAAACTGAGAAACTAGTTTTACTGAGTGTGCAGACCTGGTGGACTGCTCTAGGTTTCAAGGCAATGTTGGCTGCATTTTTGCAGAACCATTATTTTGCTTCCAGTATGTTGCCGACAATGGAGGCCTGGACTCTAAGGAATCCTATCCATATGAAAGAAAGGTCAGTGGAGTTCTTTGTCTTGCTGTCATTCCAACTCTGCTTTTGGAAAGTGGAGCACTTTCAGAGATAACGACACTTTTTTCAGAACTCACATTTGAGATGGTGGAATCTATATCTGCAAACGGTCAGTGCTGTCATTATAAATTATTAGCCTTTGCACAGTTCTATGATTATGTGGTTAACATACAGCTGTTCTTGCTATATGTCAGCAAGAACATATAACATAGAGAATAGCCAAACATAATAACATTGAGAATATACAAACTATTTTACATATAATACACATTTCTCCATTGTGAAAAAATTTCTTGTGGATCATAAGCCTAAGGTTCTGTTCAAGAGACTTGAGCTAATGTTTAGTTTCAAGTCAACTAACAGCACTTCATTTCCTGGGAAATCCTAAACTGCAAAGTGCTGAGCGTTGTGGTTCTAACTCATGTTGTCCAGAGGGAGGATGGTGGTAATCAAGTCTCTTCCCCCCTTACTTTTAAAAGGAAAAAGCCTGTAGGTACAATCCTAAGTATTCTACTACTAATGACACTGGGTACATGCAAATACTCCCTATGGAAGAGAAGGCCCTAATGAAGGCTGTGGCAACTGTGGGACCCATCTCTGCTGTTATTTACGGACTTCTTGATTCCTACTGGTCCTATGAAAAAAGAAGGTAAGAGTTTTCGTTTGTAGACGTTGAGGAAGAAAAATTGAAAACCACATGACATACAAGCAGAATGGACTATTTGGTACAAAACATTCAATGTAAATATTTGGGTTCGTAGATTTCACATAGTTTATTTTATACATGCAATCTTTCTTTCTTTCTCTCTCTTTCTCTCTCTCCTTCTTTTCTTTCCTTTCTTTCTCCTTCCTTCCTTCCTTGCTTCCTTCTCTTTCTCTCTCTTTCTTTCTTTCTTTCTTTCTTTCTCTTTCTTTCTTTCTTTCTTTCTTTCTTTCTTTCTTTCTTTCTTTCTTTCTTTCTTTCTCTCTCCCCTTCCTTCCTTCCTTCCCTCCCTCCCTCCCTCTCCCTTTCTCTCGTGCGCTCGCTTTCTTTCTTTCTTTCTTTCTTTCTTTCTTCCTTCCTTCCTTCCTTCCTTCCTTCCTTCCTTCCTTCCTTCCTTCCTTCCTTCCTTCCTTCCTTCCTTCCTTCCTTTCTTTCTTTCTTTCTTTCTTTCTTTCTTTCTTTCTTTCTTTCTTTCCTTTCTTTCTTTCCTTTCTTTCTTTCTTTCAGATGAGGTCTCGCTCTTGTCTCCCAGGCTGGAGCGCAATGGCACAATCTCAGCTCACTGCAACCTCCGCCTCCTGGGTTCAAGCGATTCTCCTGCCTCAGCCTCCTGAGTAGCTGGGATTACAGGTGCCCACCACCACGCCCGGCTAAGTACTTGCATTCATGGGGTTATGCTTAATGTGCCCATGAATGTACATACTTCATAACTCTTTATAAATTGTTACTTATGGCTTGGCTCACACCTGTAATCCCAGTGCTTTGGAGACAGAAAGGCTTTGTGACTCCTGGGAAGGATCAGGTAAGATAGTGTCAGATTCAGACCTCCCATCTCCCCAGGAAAGCCAAGAGGTGATTGACCTCTTTGCTTTAGTGGTGTGTAGAACAACTTGCAGTTCATAGTATCCAGATATATGAACTGTTGTCAAAGTTTTACTGTTTGCGGGTGGATCACCTGAGGTCAGGAGTTCAAGACCAGCCTGGCCAACATGGCGAAGCCCCATCTCTATTAAAAATACAAAACTTAGCCAGGTGTGGTGGCAAGTGCCTGTAATCCCAGCTACTCAGGAGTCTGAGACACGAGAATCACTTGAACCCAGGAGGCAGAGGTTGCAGTGAGCCGAGATCGAGTAACTGTACTTTAGCTTGGGTGACAGAGTGAGACTCCACCTCAAAACAAAACAAAACAAAAATCATAATTCGTATATTTAAAGACTTTTTTCGTGTTTATGCTTAAGTCTTTATTGGGCATCTCCTATGAGATGGTGCTGTGATGGCCTTGAGGACATACAAATGAAGCATATACTCAGGGCTTCTTCCTCTGGAGCTCCTATTCCCACGTAAACAAGCAAATCAAAACCTGGCACAAATCCACGGGCAAGTGCAGCACTGCGCAGGCTCTAAAGGGAGCCGGGGACAGTCAGGGCACACACTAGGAAGGTGCTTCCCTCTAGGGGTCAGGGCCGGTCTAAGCAAGTAGCATCTGATCTCGATTTCAATAGTCCATAGCTGTCGTATGTTGGACAGGGCATGAGGGGGCAGTTTCTCTTTGTGCAGTATTATTTCAATTTTTGAGTAACGAGCATTCATTATTTTCATGAGATAACAGATTCAGAAAGTATGTAGTTCAAGAAAAAAGTTAAAGAATTGATAGAGGAGAAGAAGGAGGAGGAAGAGGGGGAGAAACAGAGGGTCCTCAGATAACTTGATAAAGGCGAGTCTCTCATTTGAGGACTGATATTCCTGAGATCTGTGCAGACGCTGCTCAGCGGGTCCATCACACAGCACAGGCCTGAGGAAGCACCACTGCCCAGCTGGACTCCAGGGCACTCCACCCTCATCTCAGTCACACAGAACCTCTCTGAGGATGGTGGCTGTTGGCTCCAACTTACCATTCCCAGCCAAGAGAAACAGGGAGGGGGCTTTGCTAAGGGCTAAAGGAGGGATGGACAATGAGGAGATAAACCAGGACAGTGTTGTGATGAGACTGCTTTGGTGAGGATGCAGAGCAGTGACTCTGCTCAGAACTCCGGAACACTTGCTCCCTTCCGCTGCCCCACTCCCCACGACCACGCACACTCCCCTCACCCCAACCCGGGCAGTATGTTGAGCTCTTAACAGACGTGCTCTTTCCCTGGCGCTTTATATTCTTTCCTCTTCAGTCACATTCAAGAGCAGCACAAACTGCGAATCACCGAGCACTCAGGGGTGTCCAATATAGGTAAAAAACAAGACCAAATTCTTGGCTTTGTGTCTGTAATTCTGAAAAAAGATTCCAGCAGCGACTTCCTGTTTCCATTACAGCATGGAAGGAGTTTGGAAGTTGTAAACATCTACTAACAAATAAAAACCTGAATAAATTTTAAAATCAACAACTCTTCTTAGAACCCTAAGACAAGCGAAGTCATGAAGCAGACCGCTGCCCTAATACCTGGAGAGAGAAAGGAATACCGAGAATCACGGGGAATATCGCAACTCACGGGGGCGGAGACCGTGGCCAGGGGCCAGGGGCCTTTGCAGGAACAGCGCCTGGTAAGAAAAACCAAGCTGTAACTGACAAACTGCCAGAGGCAGGGTGTGGACAAATCTCAGCATTAAAACTCAACCCTGGGTTCGATCCTGGCTTTGGTCCTGGGGGTGCCCTCAGGTTGCATAGCTTCAGTAGCTCCACCAGGCTCTCAAAGTGAAAACCTGAGAATTCCCTTATGATTCCTGCTGGGGACGGAAAAAGTAACAATTTTGGAATCCGCCAGAGCGTTCTGTTCTTCTTAATAAGGCCTACACTCAAGAGACACTGTTTTACCAAACTCTAACCTATTTGGGTTTTATCAAAGCTTAACCGACCTGAGGGGGGAAATACCCAACTCCAGCCTGCTTTAGCCTTCCAGGTGGAGAAGGGTAGCACCCAACAACAGCCCACTTTGGCCACTCTCTTCTGTCTAAGGAGGGAAAAACTGAGAGGCCCTTGTGAATTCCATAGTGCAGGGACACGGACTTGTTAACAAACTGCAACTCACAGGACTAAGGAGTGCTTCTCCTCCCTCTAAACCACACCACCACTTTCCTAAAGGGTCATTTATCAGAGCTCCTTTCACCGTACCTCAAGTTCCTCTTTCAAAAGAAAATTACAAGGCATTCTAAAAGGCCAAAAGTGAGGCAGGAAAGTAGGGTCTGGAGGCAGAAAACATAAGGCCGATTCACACTTCAGCTATGACAGGAAATATCCTCTCCATAGGGTATAGATCAAGTAAATGACTTTGTAACTTTACTTCATCCTCTCCATTTGCACAGGGCATATGCCAAGTAACCAATGGAATCCTCTAGAGGGTATTCAAACTCCCCAAAATCTGTAACAGGGCCTTTGAGCCACTATGCTCAGGCCTGCTCCCACACTGTGGAGTGTACTATTATTTTCAATAAAACCCTTCATTCCTTCCTTGCTTCGTTTGTGGGTTTTGTCCAATTCTTTGTTGAAGACACCAAGAACCTAGACATCCTCCACCATTAACAAAAGCACAACTTGAAGAGACAGAACAAGCCTCAGAACAAGAATCAGATATGTCATGGGTGTCAGAACGATCAAACCAGGAACTTAAAATAGCTATGATTGCTATGCTAAGGGATAATGGAAAAATTAACAAGTGAGAACACATGGAGAATGTAGAAAGAGAGATGAAAATTCTAAGAAAGAATGAAAAAGAAATAGCCTCTCAAATTGTAGGGTAAATTTGTTCTCTGAAGCTGCCTTATCTGCCTAAAGTCCGGACCTACCAAAGAGGAAAATAATTACCTTTGTTTCCCTCTCCGAGCTTTCATTAACTGAGCTCATGTTAAGAGGAAAGAAACTGAAGTCTGTCGACAAACCTGGACGGAGTTTTGTCACAAACCACTGTCTGCCCTGCGGGCCCAACAGACTTTGTCCCAGACCACTGTATGTTCTTGAAGCCCATCGAACTCTCCCTGGCCATCGTTTATTGCCCCTCAGCAGAAATCCTCTTCTGCCGCCTCCCATAACCTGTTTTTCCAGGATCCAGGCCCTGACTTTGTAACCTCAAGAGAGCATATAAGCTTCTGCATCCCACTGGGGAGTTGCGTCTTCATTCTGAAGTCTCCGCGTATACATGTTAAACAAATTTGAATGCCTTTTCTCTAATTAATCTAACTAATTAAACTAATTAATGCCTTGTGTGAGTTGACTTTTTAGTGAAGCTTGGAAGGGTGAAGGAAAAGTTTTCCCTTTACTCCTACACTGGTATTATTCATCTTAAAGATGTTTTGGAAGATTAGTGTGCCCCGGTATCACTGAAACACTCTTTTTGAGATCATATTTTAAGATATGTCACCGAAGATTTTAGATAGAATGGTCAGAAAACACAGGAAAGTAACAGGGCATGTGACAAGCCCTTGAGACCTGGCTGGGGGTGGCCGGGGGGGGAGGCGGGGGAGGTGGGGCGGGGTTAGGGGGAGGGTGGGGGCGCTGTTCACCTGAGGTCTTAAAGCAGAGATGGACAGATTAGGGATGCAGGGCCATAAATGGGACCTGGAGCCATGTCAACACACTGCCTGTGGTGAGCACTCTTCTATGCTTTGATGTAGGATTAAGGAACTTCTATAGTTCTATGCCCTTGGGGTTTGTCAGCCAAACCAGTTCCCACGATCATTGCTTACTCTCTTGTTGTTTCTGTGCGTTGAGCTCCATATATGTGGGGACACACTGAATTAGGTCAATGGTGGGCATAATCTCTGGCTAAAATGTAAGCTTGCCAACCAGTGGCCCATCTAGGAAACTTTTGTTCTTCCCCTTCTCTTGCATATTCTCAGAAATGTAAAAAGCACATCAAAAATCACTTTCTTGGACTGACCATTGTGAGTGAACATTTGCCCTCAAACTCCAGTCTCTATGTCCTCACCTGTTCATAATTTGATGAAAAGCCATTGATTTGTTATACAAATGCAGACTCTGTAAATGTTTACCAGATAGAGCAATTAACCCACTAGCTCTTTGGTTTATAACCAATAATGTCCCCCATTCTCTCCACCTCCCCCTAGAGCAGTAAGCCTGCTGTTGCGGTGGCTTGGCTTCCTCCCATTAGTGCTTCCAATGAGTAACTTGCTCGTGGCTGTTTTCAACCATTCTCAGAGGACCTTACCCTTTGCCCTTCCAGCAGTTTTGTCTGTTGCTTCTCAATAATTTTTACATAAAAAATCAAATAAAACAAGCATTATAAAAAACAAAAATATAGATAAACAAGAAAAACAGGTGGGGATGAACCCCCAAAGACTCACCCAAAATCTCACTGTACCTGTTTTTGGCTTCTTGAAACCAGTGGCCAACTGGGAACACACTGCTCACTTACGTGCCAAACACCGCATTTACCTTGTCATGTATTATGGCATTTGATCATCAGGATAACCCTCATCCCCATTTTACAGATGAGTACGCTGAGGTTAGAGAGGTTACGGAGCTTGCCCAAGGGCACAGGGCTAGTCAGTGAGGAAGCCAGGATTTGATCTCAGGAGGTAGAACTCCGGACAAACCGGAATGCAGTGCTGCAGGGGTGTATGGAACCTGGTACTGAGGGCTGGTAATCACTAGGATTTTGCAGGAGCACCACAGGGAATGATTTATGCAAAACACAACCTTCTCCACAGTTCACAGGAGCAGCAACCAAGACACCACACCCCTTCCAAGGGACCCAGTTGGGAGCTCATTCCGCAACACGCAGTTCCCAACTCTCACCTGCTTCCATTCAAAACTTCCTCAAAAGCACTTCCTGTTTTCTGTGACTCTCCATTGAGTTTTACCCAATGAATGAGAGCCCCTTTACATGATTAGGCCCAGAAAGGCATTTAAAATGTAATAGTAGTCATGTCCCACTCCCCCTTAAGCCAAATAATTATCTCTTGAAGACACTTGCTCTGCAGGCTCTAAATTAACTGATGCCAAGTAGCCATAAAACGCCACACGCTCTATAGTTCCGCAATGTGTAGCCAGTCACTAACCAGTGTTACTTCTGTAAACCAATGAGAATTCCTGACGAACAACTTTTGTAATTGCTCACTCTCCTGATTAAACCTTTTGTTTTTCTTTAAAAACTCAGGCCTCTCTTTTGTTCTCTTGAGCACTCCCCAAAGAAACTTGGAAGTGTGTTCCTGGCTGGAGTCCTCAACCTTTCTTTAACTAGATTCTGGCTTTTCGATTATTTCAGGTTGGTAGGAACCACCAGCCACCCCTTTCTCTAGCAGAAGATTTCCCCACATCTGAGTTATTTCACCTGGAGCAGGTGCTGGAGCAGGTGGGATGGAAGGGAGAGGAGAGTATCAGATTCTGACCCCTGCCCTGTAACTGCAGACCTGTGGTGTATATAATGCAAGGGGAGTGATGCATTTTTTAAAAATCTTTTTTGTGTTCTCTTTACAGGGACATTTCCCCTCTATCGCCAGGGGTATTGTTATCTCACAGACTATGGATTTTAACAACAGGAATGCAAAGAAAAAAAAGAATCGGTGTTCAGCCTTAGACCACCCGAACAGAATTTCTGAGTTGACAATGGTCCAGAAAGTGAAGACTGAAGAGAGAGGAAAAGGTTTTTAAATTGCAGGACCCGATCTAAAAAGCTACTGTATGAACCTAGAGCAGTGGTCCCCAACCTTTTTGGCACCAGGGACTGGTTTTGTGGAAGACGTTTTTTCCGCAGACTGGGGGGATGGTTTCAGGATGAAACTGTTCCACCTCAGATCATCAGGCATTACTGAGATTCTCCTAAGGAATGCAAAACCTAGATCCCTCCAATGCGCAGTTCACAATAGAGTTCATGCTCCTATGAGAACCTAATGCTGCAGCTGGTGTGACAGGAGGTGGAGCTAAAGCAGTCATGCTTGCTTGTCCGCCAGGCACCTCCTGCTGCGTGGCCCAGTTCCTAACAGACCATGGACCAGTAGGGGTCCACGGCCCGAGGGCTGGGGACCTTTGACTTAGAGGACAATGTCATCAAGGAATTAATTGTCCATGGCTTGGTGGAGTTGGAGGAAGAAAGAAGTGTCTTCCACAATCACCTGTAAAATGGGGCATAGAAGAGCCCTCATCTCCTAGGGCAGTGGTTCTCCAAGGTGGTTCTCTGATCAGTAGCACCTGCACTATTTTGGAATTTGTTTGAAAAGCAAATTATGGAACCCTGTCTCAGACCTACTGAATGAAAAACTCACAGAATGGGCCCTGCAATCCGAGTCTTCAGGAACCTCCGGGTGATTCTATTATAGCTTTTCTATTGTTATAATTTTTAATTTTTATTTCTACTTTTTAAGCTTTTTCGTTACAAACTGAGACACAAATGCACATTAGCCTGGGCTTATACAGGGGTAGGGTCATCCGTATTACCGTCTTCCACCTGCACATCTTATTGAACTGAAGGGCTTCAGGGGCAGTAACACGCAGGGAGCTGTCATCTCCTGTGATAATAATGCCTTCTTCTGGAATCTCTCCTGAAGGAACTGCCTCAGGTGGTTTTATATCTAAAATTTTCTTTTTACAGGCAGGCGTACACTCTAAAATAAGAATAAAAAGTCTGATACAGTAAATACATAAACCAATAGCATAGTTGTGCATTATCATTATCAAGTATTATATAATGTACACAATTGTATGTGCTAGACTTTTATATGACTGGCAGCACAGTAGGTTTGTTTACACCAGCATCACCACAAATACGTAAGCAGCACTAAACGTTTCCACAGGTATGATGCCAGTAGGTGATAGGCAGTTTTCAGCTTCGTTATAATCTTATGTGACCACTATTGGCCATGATATATGTGGTCTGTCCTTGACTGACATGTCATTATGCAGTTCTTGCCTGTATATAGCGTTATTTTGTTGAGATATACTTTACGTAACATAAAACTCATCATCTTAAAGTATTTGGTGGTTTTTAGTGTATTCATTATCTTAAGCAACTATTACCACATCTAACTCCAGAACATTTTCCTCACCCCAAAAATAAGTCCTGTATTTATTAATCAGTGTCTGAGTCTGTTTTCTGTTGCTTACAGCAGAATATCTGACACTGGGTCATTCCTAACGAAACAAAATTTATTTCTTACAGCTCTGGAGACTGGAAAGTCCAAGGTCACAAGAGGTGCATCTGGTGAGAGCCTTCTTGCTGGTGGGGACTCTCTGCAGAGTCCCGAGGTGGCACAGGTCATCACATGGTGAAGGGGCTGAGTGTGCTAACATGCTAGCTCAACTCTGTCTTTCCCTTCTTATTAACATACCAGTTTCATTCCCATGATAACCCATTATTCTATTAACCCACGAATGGATTAATCCATTCTTGAGGACAGAGCCCTCATGCTCCTATCATCCCTAAAATGGCCCGTCTTTCAGTGCTGCCATATGGGGGATTAAATTTCAACATGAATTTAGGAGAAAAAATTCAAACCATAGCCCACAGTTAGTTCCAATTCCCTCTACCTTCATTTGCATAATCTATTTTCTGCTTCTATAGATTTCTCTATTCTGGGCCTTTCACGTAAACAGAATCATAAAATATGGGATCTTTTGTGTCTGGCTGCTTTTATGTAGCATCGTGTTTTCAGGGCTTGTTCATATTATATATGTATCAGTGCTTCATTCCTGGCTGAAAATACTGCATGGCATGAATACACTGTATGTATTCCATTGTATGAATATTAATCCATTCATCAATTGATGAACATTTTATTGCTTTCACTTTTCTGGCTATAATGAATAATGTGCTAGGAACAACTGTGCATACATTTTTGCATTAGCATATGCTTATCAATTTCTTGGGTATAGTCATAGAAGGGGAATTGGTATATGTGTAACTTTTGAAGAAACTACCAGATTGCTATCCACAGTGGCTATGCCATTTTACCTTCCCACGTAACTGATGAAAGGCAAGAAAATTGGATACTTGTCTGAACTTTCATTTCTATTTTACTTCTTTGGTTTTTCTTTTGGATTGTAGAAGTGAAAATTATGTATGCCTTGTTTCTAATTTATTATTTTGATTGAGATGGATAAGATAGTGAAAAATAATATTTTATTGGAAATACTAAGCTTTGATAACTAAAATTACAGAATATTTGAAAGCTTCTATTTTAAAACCTTTCTATATTACAGTCCTGTCTGCATTAAAAGATTCAGTGGAAAAATGAGAAACCAATAGAAGCAACATCAGTATACTCTGATCCAATGTACTGTCCAATTTATATTGGCTTTGGAATGTAGATAATTTCATCCTCATCTTTGGTAAGCATAAACTTTTGGCTAATGACATACCGTCTCCAAGCCTCGGTTTTGTCTACTATAAAATGTAAATAATTCCAGTGGCCTCATAAGGTTGTGTTAAGAATTAATTGAGATAATATGTGTATTAATATACCAGTCATATCCATGAATCTTCTCTCAGAAATGGACATATTCTTGAGAAATGACATTAAATCCAAAGGCACACAAATACTGCAACAAATGCTGTTGACGTTGAGATACTGTATATTGACCATGTTTATTGTTTCACCATTCCTACTCATCTAAAATCCTACTGTAATGCACTAGGGAGGTGTTTAACTCGATTCAGGGAAATATCCACAAATATCATAAACCAAAAGAGCTGATTCCCTCTCATTCAGGAAGGTCCCCTGCCAGGTTTCTTCCATTTCTTAACTCCATTGTCCTCAAAAGCTTTCTTATCTGGGAATTCTACATGGAACCATGAATGAATTTGAAGTCTTGCGAGAAGGGTAATAGAACTGTCAAATATTCTCCCAATTCCACTAGAGAAGAGAGGGTAGGAGTGAGGCAGAGGGTCTTGATCAGTTTAGGCCTGATTCATTTGACACTGGCAGAGGAGACCAGGTTTTCAATGATTAAGCCTTGCCCTAACCGCTAGCCCTTAGCCAGAGCCGTGGAACTGGGTGTTGACCCCATTTCCTCCTTTGCAGTCTCCACTCTGTTCCACCCAGGAATAGGGGATGAAATGCTGGGGTGAAAAGGGCAGGGAATTTGTGATCATGGCAGCACCATGGCTGAATTCAGGCAACAGTGTTTTTTCATTCATTCATTCTGAAAAATGTTATTGAGTCTCTTTAAGTCAGGTCTTGTGCTGAGGAATCAATGATGAACCAACACTGAGACATTCCCTGTGCTGGGGGAGCTTACAGTCAAATTGGGCGGTAAGTGGGAATTAATTTCTCCTTTGAATGACGTATAAACTTTGCACCTCCTTTCCTCCCCATTGAACGAACGTTCTGGGCAGTTTTTTCATTTGTGGGTCCCTGAGTGGTGAGGTTTCCATGTCGCCATTCCATCCCCCTAATAGAGGGAATCTGAGAAAGTGTGGCTACCTCCTCTTCTCTAGATTTCATAAGAAAAAAGAAGTCTTGGAAGACTTTACATAAAAGTTCACATATTGTCTCAAAAGACATTTGACCAGGGCTACCTGGTGCCCTTCATCATTGATGGAATGTGCCTCACTGACTCAGGGGTTTCTGTCCTAATCAGGAGGGGCCACCATCTGTCATCTGGCTCTGCTCTAGCTCACCCTGTGGTAACCTGGGTCCGGTTTCCATTTCCAAGAAGTTACATCACTGCACTGTGGAACTGCAGGCGCCAGCACAATGAGTCCTGATGGAGAGCTCCAAATCAAGGGCTGATGTTCCCACTCAGGGAGAACAGGTCACCACAAGAATGGTGCAGCTATTAGAAATCTGCAGCTTTTGAAGTGTCAATTCAAACACTATCACCACTTTAGTGTTCTTTCTCAGGAAGCACAACATCCATGTTAACAGAATGAGTGAAGAATCCATCTTCTGTCTGCCATCAAAAGTTACAGCAAAATGTCTAGGATCATAAGTGGCATCAAGGAATATAAACTCTTCTATTTTATTTATTTACTTGTATTTTTTGAATTATGGTTTTGCTCTTTCATTCAAGCTGGAATGCAGTGGTGCAACCATGGCTCACCACAGACTCAAACTCCTGGCCTCATGTGATCTTCCCACCTTAGCCTCCCAAAGTGCTTGGATTATAGGAGTGAGCTACTGCAAAACTCTTCTATTTTAGATCTAAATACCGTACCATGGACATCTTTCTTTGTCAATACATTTAGAGTTTCCATTGTTGACCCTATTGTAAATCATTTAACAATCTCCTTTTCTCTTATTGATGAGTATTTCAACTTTTTTATGTTTCATGTACAAATAATACTGTACTTTATATCTTTGCATGTGTATCTTTATAGAGATGTGCAAATAGTACTATAAAACTAATTTTTTGAAAATGCATCTACTTGCTGAAAAAATGTGATTTCATTGTGTGCTCCTACCTGTAGTGAATTAGCATGTGCATTTCTTCACAACTTACTAATTAACTCATTTTATAGGCAAAATGTGATCTAATTTGTTGCTGTAATTTCCATGTCCTTTGCAGGGAGAGTTCTAATTTCAACTTTATTATTATCATTAATTCAAGATATTATTATTTCTCCACCACATTAATCATCATTATGATCATTACCACAAATAATAGATGCTAACAATAGTCACCCTGCATTAAGAACAGCCTACATTAAGAACCTACATCCCATGCACTTTCCACACAGACTTGATTTGATTCCATTCACTCCTCACAACAACCATCAGAAGAAAGAATCATGAAGCAATTGTATAATTGAAACACAAAAGGAAAGTTACTTGTGTGCGCTTGGTCAAGTAATTTGAACAGTCTGTGCTTCTGATCTTCTAATAGAAAAATATAAATAATAGTATATTCATTATCTACTACATGGGGATGTGTCAGAAATTAAAGTACTGTGTATCTGCAAGGCATTTTATGCCACCTGTGAATTGTTCATTGATTATATAGTGTGTCTTATGTTTCAGTGCGCTGGGAAGGATGGATTATAAGGGAAAGACTGAGAAAATGCAGAATTTGGTGCAGGGTTTCCAGTGGAAAAGACATCTTGTTTCCCAAACAACAATGGTCACACACTGAAGACGGACAACCTGCCTATTAACTGGAGAACCCTACTGAAATCTTAGAGGAAGCCTGAGATTTTCCTCGCACAGGTGTTTACTATTCAAGTTGGCACAAATGGGTTTTGTTAAAACCCATTTTCTTTCTATTCTGCCTCTATCTGGTGCAAGATAGAATTGAAGAGGATATAAAGCAGCAAGGTGCAATTTGAAATCAGAATGGCAACAATGGAAGAAAATGGTCTTGGTTCAACCCAATGCTCACCTGAAATCACTTTTATTAAGGATGACCAACTGGAACAAAATTGTATATTAGTCTTCTCATGATAATTTCAAGTGTGTTTTGATTTGAGAATTTCTTTATGAAAGTCTTCAAAAATCCCATCTCTTAATCCATGGGATTTTCTCTGGAGTCTGAAAATTCCCCAGATCTTTGGAGACTTGATGGTTGTTCACTGGTCAAGGGCTCTATAAAAGTTTTCTGGGGAGCTTGACTCAGTGGTCAACAAAGGCCCTTGCAAGTCTTCAGTCTGATTCTGGGATCCCCAAGGAGACCTGGAGCCTTTCTCAACATCTTTTGATTGGAAAGAGCATGTGCTTCATCCTCTGTTGCAACAGAAATAGCCATTGTGAAGCTCCATGGTGAGGTGCAATGAGTTTATTCGACCATGTGTGGGCTGGATAGGCTCAGATTTACAGGTATGTTTGAGCTCTGTTTCATAGTCAAATGTACAGATCTAACAGGTGACTGGATCAGTTGTACTCTTCATCTTCCTTGTATTCTGGGAAGCATGAAGTGCAGTATCATCTTATCGAGGATGTTCTGCACATGCTAAGTGGTAGGGACGAGGATCACAATGAAGACAACTGGCCCCATGACATGAGGAATTATCTGGCTGGAGAGGCCCAGGTGTAGCAGTTATGGGATGTTACTTCACCAAACAGGTGATGTTTCACACCTCAGGGTAACAGAACATTTTGCCTGTCAGTGCCTAGCCACTGTTCACAATCAGAGCCAAAAAGGCTTCTCTGAAATGGAAGAAACTTTTGGGAAACATGGCCCCTGTAGGCAGACACTTCATGTTAGAGACACAGCTGCTTGCCTTGGTTTAGGCTGCTACCAAAACTCCCTCCATGTTGGTAATCAAAGCAAAACAGAGATGGAGCCAGAGCCTGAATCAGATCCTAAAACAAACAAACTAATTCACAAGAGTCTCAGCACTTCAGTGGTATTGTTCCCACCCTCCTGTGGAAAGGTCTGGACATTTTAACATAAACTGGCTGTGGAGTAGGCAAGAGTGCTGGTTAGCTTTTCATTGATTGATACGGCATTGCTGACATTTGACTACTTGTCACCTTCAAAATAGCCATTTCAAGTCATTCAGTGTAATACTAGGTTTAAGTTTCATTTTACTCCGAATGTGTCTATATGCACATAGATAAATGCTAAAACAAAAACAAGCAAATTCCTAATATTTCCTTCCTGGAAAACTCATCATTACTCTTTTGTAACCTTTCATTTTCAGTCTAGGTGAGGAAAAAATGAGCACTTTATGAGCTTTCTGAAAATTAAGATTTATTTTGAAATGTCAACATTAACATAAAAGGCTAACTTAAAACAAGAAAAAAATTAGTTAAAAATTAGAATTTTGGACATAAGGGATTTTTTTTTCTATAGAAGCCAAAATCTGACACTTACATATATTTCTCTGGGCAACCAGACTCTACTGTTTCAGATCAGGGTGTAGCTGGCGGCCAAATCTGCTCCATGGATAGGTGCACCATTGTGACCACCTTTTGGAATCT
The DNA here is from genome assembly GCF_049350105.2 of Macaca mulatta. Taxonomy (NCBI): domain Eukaryota; kingdom Metazoa; phylum Chordata; class Mammalia; order Primates; family Cercopithecidae; genus Macaca; species Macaca mulatta. The sequence goes on from NC_133420.1 coordinate 118,528,473, forward strand.
GATGTTTTTTTTTTTTTTGGAGTAAGGAGTGTACCCTTCAGTTAGCAAGGGTACACTCACTGCCTCTCCAGACCCCCGTCAGCATTCATGGGTGCTTTCCTGCAGCCCCTAGCCCCCCCCACCACCATTTCCATTTTCCACCTCTGTCTTAGATGACACTGATGTCTCAGGGCTCCTCCTGTGATGTGATGAAATCTTCTGAGTCAAGGACTGAGGAGGGGAAGCCATGCTCCCTCCATGGAGTCCAGCTAGGGCCTTCTTTGTTCTCATATGTGAGCATCAAGAGAGGCACACCAGGAGCAGAAGCTGAGCCCTCTTAGGGCCCATGAGATGCAAGGCAAGTCAAGATCTCTTTCTATCTCAAACCGTTGACTTTTTCAAAAGTGTAGAAGTTGCTGATATTTAGGGTTGGTGAGAGTGTGCAGGAATGGGTCCTCTTGTTTACTGTTATAAAGGGATGCGATATTCTTGTCCTTGGACTTGGAATTGCTCATTATTTTTAAGGGAAACATTCCCAGCCCTAGCAAATCCATTTCCATCTCATAAAAATAGTCATAGAAGTATAAATATTAAATACATCACATATTTACAGATTTTTAAATAAATCCAAGTGTTTATCAATAGGGAAAATTTAATTATGATTCCATCAGTATAAACATGGAAATGTATCCTTCATATACCACTGAGAGCAAAAAGCAAATTCCAGAACAATGTGCATAGTATGATCCCATTAAAAGCCAAAATAGGATAAAATAACTATGTCTATGTATTTTAATAGGTGAACATAGGTTTATATACAGAGAAAGCCCAGAGGCATATGTATTAAAATAGTAACCATTATCTTTCCAATGGGAAGGAATGGGAACAGTGTTGGAAACACTGACTTTTACTTTATGTTTTATTTTGTGAATCAGTTTTTTTATTTGAGCAAAAATTTTTTATAATAGAAAATAAAGTCACATAATTTAAACCCCTATCTCCCAAATACAGGAAGGTGGACAGTAAAAACTTTTTATCCACTTCAGTCCCCAGCCCACCCATACAACATCTATTGTTAGTTTTTTTATTATTGTTATTTGTGTGTGTGTCTGTGTGTGTGTGAGAGAGACATGGAGGCTTGCTCTCGTTGCCCAGGTTGGAGTGCAATGGAGTGATCTCGGCTCACTGCAACCTCCACCTTTGGGGCTCAAGTGATTCTCCTGCCTCAGCCTCCTGAGTAGCTGGGATTACAGTGCCCACCACCACACCTGGCCAATTTTTTGTATTTTTAGTACAGACGGGGTTTCACCATGTTGGCCAGGTTGGTCTCAAACTCCTGACCTCAGATGATCTGCCCGCCTTGGCCTCTCAAAGTGCTGGGATCTATTGTTAGCTTCTTAGTGTCCTTCTAGAATTTATTTATGCACCTGAGGACAAATACAGATATGCTTTCTTGTTCTCTCTTTTTCTTTTCCACAAAAAGTAGTACATTGCTTGCTGGCTGACATTTTATTTTTTCCTTCATATATGTTACTTTTTTCTTGTTTGGAAAATTTTTTTTTACAGTGGTCTCTATTTCTTTAAAATTAAAATAAATGAGAAGTGTTGGATCTTAGGTGGGAAAGAGTTGCAGCTGTAGGGAGAGGCTACTCCACTTTCACAAATGTGATTGGGCCACATCCAGCAGTTGGGAAGCCAAGCAATATTTCAAAAGTTGAAACAAAAATAGTTATTCAAGCTGAGAAGGACATACCAGTAGATAATGAATTTGCTCTCTGTGTATTGATTTTGCCCTACTTAGAAACATCATTCCCCACCTCCAGGCAGCTGGTCCTGCCTCCTTTTCCTGAAACACCTTTGTCAAAGCTCTCCCGTGCTCTGTCTTCACATCTGCCCTTAATCACCGCAGGCACCCAGAGCACAGGGACAGGGCAGGGGAGGATGTGGCAGAGGCAGCGTTGGGAGGGACCAGCCATTCCTTGGTTTCCAGCTGTGGGGTCTCGGGCAGGTTGCACACCTCCCCTTAGCCTGTTTCATCCCTCCGGAAATGGGGATAACATTTCCTCACAGGATCGTTGTGAAGAATAAATGAGATATATAAACATTTGCATGTAGTAGGGCTAACTTTTTTTTTTTTTTTTTTTTTGAGACGGAGTCTCGCTCTGTCACCACCCAGGCTGGAGTGCGGTGGTGCGATCTCAGTTCACTGCAACCTCCGCCTCCCAGGTTCAAGTGATTCTCCTGCCTCCGCCTCCTGAGTAGCTGGGACTACAGGTGCATGCCACCATGCCCAGCTAATTTTTGTATTTTCACCATGCCCAGCTAATTTTTGTATTTTCAGTAGAGATGGGTTTCACCATGTTGCCCAGGATGGTCTCCCTCTTCTGACCTCGTGATCCACCTGCCTCGGTCTCCCAAAGTGCTGAGATTACAGTCGTGAGCCACCACGCCTGGCCAGTAGGGCTAATCTTATACCATTTTATTATGGGGTCAAAGACAGAATCTTTCCAGAGGTCTTGGTTATTTAAGAAAATATTTATTCAAGGATTTGATGCACAGGTAACCTCACTTATTTCTTTCTTCCCGTGAGCCAGGTTACCAAATTGTTGAAATTAATTACGTTATTATGGTGGGTAAGCATATATGTTAAAAGCAAAGATACAGTTCCTTATATTATTGGATTATGCTCCCAAACTTATCAAATTAGGTATACATGTCTTGAGACTGTTTCAATAAGACCTAAAATATAACCCATTGTATTCTGTGCTTGACCTGTCATAATAGAGATATAGGGAATGCAAATTTGTACACACATAATGGAAAAATAGTGTGGAAGTTCCTCAAAAAATAGAACTACTGAATGATGCAGAGGTCCCAGAACTGGGGCTATCTCCAAAGGAATGAAAACCAGTACATGGAAAAGCTATCTTCACTCAGGTTCACTGCGCCCTCTTCACAATAGCCAGGATATGGAGTCAACCTAAGTGTTAATGAACAGACGAACGGATGAAGAAAAGGTGACATATATACAACAGGGAATACTATTAAGACTTAAAAAAGAAGAAAATCCTATCATTTGTGTGAAACGGAAGGACCTGGAGGACATTGTGTTCAGTGAAACATGTCAGACACAGAGAGACAAATAGTGCATGATCTACCTACAGGTAAAATCTAAAAAAGCTGAACTCACAGAAGTAAAGAGTAGGATGGTGTTTTCATGGGACTTGTGAGGGGGTCATTAAGAAGGTATTGGTCAAAAGACGTGAAATTTAAGATAGACGGGAGGAATTAAAAAAGCAAATACGAGTGGCCACACAGTCATCATTCAGTAAAGAATGTTGAGTTCATTTTGTGAAAAGATCACATCGCATTGGAGGTATTGATAGGGCTCTCTGGGAGAAGCAGTCCTCCACAGGAAGAATAACATGGTATTTGTAAGGTTTGAGCTTCTCACACCAGTGGTGTTTTGGGAGCTGCAATACCCTCTCAGGATCCTGGGTGCTGGTTGGTGCCATTCAGTGTCCTGAAGAAATGATTTCCTCCAAGGGAAATGAGCTCGTGTTTTCCAGAGTGAAAGTTCCTCCTTGGACACTGGGATCTGCAGTGTCTTTGAGTGACTAAATGTCTTTCTAGAAGCCTTTGACTCACTGGGTAACGTGGAGTGGGAAGTGCCCACAGGATGTAGAGCCTCTCCAACATCATCCCAGAGTCAGCCTGTGTTTCCCAGGCTCATTCCCAAGTAGGTGAGGGAGGCCAGGTAGGGATGGGTGCAGGTTCTCGGGGCTTCCTTCCAGTGTGAGAATCAGGGCACAACTTTATGACCTCTCTAAGCTTTAGTTTTCTTATTCTGTGAAGAGGAATGAGAAGAAACTGGTTCTGACTCATAAAACCTGCTGATGCTACACTGACAGGGTCTCAGCAAATAGACATGGATATAAAGATGAATGGTGCCTGATGCTGCCTTGGAGTGGATGAGGAGCAGGGAACCACGTGGTGCTGATGTCTGCCTATGACTGAGCCATGCTTTCCGCGCGGATGCAAATCCCTGCAGGGCTGGGAGGGTAAACAATATTCTCTCATGAGTGTTCTTTTTAAGGCCCAAAGAGAAGGCTGATTTGGCCTCAAGAGTGAGGTTGGCTGCCCTCCTCCACCTAACAGGGTATGAGTTGAGGGTAGTTGAAATGATCCTAAATAACAGTGAGGTGATTATTCTTCACTATTTGTTTACCTTCTCTGAAAACTTTCTTCCTAACATGCTCAGTACTCACCTCCTGACGACTGGTATCTACATTTGCCTTGGTCCTAGCTTTTCAGATTGCAGAATCCAGATATGTTGCTTGAAACAGTTCATAGTTTCCACTAGGTCTGAGGCCTCATTGAGTCCTAGAGGATTTCCTTAAAGGAAACTGCGAGAAAAACTATTGAGATGGTTTTTCCTTTCCAAACATAGAGAGAGAGAGAGAGAGAGAGAGAGAGAGTTGCTGCTTTGTCCAACAGCAACTGTTTGATGAAGAGCCTCAAGATCTGACTTGGGCCTCCCAGCTCTCAGGAACCCATTCTCCACTGGCAGGGGTGGCGTGTTTACCCTGTTATTCATGGAGGAATTGGACCACAAACATTTGGGGATGTTAGGCTGAGAGCTGGAAAACCCCAAGCCTCTGGCGTGAAAACCTGGGGCTTGCTAGGAGCACTTGCAGGATACACCCATGTCCTGCCACCTGCCTAAAGAAGCCTTTGGGGCCGCACACAGTGGCTCACACCTGTAATCCCAGCACTTTGGGAGGCCAAGGTGGGTGGATCACCTGAAGTCAGGAGTTTGAGACCAGCCTGGCCAACATGGTAAAACTCCGTCTCTACTAAAAATACAAAAATTAGCTGGTGTGGTGGTGGGTGCCTGTAATACCAGCTACTCGGGAGACTGAGGCAGGAGAATCACTTGAACCCAGGAGGTGGAGGTTTCAGTGAGCCAAGATCGCACCACTGCACTCCAGCCTGGGCAAGAAAGTGAGACTCTGTCTCAAAAAAAAAAAAAAAAAAAAAAAGAAAGAAAAAAAAAAAGAAAGAAAGAAAGAAAAGAAAAAAAAAAGAAAAAGAAGTCTTTGGGTGCTTGTCAGCTTCTTGGAACTGAAGGCAGACCATTCCCTTGCTCAAGCCAAAGAGCTCATTGACTCAAGAAGCATCATAGCAACTGGGCTGCACCTAAAAGGGAAGAATCAAGGGCGTGATCCACAACCAAGGCCTGAGGAAGCAGGGCCCGTAGTTGACATGCACAGTATGAGTCATGACCCATGTGCTGTGGCTCTAGCTATGGGCGGTGCCTCTTGCCATTTCCAGCTTCCTCCTTCAGAGGGTGGATGTTAATGGTCTTCATTGCTTGTAACCTTCTCAAAGGCACAGGTTTCTGTTTCTGCTTTCCCTGGATCAAGTCTTCTACACTGCAGTTGCTGTAACAAAAACTATTAGCAACAACACAGCACTACAGAAGCAAGCTCCTTGCTAACGGTGATTGCTGAGGACATTGTCTTCTAGAGACCACTCTAGTGGCTCGGCAGCCTTGGTGTAGAGCTGATGATAAACCTTTTCCTGCTTTTGCCAATCATGAGGAGCATTTCTTTGTCTAGATAGGGGAACTGAAACCCACTGGCCAGCCGGAATATACTCAAAGCAGTCACTGGGATACGAATCCCACCATCATCTCCCATGTTATCCCTTTTGTTATCTTCAAATATGGTCCCATTTACCCAGGACCAATATTCTCTTATGTGGACAGCAGGACTAGTGCCCTTGAGTTACTTATAGTGACTCATCTTTGAGTGGGGAATGTGTCAGTATTTTCAGCAAATGTCGAATGTGATGAAACATTTGCTGAATTGTCTCCCAGTTTCGAAACAAGCTAACACACTCAGGGGCTCTATTTACAGCAATCGGGTGGAGTCAGGAGTGGGAACGCATCTTGCATTGTCACCTTGATTAACAATAGCTCTGACCTGTGGAAGGATGGTCAAATCCTGTCTCCTGTAACATGGGGCAGTGATGGGTCAGGGTCATGGCTCTTGCATTTGGGTGAGGTCTTCTCATCACTTTTAGACAAACAAGTGCAGGGCGACTGCAGTCCTCCCCACTTCCATCAGCATCCTCCCAACTCTTTCGACCTCTCTCATGAAGCTACCCACTGATTCAGAGATCCTATCCTGAGGGGCTAAAAGAAACATTCATTAACCTGTCTAGAAAGTCATGAATAATTCATGAATTACATTGAATTCATCCTTAGTATAACTATCTTCAGAAATTCAGACTTGGTAACCTGGTAACTCCCTTCCTCAATGTCTTTCCAAGGCCCCAGGTGATCCCTGTGTTCCATACATAACGCCTTACACAGCAAAGTGCTTCTGGCGGTGGGAGCCTGCTGACCTTCCCTGGAATCCTGATTGCAAGTTCTGTTTAGAACATGGGGGCTCATTTTGAGAAGCTCTTAGTATTTAGCATTCACAGGAAGTTCACAGGTTCCAGAAAACACTGGACAGCACTCAGGGGAAAGAGAAGTGGCAGAGATGGAGACACCTGGGCAGTGTGGCCACAGCATCCTGGGGGAAAAGCACTGAGGGACAGCGGGGCAAATGCACATGGGTGGTGGGGAGAGGAGCAACGCAGATGGCAAGACACTGTCCAGACAACCCCCCAACTCAAGAGAAGGGACTGAATCTAACAGGAGAAGAGGAGGGATGGATGAGACTAGATGCTGAGGGTGCCACAAAGTCAGAAATTATTTGAAGTCAATGAAAATCAGACACCTATAGCTGTGACTGTGGTTTGCTAATAGAAGAAACAATGCTGGCCATATTTATTAAATACATTGATATTTTGGGGAAGAAAACATCTTTTGAGGCTAGACTTAATTTTCCTTCTATCTGAACAAGGGTTTGCTTATGATTTATACTTACATTTTCCAGCTTTGTAATAAGTTGAGCTGGTTGATACAGTGTGTAAGATATTTACAAAAGCAACAGAAAAAGAATACAGTCCTTAAAAAGTCTCAACATGAATTGTTTCTGCAGCTCAACTAGGAATTTCCACTCCTGTACCAGACAGCCACAGATTTGTCTGGAATCCTTAGGGGCCACAAGGACACTGGCCCTGATAATTCAATGGACAACGAAACAAAACAGTGCCTTGCAGTGCCACCATTAAGCTTCCAGTCCTTAGGTTTTCAGGGGAGATAATATTCATTTATTCCACAAATATTTATTTAGGATATACATTTTGTCAGGTAAGTTGTAAGCACCATGATTGACAGGCAGAGACAGACAATAATCAAATGAACAAATAAAGAGTAATTAAGATCGCTGATTTTGGAATTAAATAGTTCTGAGAATAAATTATGGTTCAGATTCTTCACAGGCATGTAACTTTGAGCAAGTCTCTAAAACTTATGGAGCCAACATTTCCTCACTTGTAAAAGAGGAATTAAATTGCCTACCTCTGTGGGTATTTTGAAGATTAAAGAGATAAGTGTGGTTACCAAAAACCTCCCAGAATAGAGCTACTATTATTCTTCTTAAAGGTGTTTTGGAATCTAATAGTGCCTCTATATCACGGAAACACCATTGCTGGGTCTTACCTTAAGACATATCACTGAAGATTTTAGGCAGAATTGTCAGAAAACACAGGAAAGTAACAGGGCATATGAGAAGCTCTTGAGACCTGGGAGGTCTTAGAACAGAGATGGACAGATAGGGACAGGAGGCCACAAACATGACCTGGAGCCGTGTCAACAGGCCATCTCTGCTGAGCTCTCTTCTGTGGTTTGACGTAGGGTTAAGGAGTTCCTGTGCCCTTGGGATTTCTCAGTCAAACCAGCTCCCATCCTCATTGCTTTCTCCCCTGTTGTTTCTGCTTTTTGTGCCCCCAAATATGTATGATGCACTGAAAGAAGTCAAAGGATTTTTTAAATCAACTGATTTTCAAAATGCTGACTTAAGACGAGAATTTTAACCACAGACATGCAAATTAAACTTGGGAAGCCGAGGTGGGTGGATCACGAGGTCAGGAGATCGAGATCATCCTGGCTAACATGCACTTCCTGTGTCCATCAGTGGATGAATGAATTTTTATATGTGGCATATATTCACAGTGGAATACTGTTCAGCCTTAAAAAAAGAAGGAAATCCTGTGATTTTCCACAAGACAGGTAAGCCTGGAGGGCATTACATTGAGTGAAATAGGCCAGACACAGAAAGAGAAATATTAATACTAAATGTCTCCCTTCCACATGGAATCTAGTAGAGTTGAACTCATAGAAGTAGAGCGTAGAATGGTGGGTGCTTACCCTGAGATTGGGGGATGGTTAGGGAGATGTCAATCATAAGATATACAATTTGTTAGACAGGAGGGAAAAAAAGGAAGACGGATGGCCAGAGACCCATCATTCTCCTCTACTAAAATAATCTCCAGAAATTCAGACTTAGTAACTCCCTTCCTGAATGTCTTTCTAATGCCCCAAGTGACCTCAATGCTCCATAGACAACACCTTCAACCGCAAAGTGCTTCTGGGGGTGGGAGCCAGCTGACCTTCCCTAGAATCCTGACTACAAATTCTGTTTAGAATGTGGGGTCTCATTTTGAGAAGCTCTTAGTATTTAATATTCACAAGAAGTTCACAGATTCAAGAAAACATAGAACGATATTCGGGGTAAAGAGAAGCAGCAGAGATTGGCTGGGTGTAATGGCTCACACCTGTAATCCCAGCACTTTGGAAAGCTGAGGCAGGCAGATCAACTGAGGTCAGGAGTTCAAGACCAGCCTGGCCAACATGGTGAAACCCCATCTCTACTAATAATACAAAAATTATCTGGGCATGGTGGCAGGCGCCTGTAATCCCAGCTACTTGGGATGCTGAGGAAGGAGAATCTCTTGGACCTGGGAGGTGGAGGCTGCAGTGAGCCAAGATTGTGCCACGGCACTCCAGCCTGAGGGACAAGAATGAGATTCCATCTCGAAACAAAACAAAACAAAACAAAAGAGAAACAGCAGAGATAGAGACACCTGGTCAGTGTGGCCAGAGCATCCTGGGAGAAAATGCACTGAGCGACAGAGGGGGCAAATGCAGGTGCATGGTAAGGAAAGGATCAAGGCAGATGGAAGGGACACTGCTCAGATAAACCTGCTAACTTGGGAGAAAATAATAGAGACAGGAGACAGCCAAATGCCACCCAGGTCATGCACAGGGGGCTTGCCTAAAGATGCCCATGGTGAAAAATTCCTTCCCTTAACACATGTGCAGTAAGGGAAATAAAGCAATGTGGAGTGGCTCAGACTAAGGGCCCGCCTGCGCACTGGGGGAATGGGGGTGGAGCTACCATGAATTCATGCCTTATGCAGTGGGGAGGATCCTGGCCTCTTCATCTCATGTGTGGGGGCCTAGTATTCGGTGTTCAGTCTGTGATCTGCCTGTTGGCAAGATCCCCGTTTTGTTTGTTTGTTTGTTTATTTTTCTTCACTGAGGCTTTCTTTTAATACATTCTGCTCTCCTCATCTTTCCAATGTGTCTATGTGCCTAATTTTTCTTGGTCATGAGACAAGTACCTGGGTTTTAGCTGAACTAAGGAGAAAAAATTCTACGTCTGAAGGACTGAATCCAACAGAAGAAGAGGAGAAAGAAAGTTGGACGCTGAGGAATGCCACTAGGTCCGAAATCATTTGAAGTCAATGAAAATCAGACACCTGTAGATGTGATTTGGGTTTGTTGATAGGAGGAACAATATTTGCCATCGTGTTTAGAGTATTGATATTTTGGGGAAAATTTCCCATTTGTGGCTTGATTGGTTAGCTCCCTCTGAAAAACATTTTGTTCATGAATTCTATGTAACTCAAATTTGTGAGCTTTGTAACAACTTGAGGAGGTTGATCTAGCATGTAGGATTTTTTTTTTTTTTTCTGATGAGTTCTTGCTCTGTTGTCCAGGCTGGAGTTCAGTGGCATGACCACAGCTCACTGCAGTGTCAACCTCTCCAGATTCAGATGATCCTTCCACCTCAGCCTCCCCAGTAGCTGGGACTACAGGTGTGTGCCACCATGCCCAGCTAATTTTTGTATTTTTTGTAGACATGTGGTATTGTCACGCTGCCCAGGCTGGTCTCAAACTCAAGAGAACTGCCCACTTTGGCCTCCCAAAGTGCTGGGATAACAGGCATAAGACACCACACCCAGCCACAGGCAGGAACATTTTTTACATTCTACAAAATCTCCAGATGATGTGTTTCTAAGCTAAAACAGAAAATTCTCCCTTGTTTATTGTTGACCCAAAAAGTTGGCTGAACTCCTTATGAATCACAAGCACACTGGCCTTGATATTTCAATTAACTATGAAACAAAGCACTGAACTGCTCTACTACCATTATGCTTCCAGTCTGAGATTGTGAGGGGAGATAGTATTCACTCATTCTACAGATATTTATTTAGGATGTACTGCTTGTTAGGTGAGTGGTGAGCACAATGTTTGGCTGGCAGATACAGACAATAAACACAAGAGTAAAGAGTAATGAAGGCCACTAATTTTGGAATTAAATGGTTTTAGGTTCAAAACATGGTTCTGCTTCTTCACAGCCATGTAACTATGGGCAAGAAACATAAATTTGTAGAGCCTCCATTTCCTCACCTGTGAAAGGGGAATTAAAAATGCCCACCTCTGTGGGTATTGTGAGGATTAAAGTGATAAGTTATGTAATTAACAAACACTTCCCAGCATAGAGATACTCTTCTTGTTCTTTTTTTTTCAAGACATGATATTGCTCTGTTGCCCCCGCCTGGAGTGCAATGGAGTGATCATGGTTCACTGTAGCCTTGACCTCCCTGGCTCCAGCCATCCTCCCACCTCAGCCTCCTGAGTAGCTGGGATCACAGGTGCATGCCACCATGCCTGTCTAATTTTTGTATTCTTGTATTTGTGTGTGTGTGTGTGTGTGTGTGTGTAGAGACAGGGCTTGCCACATTGCCCAGGCTGGTCTTGAACTCCTGGCTCAAGTGATCCACCCACCTTGGCTTCCCAAAGAGCTGGGATTACAGGAGCGAGCCACTGCATCCAGCTCTTCTTCTTTCTTTTTCCTCCTTCTTCCTCCTTCTCCTTCTTTTTTTTTTTTTTTTTTTTTGAGGCAGGGTCTCCTTCTGTCACCCAGGCTGGAGTGCAGTGGCACGATCTCAGCTCACTGCATCCTCCCGCTCCCAGGTTCAAGTGATTCTCCTGCCTCAGCCTCCCAAGTAGCTGAGACCATAGGCACGCTGATTGGTTTCAGGAGGGGACTAATCAGAGGCTGAAGTGAAACCAATCAGATATTTGCATAGGATGTGACTTTGTAGCTTCACTTCAGCCTCTGATTGGTTGCCTTCCACAACCAATCAGACTGGTTGCAGGCCACTCCTTCATTTACATAGAGTGTAAACCAAGTAACCAATAGGAAACTTTTAGAGAGTACTTAAACCCCAGAAAATTCTGCAATCAGTGCTCTTGAGCTGCTTGCTCAAGCCCACTCCCACTTTGTGGAGCGTACTTTGGTTTCAATAAATCCATGCTTTTGTTGCTTCATTCTTTCATTGCTTTGTTTGCTAGGGTTTCCGGGTAGGGGGAATGGCCCCAAAGATACCCCAATCCCCAGAATCTGTGAATACCGAGCATTACATGGCAACAAGGAGTTTTCAGATGTAATCAGGGTATGGATTCAAATACGAAGATCACCCTGGGTCATCCTGGTTAGATTAGTCCAATCTAAAAAAACTTGCTTTTACAAGCATAGAACTTTCTGTGGCTAGGGACAGGGGAGATGAGGCAAGATGGGGAGGTGGTGTCAGATTCAAAACCTTGACTAACTGTTGCTGCTTTTGAAAATGAAGGGCTACCAAGCCAAAGAACACAACCAGCATTCAGCAGCCAAGAAGGACCCTGGCCATCAGCTAGCAATGAAATGAGGACCTTGATCCCACCACAGAAAAGAACTGAATTCCACTGACAACCTAAATGAGCCTAGAGACAAATTCTCCCCTGGAACCTCTTGATAAGGAGCCACACTGGCTCTCATCTCAATTTTGTCCTCAGGAGACGCTAAGCAGAAAACCCAGCCAAGTCAACTGGACTTCTGACCTACAGAAGTGGGAGGCAATCAATAGGTGTCGTTTGCTGCCTCTAAGTGTGTGGTGATTTGTTCTGGCAGCGAAAGAAAATGAATATCATAAGAGGTGAGATGCAGAAAGAAGAAACAGAGTGGGTCTTCGGATGCCACCTGGAACCTAATAGTATGTCTGACATTGGTGTTGCATCCAGATTTCAAAACAAGATCCCGGCTGTCCTTCTACATTACTGCCCTAGGAACACCAGAAAGTAGTCACGGGGAGAATCACCAATTCAGCTCTTCTAATGAGGAGCTTAGGAAGAGAGAAGTTTGTGCTTTGCTTGCAGTGGCTTTTCTAGTTAGTGGGGGGACAGAGATTAGGACTCCAAACTCATGACTCTCAGCCTGGGAACCTTCCAGGGACAACCCCAGGAGGGACGCATGAAACGTCAGCCCTCCTCACATTTTGCCTGTCTACTCACCTTTCTGCAGACGGCAAAGATGGTTCCACTGGAGGCTAGGCAGTCAATGTTGGGAGACCCGTCCAGTGGGCCAGAGCAGACCACGTATTTCCTCTAAATCAGAGAGGTAGGCACCACCCAGTCAGCGCATCTTCCAATTAGCACAATTGCACTAAGTCAGGGTTGTGTGCAGCAGAGAACACCACATGGAAAAAAGATAAGAGAACCACCATATCCTTATCAAAAAACACCATGACTTACAGAGGGCAGGGTGTGTCAGCTTACATAAAAATACTCCTTTGGGTTTTGTATTGGACAACTCGCCTGTCCAATGTGAAGACGAGAAGATAAAGTGGGTGGGGTCTTGAAAGACCCACATCCCTACACCCAGCCGCTCTGCTGTCACAGACAGCTCCAGCCATGGAGGGAAGTCCCTGGGTCCTTTGTACAGCCGCCTGTGTGCAAGGTCCTGAGAGAGCCCTTAGTGATGGGGACTGGAGTCCCTGGCTCATTAGACACTGGTAACAAAACTTCAAGTGAGATGAGGGTCATTTCTCCTTCCACCCAAATTAGTTTTCCCTGACTTTCCAATGAGTATTAGCCTAGCTTCATTTGAGCTTTGTTTCTGTTTTTTTTTTCCATGCTCAGAGGCAGACAAAAAAAGTTTGATAATCTATAAACTTAGAAATTCCCTAACATCTCTACAATAATTCAGTGTATCCCATAGTGATCCAGTTTAGCCCATTCATGCATGCTTTCATTCAGCAGATACTTGTTGAGCTTCTAGCGTATGCTGGGAACCATTCAGGGCACTGGGATTTCAGGGCGGTGGCGATACTGGCAGCAAGGCTGGATTTCTTGGAACTGACATTCTAGTGTGAGAGCAGGCAGCACACAGGTCAGCACACACACACAAGCACACACACACTTGTGGTGTGTGCCCTAAAGAAAACCTACGCAGGCTGGAGGGGCTGGAGACCCATGAAGGGGGCACATTTGATGACAGGCTTGACTAGAATTAAGGAATGGAGACACACAGTGAGACCTAGAGAACAGATTTTTTTTTTTTTTGAGACAGAGTCTCATTCTGTTGCCCAAGATGGAGTGCAGTGGTGTGGTTACAGCTCACTGCAGCCTAGAACTTCTGGGCTCAAGCAATCCTCCCACCTCAGCCTCCTGAATAGCTGGGACTATAGGAGCACGTCACCAAGCCCAGCTAATTTTTCTATTTTTTGTATTTTGATTTATGTTGCCCAGGCGGGTCTCAAATTCCTGAGCTCAAGTGATCCTTCTACTTTAGCCTGCCAAAGCGCTGGGATTGCAGGCATTAGCCACCATGCTCATCTTAGAGAGGAGAGTTCTAGGCAGAGAGATCAGCAGGTGTGGAGTATTCAAGAGCTGCATGAAAACCTGTGTGGTTCAGACCAATGGTAGAAGACAATGGCAGATTAGACAGGAGAGAGAAACGAGGGTCATATCAACTGAAGTTGAAAGTTTAAAATAATAGGGGTGATGTGGCTTAAATTATGTGAGACAAGTGTAAAAGCGTCTTGCACAGTACCTGGCATATAGCAGAGGTTAAATACATTTAGCTTTACTTTACCTTTTCCATTCTTCCAGCCAATCTACAAAGAAATAGCCTCTTGTCCACAATTTCCAATGTGTCAAAGAAGGGCAAATAGCCCAATAGATGCTATTCCATTTGAGAGAGAGGCGGGTCAGTGCTTTGTTTCATAGTTCATTGAAATATCAGGGCCAGTGTGCTTGTGACTCCCGAGGAGTTCAGCCAACTTTTTGGGTCAGATAGAATAGCATCTATTCTATGTTACTGTATTGCTGCTGAACATTGGTTGAACCTTTTGACTGCCAGCAAACCTCTCTCTATAGAAAGCTATTCGTGGACCCATAGTGAATATGGTCCCTCCCTAGCCATGCCCTGCACTAACCAACTTTACCATCGTGTTAGACAAGAGCACAGGATCCTCGTGATTTCCTTTCTAGACTGGTCTAACAGCTCATCAGGCATGAAGAAATCTCTGCTGGGACAATAACCCCCTTGCAAAGTGTGGGGTGAGGGTGGGGATGGAAACAAGAAGGAGGGGGTGAGAGTACTAGGCTGTATTTTACAGCTCTTCCAAGTAACTCTGGTTTTTACTGGACTCCACAAATTCAAGCCCCAAAAGATGTGTCACTTTTCACTGACAGATAAAGTGAACAGCCGTGAATAACCGCCCACTGAGGTGGTTCCGTACATCACTCTGAACTATCTCCTGAATGAATCACTGTCCTACTGTAGAGTCTTCTTTGATTAGACGGCTCAAGACTTCCAACTAGAAAGGTGGCAATCCATTGTTTCTAGAAAACAAATGTTAAGAAATTGAGAAAAATCCCAGAAGTTAAAGAAAAGCAGATTGTTCCTGGCTCAGTAGCATCATCTAATGGCGACCAGGGGCACTGCAGCCCTTGGACGCACCTTCTTGGCGATGATCATCACGTTCTTTTTCTTTTGTATGAGATGGGGATCATGGGCTGAGTAGATGCCCCAAAGGTGGCTGCCATGCTGTATGCAGGAATGCTGAGGTTTCATGCAAAAGTGTATGTTGGGATCACTTGACAGGGTGCATGGAAAGCATCCTAACAGAGTTTTGCTAACAGAGAATGTGACCTCCGCTAGTACTCTAGAGTCACAACCCAGATCCTAGCCTTTGGGTGGAGGTCCCGCCCTGTGAACTACCATCAGACCATCCTATTGTTCAGAGACTCCTTTTGTCCTTACTACTTCGTCTCAGGCTTGTGAGGGTCTCTACCAAGCAGAGCAAGCCCATAAATAAATAGCTTTGTGCTCACGGATGCATCAGTGGCGCTGAAGTAACTGTGAAGTGGACACCACTCTCCCTCCCTCTGGGCTGCTCTGTGTGTCCACACTGTTGTGCACCCTGAAAGAACTTTGAGATTTGCTGAAAGGTCACCAGCTGCAATTTCAGACCATACTGGTAACTCAAATGTCTAACATTTAAATGTGGCTGAAAGGGGTAGACAGCTGGTCTGGATGCAAGCAGAAGTAGCAGGCCTTCCCTTGGATCTCTTTACAGGGCAGAGATGACTCCTTACAAATGGCACTAGTAATCCCTCTCCCTCCTGATACCCAGCTAACAGAAAAGTGCACCCTGCTCATAAGAAATCCCAAGGCCACATTTGTCTTCTGCGACCCTGGTCTCTGGCTACAGCTGACTTGACACGAACTAAGACAATCCGATTTTTTCTTCTGGAACTTGCTGTGAGACACAGAGACACAGTGGATTGGATGACAATGCTGGGACGTGAAGGATATGTCCTTGAGGCTAGGAAGGCAGTGGCTGCTGGATTTCATGAGTCCCCTGAAATATTCCAACAAATTCCCTTTCTGCTTCAGCCAGAATGAATGGGTTTCTGTTAGCTACAGCAAAGATGGCCTTGAGTACAACAGATATTACAATTAACATTTTGCAAATGAAGAAAGGGAGAGACTCAGAGAGGTTAAAAATGTTGCCAAGCTCAGTCTACCCTAGTCAGGATAGCATTGGTTATGCTGCAGCAATAAATAAGCCTGAAACCCCAGTGACTTAATACAGCAAAGGTTTGTTTCTCCTTCCCATGCCAGGCTGATAGCAACAGGGTAAATGGCTCAGGCCTCCAGGCTCCTGCCGAGTCGTGACTCTGTCTCTAAAATGCACGGCTTCAGAGGTGGCTCAGAAGGGAAGAGAGAGGATGAAGGATTGAGCATTGGGGGTCAACCTAGATGTAATCCTACCCCCACCCCATTTGACAAAACCTCTGGCCCTCACCTAAAAGCAAGAGAGGCTGGGAAATGTAGTCTTCCTACAGGCCCAGGAAGAGAAATGGGTGTGAGGAGGCTGATCTCCACCAGCCTCTCACACAGCTGGAATGGGCAGAGGCAGAGCCTGGCCTAAGGCCACCCTGACCCCAGCATAAGGCATCTCACCAGCACGGGTGCCAGCGGCCTTCTCTGCAGCTCACCAGGACTCCACTCTCCATCACCAGCATCTCCATCCACCTCACTCTAGCTGTGGCTGCCACAAGGAGTTCCTGCACCTCACAGCAGCACCTCCATGCCTCAGGAACCAAAGGATGCATCTCTTTTTATTTTTCTTTTATTTTTAGTTTTTTAATGTTTGTGGGTACATAGTAGGTGCATATATTTATGGGGTACATGAGATGTTTTGATGCAGGCATGCAATGGATAATAATCACATCATGAAGAATGTGGTATCCATTCCCTCAGGCATTTATCCTTTCTGTTACAAAAATCCAAGTATACTTCTTAAGTTATTTTTAAATGTACAATTACTTTATTTTTGACTATAGTCACTCTACTCTCCTATCAAATAGTAGGTCTCATTAATTCTTTGTAATTTTTTAAATACCCATTAACTATCCCCACCCGCCCCTACCAATCCCCTTCCACTACCTTTCCCAGCCTCTGGCAACCATTCTTCTGCTCTCTATGCCCATCAGCTCAATTGTTTTGATTTTTAGATCCCATGAATAAGTGAGAAAATGCCACATTTGTCTTTCTGTGCCTGGCTTGTTGCACTTAACATAATGACCTCCAGTTCCATCCATATTGTTGCAAATGACAGAATCTCATTCCTTTTTACGGCTGAATAGTCCTCCATTGTGTATATACACCACATTCTCTTTACCCCTTCATCTAGTGATGGACACTTAGGGTTCCTCCAAATCTTAGTTATTGGGAACAGTGCTGCAGTAAACAGGGGAGTGCCGACTTCTCTTCAATATACTGATTTCCTTTCTTTTATGTATACACCCAGCAGTGGGATCACTGATTTGTATGGTAGCTCTATTTGTAGTTTTATGAGGAACCTCCTAACTGTTCTCCACAGTGGCTTTGTTAATTTATATTTCCACCACCAGTGTGTGAGAGTTTACTTTTCTCTAGATTTATACTCGTATATACAGAAAATGCTGAAGATTCCACTGAAAAAAACCTATTAACATAAATGAATTCAGTAAAGTTGCAGGATACAAAGACAAAATACAGAAATTGGTAGCACTTGTATACACCAATAATGGACTATCTGAAAAGAAAATGTAGAAAATGATTCCATAGAAAATAGCCACAAAAAATGAGATGCCTAAAAATAAATTTAACCAGCAGCTGAAAGACCTCTGCTTTGAAAGGTATAAAATATTGATGAAAGAAATTAAGAGCATGCAAATAAATGGAAAGATGTCCTGTGTTCTTGCATTAGAAAAAACTAATATTTTTAAGATGCCAGTCTTACCCAAAGCTATCTACAGATTCAATGAAATCTCTATCAAAATACCAGTGACACTCTTAACAGAGATAGGAAAAACAATCCTAAACCTCATATGGAATCAAATAAGACCCCAAATAGTCAAAGCAATCTGGAGAAGAAAAAAAAGAAAGTAAGCTCCAAACATCATATTGCCTGACTTCAAAATACACAATACACTACAAAGTTATAATAACCTAAACAGGATGGCATTAGCATAAAGACAAATAGACAAAAGGGACAGAACAGAAAGCCCAGAAATAACGCCATGCATCTACAGCCAACTGATTTTTGACAAAGTGCCAAGGCAAGAGCACACATTGCAAACAGGACAGACTCTTCAACAAATGGTGCTTGGAAAATGGGATGTGCACACACAGAATGAAACTGGATTTCTATCCTCCACCAGATAGGAAAATAAACTCAAATGGATTAAAGACATAAATATAAGACCCCAAAATATGAAGCTACTAGAGGAAAACAGCAGAAATGCTTTAAGACATTCACCTGAGCAAGATTATTTTGAATATGACTCCAAAAGAGAATTGAAGCTGCTGAAGCCTTGCTTCCTATGGAATCTCCTACCTACTTGAGGGATTCAAGAAGTCCTGAATTTATCCATGTTGCTATGAGGCCAGATGTCATTACAGAAACTGTAGTGGAGATGTCAACTGAGGGATCTGAACCAATGGATACCTCTCCTATTCCTACCTCACCAGATAACCATGAACCAATGAAAAGGAAAAAAGTTGGCCGTAAACCAAAGACCCAACAACCACCAATTTCCAGCGAGTCTCCTGAGTCAGGTATAAAAAAAAACCGAGAGAAGGAAAAGGAAACATAATATATTTGTAGGAGTTTCTTTTATATCTACTTAAAGATAAAAATACTTGTCCCCAGTATATTAAATGGATTCCGAGAGAAAAAGGCATATTCAGGCTGGTGGATTCAAAGGCTGTCTGTAAGCTTTGGGGAAAGCATAAGAACAAACCAGACATGAACTATGAAACTATGGAACAAGCTTTGAGATACTATTACCAAAGGGGTATTCTTGCAAAGCTACCAAAGGGGAATTCTTGCAAAGGTCGAAGGACAGAGGCTTGTATATCAGTTCAAGGATATGCCCAAAAACATAGTGGTCATAGATGATGACAGAAGTGAAACCTGTAATGAAGATTTAGCAGGAGCTACTGACAAAAAATCATTGGAATAAGTGTCACTGTCTGCAGAAAGTCTCCTGAAAGCAACATCCTCTGTTTGTGGGGGAAAAAATTCATCCCTTATAAACACTTTAAAGAAAGCGTGGGTGCAGACGTGTAGAAATGCTAGGTGCAGCTGATTAATGCCAATTGTAACTATTATTAAGCCTAGCTGATTTGAGGTGGAGAAGGCTACCCAGTGCAGAGAAGGGTGTAGCTAAAGTCGTGAATATCACTTCCCCTGGTCACGATGCTTCATGCAGGTTTCCAGCTACCACTGAATCTGTATCAGCAACAGCAGCTCCAAGGACGGTTCGTGTGGCAATGCAAGTACTGTTGTAATGACATCACTGGGTCAGAACATTTCAACTGTGGCAGTTCAGTCAGTCAATGCAGGTGCATCATTAATAACCAGCACTAGTCCAACAACAGTGACCTCTCCAAAGGTAGTCATTCAGATAATCCCTACTATGATGCCAGCTGCTACTGAAAACCGAGACAAAATCGCCATGCAGCCTGTCGAAATTATTACCATCTCAGCTACACAGCTTGCACGGTGTCGACTGTAGACAAAGTCAAATTTAACTGGATCAGGAAGCATTAACATTGTTGGAACACCATTGGCTGTGAGAGCACTTACCCCTTTTTCAGTAGCCCATGGTACACCTGTAATGAGACTCTCAGTGCCTACTCAGCAGGCATCTGGCCAGACTCCTCCTCGAGTTATCAGTGCAGTCATAAAGGGGCCAGAGGTTAAACCAGAAGTGGCCAAAAAGCCTGAGCTTGATTCTTGGGTGCAGGTTCTGCATGGGTCAGGGCTGTTAGATGAAGAGTGCTCAATGCGCATCCTGAGCATGGATGAGAAAAAGTCAGTTAGTGACCTCCCCCCGCCCCCCCAAAAAAAGATTCAAATGACGATTCTGAAGGTTCGTAACCCCTGGTCTGCAATTATTACTCATGTTGTAGATAGGTTTATTTTTATCTCTAATACATTGTTTTAAAAATTCAGATAAAATTGACATAACAAGAAGTCCAAGCCAGAGCAATCAAGCAAGAGAAAGAAATAATAGGCATCCAAATAAGAAAAGAAGTTAAACTATATGGTTCTACATCTAGAAAATCCTAAGGACTCCACCAAAAGAATCCTGGAACTAATAAATGCTTTCGATATAGTTTAAGGACATAATACAAATGTACAAAATAAGTAGCATTTCTATATAACAATAACAATCAAACTGAAAACCCAATAAAGCAAGCAATCCCATTTACAATAGTCAAAAACAAATAAATAAATAAAATATGTAAGAATACATCTAACCAAGGAGGTAAAAGATCTCTACAAGAACTACAAAACACTGCTGAAAGAAATCAGAGATGACACAAACAAATGGAAAAACATTCCATGCTCATTAATTTGAAGAATCAATATTGATGAAATGGCCATACTGCCCAAAGCAATCTATGGATTCAATATGATTCCTATCAAGCTACCAACATCATTTTTCACAGACCTAAAAAAACTATTCTAAAATTTATGTGGAACTAATAAAGGGTCTGAATAGCTAAAGCAATCCTGAGCAAAAAGAACAAAGCCAGAGGCATCATGCTACCAGACTTCAAATTATACTATAAGGCTACAGTAACCAAAACAGCATGGTACTGGTACAAAAACAAACGTGCAGACCAATGGAACAGAATAGAGAACCCAAGAATAAAGCCGAACACCTATAGCCATATGATCTTCAACAAAGTTGACAAAAATAAACAAAGAGGAAAGGACTCCCTAGTCAATAAATGTTCCCGAGATATCTGGCTAGCCATATGCTGAAGACTGAAACTGGACCCCTACCTTTCACCATATACAAAAAGTAACCATGATGGATTAAAGATTCAAATGTAAGACCTCAGAATACAAGAACCCTAGAAGAAAACCTAGAAAACAGCATTCTGCACATCAGCATTGGCAAAGAATTTATGACTATATCCTCAAAAGCAATTGCAACAAATACAAAAATTGACAAGTGGGACCTAATTAAATGAAAGAGCTTCTGCACAGTAAAGGAACTATCAACAGAGTAAGCAGACAACCTACAGAAGGGGAGAATATATTTGCAAACTAAGCATCTGACAAAGCCCTAATATCCAGAATCTATAAGGAACGTAAACAATTGAGCAAGACAAAATTAAAAACCAAATAGCCTCATCAAGAAATGGGCAAAAGACATTAACAGACACTTCTCAAAAAAAAGACATACAAGTGTCCAGAAAAAAGGAAAAAATTACTAACCACCAAAGTAATGCAACATTACTAATCATTAGAGAAATGCAATATTTCACACCTTTTCACTTTCAGAACCCAGTAGAGCTATTGAAGCTTTACAGCTCATGGGGCCTCTCTATGGCTGGAAACTCCTAGAGTTTTAACTCTCAGCCTTGTTCACACTGGGCCTCCAGCAATTTGTCAGTTGCACTTTGCTTTCCCCACCCAGTTGCTTGTTCCTGTGGAGGTCTCTACCTGTGGGTTTCTGAGGCTGTAAGTTGTGGCTTTTGGTATTATTCTGTCTCTCCAGTTATGGGGTCGTGGTTTGCTCCATGACTTCACTTGCCTGATGGGTAAGAAGAATTGTTGATTTTTCATGCATGTTCTCCTTGTCCAGACACCCAAGAGTATGTCCTTCTCTTGGGCATAAGATCTGAAATTATATTTAGGTGTTAATGGGTGGTGAAGAGTGGATCCAGCTGGCATGCTCACAGTGACCAAATTTCGTTGATCATATTTTAATCCAATACATTGCTCCACTATTAACTTGCAAATAAATGACACATTTGCTTTCAAGACATATTCCAGGAAGGCCAAAGAAACTGGCTTCTTATCAATATGGAATAATTCTCCTGGTGAATTTCTTTCAGGATAGACCAAAGCTGATGTAGAACATAAGCTTTACATACTTGGATCCTTCCCACTAGATAAGAAAAAACATCTGGGCTGAACGCTCCATTAGAAGAGCAATGTGGGATGGTGCTGTGCTGACAATGGGTAGTCCCTGCCCTACATCTTTGTAGAGGACTGGAGCCCAGAGTGGGCCATAGTCAACTTACGTGTTGAAGTGAAGGCCTCCTTCTAGGTGTGCATGTGCTTATTACAGATATGCCACGGTGCTAAGTACCCCAGGACTACAGGAAAAAATAAGAATACGTGCCGTATCCATAATCGGCAGGCACACAGGCCAGAGTGCCAGCTGTGGAATCACACAGCCCGGGTTCAAAGCCCAGCTGGGCCATGACCACCTGAAGGACCTGCGGGAAGGTCTTAGGTAAATTTGTGAAAAGAAGTGGAGGCCCTGCCTGCCAGGAAGGGATGTGGTAAGGGGCAACATCCAGTCAGGTCAGAGCACCGCATTCTCTCCCTGGAAACCTGCATAGCGGGACTGGTGGCCCTAGCGGCCAGGGCGGCCATGGAGAAGGCGGGCCTGGCTCCAGGCGGCACAGAGGCACTGGAGCAGCCCTGGGGGAACCTGGCAGGATGCGGGTGGGCCCGTGCTGGGCTTCCAGCAGATTCTGGCCCTGTAACCCAGGGGACAGGGTCGGGCAATACAGGGCCACTGGGTGCCAAGGCAGTGCCCAGGCCAGGCGCCAGGCGGAAAGGGCTCTAATATGTCAGCCCCGCATCCCCCACAGCCCCACAGAGGGGCCCATCACAGGCCACATACCTGTCCCAGGAGCAGGATGTCCCCAGGTGTGAGAGAGTCCTGCTGGGTCCTGCGGGGGCGGGAGTGGTGGGGGTGGGGCTCTCCGTTTTGCCCTTTGACCCCTCTGGTAGGCGCCCTAGGACGGGGGTGCTCCCGCGCGCTTCTGCACGCCCTGGTTCTGTCACCAGCCCCATTGGGACGTCACAAGCGCTCAGCTGCCCAGTGCGCGCCTGGCGAAAGAGAAGTGGGCGACTACGGAGCAGCGTCTCCATTACTGACCGTTTTCTCGCCATTGTACCCGCACAACTTGCTCTAAATGGGCAATTTATTAAGTATATTTCGTCCCCGGTCCCGCCGCAGACCCCTGCCGGGCCGTCGCTCACAAGCTCCCATAGCCCGTGAGTCCTCTCAGCCTGGCCCGGCTCAGCCTGCGGCGCCCACGCGTACCCCGGGCCCTTTCCGATTCCTCTTCAACCCTCAGCAGAGCCGCGGGCCTTCTCCAGTCAGCTTCTACAGCGCCCCTAGGAAACCGTGTCCTCTCCCGCCAGACACGGACGTCCCCCTGGGGGTCCTGCCTGCTGTGGGCGGCGGGCTCCCCTCAAGGAAGAAACCCGTGCTGTCTGCTCGCAACTCCATGATGTTGGGACACCCCAGCTCGGTGAGGATCCCTCCTCCCAGCAGCCAGTTCCCTCTCCAACTGCCTTCACTACGGGAGCAGGTGGCCGGGGCCAGGAAGCTGATTCCGATCCCAGCCAGGCTGCCGAATAAGACCAAGGTGAGGACCCAAGGAAAGCCCTGAGCAGTGATAGAGGAGGAGGGTCAGGTAGAGACGCAGGAGCAGGAGGACAAGAAAAACCCCCTCCTCTCCGCAGGACATCCACATCCAGGACCCTGGAGACCCATGGAGACCTCAGTTCCTTCAGGTGCTGTCCGGGGCCCCTTGAGGGAACTGTTTATCCCAACTGTTTGACAGAAAATAACTTGATTGACAAGACCTGGGTGTCTCCAGTGAGTTCCTGCTGGGAGGGCCGTGTTGTCCCCAGCTCACACAGCCCTGCTGTCCCCAGCTCACACAGCCCTGCTGTCCCCAGCTCACACAGCCCTGCTGCAGGGGTCCTTCCCCTTAAGAAGCCTGACCCGGCCGGGCGCGGTGGCTCACGCCTCTAATCCCAGCACTCTAGGAGGCTGAGGCGGGAGGATCACAAGGTCAGGAGATCGAGACCATCCTGGCTAACACGGTGAAACCCCGTCTCCACTAAAAATACAAAAAATTAGCTGGGCGTGGTGGCGGGCGCCTGTAGTCCCAGCTACTCGGGAGGCTGAGGCAGGAGAATGGCGTGAACCCGGGAGGCGGAGCTTGCAGTGAGCCGAGATTGTGCCACTGCACAACAGCCTGGGTGACAGGGCGAGACTCTGTCTCAAAAAAAAAAGAAGCCTGACCCATCTCCAAGAGTGCTCCTTGATCCCGCCCTGGGCTGCTCCCTGCTGCCAGAGAAGGTGGCCCAGGAAGTGCAGGACAAAGACACCTGCTCAGCTCCCCAGGCTTGCTGATGTTGGGGAAGAGCCTTCAGCTCTTGCATCAAGGAGATCTTCTCCACCCAGAGCTGCCAGCCACAGGCCCGCAAAAGAAAATTGTCAGTTACAACTTCTGCCGCTGGCCTCTGCCCTGCAATTAATGGATATGGGATAGAGCTGAGTTGCAGTTAGACCTTCCAGGAACAACATTTACAGTCATATTTGATGAGCTCTGAGCAGAAGTTCCTATTCTGGGGTGTGCGACTCCTCTAGGGGATTCTTGGGTAGATTTCAGGGCATCTGTAAACCCTCTAAACATGTAGTGTATGTAATATGTATGCTTATATGCATTTTTCTGGCAAGTGTGTTGATAAATTTCATTAGATTCCTTATGCGGTCTATGACCCCAAATCAGCTGGCGCTGAAGCTAAAAGTCAGACGCAGCCTGTGGCAAATAAGACACACAGCTGGCTCATGGTGAACGATGAGTGTGAGGCCGAAGGGGAAGGACAGTAAGAATCACCAGTCACATGATTTCGGCCTTCTCCTTCAAACCTACCACAGCCTGGAGGCTCACTCAAGGGAAATAGAGCTGGTTTCTCTTCCTCTGCCCACCACACAGACATGCCAAGGAGCAGCAGCGCAGTAGCCAAACAGCAGGTATGACAGGAGAGAGCTCCTCCTGCTCCCTGACTGGATGCACAGCTGGTGGACAAAGGAGAATTCCCTTGCCCTGAGGGCTCTTCTGGTCACCTGGGTACATGAAGATTTCTCTATAGACCAAGATGTGGTGCATATCCACCACTATGGAGCTCACATACCTGACCCCATAGGGAGCACTGCTGTCCTAGAAGGCAGAAAGAGAAGAGACAAAACTCAGTGGCCTTCGTGGTTAGTCAGTACCTGCTCTGGGATCACACATCCAGTTGGGGTGACCTCTACATTCCTGACCCCCTATCCTCCAGCCACTAGTGTAGAAATTGAAACAATTATACAATTGTGCATTTCATTCATTATGAGTCCCTTAAATGTCAACATGTGATTGGACTTATTAAATGTAGGACTACTTAAAGTAAGAGACAATATCCTGTAGCAATCTTAAGAGAGCAGCTAAACAAATAAAGAGAAAGAAAGAAAAGAAGGAGAGAAAGGAAAGGAAAGGAAGGAAGGAAGGAAGGAATGAAGAAAGGAAGGAAGGGAGAGAAAGGAAAGAGAAAGAAGGAAAGAGAAAGAGAGAAGGAAAGAAAAGAAAGAAAGAAAGAAAGAAAGAAAGAAAGAAAGAAAGAAAGAAAGAAAGGAAGGAAGGAAGGAAGGAAGGAAGGAAAGAGGAAGGAAGGAAGGAAGGAAGGAAGGAAAGAGGAAGTCTACATGAACAACAGCTTTTTAGTAGCTCCTTGAAGCTCCTGCTTGAATCACTGTGGTTCACAATCGTTTTAGCTTTCTGAGAAGCAGACTTCCTTAAATAATGACTACTCGGCTCTTACTGCATGCAGTGTTTATCCGTGGCAAAATCTTAAACACCTTTAGCAATTATTTAAAGAAATAAAACAACTTATTTGTAAATCTCAATTCCACTACTCACATGTGTAATAAAAAGGATGTTTGACCAGAGAGAAATAAGTCAAAAGTCATGATGTTCCTCAGAGTAGGCATAAGAGGTAAGGCATGACAATATTATTACATTGCTCCCTGGGCAGGTTTGGTTTTCCCCATTCAGTGATCCATCTATGATTTCTTTCTCTAGTCTAATAATTCTCTGACAGTGCACAGGGAGACAGCAAATTCCTTAGGGCAGCCATCAAGTGTTTTGTGTTCCAAAAATGCTTGGGGTTAATGAGTAATGACAAGCAAAGCAAGCTGCAAAACTAATACTTTGGTAAAATAACATGTCCAGACTTTAAAGACTTGAACACAAACTAGAGTGAGTAATGGATCAAGAACTGAGTAAATGCCAATAAGATCAAATGTGAACTGATGTCTTCTCAAGGTGTTTTGGTTAGAAACTGTGTGTGTGTGTGTATGTGTGTGTTACCAACAAACCATTAAAGTAAGTTAAGATGGAAACCAAGCCTGAGAAATCTCTGAACAAAGCCAATGAGGCCTCATAAGGGACCTCAACCTTCCTTGATTTGCAGTGAGGTTTCACATAAGTAAAACCTAACTTGAAGTATTTCTTGTAAATGCTTACACAGTTCTATAGTACTTGGGCCCTGTAGACTTATCACACACTGAATTATTCTTTTTTTGTTGTAATGTCTTGCCACTCCAACTAGACTGCAGCTTCCTGGAGATGGGACCATGTTCCTTATTTGCCAGTCACAGGTGTTGAGTAAATATCCTGCCTTTCCTCCTGTTATAACGGAAGTGGTGTCCAACTCCTACCCAAAGCCCATCCTCTTCTTGTCTTCTGATTCCTCCCCCTTCTGCCTCTCACAGACTCAGTGACATCCATCTTCCCCCATCTCTTCTTTTGACATACTTCAACTTCTCTTTCAGCCTCAGTCCATCAGCTCAACGATCTCCCATTTGATTAGAAATTCATCCAAAGGCCCCATATCAGACTCTAGTTCCATCCTGGGATTCCCCACTGCCACATTTCATAGAGGCGTGGAGGTGTGCACATCACCACCTCCACATCACCACCTCCCCCAGTTCTTCTGCCCACTGCTCCTCGACTTCCATGCCATCACTCCAGTGGAACACACTTCCCCCAAGGTCACCAATGCACCACCATAGCCTATGGACACTATACTTAACTTCTAAGCAGCACTATCTACTATTGACTATGAGCTCCTTCTCGAAACACCATCTCTGGTTCCTGGAGAAGGGGTGAGCTGAACTGGCAAGGAGTATCCCAATCTTGTCATGGGCATCTGGAACCCTGACAGGAGGAGGCCCCTCAACCACCATGGACACTTGAGTTGGCAGGGAAAGCTGCTTAGAGAAGGGGTAGGGGCAGAACTCCAGCCAGTGTGGAGCCCAGAGAGTTTGTTGCAGGAGCTTCTCTAGTGGAGCATAGCCAGGGACACCCATCCCCCTAAAGTTCAACTTGCTCCTATAAGAGTCTTAAGGCCTAGGAGAACTGTGGGACCTGAACTCTGCAGGGTGGTCCATGAGACAGGGCCAGTCCGACCAGAGCATCCCTCAGTCTCCTGGTCTCTCCCAGGGCCCTAGTCTGGCCACGCCTTCTTGTAGTGCAGCCTTGGGTGCCCACAGAGGGTACCTCCTAGGGCTCCACATCATAGCTCCTGTGCTGGCAGACTATACCTGACCAGCAAAGAGCTCCAGCAGAGTAGCCCCACAGACACACCAGCCTGCCCATGCCCTCCCCCGATTGCAGCCTCCCCTGTGCTGCTTTGCCTGCATACACTTGCCCACAGCCACTCCCTCCATATGGCTTTGCCAGAGCATGTGTGTATGGGTAGACCTTGCCCCCACTAATGCCCCACCTCTGCACCAAGCTACCACCAGCCTGAAACTAGGCATGGAGAATAATGGACACACGTCCCCCTGAGTGGTCACTGCCACCCACAGGAACACACACAGAGGACACACACACTCCTGCACCCACCAGCACCCCATTCACATGCTAACACCATCACCAGTGCAAACACATGTAAGACACCAGCTGGGGTGCCCTTCCTCCTGACACCATGCTGCCTCTGCCACTGCTGTGAACACCTGCACAGAGGCCGGCAACCCAGCACCCACTAGCACCCCACCACAATGGACAAGCATGCACCCCTCCACAGTGCCACTGCCACTGCTGCTGGCACATGCAAACAAGGACAGATTCCACTGCCACCACCCTATGAAGCGCTTTGGCTGGCACCACCCATACAAGTGTTGTGACCAGCTATCTGGGAGAACCTCTGTACCCCCTGCACAGTGGATTCCTAACATCAAGGAGACTGGGAACAAAGTCGGCCCAGTAGAAGTCCAGTATTAGAGCACGCAGTCCAGAAGTTGGGAGCTGAGCTTTGACCCCCTACAATCTTCCAGAAACAAAGCCAGTCCACTGAACCCACCTTGTACCACAATCAAACCCCCAAGGTTATCAAATAGGATAAAAGAAAAAAAAAACCCATCCAAAGGACAGCACTTCAAAGACTGAAGGAACATTAGCCCACACAGATGAGAAAGAATGAGTGCAAGAACGCTGCCAACTCAGCCTGTGTGCCTTCTTTCTGCGTCACCTCTCCAGCAAGGGTTCTGAACTGGGCTGAGATGACTGACGTGACAGAAACAGAATTCAGAATGCGAACAGGAATGAAGATCATCAAGATTAAGGAGAATGCTGAAACCCAAACCAAGGATGCTAAGAATCACAATAAAACAATACAGGAGCTGACAGACCAAATAGCCAATATGAAAAAGAATGTAATCAACCTGATAGAGCTGAAAAACACACTACAGGAATTTCATAATGCAATCGCAAGTATTAATAGCACAATAGATGAAGCTGAGGAAAGAATCCTAGAGCTTGAAGACTGGCTTTCTGAAATAAGACAGACAAGAATAAAGAAAAAAGAATAAAAAGGAATGAAAAAAAAAACCTCTGAGAAATATGGGATTCTGTAAAAAGACCCAATCTATGAGTCATTGGTGTCTCTGAAAGAGATGGAGAGAATGGAAACAACTTGGAAAACATACTTGGGGTTATCACCCATGAGAACTTCGCCAACTCAGCTAGAGAGGCCAACAGAAAATTCGGCTTTGCCAGCTAAAAAAAAAAAAAAAGAAAAAGAAAAAAATAAAAAGAAAATTCGGGAAATGCAGAGAACCCTCGTAAGATACTTCACAAGAAGATCATCCACAAGACACATAATCATCAGATTCTCCAAGCTTGAAATGAAAGAAAAATGTTAAAAGCAGCTAGAGAGAAGGGTCAGGTCACCTACAAATGAAAGCCCATTAAACTAACAGTGGACCTCTCAGCAGAGGTCCATTCCCCATGAGTCATAGGGAATGATCAACATTCTTAAAAGAAACTCCAACCAAGACTTTCATATCTAGCCAAACAAAGCTTCATTGGCAAAGGAGAATAAGATCTTTTGCAGAAAAGCAAATACTGAGGGAATTCATTACCACTAGACCTGTCATCTCTAGGAACTCTGATTTTATAGATCACATCTGGCCTTGCACCAGGTGGAATTTGTGAAAAGTGTAAGGAACTATTACTGCTAATTAGGCAAGCCTCATGCTCTAATTGTCAAAAACGAAAATGAGAACACAAAATACCAAACCCCTGAAGCAATGTTTTCTCACTCATTTCCTCCCTCCATCCCCCTTCCAGCAGATTCCTGAGAACAACCTAATACATATTCCTCTTCCCTTCCAGATACAGAATTGGGTGTTCTTCATCTGGGCTTTTGTCCTGCCCACACCCAGCAGGCGCACAGCCCGTAAAGCAGGAAAAGGAACCAAGCTGAAGGAGGCAGAAACTCCGCAGCCAGCAAGGAGGAGGCGCTATCTCCCTGCAGGTTAGGAAGCCCTAAGCCATGCAACCCAGTGTGTGGGAGATGAGGGTTCTTCCCCACTTGATTGTTTCCAAGCAGGGTCATGTTGTGGTTAAGGGTATGGGTTGGCAGCCAGAATGCTTGGGTTTGAATCCTGGCTCAGCCACTTACCTTGGATAAGTAATTGAACCCCTCTGTGCCTCATCTTCCCCATCTGTACCTGCCTCCAAGAGTTGTTATGAGAATAAAGGAGTTAATACGTGTAAAACACTTAAAACAGGGCTTACCACCTATTACTCACCCAGCAAGTGTTAACTGTTATTATTATTATCTCCAACTCATAATTATAGTGAACATCATTATATTATATTATCCTCTAGTTGCATCCCTTGAAACCATACTACAGGAAAGAAATTACCAAATCTTCTGGTATTTTAGTTACTTAGCACTTTATTGGATCCAAGATGAAACACCTTGGACTGAATTAACAGTGAAGACTAAGGTGAGGATCCACAATTCTATTTTACCAGAAATCCTACTTCTAGGAATACCTTCTAAGGCAATTTTCAGATCAGCAAAGACGAGGCACAAAGGGGCTCACGGCAACATTTTTTTATGGAGTGAAAAGCTAGACACAGGCTAAGTGTGGAACAACCTGAGAATGATTAAATACGTTATGGTACAGTAATGTGCTTTTGAAGAATTTTTAATAACTAGGAAATACTCGTGAAGTAGATTGGATTACATTTGATAACTATGTAAGCACATTTGCAAGAAAACAAAACCTAGAGAGATGTATGATATGTTCACAGTGGGGTTACTGAGAGTGAAGACACTTACACATGGTTTTTGTTTACATTTTATTTTTTTGGTGCCTTCCACGTGTTACACATGAACACACACAATTTTTATATTTGGAGAAAACGTTAAGTCATGAAACCAAAACATTTAAATACAGAAAGAATCTTTCAGAAGACACACAGTGAACTACCAGGAACTAGAGATAGAACTTACATCCCTAAATTCCTAGTTTTCAAGCCCAGAATGACTCCACATAACAGAGGCAGGTGTTGCTACTCTTCAACTTACCTTTGCTCTAGAAAGAAAAGCTGTGAGAAATCTCTCAGTTAAGGATAGATAGATGGATGGATGGATAGATAGATAGATAGATAGATAGATAGATAGATAGATAGATAGATAGATAGATAGATAGATAGGAAGGAGGATGGATGGATGGATAGATAGATAGATAGATAGATAGATAGATAGATAGATAGATAGGAAGGAGGATGGATGGATAGATAGATAGGAGGGAGGGAGGGAGGG
Organism: Macaca mulatta; assembly: GCF_049350105.2. Lineage (NCBI taxonomy): Eukaryota > Metazoa > Chordata > Mammalia > Primates > Cercopithecidae > Macaca > Macaca mulatta. The sequence goes on from NC_133420.1 coordinate 118,559,517, forward strand.
AGGAAGGGATATAAGAATGGATGGATGGATGGATGGATGGACGGATGGGTAACTAGAGATGGGCATAACTTGGGGGAGGAAAGCAAGAGCCTCTGAAGGTGCAGGATATGATTTGGCCTTGACTAATCACGGCCATTCATTTTCACAACACTGGGGCTCCTTGGCCCACATATGCTTATTAAGAAAGTGTTCTGAGAAAGCCACAGTTTTAGCAGACAAAGCCCAGGAAGGCTTCACCAGAGAGTTCTCCATCACAGCAATGCTCTGCTCATTCCTCTCATTAATTTAATAAACAAGGGAATTTTGCAAGAGTTTTAATGGAATATAACTACAGCCCTGATTTGGCTCCTTCTGGCTTCTTCTTGTTTTCTAATATTAAAAAACCTTTAAAGGGCATCCATTTTTCTTGAGCAAATAACATAAAAAAGACCGCCTTGGCAGGGTTAAATTCCCAGGACCTTGGGTTTAGGGTTGGACTAAATGGCTGGTATAAACCCTTACAAAAGTATCTTGAGCTCAGTGGAGCTTATGTTGAGAAATAAATTTTATATTTCTTATTTTTATCTTTTAATTTCATTTTTTTCCATGAACTTTTTGAAGTTCTCTTGTGTAATTAATTATTCCTTCGAAAAGCAAATGCAACTGAGTGAGTGAACCTATAGGTTGGAGCTTAAACAAATGACTTAAGAGAGATTCTGGCCTGAGCTCTGAGTTTTGCAAGTGTTATTCCTAACTTTTGTTATAAACAATTTCTCCTGGAACAACTTAAATGTAAAGGGAAGTATTATCTTTAGAAGGTAAATTTTAGCTATAAAAGATACTGATTGCTTATGAAGAAAGGCAGAGTCTGCCATTCTCATACTGACCAGAGCTATGAACAGTGGCTCCAGCCTCTTTTGGCAAGGCCCCCAGAAGCCACCACCCAAACAGGACCCCATGGAGACAACATTCTCCCTACGACCCACCTGGGCTTTCTTCACTCACCTCAGGGAATTTCTTTTTCTGCACATATTAAGTGGCGGCCCTGTCAAAATACTTAGCATTGCCCTCATTCAGGCTGTAAATCTTTCCTTTCTTACTAATGTTGACATCTTTTTCCACCAGTACAAATTCACCAAGAGCCTAGAGAGACGAAGAGAGATGCCAGGAAGAAGAGAGATGCCAGGAAACAGAAGCCCACAGAATCATGAGAAGATGGGGGCCTGCTGGCAGAGCTGGGGCTTGGCAGTGGTCACTCTGGAGCCTACCCTGTGGTGTTTTTATGAGTAGTGGAAAGAACAGAGATACTATGGAGCCCACAAAGGAAGCTCAAGCAGTAACATAGCAAGAGGGAAAACAATTCAAAGGGAAGAGGCCCATGGTCTTCTTTCTTTGTGACTTCTACTGTCAGGAAGGCTCCTTATTTATAAAGAACATGACTGTGTTTATCTCCCAAGTTCTCACCCCAAGATTAATGTGTTCAGAAAGACTTGAGCCATCAACAGTTAGAGGAGAAGTTGCACTGATGTGTGAGGGATGCATTTTGACAATTTGTGATCCAGTTATTTTGTTTATGTTAATGACTCCATCTCAGAAACCATTAAAAGTTTCTGGTATCCCAACTAATCTTATCTGGGGAAAAGAAGTTCTTTCAATTGGAAACTGTGTTCACCTGGCATAAGGAAAAAGTTGGTAAAATCTAAAGGAATCCTCAGACTTATTAATAAAATTGTGCCCAGTCCCTCTCCCCTTATAGCCACTGTGGTCAGTAGCTGCAGGGCATCCCTCAGACACCCCTTTATCTAGTTCTGGTGACATCAGTCACTAAAAATGTGATCAGCTCTCAGCAGACACCACCTTAAATGCTGATGTCTCTCTAAGTCACTAGGGGGAAAGTCAGGGCCTGCAAACCAGATTCATTTTGATTAATGTTCAGAATTTTGAGAAAGTGAGAAACTCCAAAGTGACAGCTCACAGCTAACAGCTAGCCCAGAGGTTCCCAAGGAACATCAGAGATATTCCCAGAATATAAAGAGGGAAGGCCATGCTGTCCATCTCTGAAATAAGACGGTGACTAGGAGACTCAACAACTACACATTGCTCTCTTCTGCTAACAAGACTGACAACTGCTTCTTTACCAACGACTTCACTTTAATCTCTCTGACTCCTAATTAAAAATTATTAAGAAAACTAATCATTTAATTGCACCCACTTCCAGGCAATATCCAATCCAGACTGACCCTCTGTTACTCAAACCCTCTTTAGAATCACCAAGTAAAACCTCAGGGTTCCTCTGCAGTGCACTCCCCCTGCCCAGTAAATAGAACTTCTTTTTATTACAGGCGTGCACGTGATGCGTTTTGTCTCATGAGCTTTAACTCGCTGTGGGCACCTGTTGCTTTGGAGTAGACCAGCCTTGAGTTCCACTTCTGAAAAGTGCCCTGACATCCCTTAAAGAGTGGGATGTCAGTCTAGAAAGATCCGTATCTGGGTCTCTTTTAGGTCAAGGCCAGGCACGTGCCTTAGCTTAAAAAATTAGATACCCCTCCCTGGGATTTGAAACCTGAGAGAGAGGCACAGCACTGGGGTTGGTGTCCAGGACAGACTGGCCATGTTGCAGGACTACTGCCGTGCTTTCTGCTTCCTGGTCCTCCAGCCCTGCCCGTTCCTAGCCAAGGTCCTTTGCTTTCCCAATGAAACCAGAAAAGTTCCCTTATCCCCCTCGCAGGGGGTATGGCTTACTGTTTCCGAGCCCCGCTGCTCAAAGCTCTAGGGGGAGCATGCAGACAGGCAGGCTGTGGGGCTCCGACCCGTGTCAGCATCTAGGTGTGAATGTTTACAGCTGAAGCGCCAGTGGGCATGTGTTACAGTGTGCTCTTTCAGTTTCACCATCCGTCCATAGGCGGCTTGCGTTAGTCAGCTCAATTAGACCCCCTGCCTTGTCTTCCGCCATCCACTGGTCAATGGCCTGATGGTAGATGCCGGTGTGTTCCACCGGCATGTTCCTCTCGACGTCCAGCCGCTTGTGTGCGTGCCCGCCAGGGTCTCGGGGTTTTTCTAGGCACAGGATGGGGGCGTGGCAGGCCAGGGTGGTCTTGGGAAATACATTGGGGCACTGAAACAGAAATGCCTCTCCTAACCTAGGTCCGTGGGCACAGACCCGGGGGTGGAGCCCTGGCCGAGGACCCTGCCCTTCTCCTCCCAGCACTTCCCTGCCCCCTTCTCATATCACCATCAATGCAGTAACTCCTCTCTGTTGAGCTGGGTTCGATTTTGCTCTTGCTTTTCAGCAAAGAGCGTGGAAAGGCACAGCTGTCATTTAAACAGTGGCACTCACTCTCCACCTGAACAGAGGAGCTCATTCTGCATCAGGGTGGGTGAAAACGCCTTGGGTTGATCCACTCCTGGGTCTGGGTCAGGGACTCTCGGACCCCTTGAATGTTGTTTCCACAATTTTATTAACCTGGAAAATATGCCACTTTGTTCTGATTGTGTGGTCACCAACGACCGCTGATTTTTAATATGGAATCTCATACACTTTGATAAGAGGGTCCCTGATGATCAGGCACCAGATCCCTATCACTGAGAAACAAAGGCTCCTATTTGTAAATGAATGCCTTGACATTGAGCTTTATCCCACAATGGGGACTTGGTTAACAGGAGGTGGTCTCTCTGTGCCTGAACAATATGTGTGTTCTGACAAAATCAAATCATCAGGTCTGCAAACCCACAGACCTTACAGGTTGGGTTTGACCCACCAGGGAATGCTGTCTCCATCACTGCTGACTGCCCTCCATGGCATTTCTATCTGTGACAACTGCTACAAGCTATCTCTGCTGGACGTCAACATCCCAAACAGGCGCTAAGCTTTGTGCACTGGGTCTTTGCTCAAATGTCCTTTATAGTAGGGTGATGTGATCCAAAGGGGTTTCAGGATAATACACAGAGATCAGGAAAGATTATGCTATGGTTCATCTCTTCCTTCTGTCATGCTGACAAGTTCTGGTGCCCACCTATGTCCAGACTAGGCCCTGCTGTCATGACTGAGGGCAGAAAGCAGAGGCTTTGTCTGTGCCTGGGAACCCTTGAGTACCCAAGTCAAAGCACCTCCCACTGTCTTTAGAACTGCTCAGAATGTTCTTGGAGATATTTTACTTGTACTTAAGAGCAGTTGTTTTTGAAATTCGGTCTGGTTTAGTAGTTAAAGCACAGATTGCTGGCGTGTGACTCCTGACACCATCAGTCACTAGCTTGACCTTAGACAAGCTACTCACCCTCTATGTGCCTCACTTCCCCCACTTGAAAATGAGAATAGTAGTAGGACCTACCTCACAGGGCTGCTGTGATTTTTTTTTTTTTTTTTTTTTTTTTTTGAGACAGAATCTGACTCTGTCGCCAGGCTGGAGTACAGTGGTGCGATCTCAGCTCACTACAACCTCCGCCTCCTGGGTTCAAGTGATTCTCCCGCCTCAGCCTCTGAAATAGCTGGGATTACAAGCACCCGCTACCATGCCCAGCTAATTTTTGTATTTTTGGTAGAGACAGGGTTTCACCATGTTGGCCAGGATGGTCTTGATCTCTTGACCTCGTGATCCACCCACCTCAGCCTCCCAAAGTGCTGGGATTACAGGTGTGCACCATCGCACCCGGCCTGCTGTGATGTTTAAATGCATTAATAGATGTAAATTCCCTAGGACAGGTACCTACATTCCTACAACTTATTAAGAATTATCTGTTAGCTGTTACTCTACAGCAACTGTAGACAGGGCAATTTATTGTCTGAGAGTAATATGTATAAGCCATAGAATTTCTCAGAGTTTGCCGGCTTCTTTGAAAATAAAGGAAAACTGTGGCATTCGCAAAATGACACAGCAGTGGGCCTTGGTCTAATGGGTTTATAGGTGAAAAGATTCCATTTGAAAAGATTCCATTTGAAAACCCTGCTTTGTTAGTTAACTCTGTTTCATTTTGAAATTGGCAATCCCCCTCTCTGCACATACAAACTGCCGTGTGAACTCCATAAGGGTTGGCATGTGTGTTTGATCAGTGCTGTATCTCCACTGCCTGATATGGTGCTTTGGGACATAGTAGATACTCAATAACATCTGTAAATCTCAATTAAATTTAAATACTTACCTTTCATCAGAGTCAACACAAGAGGTTTTGAAGTCATCATTGATCAACATTATCTGTGTTTTCACAAGACCTCAGTATACCTGGTAAAGCATTTCACAAGCGATAAACAAGACATCCAGCATTTGAAAGCAAAACTCACAGAGCGTTCTACCGGATGGTGCTGCTCTAAAGAAGTCATGCTTCTGTCTGGAAATTCGCAGCATTACGATTCTTAAATCATGGAGTTCTCATACACCAAAGAAATCGAGTGCATTTGTGAAAAATGAACTCCTTAAGGACAGGGCTTGAGTTGATGCAACTGACTCTGCAAGACACCCCATCCCTCGGTGCCCTCCCTGGGACAGAGGTCCTTCGTGGTTTCTGATGATGGTGTTGGCTCCTGAAACTAGGCTTTCAGGCTCTCTGGCCTCACAAACAAGTATTAGGAATGACCAGGAAATTTCCTGGTCTCTCTTTGACCCACAGATTTTCTGTCTCTTCCCTGCTGTCCAGGGTTCTCTCCCAAACACTCCAGTCAAAATGAACTTGTTTAGTCTCTGCTTTTGTCCTTTATTCTGGAGGGCACAGGCATTAACCTCCTCTCATGTGCCATCTTGCTCGGCCTTCCATGGCCTTTTTCAAAAGCGAGATGGGATGAAATGGAAGAGAATGGAATAGTGTGGAATAGAATTGAATATATGAGAGTGCATCAAGCATTATTTCATAAAACTTTTGTTTTCATTTATAGATATGGGGGTACTCAGAGTCACAATATAAATTTGCTATTTTTACTTAGAGTCAAAAAGTTTGAATTTGCAGGCATATATACTACGTTAATAGCAGCTTTTTTGAAGATACCTGTTGAAATACCAATGTGAGGGAGTTATGTTGCCTTTTTGATATAAAAATGGGGCTTCTATTAACATATTTAGATCAATGGTATAACTTTTATATTCATGCCAATATTCTTAGTCCCTCCATTTTCCACAGTATCTCTTGTCCTCTAGGGGTCAGAGCTTTAGGCCTCACCTTTCCTGCATCAGGAGAAGCTGACATCTTTCCAGGCTGCGCTCATGCCGGTTTTTGCAAACCTGAAGCTCCAGTTCTCATGGTTTGATCATGTGCTAATTTCCTCAAACCTTTGTAGCCAGTTTGGTAAAGCAAAGTCCACCAAACAGCAGGAATGAAGGGACTTTTGCAAGATCACTAGAACTTTCCCTGCCTGTAGGGCCAGGAAGAGCCTGGGCCTTCCATGGAAAGACCAGGAGAGATTGAGTCACTGCTGAGGAGGCTGCTGCTCTTCCCTTAGGTCAGGGAATAATTTTCGCATTTCAAATAAGCTATTTGTTCCAGATGTTGGGACTCCTGGGTCTAGGCATTTGTAGCTGCTTTGAAATCATTTGCAAGACATGTGGAGCCAGATTGCTTCAGTAAGTACATCCTGGACAGGGCCTGGACCCAGACTTTGCCAACACCACCCAGTGAGTCTCTTTGTGTTGCCTGTGGCGTTTGGCTTGAGTTTCAGGGGACTACTTTCTGGTGGGACCCAATATAAGGTGGCTGCATGGACATGTTTTGATCCTAGTGCTCTAGGATGAGGAAGGAGGAGTAGAGAAACAAGGAGAAGGCAGGAGATGAAGGGTTGTTATGAGCAAAGGTGGACCACCTTGATTTCATGAAATTCTTACTATTTCAATGATTTGCTTAAAATAAAAGTTTGTTGTACACATTGCAAAAGCAATTCAAAGGTGACTTATTATGGAATATTTATGAACTTCAGAAAACTGAAAAATCAGGCACTATCAAAATGTATTGCAGTATATAAAATAATAGATGTTCCTATGGAATGAGACTGTGTTCTTGGATGGCAGAATATGACTAAAGATTTCATGTTTCTCAAGTTATACAAATTTAGTATAATTACTGTAAGCAACTGAATGAGATGAAGGAGAATAAAATTTTTATTTTAAAATGTTGATGAAAGACTAAATAAAACATTATTAAGGCTATATAATCAATACAATCAAATAAGAGGTATAAGTTAGAAGGTATCAAAGTAAATCACAATATTTATCACAATTTGATAGTAAACAAAGATATTACTGATTTTATTTTAAGTGGAGGAAAGTTTATTTAGTAAATGAGCTTGGCAGAATTGGTTATTTTTCTGGAAACAAATAATGTTGGCCTCCTATCCCCTATCTCACCCCAAAATAAATGGGTAAGAACTTCTAAGTGTAAAACAAAACAAAACAAAAGTATATATCTAAGATGAAAACTTAAAAGAATGTATTTTTAAAATAACTTGGGACTAAGGATACCTTTTAAACCAAAATAGAAATCTCCAGAAGTTTTCAAGGACTATATTATTATTTGACAACATAAGAAGTTATACATTCACTCTGGCAAATAAATTAAATAAAAAAAGTTGAAAAGTGAAATCGACTGGGAAAATAACTTCCCAATACATTTGACAGATAAAGGGTTATTATCCATAGTATTATCCATAATATTCCAAAGATTCTAAAAAATTGGTAAGAAAAGGCACAGCATCCCAATGGGAAAGTGGTACCACACACTCCGGACTGTTTCCGCTGCTCAAAGGCCTGAGTATAAGCAGCCAGTGCTTGTCTGCTTCTCCTCTCCCCTGCCTGTGATGCCCCTTCAGAAGGTGTCTCCCCATTCTCAGTGCTTTGCTGATAGAAAAATGCTGTACTTCCCACACAAGGCTCTAGTTCCAGACATGCTTCCAGAATTCTCAGGAAACCCCGCCTGTCCCCTGAAAACCCTGACCTTGCACATTAGACATCCTGGTTTCCCTGTTGGGGTCCCACTATGGCATCATCAGCAAATGGGGCACAGTCTCCTGAGGCCTGGGAGGAATCTTTCCCAGAAACCAGGGGGTGGGGACATCTGACTAAATCAAGGGAAGATTGTCAAGGAGAAAGTCAACAAAAAGTGAACATTGTAATTTCAAACATAGTCTCCTCATTCCACTTCAAATTAAGGGACTTGGAGAAAGGGGAGCAGGGAGCTGGATGATTAATGGGTTCACAGTCTGATATTGGGATGATGAGAAAGTTCTGGAGATGGATTGGTGGTGATGGTGAGAGAACAATGTGAATAAGCTTAACGCCAATAAATCCAGTACTCAAAAATGATTAAAATGGTAGTTTATGTTAAATCCGTTTTACCTCAATAAAAAGTAAACAAAGTTTTGTTCCCAGTGGGCAGGTGAGTAGGGGAAACTCTCTTGCCGCCTCTTGGCAAGAGCCTGAGAAACGGTTGGGCACACCAGCAGTGTGAGCTCTTCTGAGAGCAGTGGTGACAGCCTGGGAGACAGTTGAGTGTAGCAAGGGCAGGTGCAGGTCCCTGGTCCCAGAATGTGAGTGTGGCAAACCAGCCTCGATTTCTGCCTGCCTAGGAGTCATCCTAGGAGGTGAGCCTGAGTGAGCAGGGGTGAGCTCTGTGTGTCCTGTGTGCAGCTGCAGATGATCTGTCCGCCAGTGCAGAGAGGGGAGAAAGCCATGATGATGGGACCTGGTTTGGCGGAGAATCCCCAGAGGCCCAGGAGCTCCTTAACCTTACATTAAAACACAAAAGAGAGCTCAGCGGAGGCCACCACGCCCGGCTAATTTTCATATGTTTAATAAAGACAAGGTTTCACCATGTTGGCCAGACTGGTCCCAAACTCCTGACCTCAGGTGATCCATCTGCTTCCGCCTCCCAAAGTGCTGGGATTACAGGCATGAGCCACTGCGCCCAGCTTTCATTACCCTTTATGACTTATTTTTTGATTATTGTTTGTCTCTGCCTATCAACCATTGTGCTCATCACTCACTGGACAAATATCACCTCCTGAGTAGATACTTGTAGAATGAATGAATGTGATTTCTCTTCAAGACCTAAAGAGTGGAGGCATAATGGTGGACTTCTAGAACAGGAGTCTCTAGACCTCTAAGTGTGTGTGCATCAGACATTCTAGACCTCTAGAATGTCTCTTCTACTAAAACTCAGCTTTGATGACCTTACGCCCAGCAATGGAGAGCATTCATGAAGCCTTGAAGGAGGCTGGCCTGCAGGGAAGCAGTCTTGGACAAGTTCAACCTGCCCCCACGCCACTTCAACAGTCAAAATTTTTATCACTCCTCCTTGCTTCCTCTACTCCTTCAAAAAACATACACTTTTTCATGGGGTTGCACATCATTCATTTTACAAACACTATTAACATGATTTCATTAAAAAATGACATCCTAACCCCAATGAACTAAGAAGTACATAACGCAGAATAAGCAGCAGTTTGCCCTAAGACCATTAGCAACATTCAGGGACATATACATTTTCCTCAATTTCTTCATTGTGCTAATGGGCAGTGAAGAGTTGGTGTTTGAGAACTCCTCAGTTAATTGGTATGCTATCAGGGGCATTGCTGAAAGCAGGAATCTTAGAGGCTGGGAGTCACTGTGTGGGCAGAGGAGGAGAGGAGAAAGAGACTGTGTGAAGAGGTAAGGCTCTGTGCTGTCAGTGAGGGCTGTTCTCTGCCCCCATCTCTTCCAGTGCCTGTCTCTACCAAAAATACAAAAATTAGCTGGGCGTGGTGGCAGGCACCTGTAATCCCAGCTACTCGGGAGGCTGAGGCAGGAGAATCGCTTAAACCCAGGAGGCAGAGGTTGCAGTAAGCTGAGATTGCACCACTGCACTCTAGCCTGGGTGACAGAGTGAGATTCTGTCTCAAAGGAAAAAAAAAGTATTATACATCATGACCAAGTTGGATTTATACTTAGAATGCAAGGATGATTCAAGATACAAAAATCAATAGAGTCATACCACATTAATATAATGAAAGACAGACACCACATGATTCAGACAAAGCATTCCACAAAATTCAACACCACTTTATGATTAAACTAGGAATAAGAGGAAAATACTACCACATCATAGAGGCCTTATGTGAAATGCCTACAACTAACATTATGTTTACTAGTGGAAGGCAAAGCTATTCCTCAAAGTAGAGGAGAAAGTCAAGGATGCATAATCTTGCCACTTCTATTCAACATAGTACTGGGCCAGGGCAATTAGACAAGGAAAAGATATATAAAAGGCGCTCCAATTGGAAAGGAAGAAGTAAAATTATTTCTGTTTACAGATTATATGGTTTTATATGTAGAAAACCCTAAAAATTCCACCAAAAAACCTGTAAAAACTAATAAATGATTTCAGCAAAGTTACAAAATGCAACATTAACACACAAAAATCCATCACAGTTCTATACATTAGCATTGACCAATATGGAAAGGAAATTAAGAATAAAATTTCAGGCCAGGTGTGGCAGCTTACACTTGTAATCCCAACATGTTGGGAGGATGAGGCAGGCGGATCACTTGAGGCCAGGAGTTTGAGACCAGCCTGGCCAACGTAGTGAAACCCTGTCTCTACTGAAAAACAAAACAAAACAAAACAATTTTATTTATAATAGCATGAAAAAGAATAAAATTCTTAGAAATAAACTTAACCAAGGAAGCAAACAACTTGGACACTAAAAACTACAAAACAACAATGCTACAAGAAACCAAAGAGTATATAAATAAATGAAAAGACATCTCCACGCATGTGGATTTAAAGACTTAATATTGTTAAAATGTCCATATTACCTAAAACGATTTACAAATTCAATACAATCCCTATTGCAGCATTATTCACAATAGCCAAGAGATCCAATCCAAATGTCCATTGGTGGATGAAAGGATAAAATATGGTATATACATACAATGGAAGACTAAGCAGCCTACGGAAAGAAGGAAATCATGTCACATGCTAGAACATGGATCAATCTCAAGAACATTATGCTAAGTGAAAGAAGCCAATCACAAAAGGACAAATACTTTCCTTTATATGAAGTATTTACGGTAGTCAAAATCACAGAAACATGAAGTAGTGGTTGCCAAGGGCTGGGGATGGGAGTAGGGGAGAAATTCGTATTTAATGTGTACAAAATTTCCGTTGTGAAAGATAAAAAATTTCTAATTTCACAATGATGTGAATATACGTAACATTACTAAATTGTACACTTTAAAATGTTTAAGATGGTTTTTAGAAAAGGAAAAAGCATAGGAATAAATTTTCATGACCTAGGACTAATTAATGGTTTCATAAACATGATATTAAAACCACCCGTAACAAAAGAAAAAATAGACAAATTGGACTTCATCCAAAGTAAAAACTTTTGTGCTTCAAAGAGTACCATCAAAAAAGTAAAGGACAATCCATAGAATGGGAGAATATTCCTGCAAATTATATCTTGTCAAGCATTTTTATCTGGAATATGTAAAGAATTATTATAACTCAATGGCAAAACACAAACCAGTTAAAAATTAGTAAATGTTGAGTACACATTGCTCCAAAGAAGATACACAAGTGGCGAATAGGTACATGAAACAGGTTCAACATCAGGGAAATGCAAATGCAAACTACAATGAGATGCAACTTCAGAACCACTAGGATGACTTTATCAAAAAGAGAGTTGATAACAAATGTTGGCTGGAATGTGGAGAGATGCTGGGACCCTCACACAGCTAGTGGGTACATAAAATGGTTCATCTACACTGGAAACAGTCTGGCACCTTTTGAAATGGTTAAACATCCAGTTTCCATATGGCCCATCAATTTTCACTCTTAGGTATATAGCCATGAGAAATGGAAACATACATCCCCAGAAAACCTTGTACACAAATGTTCTTCGAAGTATTATTCACAATAGCCAAAAAGTGAAAACAATCCATATGTTCTTAACTGATAAATGGAAAATTTTTAGTATATCCATTAATGGAATATTATTCAGCAATAAAAAGGTTTGATATAATGGTACACCCTAAAAACATGGATGACCTTGGAAATATTATTCTAAGTGAAAGAAGACAGATGTGAAAGACACACATTGTATGTTCCATTCATAGTGCATCATGCGACACTGCATGCTGACACTGAAGTTAGAATCAAAGTGCAGCTACAAAAGGGCAGCCACCTGAATCAAGTCCATCCTGGTAGCTGTCAGAAAGCACAGAATGTTCACTAACGGGGGCCAGCCTTGCTCCCGTTGTCAGATGGAATTTCCCAGGAGGCCATGGCTTCTTCAGGGATCTGTCATCCAGTAGTGAAGGGAGTGGTCTCTGGAGGCAAACCTGCCTGGGGCTGCCCCAGCTGCACTGGCTCCCAGAGAGTGACCTGGCTGCGTGAGCAGGGAGGCCAAGCCCACCAAGAGCCTCAGCACACCCCCAGCACCTGCTGCGAGCAAGCTGCATGGCTTCCCCAAGAGTGGATGCGACAACATCATGAGTAATTACAGATTCCCTTTCACTGCATCCCAGGCTCTCCTGGTTCATGTGTGATACGCTGCACTTGGGGTGGAGGTGTGGTGACAGTCGCAAAGGGCCGAGCCTTATTTCCCATGGCCCTGATGCACGGTTTCCAGATACCAGTCACGAAGGAAGTTCTTGAGATTATGGACCTTGTCCTAGTCACATAGGGCTACTAGGACAAAGTGCCATAGACTTGGGGGTAGTGGCACGTATTAAAAAAAGAAATGTATTTGTCACAGTCTGGAGGCTGGAAGTCCGAGGGTAGCATCCCAGTGTGGCGAGGTTCTGGTGAGGGCTCTCTCCTGGCTTGCAGATGGCCGCCTTCTCACTGTGTCCTCGTGTCAGAGAGAGAGAGAGCTCTGCGGTCTCTGCTTCTTACCAGGGCCCTAATCCCATCAGTAGGGCCCCACCCTCATGGTCTCTTCTAACCCTGAATAATTCCCAAAGGCCCATCTCCAAATACCATCAAGTTGCGTGTTAGGGCTTCAACATAGGAATGGGGCGGGGGGGAGGGGAACGTGTGTTCAGTCTATCAGATCCCCCTAGTCAGCCCCACTCTGCCCATTTAGGGGCAGATTGTAGGGCTCAGGCGGGACACAGTGGTGGAGGAAGCACAGGTTCTGCCTCCTGGGAATAGCTCAGCCAAAACAAGGACAGGACAGCGGGGTAGACAACAACCAGTGTGGTAACCAGCAGGAACCCCAAGGTGTCACTTTCACCCTTAGGTGAGGAAGTTGGCTGAGCACCCACACACGGCAGAGTATAGACCATGTTCCCTTCAAACGCTGCTCACTTAACATTCCTAAACTCTGCAAAGGGGCAGTGCTACCTTATCTCCTGAGGATGGCCCTGAATGTAGAGGAGTCACGGGAGCTGCCCACTTCACCCACCAGTGACTCTTAACTCCTCACATTTTCCCCGAGGGCCTGATGTGCGCTGAGCTGGGGAAGCCCTGCCAAGATAAACTCTCCTTCCCAAAGGCCACAGAGGGCGGAAGGCCTGCAACACTGCCCACATCGAGCAGAAGGGATGGGGCAGAGGGGCACCTGTCTGGTTGACTGCTGTGCTCTGTGGGCAGATGGGGCCAGAGAGGACCCAAACATGGCTCCCTTTGTCACTTGGCCAAGGGGCCAGGCCACTGTGTACCGGGCAGCTTTGCCCCACAAGCCTCTGCTGCTGGGCCAGACCCCAGCGCCATGACCACAGCTCTGCATGCAGGCAGTGCTGGGACCTGTGCCCTGGCAGTCACAGGGGTCCTGAGCCAACAAGGGCCCCTTCTCCCTTGTTGTCTGAGGGGGAGGAATCAGAACTCAGACTGTGGAGAAGAAGGTGTTGGCCAGGAGGGAACCAGGGCGGGTGCCAGGTCCTGTCCATGCTGGGATCTGAGATTCTAAGAGGTGGGTTAGGGGTAAGGGGGGCAGAGGCTGGCCCATGGGGTGAGGGGAGTTCAGCAGAGATGGGGAGGACCGGACAACCTGGGAAAGAGCAGAGCATTCTCCCCAGCCTCAGTCCCTCTCCTGATGCAGTCCTCACCTCACTCATAGACTCTGGAAGTCTCCCTTCGGCAAACACCTGGCCCCCGACTCCCAGGGCACTTCCCGAACAGCCGGTGCCGCATCCCAGGCAGCCCCTGCTCTGCTCTTGGGGTCTGTGCCTGGCAGAAGGGTGGCTGACCCTCGGCCCCTCTCAGCCTGGGCCACAGCTCCTCCTGGCCCTGGGATGAGCAGACACACCCACCCTGTGCCTGGCGGGCTGGTCATGCTTGTTCCCATAGGTGATGGTGTGTTGGGAGGGAACTGTTTTAGATACCAATGTAAATCTCTGTCCACATCAATTCCACACGAGTTCCGTCATCATATGGGAAGGCAATCATAGCTGTGGGGGGCTCCATGCAGGACCCCGAGGGCCCCTGAAGCCAGTCCCTGTGGCCACAGCAAGGAACATCTGCTTCAGCTAGTTGGACAAGACTCTCTCCTGCCCAGAAACAGGCAAAGGGACGTCCCCCACTCCCGTTGTATCCCAAACACACCCGTGTGGACAGTCACCTCAACGTCTCCCCTCAGCCCAGTGCCCGAGCTCTTCCTGATGAGGGTTAAGCAGAAGCAGCCGCCTCTCCCCACGTCCATGCTTTAGGCAGCTGCCTTCTCCTCAGCTCCCACCGAGCACAACAAAAGCCAGCCAGCGCTCTCTATCCCGGGATTTTCCAGGGATACTGATAATGATGGGAGGCCCTGAGAAGCCTCCCTAAAGCCGGCGGGGACTTGTGAGTGGGTGGTGGGAGGGATCAGGGCTTCCTCAGCATCTGTCAGTCCCTGGAGCATCTGAAGGGGCCCCTTACACCAGGAGGAAAGAGTGGGGCCTGCCCCTGTGGGTTCCCAGTGCCTGGCATCTCCCAGTTCCTCTGCCCTCCCTCACAGACGCCCTCCACGGAGCAGCACAGCCCCAGGACAGAGGCAGCAGCCCTGAGAGCATTTTCCAACACAACTACATTTATTTACATTTACACGTGAGGTCCCCAAGACACTGCTTCCCACCCCCCGCCCCTTCCCCCCAGGCCCTCCCTTCCTGCTCTCCCCATTCAGCCACCCTCTCCCTCGCCTCCCTCCCCCACCCTTCTCCCTTCCTGCCCTCCCTATTCAGCCACCCTCTCCCTCCCCTCCCTCCCCTACCCTTCTCCCTTCCTGCCTTCCCCATTCAGCCATCCTCTCCCTCCCCTCCCTCCCCTCCCCTCCAAAGCTAAGGCCCAGCAAGATCAGCACTGGGGGAGAAGAAGCTTTTGACTGCTTTGGGGCGTCGGATGCCAGAGCCCCACCCTTGGAGACTGGCACCAAGAGTCTGCCCGGAAGCCCCTACTGGCTACAATGCCGCTTCTTCTTCTTCCTGGAGACCAAGAGGTCACCCTTTCTCTTTTGAGACTGTGAGGGGCCACCGAGTCCCCCAGCCAGGGATTGCTCCCCAGAGACCCTGAGCCCAGGCCCTGCGTGGGGTGTCTTTTCAGCAGGGGATGGGCTTCCGAAGAGAGCCCGCTTCTTGGACTTGGTAGCAAGAGAGGCTGCTAGGCTGAGGCCTCTTCTTTGAGCAGATGGGGACTGAAGAACTCCCTGGGGTCCCCACTTTTCTGGGCTGAGAAGGCCCAAGGCAGGGACAGGGCTCTGGGGTAGCCTCCAGGGCAGCAACTTGTGCTGGGAACCCAAGAGGAAGGCCAGGCTGGGGAGCTCCTCCTCCTCACTTGACCCCTGAACCAGTCCGTGTGACTCCCTGACAGGAGACCCTCCAGGGAGATCCAAGGCGTCCTTGGTCCCCAGGCCAGGGCAGGTGGGTCTGTGGTCCTGGGGAGGAGAGGTTGACCGAGCGGCCCTCAGCCCGGAGGAATCCTGACATCCCAAAGGCACCGCAGGGTCTTTGGACCTGGCCATGCCGGTGCGTGCTCTGCCTCGTCCCTGAGGGTCCCAGGCAGCCGTCCGGGGTGGGCAGGTTTCCATGTCAACCCCTTCTTGGGGGTCAGGGATATCTCTCTCTGTTCCTTGAGCAGCTGCAAACTTAGAAGGACTTGAGTCCAACCGGGCCACGCCATGACTAGGGGCTGCCCTCGCACGCTGTTTCTCCTTCAAAGGTAGGAGGCGCTTCTCCACCAGCTGCGGGAGGAAACGGGGCACTTACTGGCGCTGCCCCAGGTGTGAGCAGGGCCCAGGGTGGTGGAGACCAGGGCACTTGGGCAGGAGGCAGGGAAGCCTGAGGCAGCTGGGCTTTATGTCAAAGAGAGAGGGTGTGGCTCTGCTGGGCGTCCCCTTGGGCCTCACTGCAGCTTGCATCCTGACTCCCCTCCCTGGCTCCTCTCCATCCCACTCCCTCTGAACCTGCATCTTCCCACCCCGGAGTGGCTCCTCAAGAAGCCGAGCATCCCCAGCAGGGTGGGGTTAGACATTCAGGTGGGCGTTGTGTGCTGGGTCCCTCCTGCCCCTCCTGCTCACCTGGGCAAGGGTGAGTCCTTCCTCCTGCTCCAGCTCCTGGCTTAGGGCCAAGAAATCCATCTGTGGATCTGGGGAAAGCAATTCTTCCAGGAATCGGGGGTGAATGACGGCCTCCACCTGGGAACAGAAGGAAGAAGGT
Source organism: Macaca mulatta (assembly GCF_049350105.2). Classification (NCBI taxonomy): domain Eukaryota; kingdom Metazoa; phylum Chordata; class Mammalia; order Primates; family Cercopithecidae; genus Macaca; species Macaca mulatta. Next base: position 118,576,076 of record NC_133420.1, read on the forward strand.
GTGAGTTTTCTGTGTAGGAAGTAACCTGGAGGCAAGGACACCTGGAGGAGATGCAGAAAGCGGGGAGAGCCCCGTACCCACCTTCCTGGGGCTGTCTGATATCATGGCAACCACCAGCTACACACACAGACCACAGACCTGGTAGCATACACACATACAGACAGAGACACACAGAGCACACACAGACACACAAACAGACCCACATACGACACAGGAAAAGACACAGACACAGGTAACCTACACACTCCACACTCACACCCACAAAGACACACAGTAACAAATCGCAGATACAAACACACAGCAACACACAGACACACACAATCACATACACAGACATTCAAATCCATGGAAATACACACGCTGCTGAATAGCTAAGGAACAGAGCTTAATTCCAAGGACCTGGGAGTGCCACCCCCCGGAATCCTGCAGACCCCAGCACTCCAGGCCAGCCCACCTTGGTGACGAAGTCTTTCTGGGAACACAGCTTGTCAATGTAGCTCAGGAGGCCCGGGTCTGGGGGCGTCCAATCCTCTTCCTGTGGCTGCTCCACTTCGCCCTCTTCCCGTTGTTTCTTGGGCTCCCCCGTGACCCCGAGGGGAGGCCCCAGCAGCTCCTCCATGATGTCCACATACTCCTGCACCACTTCTGGGGGGATCTCCTCGGGGACTTTGGTCTCTGCTGGCCTCTGGGGCCTGGGTGGTGGCAGGCGGGCCTTGGTCTCTGCTCGCCGGTGGGGCCTGGGTGGTGGCAGGCGGGCCTTGGTCTCCGCTGGCCTCTGGGGCCTGGGTGGTGGCAGGGAAGCAGTCGGGGCCTTGGGGCCGGCCTTGCTGGGAAGGTACACTGAGGCAGAGAAGGAGGAGGCCGGGCGTGGTGAGGGCCGCTCCTCCTGCCTGACCACACAGGGGAGGGCAGGGCTTGGGGATATGAAGTGGGTCCCAGCTGGTCAGGACCACCTGAACCACAGCGCCCCCAGAGGAGACGCGCAGGAGGGGCACATCTGAGACAGCATCGCTTGGGAGGAAGTTTGGAGCCACCAATATGCCATGTACTCTCCCCGCTAATCCCTGCTTCCTGGGCAGAGCATACGTGGAGTTTTGGATGGGCGAGGGGAGAGAGTAGCTAGGAAACTTGACCTGGTCAATACCCAACATATGCTCCCGGAAGCTGTCCTGTTGGAGGGAGCAAATCCCCCTCTTGAAGGGAAGCATGGGGTGTGAGGACAGTGGTCTCCCTTGGCCCCTTTGGCCTTTGCCATGGCTCCTGTGGAAATGTGGGAAGCAGTACCTGGCTGCTTGGCCACCTCAGGGGCTGGGGGTCCTTGAGGTTCAAGCCTCGGCGGGGCTGGAGGAGGCAGGCTCTGGGGCTCCTTCATCCACTGCGCTTTCTGAATCTGCATCTCCTCCTCAGCCTCGAACTCCAGGAACCTGGAGGTGAAGGAGGCCCAGGCTGTGCGGAGAGGGTCCAGGCCCCCTGTCCCCAGGACCAGGCAGCGGCCGAGGGCAGGGATGGGAGGCAATGCCTCGGGTGGGCTGTCCAGGCCCTCATTGGGTCTCATCCCCCAGTCCCAGGAGGGAGCTGCTCCCAGAGTTCTGGGCTCACCCTCCCTCACCCGGCCCCTGCAGAGCCCATGGCATCAAAGGGGCTTCCTGACTCAAGTCAGGGCCACGAGGCCCAGGAGGGTCCCGGGGGACTCCTCCTCCAGGTTTCAGCTGCCCAGGCGTGGGGTTGATGGCAGACGGCGTCAGGGATGATGCCCAGATGCAGGAGTCCTGAGGCTGGGACTGCGGGTCCCTGAAAGATAACCCAGGGGCACGAGGCCCGGGAGACCCCTGGTCGGGAGGAAGCAAAAGCTGAGCCCGGAGGACAGGGCCCCTTTCCCCTGAGGCTGCTGTCTGTCTGTCTGTCTTCACGGAGAGCACTGCCCAGGAGCAAAGGCGGTCAGGCCAGAGATGGGTCTCATGGTGTCCCGGATACAGGTCTCCCCTGCCCAAACTCCCTGGCCAGGCTGGGATGGCAGAAAACCGACTTCTGGCCACTGCTGTGAGGAGCCTGCACCCCACTCTGTCTATAGTCACTAGCGCCCCTTCTCCCCATCCCCACAGCTGGAGGTGACCCACTTTGGGCTGTGACGCTGGCTGCTCCTGCCATGACCTCCAGTGTCAAGGCAGGGGTTGGCCCAGGCCAGGCAGGGGGTGCTTCCCAAGAGGGCAGGACAGAGACCCCAGAGCACTCTAGGTGGCAGGAGCAGCTTCCTGAGGGAGCCAGGGGCCCAGGGCGTCCTGTGTTTGTCCACACCCTCCTCATGCTCCATGCTGAGAAGCCACCACGGCCACCAGGCCTCCGTCATTCAGTCTCACTCTGCCCCGCGGGCCCTGCCCCCAGGACCCCAGACTCACTTTTCCGCCATCTCGTAGAAGATCATCCGGTCAAAGTTGCTCGTGTGCTGCCATTCGCGCACGGCCCGCCACAGTCCCTCCTCCAGCGTCATGGTGGGCTTCCGCCGGGCCAGGGATCGGAGAACTGGGCTGTAAACCAGTGCAGTCAGCCCCAGTCTATAAGCCCACCCTTCATCCCGAGCCCACCTGGTCCCAACACCTGGCCCCTGTCCTCCCCACACCTGTCCTGCCATCTGTCCATGTCCTGTTCTCCCCCATGTGGGCTCCTCAGGCCCCAGGACATGCCCCCAAGATCGAACATCAACACAAGCTACGGAGTGGCCTCTCCAACTGCCCCTCAAGTCCTCGGTGTTCTGATGTTGAGAAGTGAACTCAGTACTATGGGTGGAACATATGTGTCCCCAACATTCCTGTGCTGAAGCCCTGAGCGCCGGTGTGTCGGTATTTGGAGGCAGTCATGGTTAGAGCAGGTCATGAGCGTGGGTCCCAGTCATGGAATCTGAGCCCCGATAAGGGCAGGAGGAGACGCCAGGGCTTTTCCTCTCAGCCACCAGAGGACACAGCCGAGGCAGCTCTCTCCAGCCAGGAAGAGGGCCCTGACCAGACACCCAATCTGCTGTCACCTTGATCTGGGATTTCTGGCCTCTGGAACTGGGAGACATGAACGTGTCTTGATAAAGCACCCAGTCTATGGGATTTGTTACAGCCGAACCTGAGCTGACTGAGACAGCGTGAGCCTGAGCTGACTGAGACAGCGTGCACACAGAATGACCTGGGAGCGAGGGTTAAAGTGCAGGTTCCTGGGCCCCAGGACTGAGATTTAACCAGCTTCTTGGGGACTCTGGAGCAAGGCAACCTCTGGGGATGCAGCCTCAGGGTCCTGAAGCATGAGGAGCAGGAGCACACGTCCAGAACCAAAGCAGAGCAGTGTCAAGCTCACTGCAAGCAGCCAGGTACAGCTTCCCACATTCCCACAGGAGCCATGGCAAAGGCCTGTGAGCCTGGGGCAGCTCCACTCCAAGAATCAGGGTCCCCAGTGCACCGGGACTCCGCTCCAAGGCGGAATGCAACCAGTTCCAGGGTGCAGGGGCAGTGAGGTTGTTGGGGATGAAGATGGGGCCGCCTTCCACCTGCACCCCAGGCAGGGGACTTCCCTAGGGGAACGGTTAGTGTGTTGCACGGTGGATGTGCTCAAGCTCCCGTTTGCTCATCAGTGGGAAACACAGGGTGACAGAGGCGCCACAGGGTGGAGAGAGGCAGGGACTGGGAATGAAACCACAAACTCTCCCGGATGCTGACGTTGCTGCCTCACAGTCACCACAGTCCACGGCCCTGGGCTGCTGGGCTCGTGGTGCACTCAGAGCTATCACTGGAGCCTATGGCTTTGGGGAGCACTCTCCTAGATGGCCTAGTCCTGATAATGATAGTAAAGGGGACAGTAATCATAATTGCTATCATGTAATATGTCATAGCATGTGCCAGACGCTGTGTTATACATGTCATATGTGAGCTCAAGTCATCTCTTCGCCATCCTCTGAATGAAGCATCATTGTCCCTTTTTCTAGGAGGGATTGAGGGTGAAGATGCAAATACCTGCCCAGCATCGACCCTGGTGTGGGGCCCAAGCCCATCCCCTTGTGCAGGCTCCACCCCCACGGTGCTGGACCTGGGCAGAACTGCGGGCATGTGCCAGGTTCCCGCCGGGCCCTGCAGCTCCTCCCCCCAGCCCCATGTGATGTGCTCCTGGCCATCAACACTGGGTTCAGGGAGAGGCACTGGAGTGTGTACTCAAAGACCTAAACCCAAACCGTCGTTCACGTCACACCAGGAACCGTCTCTGACCTAGGTCTTCTGTAAACATTGTTGTGAAAATTACTGAAAGTAAGGATTGGCTGGACTCACGGGACAGTGACGGGCAGTTGAGGCCCCTGACAGTCTGTCCTGAGCCACAGCCAGATTTAATGTTGTTGAAAATGTACCTTCCCATAGTGCAATCCATCACCCTCACAACCGCCCTGCAAGCTCCCCTGAACAGCGTGACCTCCTGTCCATTCAGCAGCCTCTTTACGTGTGAGCTGCAGGACAAGCTCTGGTGCCCCGAGGACACTCACATGAGGAAGCAGGAAAGCGCTTCGGTGTCAGGACTCTGGGGAAGGTGCCTCCGGGCCAGGGGCTTGTAGCGCTGCCAGAGTCGGAAGTTCTCATAGACACTCTTGGGATTACAGGAGTCGTCTGGTGGGGCCTTGGTCTGGGAGGGAGCCAGGCTGCCCTCTCCATGAGCCCCTTGTGGCCATGGCCCAGCGTGGGACACGATGGGGGGCATCTGGGCAGCCGGTGGTGGTGGTGGTGGAACAGGAAGGCCCTGGGACCAGCCTCCCTCACAGGCCTGGGTGCCCCCAACCAGCTGGGCAGCCATAACAGGCACCACAGGAGCAGCTGCCAGGAGTAGGGGAGGTGGACACACGACACCTCCACAGAGGGCGCTTGGAGCCTGCCAGACAAGGGGGTTCTGAGTTAGGACCAAGGTCTGTGCCTGAGGGGCCTTCACAGACCCCATTTCTGTCCTCATCTGGACAAAGACATTAGAAGCCCCAGCCCCACTCGGGCCATGGCCATCCTGTCCTGCCACCAGAGGTGTGCTGGGGAAGGCAGACAGCACCAGAGGGCCGCCGGGAGGAACCGCTGCAGTCACGAGGGGTGGCCCGTGTGCTGGGCCGGGAGCGGGTGTGGTAAAGGGCAGAGCCGTGAACACAGACAGGGAGGCGCCAGGGTTCACGGTCACGCCCGGTCCCAGCACTGGGTATGCTGTGGAGACAAAAGAAAGACATGAATGAGCTGGGGTCTCCTGGTCCTCACTAGTCACGGGAGAATCAGAGGGGAGCCCCAACAGCTGAGGGCGTGTGACAGGGAAACTCTGCCACTTGCAAGTGTCCCCGAGTGTGCATTGGATGCTCTGTTCCTCCACGGGAGTTACTCCACTAGAGAGCCTGGCCCCGATCACCAAGACTCCCTGACCCCTGTCTCCCAAGAAGCAACAGCCAAGCCTTCGCTGCCCGAGGGTCTCCCTCAGGTGTCCCTGGCAGACCCCATCAGCCTCACAGGCATCTCCCAAGCCATGGGTCAGGGATGAGTCTCAGCGGCTTGGTGGTCCTTAGCATGCTCAGCAACAGGGGAGGGGCCTACCCCAGGGCAGTGCTCAGCACTGAGAAGGCCGGCAGGAAGCCAGAAGCTTCCGAATATTATGGCCACATCTTCTCTTCAATCTTCCTTTTCCTGAAGCTCTTGTAAACCCCTTTCTTTCCTAGCTCAAACACAACAACAGAAAACCACTGGATGGAAATCTTTCCCAAGCCAGCACCCTAAGAACCCTGAAGATAATCCATAACTCATCACGTCCAGCATGCAAGTGATTGTCCTGGTACAGGACACTTGTGGCACAGTGTCCTGACACAGGACCTGGCACTTGCTGTCCTGTCCCCACAGCAAGTGCTAAATGGGGGTCAGATTCGGGCCACCCATTGCTCAGTGCTCAGTGGTCCCAGCTGCCACTCAGGAAGCTCTGTTCCCAGGGAGCAGGTCTGAGAGGCAGTGGTGGAGTCCCCTGAGATACTGTCACCACACAGCCAGCAACAGCTGCACACGATTAGAACTCAGCCAGCAACAGCTGCACACGATTAGAACTCAGCCAGCAACTGGTGAGCAGCAGGGCTATCAGGGGAGGTGCCCAGGGATTTTCACAGCTGCTGGTCATGTTACAATAGGTAGTGGGACAAGGAGCATCTCTGATCCTTCTCCTTTGAGCTCCCAATAACTGAACATAGTGACCAACCAAGAACCAGGGGTTCCTGGGCCACAGGCCAGGTAAGGCAAAGTTGTCTGGAACTCATCCCTGTTCACTACGACCTCATGCAGTCTCTAGTCAGGGGGAATAAGGGATACAGCACATGCACCTCATCATTTAGGACACATATCCTAACTTTAATAATAATAATAATAAAAGAACCATCTTCCTATTTGTGCACTATTCTCCTTCCTCTACTGAAAAGGAAACCAGCCTTTCCAGACCCATCCACTGAGAACCAGCAAGAATCCACACCTGTCCCCATTTCATGAGGTAGTATAAATGGAATAGGAGCAAATTCTTCATCTCCACAGTAACACAAAGTGCAGAGGACAGGCCATGAGCTAGTAGACAAGAGGAAGTGGGTCTGAAGACCTGAGCTTCCACAAAAGGGCGAACAATTCAGAACATCTCAGGAAGTCCAGGCCATGTGTTACCTGAACTTCCCCATTTGTCCCCACCCCTGTTGGATCAAAGCCAACAGCTACCTCAACTGACGGAGCAGCCAGCTCTGGGGCGGGAGCTGAGAGGCTCTGGGCTGTGGCAGTTACAGTAGCCCCCAGCCTCGCCCACCCAGAGGTTGTCATTACATGCTCTGTCACAACCAACCCACCCAACAGTTTTCTGGCTGAGACCACTTCTCCCCACTCCTTCCTAAGATCTAGAAAACTCCAGCCCAAATCCCTCTGAACACTATGGAAGGGCACCTTCCAGGTGGCTGAAGACATGGCACAGGGCTCAGGCTTGCCCGTCATTCTCCCTGGGCCACCAGCACAACACGATCCCACCACTCCCTACAAACACACAATGACGTGACCTGTCCCCCTCTAGAAAGGATCAATCCATCCACTCCATCCTTCCCTCTACACGGTGTATTCCCCCAGGCATCTTGATCCACCTCTAAGGAGCCGTCCTCCCTAACCACAGACTCAGGGTGCCATGGCCATCCCCAGGTGTGATGTCCTTGGGGACATCCAGCGCTCCCTCCCTCTTCAACATCAGCCCTATCAGCTGTCCCCAGGGGCAGTTCAAATTTGAATTCCCAAGGAGTTGAGGCATGGCAGACTCGGATAATGCCCCCGTCCCTACAGTCTCACCTCCATTTGAAGCCATCCCCTCAGGCTGGGCACTGCCCACCGCTGTCTGGCAGTTTCCGCAATGAGAAAAGTTAAGGGTAGGACACAGAGAGTGACCTGGCTCAGCAGATGCTCCTGAGTCCAAGTGGAGCAGGGAAAATTTGAATGTAAATAGGTTTAGAACATAGGACCCCAGACATTCTGCAGAGGGGGAGGGGCAGTGGGCAGCTGGTAGGGGTGGGGGACATTCTGCGAAGGGCTCCAGCCACTAGGCAAGAACCTGAGTTTCCCTTCCAACTGGACGGCAGCAACACAGATGGCGTGCACCTCTTTAGGCAACTTTTAAATTGTCCTGACTCACAGCAAAACCTTCTACCTGATGTCCCCTTTACTTCCATTCTTTATGAACAGACCTACTTTTGTGCCAAGCAACCCATGCTCCTTCCCCCTTTGGCTCTTTCCCACTCTTGATGAATTTCAACAGGGGCCGCGCTTCCTGAACAAAATTCAGAACACGTTTTCAGTCTGAGAAACACAGAAGTTCTCAGGAAGGCAAGGGGACTGGGTGTTTGAAATCAGGATGGTCTCAGCCCATCCAGGCTATTAGTTGGCTGTGTGCTCATCATTGTTTAGGAAGCAATCCTTGTGCCCCCGGGTCATGTATGTTGCTGGAATCTCTGTCCATACCAGCAGGCCAGCCTTACTTCCCCTTTCCTGGGAAGCCTCAGTCCAGGAAAGAGTGGCTATGCGACCTACAGTACTGAGACCAGAAATCCATTCATTTTGTTTCCCAGCATATTGTGATGGTGTTAAATGTTTATTTTTTATCTTTTGAATAGTTTTAATTTAACCAAGCAGTACTTTTGCATGGTTCCAAATTCAAACTGTGCACACTGGAATAGGCAATGACCAGCCTTCCTCCCATCTTTTTTCCCTGGCCACCACATTTGCGTTCCTGGAGGAAACAGGTGTTATCTGATTGTTTTTCATTTTTCCAGAGATATATTATGCAATCATAAGCATAATGAAGCTATTTTTGCAGTCTAAAAATGCTTTCAGGTTTTGGGGGGTAAAAATTACTATATTAATATGTTCCAATGCTTTCCTGATATTTACAGTGACTGTGTTTATCCTAGTAATGTGGCTTCTCTATTTCTGTAGGTAAATCCTAGAATAAGACATTGTATTGTTCCTTAAAATCACAACTATGCAAAAGAATACAGTGGCAGGATTTAGCAAGTATGAATAACAAATACCAAGTGGAATTTGAATTCAAGATAAAACAGTGAATTAGTTTTTATTATAATTGTGATCCATGTGATATTTAGAGTATACTTTTACAAAAAATCTGTTTTTCCTTTATCTGTGTTATTCACATTTCACCGGGATCTTGCACTTTATCTGGTAACTCTTTCCAAAAAAGTGCAACATATGAAGTGATTATTGTTAACCCTCCACTGTGAGAGTGAGAACTTGCAGTAAGGAGACTCAGGTGTGAATCTTGGCTTCACCACAAAACACAACCATTGCAGAAAACAATAGCAGGCTGATTTGATGAGAAGTCAGGAGTAGCCATTATACCCTTCTCAGCTTCCAGGTTTAGTGGCAGTATGCACAGTTGTAAGGGACAGAAGGGCAGAACACCATCTTTTCTTTCCTAACATAAAGCAGCTTACAATTCCTAGAACTCTGGTTTCTCCAGGAGTTAGAAATCCACAACCCATGTCCATTCTGAGACAAGCCAGGATGCTATCCACCAACGTCCCATCCCCATTCCCATGCATCCCCTCCCATATGTGAATCCTGGCTGGCCTCTCTCAGCTCACTGTTGGTCTCATATTCTCCATACATTCTTGCTGTTTGGAATCCAGTGTCATCGTATGTGGCTCTCTGCGTGGGAATTATTGTAGCCTGTCTTTTAAAAAAAAACTTCATTCTCATTTTCACACTGAAATCACCGTCTGCTTATCAGCATCACAATGACAGGAAAGAGCACTCATGTTCTGTGTTGTGAACAAGGGGAGTGTTAGGAAACTGGTCAAAGGAGATGAGGAGTGAGTACTCAGAGCACAGCAACAAAATCTTCTGAGACACACACCTCACTCCCTGCTGGGCAGGGTAATTTTGCACTGATGGGAGGGTGATGGGGAAGGGAAGAGGCCTTCAGCTGGATCGGTGCACACTGTGAACATTCGCTGAAACACACCCTGTTGGCACTTACAAAGCATTTGCCCCTTTCAAAGACATTTGCACTCAAGAAGGCAGAGTTGCAGGAAAATGTAACAGGGGCCACACTGCAGGGGCAGGCGGTGGACTGCAAGTTTCAATCCCAAGGTTCTCCCCTCCTTGCCCCAGCTGCATGAGAAGGTCATTTCCTAACTCCTGTCCAATATTCTCAAGAGTTCTCAGTTTTGTCCCAACTCTAAACCTGAATGGTCCAGCAAGCATTTCTATGAAATACCTCCACAGTGGCCACTGGGAGGGGAGTGACTGCCTGTCTGGGTGCTCCCAGGCCTTTTGTCCTCTGAGACAGAGCTGCCTCCTTACATGCAGTCCTCTTCCACTGTGCAACTCTACCTCCATCTTAGCTGAGAAGATCAACAGACAGCAATTCAAGCAAAATCATGGTAAACTTACCAAAACAAAACAAAACCAAACAAACAGTAAATGCTTTGGAGCTCTTTCTGAGGACCTGATCTTTTATCATGGGGCAAAAACTTAAATGATTTTCAATCAACAATTTCATCTAAGAGGGATGTTGAGGCAAAATATCACACTCAGGCACTGAAAAAGGGCAGAATTCTTGGTTGCCTCCTCCCTTGTCAAGTCAGTGAACCGATGCTTTCTCAAGATGTTCACACACGGCTTTGATACAGGATTTCAATGAGTCTTTTTCTGAGCCAGTGATACAAAAAATATACTGTGGAACAATGTCTTGCCTCAATTCTGCAATTGCTTCTGCACATGTTTGAAGTCCTAGACCCCAAGAGGAGAGACCATCAAATTAGCCAAAGGTAATTTGTGAAGACTGGCCATGGGAGGTGATGGCTAAAAGCCCTCTGGCCCCTGCTCTCTTAGCATTCCCACAGAAAGTCCTGTGCCACACTGACTGCTGAGAAAGAACATCTCAGGGTTTGGATCCCCTGTTCAGAGTACACATGCTCTTCCACTCGATCACGGAACGGTAGAGGAATGGCAGCTCCACGCTGTGTCCTGCAGAGCTCTCAGTCTCTGCACTTGAGGCCCTGGGCCGGTATAGATGTAAAGGCTCTTTAGTGTTATCACGTGGAGACAGACGATAGGAATCCTGCAAATGAGCAGAAAGGATGTGATGATTAAAGTTCTTCTGAAGCTATTACAAACTCAAGTCAGTGAGTTGCTTCTCTACTAGTTTTTATTGCCAACTGGAATTCTGCACTGTGTTGCAGAGTCGGGGGTGGGGGAGTGTGGAATTGTTCCCCTACTATCTGCTGCTTTGTGGACAGAAATTGATCAAAGCTATAACAAAAATATTTCTAGAAATCATTTGAATACAATAGGAAAAACTCTGGGAACTGAGTCAGAAGAAAGTATCTTTCGGAGCGTGTTTTCCGGTCTAAAATTCTTTGCCAGAAATGTTCTTTAATGGAACCTCCAGACTGAGTAGGAAAACAGGGCATATTATTTTTTGAAAGGCATTAGCAGGAATGAAATAAATGCAGTCCAAACGCAATGCAAGACATGCAATTCGAGGATACTTTGCTTTAGAATAAACCCTCCAAAGGTAAACCTTTCAGCAAGGGTGTTACCTAAGTGCACTGACTGCAGGTTTGTATTACGGAAAATTAGGAGTGGTAGTTTCCGACGCGCTGGTTTCTCAGAGGCACGGTCACGGAGGTTCCAAAGAGGAGGCCTCGTCCGGCCCCAGGAAGTTTCCAGGCGCCGAGTCCCTCCATTTCCCCATCTCCTGCCGGGCCCTCCCAGGGCGGGCTCTAGGCCTGCCCCGTGCGCCTGCGCACGAGCCTTGAGGCGGGCGGGGTTCCGGCGGGCGGGGTTGAGGCGGGCGGGGTTCCCGCGTGCGGCCAGCGGCCGTCAACCGCTCCCAGCGGGGGTTGCCGGCGGTTCTGGGCGGGGAGACGCGTATCGCGTAGCGCGAGGGCAAAGGGCGGTTACCCAACGGCCTTCGCTTTCATGGCGTCCTCCTTGGTGTTACCTAAAACTAAAGCCAAGTGTGATTAGAAGGTAATCGCCTCCTGGTCATGTTCCCGCTGGTCACCAGTGTCCGCGGGGCGACCCCACATTGTGGCCAGAGCAAGCCTGTGGCTGCGCTCAAGGCGGGAGAGTTCATAGCGTTCCTCCTGGGGGCCCTGCGGGACGCCCAGGCAGCACTCGTTTCCCTTGCTCACCTGGCCCCAAAGTGAGGTGGGAGGTTTAACAAGGCAGCGGGAACCCCAAAGTGTGACTCCGCCATGCCTCTCACATTCCAGGCAATGCAAAAGCTTAAGGAAAACCTCAGCAGTTGAAACCGTGATGCAGTTCAGCAGAGAAGTAGCTCGTGTCCTCGTAAAATGAGTGAAGTTCTCACGGACAACCTCATTGAGTGAGTTGTGAAGCTCATTGACTTAATCAGAATGATCAGCCAGCATGCATGTTCCATTTGTCAATGATATGAGCAGCTGCAAAGTCGAAGAACAGGCCTTTAGTCATGGTCTGTTCACTTGGTAGCACGGTTGGTTGTGGATGCAAGAGTATGGCCAAAGTCAAGAAAAGCTTCTATGAGAATTGCTTATGTGGAATTTACAAATAAAAAGTAGTGGTATATTATTTGTAAATTGTAGGCTACACGTGTCTAAAATTTACTGCACACACGTGTGTATGCTGGGTGGTTGGGTTAGTGTATACTTGAGAATGTCAGGAAGTTTTGTTTTGGATTTTGGAGGGTGTGAGATTTGTGGGGTGGTTTTGTGTATGTGAAAATATGTTTATATGAATTTTCAGTTTGGAATTTGATATGTATTTAATTGGTGAGAATCTGATATGTATTCACATGTGTGGGTTGGTGGTGTCTGTGTGGAGATTGCAGATTAAAGAAGGTCATAACTGGTCCAGGCGCGGTGGCTCACGCCTGTAATCCCAACACTTTGGAAGGTGGAGGTGGACAGATCACCTGAGGTCAGGAGTTCGAGACCAGCCTGGCCAACATGGTGAAATCCCCTCTCTACTAAAAATACAAAAATTAGCTGTGTGTGGTGGTGCATGCCTGTAATCCCAGCTACTCGGGAGGCTGAGGCAGAAGAATCACTTGAACCCAAGAGGCGGAGGTTGCAGTGAGCCCCGATCGTGCCACTGCACTCCAGCCTGGGTGACAGAGTGAGACTCCATTCCCCGCCCCCCAAAAAAGAAGATCATAACTGTTTTTGTGAAAGTATGTAGGAGAGAGAGTTTATATTTAGAGGATATGAGATGTAAGATATGTATACCAGAAGAATTGGGGTTAGATATTTGGAATTTGGGTTGTGAAGATGTCTTTTCCATGTGTTTTCCCAGATGAATGTTGGGGATTTGTATTTGTCTAATGTTGGGCAGATTTGGAAGAATTACCTTGTGCACGTGGGCAATAATAGAGAAAGTGCTTGTCTCTATTTTTGTGGATGTACACTGTGTTTGGTTTACATGTTTGGGGAATGTAGGAAGACCATTTGAGTACTCAGGACATGTTGCATGGTGATGTGTGTTTCTTTTCATGATTTTCAGGGGGTGTGTATGGCTGTTTCAATGTGTGAGGGCAGATCCATGTCTATTGGGGGACTGGTAGGGTGAATGTGCAGTTGTGAGGTGGAGTTTGTATGATTCTGTGTCTTGGAAGATGGAGGAGTTATTTCTGTGTGAGCATTTGGAAGTGTGATTACATATGTTCAGGTATTGTGGGACTGTATGTGTATTTGGGGATATGAGGTGGCACGTTTGTATATTTGTGGTGTATTAGTTAATTGTGGGTATATTTAGGGCATGTAGAGAACTACATGAGTATTGCGTTTGCGTGTGTGTGTGTTCAAGGGCATGGCAGTTTGGATGAATGTTTTGTGGAGCTATGTGCTTGTATTTTTCAGTAAGTGGTTATTAGAGTTATATATTCTGGGAATTTAGTATGTGTGTGTCTGACAGAGAGATGGGGTTCTCTTTTTATACAGGAAAGTAAGAGAGTTGGATTTATATGTATTAGAGGTGTGTGATGTGGTTATTGGTTAGTATTTGGCAATGTGGGAGCTGGTTCATACAAGATTGGGATAATTTGGGATTGGAGAGTGTTTTTATGGGTATTTATAAATGATATGCTGGAGATATTTCCATGCATCTTGAGTGTGTATTCTGGTTTGTATGTATATTTATCAGCAGATAGATGAATTATCTAAGTCTATTTATAAAATATGAGATTGTTAGTATTTAAAGTGTATTTCTTTGGAGAATGCTAGGGTGTTTGTACATGTGTTTGGGCATGTTTGGGGAATGGGGTGAGGAGGTTGTATTCTGGACATGTAGGATATTGATTGGATAGTGTTTCGGGGAATTTATACATTCAGGGATTGGGGATATTTGTGTGAGTGTGTATGTGCCCATGGGTATATGAAAATTGTGTGTGTGTATTAGAGTAGTATTGATGTTTTTATGTTTGTTTGTTTTTTTTTTTAACGGGTTTTATCTGGGTCTGGGAGGGTGGGGTGTGTATTCATGGGTAGTTTGTGAGTGTGTATATGAGGGGTTTTGGGTATATTAAGACTTAGTGGTCCTCTGTGCCTGTCATGAAATGTAATACTCGCAGAACTTGGTGTTGCCACTCGTATGTGTGTTCTCAGTGTTTGTGAGGTGGACGTATATGTACTTGATAAAAATAGTTTGTTGTTCTGTGTGTATTTCAGTTTATGTGGCTTCTGTATTTTGTATTCTGGGAGATGTGGGAGGTTCAGTGCATGTATTTGGAAACAGAGAGGCTGTGTAGGTTGTGTTTGCATTCAAGAATCATGGATTCTTATAGTTTAGAGCTGTGGGATTGTATGTGATTCTTTTTCTGGGTGATGCATGACACAGGTGTTGTATACCTTGTGATTTTTTTTAGCGCCTATGCCTATAGGATTTTCATTATGTACAGTTAACAAGTCTACCGAAAAGGATTTTCTTAAAAAAAAAAACAACAAAAGAAAAAAATTAGAAATTTGATTCCAGTAAGCTGTTTGCACATCAAGGAGTCCCAGCCTTCAGTGCAAAACAAAGGTACACTCTGAAAGAACAAAGAGAGGTGTTATCTTTTATAGAGAAATTTCGTTGTCAGATTCCCAATCTGGTTCACTCTGCAAATGAGGGATACAAGCTTGTTTATTTCTGATTGGCTGATGCAAGTCACAATCTATTTCTTAAGTCCATATGACAAAATGGTACCCCTTGATTTAGGTGGCATAGACAGGAACAGACAGCTGTGAAAGTCCCAAGGTGACACAAGTACGTGGTTTTTGCAGGAAGCAGGGTACATGTGTGAGACCTGCAGTCAGCAGATTGCCGCTTGGCTCCATTTTGAGTTTAGGCCCAGTTAGCTACTCCTGATCCATCTTGAAGGATTAGTCCTTTCAGGGTTCATAGTATATATGGGTACTATGTTCATTGTTCCTGTTTGTACGTGGGCACATATATATGTACATATATGGTTTTAGCAGTGATGTGAGCATTTGGGGCAGGTAGAGTTTTGTCTACAAATTTAAGTAGTAATTGGGCAGTCCATCTGTGTATTTAGGGTACAGGGAGCAGTTGTATTGCTGGTGGGCTGCTTCAGGTTCTTGACTTTGCTGTACAGAAGAAGTCTTACTTTGAGAGCAAGTGTAACGTAAAAGTAAGCAAGAGAGGTTATTGCAAAGCGAATGTACGCTCTAACAGTCGATCAGAGTGGGCGACTCAAAGGTGAGACAGCACTGACTGACACTGGGGAAAGCTCCTTTATGGGAGCCTTCCATGACTGTTCATGAAGGGGTGGGAAGGGGTGTCACTGTTAATCACGCTCCGGGTGGTTCTCTGACTGTTCGTGAAGGGGTGGGAAGGGGTGTCACTGTTAAGCATGCTCTGCGTGGTTCTCTGGATGCGCATGCGCTGTTGCTGCACATGCTAGTGCCTATATCACTCACTGTTAAGCACGCTCTGCGTGGTTCTCTGGACGCGCATGCGCTGTTGCTGCACATGCTAGTGCCTATATCACGTGAATCATTAACATCTTAAATCTCTACCCAAGGGTGTGTTTTTCACTGTTATCATGAGCACTGGTCAACCCAGGGACACTAATCATGGGTTTTCGCACTTGCGTGAATTTGAAGATTTTCCCTTCTTCTTTACCACCTCCTTACTGCAGGACCTCCTTGGGCACTGCTGGATGGTTTGTTCTCTTCATCTGTTTAGCAAGTTTGTTCTCCTTTAATGGAGGCTATGACCACCCTATCCTGTCTCAGTCATGTATGTCTGTTCAGGATACAGGAGGAGGTTGTGTTCTGGAGGTACCTAGTTTGGTTTTGTTTGTATATTTGGGGTGAGAGTTGAGGGTCCTACTCAGGGTGCAGGTACATTGTGTACATGTATTCCTATGAAAGGATGTGGCTGTGCTGGAGCTGGCTTGGGGTAGCCACTGGGCATGGCACATCTCTTCTCTGCTCTCTGTTCAGTGGCATTAGGTTGGTAGTTTAAAATTAGTCATGCTGAGATATTTACACCACATAAGCATCAGAAATCTAGGCTTTCCTACTTCCCCCTGGAGAGCATTTTATTAAGCAGTTAGCAACACACCACTGGGGTTTGTGTGTGTGTTCAGAATCTGTAAGCAGATGTTTGTATGAAGCAAGAATACTGAGACTTTAATGGGTGTGTATACTGGGATTCTACGTGTATTCTACAGAATGACCAGGGTGGATCATTCTGCATCACTGTGTTACTCCTAAATAGTTGGTTCATTCTTTAGCGTCAAAGAATCCTTATAAATGGTGGTTTCTGGCTCCTCCTCCCACAGATGGATGCAGGGGTACCTGCACCTAGGCAGGTGGTTGCTCCTTCAGTATCTGTGTGTTCTAGCATCTGGGTCCTCAGATGGGTGGACCCGGTAGACAGAACACTGTGCAGAGCGGAACTTCCCTAGATGTTGTCCATGTGATGGGCAGATTCAGAAAGATGTAGGGTTTCCAGGACAGGAGGTCAGATGTGCCATGTCTTCTCTCAATCCTGATGTCCCTGCTGATTCCTCTGGGTCATGGCGAGTGACAAGGACACCCTCTAACATACTTTCCACAAGATGAAAGCCTGCAGAACCTGTGCCTGCACTACCATCTACCCCCTGGGTCGGGATACTGTTGGGTGTCAGGCTGAGAGCTGAGCCAGTTCTCAACCAACCTGTCCCCATGGAAACCTGAGGCTTCGGGGCTAAGGCAGGACCTCCAGCAGGTACCCAATGTCGAGAATACGTGTTGGTTTCTGTGTTAGGAGTTTTGTCTCAGTGGAGTCATGGTAAAAAGAGGGAATCAAAGGCATGTGACATTTTCTTCTTTCTCTGGCAAAGTGAGGAATTAACGTTGACCGTTTCTTTCTGAAGTTCCGTACAGAAAATGTATACTCAGCCTGAGGAGCCCAAGGTGACTCCTTAGCTGCACTTGGAGAAGGTGTCATCTGGAGTCTTCACAAGGAGTCTTCAGGCACAAGGGCCTGAATCTGATTTCTCATGGGAGACATCGGGCAGAGCTTGACAGTCCCACCTAGAGCTGGGCTGTAATTCTAGGGACAAAGTGGAGGAGCAACAAGGAAGTGGTGGGGAGCACACCTTTAGAACCTGGGCCTGGGGAGGGCAGGCCAAGGAAGCCTGAGTTTACATGGGCTTAGGTCCTGGGGCAGAAGCCAGACACAGAGCCTGGGCAGCCAGATTCGCTCCGGCCTGGGTTGTGGGTGGGAGCGAGCCTCCTCTTGTGCTCCTGTCTGGGGCACCTCTGAGCTGCAGGTGAAGGTCTTAGTTGCACCTCAGCAGGGATGAACAGCCGGGCCTGGTGCTAAGGAGTGAGGAGGGTACAGTCAAGGAGAGGAGGCACCGATCTGTGTCCCTTAAGCAATCTGGAGTATGATGTGAGATCCTGTTAGGGCGGCCTCCCACTCACGTCTCCTGGATCTTCTGTCACTGGGAGGCTCAGGACCCCAAGAGAGAATGGATTCGGTTCCCCCTGATGTGTTCATCTGGTTGTGGATCCACACTCTCTCAGCACACTGGGTGCTGGCCCTGCAGGTGTGGGAGAAGCCTGGCAGGGGCTGGGGTCAGTGAAATGACACGGGCAGAACTGGGCAGCCTCTGTCCTGAGGGGTGCTGGGAGCTGGGGTCTGGAGAGACAGGGAAGCCCCCCTGAGAAAATGTGGCTCTGATGTTTCTGAGAACCCTGTCGACGGGTTCTCCTTTCTTTCCAAAGGCTCAGGATGCCCCTGGAGTGGCAAGTGCATCTCAGCTTCATGTTTCTTTTTTTTTTTCTTTTTTCTTTTCTTTCCTTCTTTTTTTTTTTTTTGAGACAGAGTCTCCCTCTGTTGTCCAGGCTAGAGTGCAGTGGCATGATCTCGGCTCACTGTGACCTCCGCCTCCCAGGTTCTAAGCGATTCTCCTGCCTCAGCCTCAGGAGTAGCTGGGATTACAGGCGTGCACCACCGCACCCAGCTAATTTTGTATTTTTAGTAAAGATGGGGTTTCACCATGTTGGCCAGGCTGGTCTCGAACTCCTGACCTCAGGTGATCTGCCCTCCTTGGCTTCCCAAAGTGGTGGGATTATAGGCATGAGCCACTGTGCCTGGCCAGCTTCATGTTTCTGATTGGGTGACCCAACCTTCCATATTTTCTCTATTGCACATGGGGCCACAAGCCCAGCAGAGGGAGCCACGTGATGGATGTACCCACCTGCTGACCCCACAGCCACCACCTCCTCCCTCAGACTCACCCGAGGATTTGTGGGCCTTGCTCCTTACTGGGCGTCACCTTCTGGCCTTTTCTTCCTCGTGGTGAATCCTCCCGCCAATAAAATGTGCCAACATCACTTCCTTTAATGTTTTAATAGCCACTTCCCTGTGGTACAAATGGATTCCTGGTGGCTCTCGCTGCCCCCTCATGTCCTGCCCTAACATAATGAGGGTATGCTGTACTAGTTGTATTGTGTTTTGTTGGCAGAAGGGAGCTCTGTCTGCTTTTATAATATATGTCTTAAATAAAAATGCACTGTAATGTATACCAGGTTGATCTTCTTGGATTTCTTTGTTTTGAAAGGGGAAGTCACGGATCCTGAGTTCTGAGGGGGAAGTACATGTGTCTCTTGGTCTTGAATCAGCACAGAAAATCTCCCATGCAGGTTGCATGAATGGAAATTGCTAGAATCACTGAGGTCGGCCTGAGCCATTTGTTCTGGGCTCAATATTTTTGAGGAGTGTATGTCATGAAACGTATCCTGCACCACCCCCTTCTCTCTATGAACAGAAGATATCCTCAACTGTGTGCTGAGTGGCCCCTCTGTCCAGCCCCTTAGAAGCCCCTGACTGTTCTGTTTCCCAGGAGCTGATAGGAAAAAGGATCTGTTCCCGTCTCAGTCCTCACTGGGCCCTGGTGCCCTACAGTGACACAGTAGTGGGTCTGAGGACACTCAGAAGGAAACGGTGAGGCCACTAAGGAACTGCTCCTTCAAAGGAGGCTGTTCTGATGTCCATTGCAGGAGCCTGGGGTCAAAGGAAGGATACTCAGAAGGCAAGACCAGGGAAGGCAGAATGGGCCGACCAGGGAAGGCAGAATGGGCCGGCACGGCAGACACTAGGAACAAAGCAGGGAGAGCTGGGGGTCGGGAATGGAGTGGGAGGCAGTCTTTGACTGCACAAAGAGGTGGAGGGGGCATGTCAGGGCATATTAAGACCCTCTACCCACAACACAAGAGTCCCTAGCCTCTCGTTCCTTGCCCAGACTCATTTCCTGGGGCTGTAAGTAGGGAACACTGGGGGAATGTCAGCTTGGGGCTCAGTGGTCTAGGTCCTTCTTGCAGATCAAGACTTTATTCAACCATCCTTTGAGTAATAAGTATGTCCATGGTGTCTGCAGGTTAGAATTGGGGTTTTTAAGGAGCCCAGGACCTTCTCTTGGGAGTCACCTCGGGTTCCTAATGAAAGGTGGAGGCAAATGTAGCTGGAGGTATCCCAGGAGAGACAAGCCCAGGCCCAGCATGGGAAGCAGGCAGTGGGAGATGGGTGTTCTCCCAGCGAGGAGACAGCTGCTGTGCTGACAGCGGGCACTGGAAGGGGCTGTGGTTGGGTGATCCTCCCCCGTGAGGACCTTCACTGCCAGAAGATGTTGGGGGAGCTTCACTGCCAGAAGATGTAACTGAAATGTCACTTCCTGTATGAAATGTCTTCTCTGCACTCAGCTCTCCCCCAGTGGCAGGAAAGTTTCTCAAGGGGCAGCCATGGTCAGGTCAAGGGTACAGGCTCTGGAGCCAGACTGCTGGCTCAAATCCCAGAAGCCCCAGTGTATACCTGACTTTTGTGACCTTGGGCAAGTATTTTAACCTCTCTGAGCCTCAGTTTACTTATCTGTAAAACGAGGATAATAGTACTAACTCCACAGGGTTATAAAGATTGGCATTCATACATGTAAAGTGCTTGGATCAGTGAATGCTGTATTGTAGGTGCATATGGCATAACTGTTAGCTAATGTGCTTACTAGTCTATATGGAACATTTCCCATGTTCCCATGGTCTATACTCCCATTTCCTTAGTATAGGCCCTCTCCCATCTAGGTACATATGGCATAACTGTTAGCTAATGTGATTACTAATCCATACGGAACATAACTGCCCATTTCCCTAGTATAGGTCCCCTCCCATCCACACTCAGAGTCCCCTCTTCTGATGGCCCCAGGGGAGCATGGGCTCCTTTCTTTTGCCCCTAAATCTCCAACTTCAACCTCTGTCTCACAGCAAAATTAATGCTGGAAACCTCTGCTCCTACAGGATTTAAACCTCAGACACAGGGAGTTGACCTGTTCACCTTAAAATCCTCTGGGGCACCTGTTACAGTGTCTGTACCAAGGAGGTAATAAAGAACAGGGGAACAGACTGGAGCAGAAGGACCACTCAGCACAGCCAAGCCAGATCCTGACCCTCAGAGGCCTGATGTGAATGCTTATGGCTTCAGTCCGTTGGATTCTGCAGTAACCTGCCAATCTACAATATTACCACGGTGAATAACTGATAAACCTGAAAATGAATGTGTACCTTATGCCAAAATTGCAGATGCCCCATAAGCAGGAAACCTCAGCAGCAGAAACAATTTTATATGAGGGAATGTACTCTCTCCTTTGCATTTTTCCTCAAATCTGTATTTTTAGCCCCTCACTTGTCTCCACAGAGCGTCAGTCACTTAATCTAATTGCTGACTGAACATCTCCAGGAAACTGTGTGTATTCATAGTATATTTACTTATTATCTGTTTACTTCCATGGGGTGTAGTCTCCATAAAAGAGTAGTCATCACTGTATTTGTTGGTGCTTAATAAATAATCATTGAATGGGCCGGGCCCAGTGGCTCACGCCTGTAATCCCAGCACTTTGGGAGGCCAAGGCGGGCAGATCATGAGGTCAGGAGATTGAGACCATCCTGGCCAACATGGTGGCCCATCTCTACTAAAAATACAAAAAAATTAGCTGGGCATGGTGGCGCGTACCTGTAGTCCCGCTACTCGGGGGGCTGAGGCAGGAGAATTGCTTGAACCTGGGAAGCAGAGGTTGCAGTGAACCAAGATCGTGCCACTGCACTCCAGCCTGGGGACAGAGTGAGACTCCATCTCAAAAATGAAATAAAAAATAAATAATCATTGAATGAAGGAATCAAAAGAATGTGGTCTCATGTTGGGTGCCCTTAGTTCATTCCCTGAGAGTTTATGTTTTGTTTTTCAAAAGAAGTGAAGAAAGGGAGTGTAGTTGCATTGAAGGAGAAGTTAAACCATGACTCGGGCCCCTAAATCGTCTCATCTGACCCCATATGCTGCTGTGGTACTAAAGTGTCTCAATAGAACTGTCCTTAGTCAGCCGCCTTACACCTGCCCCGATTAGCCACTGGGTATGAAGCTTCCACAGAAAGAGGCGAGAACTCAGCACGGGTGCTCTCCATAGCTGAAGCAACCCTGGGAGGGCCTGACAGCCAAGTCTGTCTTCCAACAGTATTCCCAGCAAATGGTGAAACAAGTCGTTCGTCAAGGAGGGATCTAGGTGGCTGATGCCCGCGTCCACCGCAGTCTGCCTCTGTTCAGCTTGAATCCCTTTCTTCATTTGTAGTCTGAGGGTGGAAGACAAATGCATGTGTCTATGTGTTCAGGATTGTAGGAGGTGGAGGTCTGTACATTTAGGGTAGTGTGTCTTTGTGCATACAAAGTTGGAGTTTGTATATGTATGAATTTAGGAAGTGTGAGGGGCTGTGTATGTATTAGGGAGGAAAGCCACTGCATATGTTTGTGGTAGAGTTGGAGTTTTGTGTATAATGTGAGGATTCTTTTGGATTATATGTGTTCTAGACTGTGGGTAGTTTATGTGGATATTCAGAGTATATGTAGGGAGCGTGTATATGTATTTGAAGGAGGGTAAAGTTATGTGAAGTATGTGTTGAATTCTGGTGGGATGAGGCACGTGTGAATTCATGGCTTGTGCAGGTTTTATGCAGCTGGCCTGAGAAAGCTGGAGTGTGTAATATATGCATTTGGAGATTGAGAGTTGGTGTGTCTGTGCATTTATTTGGATCATGGAAGATTGCAGATGTGTATTTCTAACTGTAGATAATTAAGGATGCATATTTGGGGAGTTTTGAGAGGATTGTGTGTGCAAGTGCACACATGTGTGTGTGTGCAGTGTGGTATTTCTCTGTTTTGGTGGGTGGGGTATGCATCCGTCAGAATATCCCAGATTATCTGATATAACAAATAATTCTGCATCTCAGTGACTTCCAACAACATAGGTTTCTCACGTATGTTACGTGTCCTCCGTTGGTTGGCTTTGATCAGTTACTGGTCCTGTGCCTTGGATCCAGATGGGGGGAGCAGCCTCATTTGGGACAGGACTAGAAGGACTTCTGCTCAGAGTCATACATGGCATTTGTGCTCACATTTCACTTGCCATAACAAGTCACGTGGCCATACCTGAGTTAAACAGACTAGGGAGGTGTAATATCTCAGACAGAGACACCACAGAGAAGGACTATGAATACTCTTCATAGTGATACATCTGCCCCGTTGTGTATACATTCAGAACATGTTCCATTGCTGTGTTTACATTTCACTAAGGAGTATGGGGAGTTGATGAGGGAGTGTGTTTATGTGTGTGAAGGCTGCTGTATGACAAGGGAGGCATTGGCAGGTGTGGGATGTTTTTATACTAACACATTTTGGGGATTTGTGTCTGTTTTGGGTATTTGTATTCTGTGTCATGTATATGTATTATATATTTAAGATACATATTTATGTAGGTAGGTTAAGTATTCAGTGGTGTTGAAAATGTGTTTTTAGGGGAATATGGGTGAGTTTTTAGTATATTACAGAAGCATAATGGGTTTTGGGTTTATTCTGAGGGTACTGGATAGTTATATGTTCATATTTGAATGGGGTGTGTGTGTGTGTGTGTATTTGCGTGCTGGGGGTGGTTCTGTGCATTTTGACGGTACTGTGAGATATTGTGAATATGTGTGCATACATTTGAAAAGGCAGGTAACATTCTATGTTTTAATGCTTTGTGTGTTGGATTTGTGTGTATTCAGAGTAGAGGAGTTTTATCTATGCTCATGGTGTCTAGATGAGAATTTAGGTGTACATTTTTGGTGTGAAGAATTTGGAGGCAGAGAGATGACTGGGTGTATTTGAGTGTTACAAGCTATATGTATATAATCTGAGGATATGGACAGAATATTTATAGTTTTCAAGATTGAGGCTTGTATATGTTTGTATTTGGGAGTATACAGCTGTGTGTGTATTTGGATCTATGAGTATATTGTGAGTGTGTTATTCAGGCATCTGCATGTTTGAGTATGTGTAGTCTGAAGAGTGTGAATTTATTCAGGAAATGTGGTGGCTGTGTGTCCATTCTAAAGCTGTGAGTGTGTGGTCTGTGCTTCTACTGGGGGAGTATAGGGTAATTTCCTTTTTTTTTCTATTTTTATAACATTTTATGTAACTCAAAAAACAGTGTTTGTATAAAAATTCACACAAAGTTGCTAGAGAGCATACGATTTCCAAAAATGTCCTGGATTTTTCATTACATTACGTTTTTCTAAGAATGCCCGCAAGTCAATGGTAAAATGCAGACATTATGTGATATTTCATTATCTTTAGCAAAACTGTTCTCACTACTTTGTCTCCTCACAGTATTAACTCTGATACCCACTTTGTACAGAGTTTGCTAGTACTAGGATGTCACAAAACCATTAAGGCTGGATCTACAAGAGGCAAATATCTCCAAACAGCAGTAATAGCCCCTTGGCCCCCACCCCCACCTCATATATCCATACAGTCTTGTCTACACAGTCAGGCAGGGTGCAAGCTCACGACCTCCACTTAGGAGTCTCAAGATCCCCTCTTGACTGGGCAAGAAGCAAACATTTGGGGAGAATGTTGGAACCTGAGGCCATCTCTACAGTAATCCACGTGGTCATGCTATAGTGTGGTCAGGCCAGCAACTCTTACCAATTAAACAGCCAGTCCACTCACCACTAAGTAGATCCCACTGGTGGGTTGATGATTGCTGCTGATGTGGTCCTCCCTCCCCAACAACAAACATAAAGGAAAGGAAGGTTTGGGACCAACACTGTAGGGGGAGGGGCGCACTAGTGCAAATGACACCAGACACGACTTTATTCCCTGTCAAACATTTGTCATCATGTAGACACAGCCAAGGTGAACTAAAGCAGGGTTTGAACACTCAGTACATTCATGACTATCTTCATTCTTTAAAAAGTTACTAACAGAGAAACCAATGAACCCTACCACCTAGTTCACTCACCATCAAAACATGTCTGTGCTAATTTTTTAGTCCTTGGGATACAGGACCAAAAAAAAAAAAAAATCCAAAGAACAAACAAGTAAAAACCAAAGAATTTAGACAGGGAGAAGGAAAGGGATTGCCAACAGATTTCATGGAACACATTAAATTTTGAAAAAAATCAGTATTTTGTACTTCTGTTGCTTCATGTAAAAAGTTTAAAATAAAAAAAAGTGCCCACTGGAGCCACCTGTACGGATGGAGAAGTGAGGACATGATATAGACAGGGCACAGGACCTGCAGGCATTTCCTGACGACAGTCCAGAGGGACGGGAATAGTTCCCAGGATGTGTCCATTTTGCTTCACAGAAAGGGACTGTAAGATTTTGGGGGAAGACGCCCTATACGTGAAAGGTATTAAGAAAATCATCACTGAAATATGGTTTCCAAAAATTGAGCATGCTCTAGGTTACAAACAGACATATTTAATTCCTAGAACTTGTTGAACTTCTCTGACATGGGTAGATGGGAATTTCAAAAAAGTTACTAATAAATGATTGTGCTTCTAAACTTGCGAGGTCAACATTTCACCCTCTAGAAAGCAGGGCACTTCATGGCTTGGAGTCTTCTTGTTTACATCCTAGGAACCGGAACAAATTTCATGGGACGCCTCACCCCCAGCAACCAGCAGGGCAGGTGGGGGGAGAGCCACAGCTGTCTTTGGGTAAGGCATGTGTGTGTGCGTGCTGTGGGCATGTGCTGGAGATACTAAGGCATAGAGAAGGGCCCAAGCGATGAGGGAAAGTGAGTCTCCTGGCTGTTCCAGTCCTTTCTTTCCAGGCACAAAGAAGTTGAACTTAGTGTTCGTGTAGGCCCCCTTCATCTCACTTCAGCTTTTAGTAAGCAGTGTGTGTGTGCATGAGTAGCTGTGTGTGACAGAGTAAGTCCCTGTGCCTTTCTACATTTCAATAACTCGGGTTTGCAGTTTCAACAGAAATAATCGGTAAATGACACAAGAGCAAATTTACTAGTTAGATTAGCAACTTTACGTTGCTTAAAATCTGATGTTATATTTTTAAAAATGTCCCTGGGTAAAGGCAGAATTATGTCATATGGCCACTGGAACTGAAGTCCTTACCAGCTGTATGAGGAATATTCAGATTGTTTCTGTTATCTCTGCATTTTAAAGTAACAAAATACTAAGCCATTAGGTTATTGAACCCGTAATATTCCCACAGGGGTTTTATGTCTATGCCGTGTGATTCAATTAATTTTCCTGGACTCTGGTTAGACTGTTTCCTTTCCGTCTTAGGCATTTGGCCCCCAAAGTTAGGTAGGTAAAAGTGTCATTTTTAAAGATTTTACCTGTTGGGGAATTTCCTGGTTGGTGCTCCTGGAAGACATCCAGCTGGCCTGCAGGAGTCTGACATTCCCAGTCAGTGGGGCGAGAAGACATGTGTCTCCCAGAGCCGAGGGGTGGCCAGGTGGAGGACAGCAGGACTTTCTAGGGTGTCCAAGGGGGAAGTTCTGAGTGGACCCTGGGAAAGGACATGGATGCCCCATCTGAGATGACCTGTGTCCTTCCAATGCCTGGGATCCCCAAGAGGGGCTCAGACATGGGCCCACCCTGGGGAATGAGGATGTGGTGCTGCCTGGAGGAGCTAACACTGAGGTTTGGGGAAGTCACCCCACAGCTCCCAGAACCCAGAATCTCCAACAAGCAACCATATGTGGAGAGGGAGTGGGGACAGTGGAAGGACACAGCTCGAATGAAGACACTGCGGACATGTTCCATGGCTTTCTGCATTCATATCATCATCATCGAGTGTCCTCCTTTACAGAGTGAGCACATTTTACCCACATGCCTGACGGACACGTACCTGATGGAAGCCTTCCGAGGCACCAGAGCAGAAGGGAAAGCTTGCACATGGTCGCAAAGGACTTCACACTATTCCATCCCCTCTACTGCCATCCAGGAGGCCTCTTGACTCTTCCAGAATCAGATGTAAAAGACAGGGTCGGTAAAATCAGTATCCATGCCATCTGAAGCTATGATTAGCCATTGTACACCAACATGGCACCTTTATTTATTTATTATTTATTTTGGGATGGAGTTTTGCTCTTGTTGCCCAGGCTGGAGTGCAATGGTGCTTTATCGGCTCACTGCAACCTCTACCTTCCAAGTTCAAGTGATTCTCCTGTCAGGCTCCCAAGTAGCTGGGATTACAGGCACCCGCCACCAGGCCCGGCTAATTTTTGCTTGTTTTTTAGTAGAGATGGGGTTTCACCATGTTGGCCAGGCTGTTCCTGAACTCCTGACCTCAGGTCATCCACCTGCCTTGGCCTACCAAAGTGCTGGCATTACAGGCATGAGCCACTGCACCCGGCCTGAAGATGGCACTTTTTAAAAGATTTTTTTCTAAGTAAAATGGCCCCCAAAGAGCCCAGTAATTTTTTTAAGGGATTCTTTTTAATTTAAAAAAAAAATTGGATAAAAATGGAAGCTGTAAAATATGGGAAGAGGAGCAAAAGAGCTGCTGAGTTTGCATTTGAGGTTGTGAGGGGCTGGGGAGGACACGACTAGGGAGAGAGGACCCCTGCCCACTGGTCCCTGCTCTCACAGCTTACGCTCCCCACACTCAGGCTGCAGCGCCAGGGAACGCAGGACAGAGTCCCTGCTCTCACAGCTTATGCTTCCCACACTCAGGCTGCACCGCCAGGGAACGCAGGCCAGAAGTCGTAAGGACAAGCGGACAAGAGATCAAACTCAAGGCTTCTTTCTTGTGGTTGGTTGGGTGTGTACATGTGCAAGTGTAATAAGCCACACCCCACGGACATAAGGTGCCTGTCTGTGGATGCCATAGGCATGCTCCTGAGCATCGCTCAGTCTCTGGTGACCCTGAGTCTCTGGACAGGCCACGGCCTTCACTTCTCCACTTTCTTGGCTTTCTTGAGGATGTTGCATTTTTTCCTGTTATGGCAGCGGCACTGCTCGTCGATGCTGGGGATACATTCGCAGTGCCACACCTCCTCCACCTTCTCCACGGGGTAGATGGCTTCCACGTTGTGGCGGATGAGCCGCAGCTGCATAGGGTCCAGCTGCTTCTTGTTGCAAGCCCGGGAATGGTTGTACTGCAGCTGGAGGTTCTCGGTGGTGGAGGAGCCCCGTGGCAATGTTGCCCACGGAGAGGCTCTGCTGCACGATCTCGCTCACCTCATTGTCGGACAGCAGGTAGGGAGAGGGCACCGGGAAGCTGGGTGAGGGACCACCACCTCGTCCAAGGGGATCTTGCAGAAGTCCTTGCTGCTCCTCTCGGGGGCAGCGGGGGACCCTCAAACTCCTCCTCAAACCTTTTGGGGTTGACTGCATAGCTCCTCATGTCTCTGCACTCGGGCCCAACACATGGACCTTGCACCGCTGCTGGTAGGAGCGCCTCTGCTCGTGTCCCGGTGTGGGCAGTGCTTGTCCAGTTTGCCAGTGAACTCCAGGGTCCAGAAGCAGTTGTTTTTGGTGCGGAGGTAGCGTAGGTGCACATAGTGGTGAATGAACTTGTTGCAGGATGGGTCCAGCTACTTCTTGCCCAGGGAGCCACTGCAGCTGTACTGCTTGTGCAGGTGCTCATGGGTGAAGAGCTTGGGGAACAGGGGCACCAGCAGGCATGAGGCGAAGTTGCTGATGGACAGGCTGCTCTCATAGATACTGCGCAATGCTCCTTGCTGAGCAGGCAGTCAGTGCCGGGCACCTCCAAGTTGGGTTGGGGGATCTCCAATTTGTCCAAGTCGATGGGTACCAGCCAGATCTTCTTGGAGCAGTGCTGCTCGCGCTTGAAGCTATCCTCCACCTTGATTACTGAGATGTCATTGGGCAGGCTAGAGGAGTCATAGCAGTCATCGCGTGGGGGGCTCACCTTTGCTGCCCGGGTCCAGCTGCAGACCCTGGAGCTTGTCGTTGATGCGCTGGGCGCACTGCTGCAGCCAGGCCTCCTCCTGCATGTGGGGGAAGTTGACCTCCCTGTAGTTGCGGATGATTTGCAGCCTCTGCGGGTCCAGCTCCTGCTTGCCGCCGTCCCCGTGGCAGCTGTCCTGCTTGCCCAGCTTGCGGTGGTCAAAGAGCTCAGGGAAGAGCCAGTGGAGGATGAAGACGGCAAACTTGCCGGGTGAAGAGGCTTCATCCAGGAACTCGGTGAGGTCCTGCATGTCCACCACGTGGTCTGAGGCGATGGTGCTGCTCCGATCCAGAGACATGCCCTCCTCCTCTTTGTGGTCCAGGAAGTGGCCGGGGTCCACTGCTTGGCCTCAAAGAAGCTGGCGGCCTGGCCATTGGGCTGGCTGTTCTCCATCTCCCGCTGGGCCCAGAAGCGACTGAAGAAGTTACTCAGCTGGGGCAAGCACTCGGCCTGTCACACAGCCGTGTCCTTCACTGAGGGGTAGTAGACCTCCATGTAGTTGTGGATGTGCTTCTGGTGCAGTGACTCCAGCTTACGCTTGGCCTCAAAGCCACAGGCACTGCAGCCTCGGGAGAAGTCGACTGTGGCTGATGAGCTTGGGGAAGAGCTGCACCAGCAGGAAGCAGGCCAGGGCCTCGCCCGACAGGCTCTGGTCCACAATCTGCTTGAGCTACGCCGCCCGTGAACTGCTGTTGGGTGGTGGGGGTGGCTGGAATTTGGCCACCATCTCAGTGTGGTTCACCTTCAGGGAGAGCAGGTCCACTTTGCTGTGCAGCTGGGACCTGTTGGACGTGAGGGTGTTGAGCATGTAGAATATCTTCTGGATCAGGAAGTAGATGTTAGGATCACTGTTGGTGGCCGCCCCAGTGCTGCCACAGTCCTACTTCTGTGGCTCATTCAGGAGCCTAAGTGGCAAGGGGCTGTTGCTGGCATTTGCCTTCTGGAAGAGCTCATACATGTTTAGCAGGTCCCCTGAGGGAGGATTCTTCTTCTCCATGACCTTGTGCGAGATGCCATACAGAGGCTTCTTGTAGTAAGGGGTGGTGGCGTAGTTGCAGGGCTCCTCCTTGCCTGGCCACACAGAGCCCGAGCTCCTGCCCTGCCAGCCTGCTCTCCATTGCCTTGGCAGGGCAAGCTGTTCTCAGGTTCCACATGCCTTCTAGGAGTGCCTCTGGGATCAGCTGCCTCCTCTTCATGCTGGGGACGGAGTCTGGGGGCCACTGCTGACCTGCCAAGTCCTGGAGGGCAGTGAAGACGCTGTCCAGAGGGTGCTTCTCAGAAGTCCTGGAATTCATGGAGCAGCCTAGAGCAGCATCTTCGGCCTCTGTCTCCACTCTCACTTCTTAGAAGTTCTTCTACGTCTTCACTGAATTCAGTTGAGTTCATCTTCTGTTCCACTGGGACTCGAGTTCTGCACTTTGCTGGGCAGCCGGAGCCAAGTTTGGGCGCCAAGTGGTGGGGAGGGTGCAGGGCCAGGGAGTGGGGGAAGCACACAAAGGGCCTGGCCAGGGCGACTGGGGGAGGTGCCGGGGGCGGCAGACAACCAGGCGTCGTGTATTTCCCCTCTCTTTGTGAGTGTCTGTGTGCTGCGCTGTTGTGTGACGTGACAGGACTCCATGTGTCATTTCCACACAGGGACACAGGAGCCCTTGCTGCAGTGGAACTGCAAACCCTCCGCCCACACCTGCAGTCCACACCTCCCCATCAGTGGGGCACACGTGGGCTATTTCCTTCTTATTTATTTATTTTTTATTCTTTTTTTTCCTAGAGTGCTCAGCAGAATAGGTTAATTTCATCTATATGTGGGTTTTGGACATTTTAATTGTTTATTTCTAGGGTTCTTGCATATACTTGGGTTGTATATTTGTGAGTAGCATGGATATAAGTGTATTTTTAAATAGGAGTTGTTTTAGGATGCTTTGGGGGTGAAAGTATATGCATAGTTTATGATGTGATAGAGTTTAGAGGTATTGATTAAGGAAGTGTTTTATGAATTTTGTCAAATGTATTTTCTGCAATAATTGATATTTTTCCTTTAGTCTATCCATGTGGTATATTACACTGATTGATTTTCAGTGCATTGAAACCATCTTTGTTGAATGGTGTTGAACTGTCAGTACCACTGATGTTGAACCATCTTTGCTTTCCAGGAATATATCCCACTTAGTCCTGGTGGATAATCTTTTAATGCACTGTTGAATTTGGTTTGCTAGTATTTTGTTGATAATTTTTGAATCAATATTTATAAGGGATATTGTTCGCTAATGTTCTTTTCTTGCAGTGTCTTTGGCTTTGGTATCAGACAATGCTGGCTTTGTAGAGTGAGTTTGGAAGTGTTACCTCCTCTTCAATTTATTGGAACAGTTTGAGGAGGACTGATATTAATTCTTCCCTAAATGTTGGTAGAATATACCAGTAAAGTCATCTAGTCCTGGGCTTTTCTTGGTTGGAAAGTTTTTGATTACTGATTCAATCACCTGACGAGTTATAGGCTTCAGAGTTTCCATTTCTTCATGATTCAACATTGGTAGATTGTGTTTTTATAGTATTTGTCTATTTCATGTAGATATCCATTTGTTGACATACAATCATTCATAGTTCTCTCTTGTAATCTTTTTTATTTATGTGAAATCAGCAGTATCCCCTCTTTCATTTTGAATTTTAGTTGTCTTGTCTCGGGTAACGTTGCTAAAGATTTGTTAGTTTTTTTTCTTTTTTTTGAGACAGAGTCTTGCTCTGTTGCCCAGACTGGAGTGCAGTGGCATGATCTCAGCACACTGCAAACTCTGCCTCCCAGGTTCAAGCAATTCAGCCTCCCGAGTAGCTGGGACTACAGGTGCATGCCATGATGCCTGGCTAATTTTTGTATTTTTAGTAGAGATGGGATTTCACCATATTGGCCAGGCTGGTCTCGAACTCCTGACCTCAGGTGATCAACCTACCTTGGCCTCCCAAAGTGCTGGAATTACAGGTATGAGCCACTGCACCCAGCCTTTGTTTTTTGTTTGTTTGTTTTTGCTTGTTTTTTCTTTGTTTTTTTTTTTTCAAAGAACACATGATTTTGTTGATTTCCTATTTTTTAAAAAATTTTCTATTTTATTTCTCTGCCCTAATCTTTATTGTTACTTTTCTCTGCTAGCTTTGGGTTTAGTTTTTTATTGTTGTTGTTTTGTTTTATTTCTGTTTTTAGTTTTTTAAGATGTAAAGTTTCATCATTAATTTGAGATATTTCTTCTTTTCTAATCAAAGTGTTTACAGTTATACATTTCCCCTGTAACTGCTTTTGCTGACTCCCATAAATTTTGGTATATTGTATTTTCATTCAAAGATACTGTCTAATTTACCTTGCAGTTTCTTCTTTGATCCATTGTTTATTTAAGAATATGTTGTTTGAGGCTAGGTGTGGTGGCTCATGCCTGTAATTCCAGCACTTTGTGAGGCTGAGGTGGGCAGATCATCTGAGGTTAGGAGTTCAAGACCAGCCTGGCCAACATGGTGAAACCCTGTCTCTACTAAAAATACAAAAATTAGCCAGGCTGGTGGCGGGGACCTGTAATCCCAGCTACTTGTGAGGCTGAGACAGGAGAAGAACACGGGAGGCACAGGTTGCAGTGAGCCAAGATCATGCCATTGCACTCTAGCCTGGGCAACAATAGCAAAAAGTCTCAAAAAAAAAAAAGAAAAAAGGTGTTTGATTTCCACATGTATGTGGATTCTTCTGCTGTTTATTTCTAGTTTCATTACATTTTTATCAGAAAACATACTTTGTATGATTTAAATGTTTTTAAACTATTAAGACCTATTTTGCGGCCTACCATCGTCTGTCCTGGAAAATGTTCCATGTGCACTTGAGAAAAATGTGTATGTCTTCTTGGTGAGTTGATGCTTTTATCATTATACAATGTTCATGTACCTTATACCAGTTTTTGACTTAAAGTCTATTTTGTCTACTGTTGGTATAATCACCCCAGTCTCTCTCTCTCTCTCTCTCTCTCTTTTTTTTTTTTTTTGAGATGCAGTCTCGCTCTGTCGCCAGGCTGGAGTGCAGTGGCGCAATCTTGGCTACTGCAACCTCTGACTCCCTGGTTCAAGCGATTCTCCTGCCTCAGCCTCCCAAGTAGCTGGGACTACAGGCACGCACCACCACGCCCAGCTAATTTTTGTATTTTTAGTAGAGTTGAGGTTTCACTATGTTGGCCAGGTTGGTCTTAAACTCCTGACCTTAAGTGATCTGCCTGCCTTGGCCTCCCAAAGTGCTGGGTTAACAGGTGTGAACCACTGCACCTGGCATTTTTTTGGAGATGGAGCCTTGCTGTGTTGTCCAGGTTGGAGTACAGTGGCACAATTTTGGCTCACTGCAACCTCTACCTCCTGGGTTCAAGCAATTCTTGTGCCTCAGCCTCCCAGGGAGCTGGGATTACAGATGCATGCCACCATGCTCAGTTAATTTTTGTATTTTTAGTAGAGACAGGGTTTCACCATGTTGACCAGACTGATCTCGAACTCCTGACCTCAAGTGATCTGCTCGCCTCTGCCTCCCAAAGTGCTGGGATTACAGGTGTGAGCCACCATGGCTGGCCTCCTATTTGTGTCTTTAGATCTAAAGTGAGTCTCTGTAGACATCCTTTAGTTGAATCATATTTTTAAAAAATCAATTCTGCCAATTTATGTGTTTTAATTGCACAGTTTAATACATTTACATTTAAAGTAATTACTGATAGGGAAGAATTGACTATTGCCATTTGTTTTCTTTTAAGTCCTGTTGCTTTTTTTGTCCTTCATTTCCTCCATTATTGCCTTTTTGTTTAGTTGATTTTTATAATGAAATATTTTGATTTCCTTCCCATTTCCTTTTGTGTACATTCTATTGATATTATCTTTGTGGTTACTATGGGGATTACATATAGCATCCTACATGTGTAACAGTGTATTTTAAATTGATACCAGCTAATTCCAATCACAATTTAAAAACTCTACTCTTTACAAAACCACCCACCATTTTATATTATTAATGTTACAGTTACATCTTTATATATTATGTACCCATTACTATATAATTATTTTTATGCTTTTGTCTTTTAAATTATGTAGAAGAATAAAAAATGAAGTTATCAACCAAAAACTGATTTTTATATTTATCCATATATTTGCCTTTATGGGAAATCTGTATTTTTACCTGGCTTCTAGTTACTGTCTAGCATCCTTTGTTCCTTTTGAAGGATTCCCTTTAGCATTTCTTGTAGGGCAGGTCCTTCAGCTTATATCTGGAATATCTTAATTTCTTCCTCACTTTTGAAGAACAGTTTTGTTAGATATAGAATTTTTGATTGATTTTTTTTCTCAGCATTTTAATTATACCATCCCACTAACTTCTGGACTGTACAATTTCTGCTGAGAAATATGCTCATAATTTCTTTGAGGAAGTATCTTGTGCTGCTTTAACAGAATGCCTGAGACTGGGCAATTTATACTGAGTGGAAATTTACTGGCTAACAGTTGTTGAGACCAAGAAATCCAGTATCGAGGTGCTGGCAGATTGTGAGGGTCTTCTTCCGTGTCACCATGGTGACACGCATCACGTGGCAGAAGAGCAACCGGTGAGAGAGAAAGACAAAGGGAACCTGAACTTGCCATTTTCTAATGGCATTCATTCCACCAATGAGGGCAGAGCCATCATGGCCTAGTCATCGCAAAGGTTCCACATCTTAATAGCGTTACAGTGTCAACTGAATTTCAACATGAGTTTTAGAGGGAACAGACATTCAAACCGTAGCACCATGTATGTGTTAAGTTGCTTTTCCCTTATTGCTTTCAGGAGTCTCTTTTTGTCTTTCAACAATTTGTGTTTTATTGTGTATTTCTTCAGATTTTATTAAGTTTCTTGGATTTACGTGTCTATGTCTTTCCTCAAATTTGGAAAGTTTTGGGTCATTATTTCTTGAAATAATCTGCCTATCTCCTTCCCCTTTCTCTATGTCTTATCCTATTAAGACCCCCTGCCCCGTAATGCATATATTGGTCTACTTGATGGCACCCCATAAATTCCTCATGCTCTGTTCACTTTTCTTTATTCTTTATTCTTTTTGCTCCTCAGATTCAATAGGGCCTGTCTTCAGGTTCACTGATTCCTTCTTCTGCCTGTTTGAATCTGTTGATGAATTCTAATGAATTTTTCAATTCAGATGTGAGATTTTACAGCTCCAGAATTTGTTTGGTTTTTTATAGAAATTCTCTTTGTTGATATTTTCATTTTGTTCATATATCATTTTCCTGGTTTGTGGGGGTTCTTTGTGTTTTTCTTTTGCTCTTTAAGCATATTTAAGACAGTGGTTTTAAAGTCTTTGCTAGTAAGTCTGATGCCTTTTATCTTCAGGAACAACTTTTAGAGGGTTATTTTGTGCCTGTGAGTGGGTCACGTTTTCTTGTTTCTTGTGACCTTTAGTTGAAGACTGGCAGTTGAAAAAACAGCCACCTCTGTCTTTATAGACTGGCTCTGTATAGGGGAAGACCTTCGGGTATAAGCTCATCATGAACACTTAAAGTCTTCTCAGGTCTCTTCTGGTCATACGTCTTCCCTGTGAGAGTGCCTTTCTCCAGTCCACCTTATACCCAGCTGCTTTTCATGACTTCATTTCTGTGAGTGTCAACCCTGCCTCTTCCCAGGGTCTTAGCAGTTCTACTGTATTTCTCAATCACTAATCTCTTGCCCCAGGCATCTGCAGGTCTGTAGTCCCCCTGAAGTTTTCGTAAGTTATATTTCACAGCTTTGTCCAGTCTGAGGTGTGCTTCATTTGGCCATCTGAGCTCTCAGTTGGGTGACACAGAGATTAATCAGGCAATCCCTGGACAGATTAGACTGCTGCAAATTTGGCCTGCCCTGCTCTCTCTGCTCAGTTGCCCCATAGGGTAACTGGGGACTGGGTTGCTGCTTCCCCCAGACCATACTGTACAGTTCCAGGGAAGGGGTAGGGCAAGTGCAAATTAAAATGCCATGAACTTTTTTTACTGTTTTGAATGTAACTTTTTATTGATGGGGCTTTTGCTTGGTTACTGTAATCTTTACTGATTTCAAGGGCTCCTATAAGGCTATTTTAGTCAATATTTACTTGTTTATTCTACATTTATATGGGGGATTTCTGGGCTTGCTAGTCTTGCATCTTGCTGACATTACTCCTCTAACCCTCCTATTTTAAGATCAGTGCATTAGCAGCCTTAATTTTATCTGAAACTAGTTCCTTTCTGCCACGTAACCTAACATTTTGACAGGTTCTGGGAATTAGGACACAGACATTTTTTCCAGACATGAGTAAACTTAATGTAGTATCTTGAATGGGATCCTGGAACAGAAAAAGAACATTAGGGAAAAGCTAATGAAATTTTAATAAGATACGGAGTTTAGCTAATAGTAAACTGTAATAGTACCAATATTGGTTCATTAGCTATGACTAATGTACATTGGTAATGTAAGATGTAAACAACAGCAGACATAGGATGGAGAGTATATGGGAACAATCTGTACTGTCTTTGTTTCTAAAATTAAAAATGTATTTAAAAGAAAAGAGTAGCTATAATATATAATAAAACTGTGTAGTACTTTTGGACTGAGGTAGAGTACTCAAAGAAGGACAAGCTTGAAAGAGGGACCCCTCCCCAAGTCTGAGGTTCAGACCTCATTGGAGAAGGCATAGTTGCAACCCACTGGGAGGTAGAGACATTTGCTGATTTTCCCAGGTGAGTTGGCCCTCAGTTGCTTTGGGCAGGCAGGAAGCAACTTTGGGGTGCAGGAAACCTGGCATGCAGGTTTTCAGAGTGAGGAGGGTGCCAGTGGCAACCCTCTGCGGTGCAGGTGGGGTGCAGGTGAGCAAAGGAAGTGGGTGCATGAGTGGGACTGGAGGAAAAGAGAGTTCTGTGTCTGTGTCCAGAGGGCAAGAGACATGCCAGGCTCTGAGGTCATTGAGTGACTCTCCTCTGGGCACATGGCTGGGCAGAGCACCCACCTCATATCACTTGTCAACTTTATGGCCCCAGAAGCAGCAGGACAGTCCCTTTCTCCTTGCAATGTTCTCCAAGCATCCTCTACTGAGAAAACTGTAAACCAAAAGCACCTGAGCCTAGTCTCAATTAATTTATTTGAGTTTATTTTGCCAAAGCTAAGGACATGCCTGTCACAGGCCTCAGGAGGCCCTGATGACATGTGCCCATGGTAGTCAGCCTTCAAATTGGTTTATAAACTATGTCTTTTAGGGAGAAATAAGACATCAATCAATATGTGTAAGATGTACATTGTTTCAGTCTGGAAAGGCAGGACAACTGGAAGCAGAGGCTTCCGGGTCATAGCAGATTCGAAGATTTTCTAATTGACAATTGGTTATTATCTAAAGAGCTGGAATCAATGAAAAGAATGTCTGGGTTACAGTAAGGGGTTGTGGAAAAACCAAGGTTGTGTCATGCAGATGAAGCCCCCAGGTAGCTGGCTTCAGAGAGAATAGATTGTAAATGTTTCTTATCAGATGTAAAGAGTCTGTTCTATGAGTCTTAAGGTCTGTGTTGATGTTAATAGTAATGAGGCATGTCCAACCCCTGACCCCACAGGCCCCCTTCCCATTGTGACCTGAACTAGTTTTTCAGGTTAACTTTGGAATGCCCTTGGCCAAGAAGAGGAGTCCATTCAGATGGTTGGGGGGCTTAGAATTTTATTTTTGGTTTTCAAAACCAAACGCTGTTAAGGAGAGATGCTGAAAGGAATTCTGTCAGTTGTTGCAGAGCATGTGTTACAGCATGAATTTGCAGCTGAGAGGCAGTAAATTGGTGACTACCACAGTTCCTCACCATCTTCCGTAGCTCACACTGGGAGAACCACCAGAGAGCGTCCCACAAATTCAGCTGTGCCCCTCATCAATGCATTATCTGGTTGGCTTAGTGAAGGGTCTATCCTTTGGGTCCCCCTCAGGGTGTGGTTTAAGGGTGGGTGAACATATTGGTTATAAGAAATGCCATCTGATATTTCCAGTCTCCAGAATCTTCAGACGCTTTCCTCTGCAGTTCTTCAGGGACAGTAGTTCTCCATTGAGTCCACATTTCAATTAACCCACCTGCCACATTATTAATGCCCCTCTTAACTGCTTGAGTCACCTCATTAAGTGTCAGATCCTGAGAGTACCTTGATGTTGATAAGTTTATCACAGTCTATATTTTATCCTCTTTTTTTTTTTAACTCTCTTAGAATGAGACAGGGATTTCTCTTGAAGTTAATGGAACTGAAGCATCAGGGCCCCTTATTTACATGTTCCCTTTCCATCCCTTGGGGAAAAAAACAGTAGAATTTACTCACATAGTTAATGTTTTCCATATGAAAAGTAAAATATCTTAACCACAGTCAGTTATGATAGCTGTTTCATTCTCCTCTGGCTTCCTCTTATATTGGGTAGTTTGGTATAGCATCAGACATGTTTGGACTTCACCCAAGGCATATTCTAGTTGAAGATACATTGAGTTTGAGTTTAGAGGGGAGTATTTATATGCTTCCAAGTCACTTCTGTGTATAGGTAAGTTATTGCTAGCTGTCCTGAGTAGAAATGTTCTCTAGGAACACTCGTGGAGAACAGTGTTGATCCACTTGCCATTGCAGTAAGATTGTGACATCACTGTGCTCTGTAGTTTCAGCCATTGGATGTTTATGGTTTAGAGGGGACAAAAATGGTTTGAATCTAAGGAGGCAAGAGTTTATCTATAGAAAATTCTCCCAAGCATCAGATCATCGGATATGTAAATCTGCAAGCTGCATATTTGATACTCATCTTGGCCCATTCAAATGGAAGTCTTTCCTATCAGGAATATATTTATTAATGCAACTCTCTTTCTTTCTCTTTCTTTCTCTTTCTCTCTCTCTCACACACACACACACCTCAAAATGTCTACGACTGTAAGGTAAATACTTGTAGGAATACTACAGTGAGTTCATTTGCATGTGAAGTCACATGTTTTATAAACCCCACATAATGGACTCTCTCTTAGGGTATCTGACATTTGTCATCATAATGAAGTTTAGTGGTTTCACATTAAAAAAGCAGAAAGTGTACCATTTATATGAAATCCGCTGATATCTTGTAGTTCATAAGGGAAATAAATTTGATGGGATTTTTCTTACATTTGACAACAATCCTAAAATTGTATGTGACTTTACCAATAATGAGTTGTGAAACTAACGAAATTTTCTGTGCCACTCATAACAACAACTACAAATGAATTTCTGTTAAGCATGATATCTGGAAAGAATCTGTATTTTCTCTAGAGAAAAGCAAATTGCAAGTTTACTTTCAAATGAGAACTAATCAAAGAGTAAGGATCCATTGATACATGGAAAATATATTAAATAGTGCCTCAGGCTATTAACACAAATATGGTATTTTTTGTACTTTGTAATGTTCGTGTGATATTTTTGAGCCTTCTTTTTTTTTTTTTTCTTTTGAGACAGAGTCTTGCTCTGTTGCCCAGGCTGGAGTGCCATGGTGCAATCTCAGCTCACTGCAACCTCCGCTCCCTGGATTCAAGCAATTCTCCTGCCTCAGTCTCCTGAGTAGCTGGGATTACAGGTGTGTGCCACCATGCCTGGCTAATTTTTGTATTTTTAGTAGAGACGGGGTTTCACCATGTTGGTCAGGCCGGTCTCAAACTCCTGACCTTGTGATCCACCCACCTCGGTCTCCCAAAGTGCTGGGATTACAGGCGTGAGCCACCGCGCCCGGCCTTTAAGCCTTCTTAAGTATGTAACTCATTGTGATTTATGTTCTAAATGTAGATAAATGTTCACTTGGAGAGATAATTTTGTATTATTAAAAAGAAGTTCCTCCAAAACTATAAGCATCCGGGCCCATGCAACTTTGGACATCACTGACTAGTTCCCTAGCCTAAGTCAGTTTACCTATGGCCCTAATCTAAGGAGAAGATGGGGTTTTCTGTAGGAAGAGCCGTGGGTTATGAGAACAAGGACTCCATCACTGCAGGTAAGAAGAGCGACAATAACTCTTGGCCGGCAGTAGCTTATATTTACTAAGGCTTTTACCGTTTAAATGACAATTAGCTCTCATTGTGTAAAAAACTACCCCCAAACACTTGATGGCTGGAAGCACCAACCATTTATTTAGCTCCTGAATGGCTCTGATGATCTGGCCCAGGTCCAGCTGGTTCTAGACAGGGCTGGCTAGTGCTACCGTAGTCATCCAGTCATCCAGTTGGCCGAAGAGTGGCTGCAGCTGAGATGACTCATCTCCCTCCTCCGTGGTGTCTCTCATCCTCCAAGAGGCCTGAGTTTGTTCATGTGGGAACTGGGCAGGCTCCAAGACAGAGAAAGAAGAAGTACATAGGGCTTCTTAGGGCCTGGATTCAGAACTGACAAGTCATCACTTTTGCTGTGTTCTATTGGGCAAAGCAAGCAAATGTGTCTTATTTCTTTTGGCACAGATATATTTTATTACATTTATAATTATAAACAGCTTTGAGTGGCAATGAACCCTTGCTTGTGGTAATAATAGATTAATAACTCTACAATGGTTATGGTGATAACAATTGTAGAGTTACAAGGAGAAAAGTCAAGTGTTTAAACAGCATTACCTTGGCCAAGAAGTGACTAAAACAAAACTACAGTCTTACTTATAGCACCTCATATGGTATAGTAAAATGGATATGGTCTTTAGATAAGACCAGTCCTGAATTCTACCTTCACTGTTTATTAACTGTGTGAACTAGGGAATGTTGGTAACATTTCTGAGTTTCAGTTTCATATCTGTATAGCAGAGATATCTGTTTCACAAGATTGTGTTAAATAAAAATAATTTTGCATTAAAATACCTGTCTTCTCATGGGTTGCCTTTCATTGCCATTTTATTTTGGCATCCTTTTGCCTCTCAGATGTCTTCTGAGATTCAAGTTAACCATTATCGTTTTTTAAACTCCAAAGATCAAAGAAGGTTTCCAGCCTCTATATAGATGAGAGCAATGGAAGTAGTTGCCGTGGTCTTAAGCAGGTCCCCTGGGCCCTCTTCTTCTGATTTTCTCCTAAACAGCTTCAGCTGACACTATGTCCAGGGATTAAATAAAATTTCAGAGATATTAAATTGCCCATAGGCACCAGAGACAATTCTGTCAGCAATGAAAAGCATTCAACAGGTGTTCATATACCAATAATAACATGAAATATTAATAAACTAGTTTAGTGTATTAAACATTCAACTGTGAAATCTCTGTTATGTGTCCAGCACTTTATTAGGCCACAATGACTTACAAAAAAAAATCAATGTATTTCCACCACACGCTATACATACTAATTGCAGGTATTAAAGCATGTATCATCTAACTAACAATAAATGGCATTTTTGGTTAATGAGAAGGAACATTCAGTGCTGGAAAATGAGACTGGTATTCTCATACATTAATTTTAGAGTTTCGACTGGGTGAGGTGGCTCACACCTGTAATCCCAGCACTCCGGGAGGGTGAGGTGGAAGTATTGCTTAAGCTCAAGAGTTCAAGATCAGCCTGTGCAACATAGCAAGACTTCTTTTAAAAACATGTAAGAACCTCTTATTTTTGCCTCCCTTCTTCTGTGTTTTTAGGAATAATTCCAATTCATTGCTTTTCTTGACCCTGTCTACTATTATTGAATATACCATCTAAAAATGGCTTCATTGACTTTTTTTTATACTGTAGTGCTTTCAGATCTATTCTCTAAATATTAATAAGCATCTATTTAAAACACACACAGAGATGTATAATTTTGTTGCTGTCTTGCTGAAAATACTCAACTTATTTTCTTTGTGTTTTAAGAATTAAAATTTGAATGTTATCCTACCATCTTCTGCATGATTTGACACATTCTGACTTTCATCCTTATCTTGATATACACTCCCTCTATCATTACTCCAGGTACACAGGCTTTTTTTCAATTCCTGGAAAAAATCAAACTCCTTGCTGATGGGGAGTTTCCTGTCCTAATGCTTGAAGTACTGATTTCTCCTCTCACCCCATTTGCCTTTGCTGACTCTTCAACTTGGAAGCTTTCTTCATTGCGGTAGCAGGGTGACATGCAAACCATGGCCGAGCTATACATGGAATTCTCTTTCTGTTTAAGATATCCACCATTGATTTTGATTGTTTGCAGTAATTAACTCTGAAGGATCCAGATTTTCCTCTGAAACTAGCCCCAGTATCAATTTACAGTTTCCCCTGAGCATACTCTTGTATTGCTTAGTTTTAAATTCTATATTGGTATATGTATTTGCTATCTTTACCTCCATACTCACTTATCCTCTGGTTGAGATGAAGGCAAATGCTTCTCACTACTCTTATTTCACAATGCCAAGTGAAATGTCTTGGTTTCTAATCCATAGTAGACATAGAAGACAGCATAAGTAAAGTGACTAGCACAATTATTCTGAGCTTGGCGATCAGAATCTTTTACACGTAGAATGATAAAGCAAGAGGTATTCCATTTGTTACCATATCACATCAAAGAGCACATCACCAGAAAACTGTGTCCAGTTCTTCTTGACACCACACACTCTACACTCCCATCAGCATGTCTGAGGTGTAGCTGCAGACGGGAGGAGCATAATCAAGGGAAACAGGCAGTGGTTGGTTTTGTTACCAACCGTATAAAACAAAAGCTGGACAAAAATCTAATCTTGGAAAAACCTGCCATGCCTTTGATCAGCTGGGCCCCTCTGGGATTTGGATTTGAATACATGAATGGCTCTGGAGTGTGTCACTGTGTTTTCAATCTCAGAAGTGATGGCCCCTACTTGCTCTGAGATAATGAAAGTGCCCAAGTCAGAACTCTGCTGAGAGTCCTGAGTCCTGTCCAATTTGAAAGATTATCCAGTTTATCAATTAGGGCAAAGGATTTTCACCTTCTAATGGCATTCTGTTTTTTTTTTTGAGGCATTGACATTCAGAGAAGGTAAAAATTCTCTGTTTTCCAAAACTACTCAATTAACAGATTCATGGAAAAATTAAAATTGTCTGAATATTTTCTTTGTCTGAGATTATTTTTAATTTTTACATTTGTATATTTTTCAAAGAACATTTACAATTATGCTATGGAACATAACACAAGAGAATTAAGTGTTTTATTGCCTTAAAAAGCTGTATTAGGAATCCAGGACCCCAACAAAAATGTGAGCCAGATATACTCTAGTTGCAGTTAGAGATTTAATTCCACTTTACAAAGTCTGGCTAATTGAATGAGCCTTTCTTGGATCTCATGGATGTACAGGCCTATCATTCTTAGGATGATTAGGTTTATTGCATTTATTTTATAACATTTCCCCTTGCCACTTTAATGTTTATGAAGCATGATCACAGCACCTCCCAGATGTGGTGTGCACACCTGCCCTTGAGGTGAGTGACAGACACATTTGCATTCTCCTCTTGTAGACTGACAGTGGTGGCTGCAGCACTTGCTTGCTGAGTGACCTCAGGCAAGTTATGTCCCATCTGAGGCTCACTTGAAATATTATATTTGTACTTTATTTCTTATAAAATTTTTTAATGCCTAGCATGGTACCAAGCTAGATACTGAAATCCAGACGAAAGAGTTAGTGTTATTTTATTTTTTGTAGAGACAGAGTCTTGCTGTGTTGCCCAGGGTGGGCTCAAACTCCTGGCCCTCAAGTGATCCTCCCACATTGGCCTCCCAGAGTGCTGGGATTACGGGCATGAGCCATTATGCCTGGCCTTAAAAGGCTAATTGTTGTCTTTACGAGGTTTGTGGTAAGGAAGGAGAAAGAAACAAATTAGTAATCCCAAATCTACATATAATCACGATATGCAATAGGTTCTGTAAAGGAAAAACAGGGTGTTATGTGAAGTTTAACAAAGACAATGAATTATAATTGTGGGTTCCATGGAGAAAGTCATCTAAGAAAGTTATGCTTTAGCTCCAATGTGAAAAATAAAGACAAATGAGGCAGGTACAGTGAGTGAGGAGCAGTAGCCCCAACAGACCAGAGAATGAATGGCCTGACAGGAACTTTTTTGGAAAGAATTTGAAGGAGGTCGGTGGGACTAAATCACAGAACAAAGGAGGATGCCAAAGAAAGGCTGTAGACATTGGCTGGGCCTCGTCAGCTACTATAAAGATTTTTTAAGAACCCTCCATGCAAAGGAAATCCTTCCCAGGCTTTTAAGCAGGGGCATGATATGATCTGAATTGCATTTTAAAAATCTCACTCTGGACATTGTATAAATGATAGCTAGCAAAGGAAAAGGAGAGGCTTCGAGGGGAAAATGAAGAGCCTAGGAAAACAACAACTCTAGGTGTGAGATGAAGACTGACAGGGTTTCAGAGTGTAATAATATAAGAACATCGGGCACAAAAAAATATTAAACACGTGAAATAAAAAGTACACGTCTTAGGCCGGGCATGGTGGCTCACGCCCATAATCTCACACTTTGGGAGGCCAAGGCGGGCTGATTACTTGAGATCAGGAGCTCGAGACCAGCCTGGCCAACATGGTGAAACCCTGTCTCTACTAAAAATACAAAAATGAGCCAGGCATGGTGGTACACACCTGTAATCCCAGCTACTCAGGCAGCTGAGGCAGGAGAATCACTTGAACCTGGGAGGCGGAGGTTGCAGTGAGCCAAGATCACGCCACCGCACCCC
Organism: Macaca mulatta; assembly: GCF_049350105.2. Lineage (NCBI taxonomy): Eukaryota > Metazoa > Chordata > Mammalia > Primates > Cercopithecidae > Macaca > Macaca mulatta. The sequence continues at coordinate 118,620,012 of NC_133420.1, forward strand.
AGGCTGGGTGACAAAGCAAGACTCAATCTCAAAAAAAAAAAAAAAAAAAAGTACCTATCTTAATAAGATGGGGAGGACTAAAGACAATGAGGATCTTAAAAGCAGTCAGAGGAAAACATACCAGGAATAATCAGTTGCATTTTTATATACCAGCAAAAAGTTATATTAAGTAGATTTTTAAAAAGATACTTAGAATAACAAACACATGATCAATCTATTATACACATGGCATGATAAATTTAGACTGTTCAAAATATATAACACTAGTCAGAGGTATTAAAGAAAAACTGAATAAAGTTATGATATATGATCATGGATGGGAAGACAATGACATAAAGATTTCGGTTCTCAAATATGATCATATATGCAATACAATTTCAATCAAAATAATGATGATTTTTACGGAAATTCCAAAAATACCTTAAATTTTATATGAAAGATAAGAGGGCAAAACATTAGGCAAATATTTAAGGACATAAGGCAAAATTTAGGACAGAGAGGACGTGTTTTAAATTTATAATAATTTTGATAGATGATAATACAGCAAAGATATTGGTTGTATAAGACGAGAATACAAGCTAAGGAACAGAATCACAATCATAAGGAAATTTTATGTATGACCAAAGTTGTATTGAAAATAATTTGGGGCAGGGTGCGGTGGCTCACACGTGTAATCCCAGCACTTTGGGAGACTGAGGCAGGTGGATCACTTGAGGTCAGGAGTTCAAGACAAACCTGGCCAATATGGTGAAACCCTGTCTCTACTAAAAAAATACAAAAGTTAGCTGGGTGTGGTGGCATGAGCCTGTAGTCCCAGATACTTGAGAGGCTGAGGCAGGAGAATCGCTTGAACCTGGGAGGCGGAGGTTGCAGTGAGCCGAGATTGCATCACTGCACTCCAGCCTGGGTGACAAAGTGAGACTCTGTCTCAAAAAACGAAAAAAAAGAAAATAATTTGGCAAAAGAATGGATATGGCAGGGGCGCTAAACACTGGCTTTTTCAAGTTGTTTTGACTATTCTAGGTTACCTTCTTTCCTTATATAAATTTTAGAATCATCTTGTCAATACATACAAAAAATCCTTCTAAAAGATTTACTGAGATTGTTTTGAATCTGTAGATCAATTTGGGGAGAATTGATATCTTAAAAATATTGAGTCTTTGACCCATGAACACAATGTGTCTCCATTTATTTAGGTCTTCTTTAGTTCCTTTCATCACTGTTTTGTAGTTTCAGCATATATCTCCTGCATATACTTAATTACCTTTATATCTTAGTATTTTATATGTTGTTGGTACCTTATAAATGGGAACTAAACATTTTTAAATTCAATTTTTTGGCTAATGTATACAAATGCAGTTGATTTTTGTGACCTTAGATCTTGTGATCTTCCCAAACTCAGTTATTAGTTGTAGTAGTTTGTTGTTGAATCTATAGAATTTTCTGCATAAAAGTAAAACATCATGTAATCTTCAAATTAAAGAGTTTTACTTCTCCCATTTAAATAAGATCACTTTCTATTTCTTATTTTTATTGGCTAGAATGGCTAGAATCTCTAATACATTGTTGAATAGAAATGAAAGGGTAGTCATTTTTGCTGTGTCCTGATGTTAGAAGAAGAGCATTTTACCACTAATACGATGTTAGTTGTAGGTTTTTGGTCAGTATACTTTATCAGGCTGAGGAAATTTCCTTCAATTCGTAGTTTCCAGAGAGTTTTTAATCAGGAATGAAGATTGGATTCTGTAAAATGCTTTTTCTGCATCTGTGGACATGGTCATAGAATTTTTCATCTTTATTCTGTTAATATGGCACATTATATTAATTGATTTTCAAAATTAAAGCAACCTTGTGTTTCTGGGATAAACCCCATTTAGTCATCATGTATCAACTGTTTTATATATTGTGAGATTCATTTAGCTTCGTTTTTATTAACTGGATAATTCTTGTGTCTGTGTGCATGGTGGGGATTATCATCTGTAGTTTTATTTTTCTGCAATGTCTATGCCTTGTTTTGGTTTCAGAGTAATGCTGGCTGCTGTGGTCTGAATGTTTGTGTTTCCCCCAAAATTCACTGCGTTGAAACCTAACCACCAATGCAATAGTATTAAGAGCTGGGAATTTTAGGAGATGATTAGGTCATTAGGGTGGAGACCTCATGGATGGGATTAGTGCTCTTATAAAAGAGACACAAGGGAGTTCATTCACCTCTTCCACCATGTGAGGACACATAGCAGGTGCCATCGATGAGGAATTGACAGATGCTGAATCTGCTGGCACATTGATCTTGGTCTATCCTTACTCCAAAAGTGTGAGCAATAACTTTCTTGTGTTTATAGATTACTCAGTCTAAGTTATTTTGTGATAGCAGCCTGAATGGACTAAGACACTGGCTTTATAGAATAAATTGGAAAATGTCTCTTCCTCTTCAATTTTCTAGAAGAGTTTGTACATAATCAACATTATTTACTCCTTAAATATATAGTGCTATTTGACAGTGAAGCCATATATGTTTAGGGTTTTCTTTGTGAGTATGTTTTTAACTATGTTTAATTTTTAATAGACATATTTATTCTTGAGTGCCCTTTGGTAATTTATCTATTTCAAGGAATTTCATCTAAGTTGTTGAATATATTAACATGAAGTTGTTAATATTCTCTTATTATATCCTTTGAATATATGTAGAGTCTATGACTTTATTAATCTCAAAGAACCATTCTTAAATCATTTATTGTCTTTATATTTTTTCTCTTTTCTATTTCATGGTTACTAATCTTTGTCTTTCCCTTCTGCTTATTTTGGGTTTAACTTTCATATTCTCTTCTAATTTGTTTTGCTTATTGTGTGTGTCAGCTTAATGTTTTTAACAGCTTTGCTGAGATATCTTGATATATTAAAAACTATACATATTTAATGTGTACAATTTAATGAGTTTGAACATATGCATTTTCTCATGATACTGTCCCTACAAAAGTTTTCTTGTGTCCTTTTGTTTGTTTTTGTTTATTGTTGTTTTATTTGTATGTATGTGGTAAGAACACTTAACATGAGATCTTAAAATTTTAAGTGCATAATACCGTATTGTTAACTGTAGGCACTATGTTGTACAACAGATTTCTAGAATTTACTCATCTTGTCTAACTGTAGCCTTATATACCCATTCAGCAACTCCCCATTTCCCCCTCCCCTGTCCCCTAGCAACCACTATTCTGTTTTTACTTCTATGAGTTTGACTATTTTAGATACCTCATTTAAGTGGAATCATGCAGTATTTGTCTCTCTGTGACTGACTTAATTCATTTAGCATAATGTTTTCCATGTCCATCCATATTGTCACAAATGGTAGAATTTTCTCTTTTTTTTAAAGGCTGAATAGTATTCCATTTCATATATATACTACATTTTCTTTTTCCATTCATGTATCAGTGGATATTTGGGTTGTTTGTGTATCTTAGTTATTGTGAATAGTGTTGCAGTGAACATGGGTGTATAGATATCTCTTACAGATCATGATTTTAATTCCTTTGAATATATAACCAGGAGTGCAATTGCTGCATCACATAGCAATTCTATTTTTAAGTTTTTGAAGAATCTCCACAGTTTTCCATCATGGCTGTACCATTTTACATTCCCACTAATAGCGTACAAGAGTTCCAATTTCTTCACAACCTCACTTTTATCTTTTTTTTAATATATAATAATCATCCTAACAAGTATGAGATTGATATGGTTTGGCTGTGTCCTCATCCAAATCTCATCTTGAATTGTAACTCCCAGAACCTCCACATGTTGTGGAAGGGACCTTGTGGGAGGTAATGGAATCATTGGGGGTGGTTTTTCCCATGCTGTTCTCATGATAGTGAATAAATCTCATGAGATCTGATGGTTTTATATAGGGCAGTTCCCTGCACACACTCTCTTGCCTGCTGCCATGTAAGACATGCCTTTCTCCTCCTTCGCCTTCCACCATGATTGTGAGGCCTCCCCAGTCATGTGGAACTGTGAGTCCATCAAACTTCTTTTTCTTTATAAATTACCCAGTCTCAGGTATTTCTGCGTAGCAGTATGGAAATGGACTAATACAAAGATGATATCTCATTGTGGTTTTTATTTGCATTTCCCTCATGATTAATGATTTTGAACACTTTTTCAGACACTCGGCCATTTATGTCTTCTTTGGCAAAATATCTGTTCAAATTCTTTGCTTATTCTTAATTGAGTTATTTGAGTTTTCACTATTGAGTTATAGCAGTTCCTTATATATTTTAGAAATTAGCCCCTTATTGGATATACGGTTTGTAAGTATTTTCTCCTGTTCTCTAGGTTGCCTTTTCACTCTGTTGATTATTTCCTTTGCTGTGCAGAAGCTTTTTGGTTTTATATAGTCTCACTTGTTTGTTTTTGCTTTTGTTACCTCTGCTTTTTGTGTCAAATCCATTAAATCATTGCCAAGACTTAATTTCATGAAGCTTTTTCCTTACTTTTTTCTCAGGAGTTTTGCAGTTTCAGGTCTTACATTTAAGTCCTTAATCCATTTTTATCTTTTTCTAGTATTTTAAGGCGGGAAGCTGAAGTCACTGATTTGAGAGCTTTCTTTTCTGATACAGACCTTTTGTCTGCACTCCACAAATTTTGATACATTGTGTTTTCATTGTCACTGTAATCCCAGCACTTTGGGAGGCCAAGGCAGGTGAATCACGAGGTCAGGAGATCGAGACCATCCTAGCCAACCTGGTGAAACCTCGTCTCAACTAAAAATACAAAAATTAGCCAGGCGTGGTGGCGGTGCCTGTAGTCCCAGCTACTCTGGAGGCTGAGGCAGGAGAATTGCTTGAACCCGGTAGGCAGAGGTTGCAGTGAGCTGAGATCCTGCCACTGCACTCCAGCCTGGGTGACAGAGTGAGACTCTATCTCAAAAAAAAAAAACAAAAAAAACAACTTTCTAATTTCCCCTTTGATTTCTTTGGTTCATGGTTTAATTAGAAGTGTGCTGTTTGATATCCAAGTATTTGGAGATATTCTAGAGATACTAATGTTATTGATTCTTACTTTGATTTCACAGTGGTCTACTATATATGATTTAAATATTTTTAAAATTAATCAAGACTTGTTTTATGGCCAAGAATATAGTCTATCTTGGAAATCTTATTAGTGCATTTTAAAGGAACATATGTTATTGGGTGGAGTATTAATATTAATTATAGCAAATTTATATATATACTTTTTATACATAAACTATATACACATTGATACATATATACACACACATATGTACATTGATACTATATATATACACACACACATTGATAACGTTATGTTTCAATGGCATATGGTAACAGGAAGCAAATTATTAGAATGGTAGAATTAAGCTCAGTTATATCAAAAATATCAAATGTAAATGGCCTATATGTATGTGTGTGTATATATATATATATATATATATATATATAGAGAGAGAGAGAGAGAGAGAGAGAGAGAGAGAGAGAGGCGGAGTCTCACTCCGTAGCCGTAGCCCAAGCTGGAGTTCTGTGGCACCATCTTGGCTCACTGCAACCTCTGCCTCCAAGGCTCAAGCAATTCTTCTGCCTCAGTCTCCCAAGTAGCTGGAACTACAGGTGCACGCCACCACACCCGGCTAATTTTTTTGTATTTTGGTAGAGATGGGGTTTCACCATGTTGCCCTGGATGGTCTCAATCTTCTGAGCTCAGGTGATCCACCTGCCTCGGCCTCCCAAAGTGCTGGGATTATAGGTGTGAGTCACTGCGCCCAGCCGATAATGTTGTTTCAGTCTTCTATATTGTCACTGTTTTTCTGTCTATTTTTATTTTATCAGTTATTGAGAAAAAGGTATTGAAATCTCCCCACTATAACTTTGGATTTTTAAATTTTTTTCTTCCAATCCTACATGTTTTTGCTTCATGTATTTTGAAATTATTAGGTACACAAATATATGTAATTGTTATAAACTTTTTATTAGTTGACCCCCTTATCATTATGAAATGACTCCTGTAACCCTGGTAATTGTCTTTTCTCTGATATCTACTTTGTTATTGATTTAGCTGCTGTAGCTCCTTTTGCTCAGTGTTACCATGGTATATCATTTTCCATGTTTTTACTTTTACCTCTTTGCATCTTTATATTTAAAGTGTTTTTCTTGTAAGAAGCAGAGATGGATCTTGATTCTTTATCTAATTTAACAGTATCTACCTTTTAATGGGACTGTTTAGATGGGCCATTCACATTTGATATCATTGTCAGAACTGAGCTTAATTCGACCATTCTAATAATTTGCTTCCTGTTTGTCTCATCTTCTGTTCATTCCCATTTCTGTCTTTGTCTGCCTGCTTTTGGAATGAGTAGTGTTTTTTTTTTTCCAACTTTTATTTTAGATTCAGGATGTACATATGCAGGTTTGTTCCAAAAGTATATAGTGTGATGCTGAGGTTTAGAGTATGATTGACTCTATTACCCAGGAAGTGAGCATAGTATCCAGCAGTTAGTGTTTCAGCCTTTGTTCTCCTCTCTATACCTCATCTCGTGTTCCCCAGTGTCTATTGTTCCTACCTTTTCGTCCATGTGTACCTAATGTTTCACTCCCACTTGTAAATGAAAATGTGGTATTTGGTTTTCTGTTTCTGCATTAGTTCACTTAAGGTAATGGCCTCCAGCTGCTTCCATGTTGCTGCAAAGGACACAGTTTCATTCTTTTTTATGGCTGCATAGTATTTCATGGTGTATATGTATCACATTTTCTTTATCCAGTCCACTGTTGATGGCCACCTGGGTTGATTCCATGTCTTTGCTATTGTGAATAATGCTGCAATGAAGATAGGTATGCATGTGTCTTTTTGGTAGAATAGTTTGTTTTCCTTTGGGTATAGATCCAGTAATGGGATGGCTGCGTCAAATGGTAGTTCAACTCTTACTTCCTTGAAAAATCTCCAAACTGCTCTCCACAGTGGCTGAACTAATTTACATTCTCGCCAGTAGCATATAAGCACTCCCTTTCCCCACAGCCTTGCCAGCATCTGTTGTTTTTGGACTTTTTAGTAATAGCCATTCTGACTGTTGTGAGATAGTATCTCGTTGTGGTTTTGATTTGGAATTCTCTGATGATTAGTGATGATTCACATTCTTTCATATGTTTGTTGGCTGCTTGAATGTCTTTCTTTCTGGAAAAGGGTCTGTTCATGTCCTTTGCCTAGTTTTTGATGGGGTTATTCGTTTTTTGCTTTTTGATTTAAGTTCCTCATAGATTCTGGATATTTGGCCTTTGCTGGATGCATAGTTTGCAAATATTTCTCCCATTCTGTAGGTTGTCTGTTTACTCTGTTGATAGTTCCTCTTACTTTGCAGAAGCTCTATAGTTTAATTACGTTACACTCGTCAATTTCTGTTCTTGTTGCAATTGCTTTTGAGGATTTACCCATAAATTCTTTGCCAAGGTGGATGTCAGGAAAGGTATTTCCTAGGTTTCTTCTAGGATTTTTATAGTTTGAGGTCTTACATTTAAGTACTTAATCCATCTTAAGTTAATTTTGATATATGATGTAAGAAAGGGGTCCAGCTTCAGTTTTCTACATATGGGCAGCCAGTTCTCCCAGCACTATTTATTAAATAGGGAATCCTTTCCTCGTTGCTTGTTTTTGTCAGGTTTGTCAAAGATCAGATGGTTGTAGATGTGCAGTCTTATTTTTAAGTTCTCTATTCCATTGAGTTCCATTGGTCTATGTGTCTATTTTTGTACCAGTACCATGCTGTTTTGGTTACTGTAGCCTTGTAGTATGATTTGAAGTAGGGTAGCATGATACTTCCAGCTTTGTTCTTTTTGCTTAGGATTGTCTTGGCTATATGGGCTCTTTTTTGGTTCCGTATTAGTTTTAAAATAGTTTTTCTAATTCTGTGAAGAATGTCAATGGGTAGTTTAATGGGAATAGCATTGAATCTATACATTACTTTGGGTAGTATGGCCATTTTCACAATATTGATTCTTCCTATCCATGAGCATGGAATGTTTTTCCATTTGTTTGCCTCATCTGATTTCTTTCAGCAGTGTCTTGTAATTCTCCATGTAGGGATCTTTCACCTCCTCAGTTAGATGTATTTCTACTCTTTTTGTGGCTATCATAAATAGGGTTGTGTTCTTGATTTGGCTCTAAGTCTTTTTATAGATCTAGAAGTACTTGTTTTATGAATCTGGGTACTCCAATGTTGGGTGCATATATATTCATTCTTGTTGAATTGAACCCTTTATCCTTATGTAATGCCCTGCTGTGTCCTTTTTGACTATTGTTAGTGTTAAGTCTGTTTTATCTGATAGAATAATAGCAACTCCTGCTCTTTTTTGTTTTCCACTTGCATAATAGATCATTCTCCATCCCTTTACTTTGAGCCTCTGGTTGTCATTACACATTACATGTGCCATTACATGTGAATACAGCAGATGGTTGGGTCCTTTTTTTTTTTTTTTAATCTGACTTGCCACTCTTTGCCTTTTAAGTGGCACATTTAGACCGTTTACATTTAGGTTAATATTGACATGTGAGGTTTTGATCCTGTTGTCATGTTGTTAGCTGGTTGATTTGTAGACTAAGTTATATAGTTGCATTATAGGATCGTGTAGGCTATGTACTTAAATGTTTTTGTGGTAACAGGTACCGTTCTCTTGTTTCCATGTTTAGAACTCCCTTAAGGACCTCTTGTAGAGCTGGTGTAGTGGTAATGAATTCCTTTAACATTTGCTTGTCTGGAAAGAATTTTATTTCTTGTTTGCTTATGAAGCTTAGTTTGGTGTGGTATGAAATTCTTAGTCAGAATTTCTTTAAGGATGCTGAAAGTAGGCCTCTAGTCTCTTCTGACTTGTAAAATTTCTTCTGAGAAATCCACTATTAGCCTGATGGGGCTCCCTTTGTAAGTGACCTGACCCTTTTCTCTAGCTTCCCTTAAGATTTCTTTCTTTCCTGTTGACCTTGGAGAATCTGATGACTATATGTCTTGGGGTTAGCCATCTTCTATAGCATCTCATAGGGGTTATCTGAATTTCTTGAATTTGTATGTTGACCTCTCTAGTGAGATTGAGGTGATTTTATGGGCTGTGTCCTCAACTATGTGTTCCAAGTTGCTTACTCTCTTTCCTTCTCTCTCAGGAATGCCAATGAGTCATGGGTTTGGTTTCTTCACATAATCCCTATTTCTCAGAAGTATTGTTCATTTTTAAAATTCTTTTCTCTTTATTTTTGCCAGATTGGGTTGATTGGAAGGTCTGGTCTTCAAGCTCTGAGAGTCTTTCCTCACTCTGGTCTGTTTTGTTGTTGATGCTTACAACTGTATTATGAAATTCCTGTGGTGAAATTTTCAATTCCGTAAGTTTAGTTTGGTTCTTTCTTAAAATGGTTGTTGGCTTTTAACTTTTAGATTATTTTACTGGCTTCCTTGGATTGGGTTTTAAACTTTTCCTGAAACTTGTTTAGCGTCCTTGCCACCTAGATTCTGAATTCTCTGTCATTTCAGCCATTTCAATCTGGGGAGCTAGTGTGATCTTTTGGAGATAAAGAGACACTCTGACTTTTTGAATTGCCAACGTTTTGTACTGATTCTCATCTGAGAGGGCTGATGTTCCTTTATCTTTTTGAAATTGCTGTCATTGGATGTGGCTTTTTGTTTTTATATCTTTATTTCCATTGAAGGTTTGACTGTGGCGTATGTTGAGCATGGTCGATAGGTTTAGTTTCTGGGTGCTTTCAGAGGGCCAAGTCTTCATACAGGATCTTTATTTGTGGCTAGATACCTGCATTGGCTTTCACCGGTGATGTGCGCTGAAAGCATTTTCGTTTGGTGGTGGAATTAAAGCCATGATCCAGTAGATGGTGCTAAAGTGTAAGGGTCAGCAGATAGGCTCTCAGCCACCTGCCTCCTTTGTATTTTAGCATGTTTGCAGCAGTACTGTTGTGCGGGGCAGACTGAGGAGGGGACAGTGAGAGATGACCCCCTCACTAAGTGCATTCCCAGGCTTTAGGGAAGCCCCTCCAATCACTGGCACTGCCCCCATGTTTCCTCAGCCCCAAGGGGGGCTCTGGCAGGCTGTGCTCCTGCCTCCCTTAGGGGCAGCCTGAGCTGAAGGGGTTAGGTCTCCAGGAGACCTGCAGCTCCCCAAGGGGCCACTGATCCTCTGTGCTTGGCAGAGTCCGAGCAGACTGTGGGTTATGTCTGCAGGTGTCTGTGGATGCACTGGGTCAAGGGTGGAGGATCCCTGGGGAGGGTGGTGTTGCTGTGAGTGTGCAGCTGGTGTGGCACCTGTGGCCCAGAGTTTTTGCCCAGCAGATGGTTGTGGGAACCACCCAGCTTGTGTTACGCAGATTGGGTCTCCTAGTATCTGCCCTGGTAGCTGGCCTAGCCAGCTAGTTTTGTCCCAGGCCTTCTGCACTAGATCTTTGGGTTGTTAGGTGCTCTGGGCTTTGGGACACCCTTGGGCAGAGGCTGCAGCTGGCAAATAAGCTACATCCTTTTTAGACCAGTGTTGCAGGGGGAGGCAGGCCTAGCTCCCACACTGGCCCATGAACCTGTGCCTCACTCTTCTCAGTGTTCTGAGAGTGGAGACTCCTCTCTTGCTTGAGCTCCAGTCACAGATCTCAGCTCAATTTGACTCCTGAGCTATATTCTCACACCCTGGGGGTTTGGGACTGGGCCTGCAGCTGTGTCCTGTTGAGGTTGAGCATTGGCTGTGCTGGGGGAGCCAAAGTGTTCCCAGGCAAGGCAGTGGAGGCTGTGTTTTGTGCATGCTCTTGCAGGAGCAGCTAGGCAAAGGCTTTGGGAGGGGCCAGTAGATGCTGAGCAGGGGGCAGGGGCAGTAGGGGGAGATCAGATGCACCCTGGTCCCACAGGAAAGACAGCCCTGCTCTCTCATGGGCCCGGCAGTGAGCAGGGGCTGGAGCCACTCAGAGCAGGATGGAGTGCCTTGGAGGATGGGCACCTGTGATTGTGTTTTGCTGCAGCTGCCCTACACACAAAACCTTCTGGGCTCCACGCAGGCATGAGCTCTGCCTCTGGCTACTCTCTGGCAGTTCCCCAGGCATGACCCCACTGTGGGCCCATGGCATCTCTTGTGGCTGTAGGATCCCGGAAGCCCATGGCAGGAGTGTGTTGCCCATAGTTCCTTCACTCACCCTCCCTTAGGACCTGTTCAGGGCCAGGGGCTGGGCAACTCTATGCAGGGTTCTCAGCTTCCTCCTCCTTTCTGGAATGAGTAGTTGTTATAGTTTTATTTTTATCTCTTTTGTTGGCTTATTACCTGTAACTGTCTTTTTTATTGTTTGTAGTGGTTGCCCTAGGTTTGTTTATACTTCTTCATCACTAACTTTCTGTAATATTACACTACTTCATGTGATAGTATAAGGACTTTACAATAGGATAGTTCCATTTCTACTCTATTGGCCTTTGTGCTATTAGTATAATACATGTTACTTCTACAGATGTCATAAACCCCACAATGTATTATTACTATGCTTTAGAAAGTCTTCCAAAGAGAATTTTAAAATAAGAAAACATTTATCATTTATATTTACCCACATACTTACTATTTCTAGTGCTCTTTTTTTTTTTTTTTTTTTTTTTGAAATGGAGTCTCGCTGTGTCACCAGGTTGGAGTGAAGTAGCATGATCTCGGCTCACTGCAACCTCCGCCTCCCAGGTTCAAGGGTTTCTCCTGCCTCAGCCTCCAGAGTAGCTGAGACTACAGGTGCACACCACCACACCCAGCTAAATTTTGTATTTTTTTTTTTTTTTTTTTTTGAGACGGAGTCTCGCTCTATTGCCCAGGCTGGAGTGCAGTGGCCAGATCTCGGCTCACTGCAAGCTCCGCCTCCCGGGTTTGTGCCATTCTCCTGCCTCAGCCTCCCGAGTAGCTGGGACTACAGGCGCTGCCACCACGCCCGGCTAATTTTTTTGTATTTTGGTAGACACGGGGTTTCACCGTGTTAGCCAGGATGGTCTTGATCGCCTGACCTCGTGATCCGCCCGTCTCGGCCTCCCAAAGTGCTGGGATTACAGGCTTGAGCCACCGCGCCCGGCCTAAATTTTGTATTTTTTTTAGTAGAGACAGGGTTTCACCATGTTGGCCAGGATGGTCTCGATCTCTTGACCTCGTTATCCGCCTGCCTCAGCCTCCCAAAGTGCTGGGTTTACAGGCGTGAGCCACTGTACCTGGCTCTAGTGTTCTTTATTGCTTTGTGAAGATGCATATATCCATATGGCATCCTTTTCCTTCTGCCTGAAGGACTTCTTGTAACATTTCTTATAGGGCACATGTGCTGGTGATTAATTCATTCAGATTTTTCCTTTCTGAAAAAAAGTGATTATCCCTATCTTTCATTTCTAAAATTATTTTTTGTTGAGGACATAATTCTAGGTTGACAGTTTGTTTTGTTTTGTATTTTAATACTATAAAGATGGTACTTTTGTTTTTTCCTAGTTTGTTTCTTAGGAGAAATTTGTTATTCTTTTTTTTTTTTTTTTTTTGAGATGGAGTCTTGCTCTGTCGCTCAGGCTGGAGTGCAGTGGTGCGATCTCGCCTCACTGCAACCTCCGCCTACTGGGTTCAAGCAATTCTCCTGCCTCAGCCTCTTGAGTAGCTGGGATTAAAGGCGCGCACCACCATGCCTGGCTAATTTTTGTATTTTTAGTAGAGATGGGGTTTCACCATGTTTGTCAGGCTGGTCTCAAACTCCTGACCTCGTGATCCGCCCACCTTGGTCTCCCAAAGTGCTGGGATTACAGGGGTGAGCCACCATGCCCAGCCTCTTCTGTTATTCTTATTGCTCCTTTATATGTAATATTACTTCTCTGGCTATTTTATCACTACTAGTGAAAATTTGATTATGATATGCTTTGGTTTCATTTTCTTCTTGTTTCTTGTTCTTCTGTTGCACTGAATTCTTTGGATCTGTGAGTTTATAGTTTTCATCCAATTTTTTAAAATTATGGCCATTATTGCATCAAATAATTTTTCTCTTCCACTCTCCTCTTCTTCAGGGACTACAGGTATTTGTATTTAGGCTGCTTGAAGTTTTCCCACTTCAAGGTCACTTATCTGTTCTTTATTTTTCAGTCTTTTGTTTTTATTTTACTTTGCGTAGTTTTTATTGCTGTATGTTCAAGTTTATGGCTTCTGCATATATGTATGACACTCACCTGCATGAAAACCAGCAAACTTTAGACATGACAGCCTGTGGGAGAGCAGCCCAGATCCTCCCAGGCCATGGCCACTGTTCAAACATCCTCCAAAGCTGGGCAATGCTCGGGGTGTCTCAGAGGAGCCAACCTCAGGGCGTAGTTCACATCTGTGTCAGGTTGGTGAAGGATATTTCCAAAGGAGGTGACACCCATCTAGCTTCTTGCTTTGTACACACCCCTGTGATGATCTTTCTGTTTCAGTTTGAACATCACCAGTGACAATGATTTTATCAGTGGACAGCTGTAGAAGTTGGGGAAATTCCTCCTGGCCCTGAGCAGTAACCTGCTGTTTCCGTCGGCGGATCCTGGTTCTGCGGTCAGGGCACAGTGTCTGCTTCCTTTTCCACAGGCCAGCCTTTCGGCGATTTGAAGGTGTTATCTTGCCCAAGTCTTTTCTGTCCAAACATTCATTTCCACACCTCCTGCCAGCTGGGTCATCTCTGCCAGAGTGTCCTGTCTGGAAAGGTCCCTTTAGATGTCACTTCCAAGTGTGTGGGCCTGATTGGGCTCTCAGTAAGTACATTCATTTCTAGTTAGTGACATGAATATGAATATTTTACTTAGTCTTTTAATGCTTTCCAAAGGCTATAGTTGAAAGTTGAAAACTAGTAAAATTATCCTGTCAGAAGACAAATGCCCCTTCCTAAACATGAAGGACACACTGCTCCGATTTTCTGCTCCTGATTAAAGACAGCAGGAAGAATTTGACATGTGTCTGCTCATGATGAATTTTAAAGGAATAAAATAACATAATCAAGACTTAGGTGAAAGTCAGAGATAAAACCCAAAGAGAGGACATAAAACCTGTCTTCTGCATTTTTCAGAAATAATTTTGAAGCTGGGAATAAATGGGGCTCATTTTATGTGAGGAAGACTCACAAAGTCCCAAGTCTCTGAGGTACCTCTGCAGGCCAGAAGGTCTAGTGGGCCGTTCTCCACCAGAATTCAGACTGATTCCTAGAACCATTCATTCCTACTGGTTCATGTAATAATGGATTCACGTAACTACAGATTCATATTGATTCGTAGAATCATAAATTTATACTGATGTCTTCAATTCCAATTCAACACCACAGGTATAGTTTAACCTTCTTCCTTTCTTATTTATAGCTCCTTCTCCAACAGAGAGAACCTGACCCTCATTATCCATATTGTATTTACTTCTTTGCACAATCTTAGAATACACATAAAGTAGTTTAGGGTAGCATCCCTCCCACTCCTTGTTTAATTATTTTTGAGCACGTGAAAAATTAGCATGTTTCTGAATATAAGAACAGGTAAAGGGTACACTCAAAAAGGTATCCCTCTTCCTGTTCCTCCTTTTCTACTCCCATTCCCCCATCCTATCTACCTTGCCTCTTCCTGTCTCTCTGATCTCACTGGTTTTTCATTTAGATTTCTTGTTTCCTTTTTGAGCAAAAGAATAGATAACATGTATATTTTTCTGTTCCCTGTTCTTTCTTATATGACAACTAAATACCTCATGAAAAAGTTATCTAATTTAAGTTTAACCCTAAACCTAGACAAATGGCACAATCTTAATTATTTAGCAACTTCAAGTGTGCATACACTTAAAGGAATAAAGAATTGCATCTAAAACTAAACAAAATTATTGAATCAACTTTCTAATTTTTTCTCTCCATAAACATTCTGGTCCTGATTTATGAGGACCCAAAGGCACTTACCTTTCAGCCTAAGTAGAAGCCTGGGATGGCAGTAAGCATCCTTATGGCCATCTGGTCTGTCAGTGCACTCATCTATATTTTTACACTAAGAACATCTGCAAGCTTAAAACCTTCTTCTGATTAGTAAATGTAAGGGTTTTGGGCTACGTGGATCTCTGATGCCACTCAGCTCCAAGATTCTGTTCCCACGGTGCTGTGGTTCTAATATTCCAAACCACAGGAGAATCATTTTCCAGAGACATTTACAGGCAGCCTCACTGTCCTGTCTTGAACATCCTCCACCAAAGTGTGAACATAGGTGGCATGGGCTTCGTCATGAACAAGAGCACCTTCAAAGGAGGAGATCCCCTGTACATGCGGAGGGCCCTCATGAACAACCTTGGAGAGGAAAGGAGAGCCAGGATTCAGATCCAAAGCCTCCAGAAGGCTTTAGATATCCGGATCAGGGAGATTGATAGAGAAAAAGCAGCCCTGAAGAAATTTTTGGTAAAGCTTCACAAGACAACTGGCTATTTTCCTCAAAAACCATTCTGGTGACTGGTGCTGTGCCACCATAGGGAAGGAGTTCATCTAAAACGTCCAGTACATCCAGAACACACCTGGGTCTCCTGTATCTCTCTGTGACCCAAGAAAGCAGTAGAAGCAGCTACTGGGACAAGCCAAAACAGAAAAAAAGACTAGAGAATTGAGGACACAAATGGACCGTCTCTGAAATAATCAACAAAACCTCCTACAAAAGAGAGAATAATGCACTGATTTTTTTCCCAGCTGATTCTATTCCTTTACAACTTGAGGTGTTAATATGCGGTGCACGCGTTATTTTCTTACAGATTCTCCTTGAGGCAAGAATAAAGCTTAGCTATTTTAGAGATCTTTCAGATACTGATCATGAAATACATATTATATTTGCCTTAATCTTGTTCTCTTCTCATTGATATCATTTTCAATTATTTTCTACAATTTTAATAGCATGAATAAATAATAAATGTTTAAGGTGAAAATAATAGTGGGAAATACACGGAATTTTGTATCTACAAGAAAACTCAATTTAAATGTAAGTTTTCCCATGTATTAGTTGTACGTTCCTAGACTTAAAAACTCTTTTTTTAAATTCAAGATGAGGATAATAATACCTACATTAAAATATTGTTTTTAAGGATTAAATAAGATAACATATATATAGGGCATATTGCAGCCACCCCTAAAATGGTACTAGCTCTTATTGTGATGACTGTTGTTTCCATTAATATTTTTATTACTGTGTATTGGGCTCAAGTTCTGTTCCCAGCTCTTTCCAGGATCGCTAGGCAAATCCGTTTCCATTCGTGGGCATTCATTTTTTTCTGAGGCTATAATATGAGAGTCAGACTAGATAATGTCCACAGGCCCTTTCAATTTTAAGTTATTTGATACTATAACTCCATGATTGTACTTTGAAATGTGTTTGCAGCATCCTAGAGAAAAAAAAATCTAACAATCAGAATGCACACACCAAGGTGACTAGAGGCCTGTATATTCCTACTTAGCCATGACATATCTACCACCCTGATGTTTAAAGATACTGGTAATTCAAGTACAAAATATTCTTAGTGGCCTCTTTTTTTTTTTTTTTTTTTTTTTGAGACAGAGTGTTGCTTTGTAGCCCAGGCTGGAGTGCAGTGGCACAATCTCAGCTCACTGCACCTCTGCCTCCTGGGTTCGAGTGATTCTCCTGCCTCAGCCTCCAGAGTAACTGGGATTACAGGCACGTGCCACCACGGTTGGCTAATTTTTTGTATTTTTAGTAGAGACGGGGTTTCACTGCATTAGCCAGGGTGGTCTCAATCTCCTGACCTCATGATCTGCCCATCTCAGCCTCCCAAAGTGCTGGGATTACAGGCGTGAGCCACTATGCCTGGCCCAGCCTCTCCTTTACACACACACACACAAACACACACACATCATGAATAGATACATATATACATGTGTATACACACACATATGTATTATACGTATGTGGGCAGCAGGATCAAGGGGGATGTGGTTAGGCTGTGGATTTTCTATGAGGGAGAAGGGGAAGGTAAAAGTGTCGAGGGGTTTCTTGGCTGTGTGCAGCCCTATCAGTGCTTCTGTGTCCCTGAAAACTGTAATTATGTTGTGGCCAGTGTGGTCATGGGCAGAGGTCGCAGCCTGTCTGTTGATGCAAATTTAAATGTGATCCCTCATTTGTTGTGAATTTAAATATTGTGTAGTTATGCCCTAGGGGGTACAGAGTTCATGCAATGTAATTAGGACTTGGGACAGCATCTTGGGTTTTTTTGTGTGTTTTTGCTTTTTGAGACAAGATTGCGCTCTGTCACCCAGGCTGGAGTGCAGTGGTGCAATCTCAGGTCACTGCAACCTCTGCGTCTTAGGCTGAAGCCATCCTCCCATCTAAGCCTCCTGAGTAACTAGGACTCATGCCACCATGCCTAATTTTTGTATATTTAGTAGAGATGAGGTTTCACCATGTTGCCCAAGCTGGTCTCAAACTCATGAGCTCAAGCAATCCACCCACCTTGGCCTCCCAAAGCGCTGGTATTACAGGCGTGAGCCACCATCTCTGGCTAGAGGCAGCATTTTGATGACTCAGGTCACCATTGTCATCTACATTGTTTCAGTAGCCCCTGTTTTAAAAGCTCACTTTATCTTTCTGTGATACCCACTACTGTTATTTTGTTATGTTACTTTGTAATACCCATTGTTGCATTTGCTTTGTAGTACAAGGAGAGTCTTGATCTGACTGTGTAACTTGTGGCACACCCAAAGGTTGTAAAAGCTGTTTTGTTAACCATTGTAACATTAGCAGAGGTTCCTGCCTCACATGGGTAAGCAAATGGATGGCCTGTGTAGATAACCATTAGCATATTCATTGGCTCCTGTCACTGTAGGGGGAGGCCATTTGATTTGCCAGTTCTGATAATGGCTTTCCTGTGAATTTCTCCTCCCAGGTAGTGGGCCCAGTATCTAAATTTCTAGCAAGGTACAGTCCCTAATAATCTTGCATAAATGTCTCTCTGCTGCGTTGACTCCTCTGTTAATAATTCCTTTTGACCAGGCGCGGTGGCTCACGCCTGTAATCCCAGCACTTTGGGAGGCAGAGGCAGGTGGATCACTTGAGGTCAGCAGTTTGAGACCAGCCTGGCCAACATGGTGAAAACCTCGTCTCTACTAAAACTACTAAAATGAGCCAGGAGTGGTGGCTGTGCCTGTAGTCCCAGCTACTTGGCAGGCTGAGGCACAAGAATTGCTTGAACCCAGGAGGCAGATGTTACAGTGAGCCCATATCGCACCACTGCAGTTCAGCCTGGCGACACTACAAGACTCCATCTCAAAGACAAATAAAAAATAATAATTCCTTTTTGGAACCCCATGATGCCCAAATGCCCTGACCTCTCCTCTTGCATGCCCACTGGAAGAGGGGAAGGGTAGCACATCCCAAAACTCTAGGACTCTGCCTCTTTCAAGAGGCTTACCTGCCGGTATGCTATGGTTAGTTCATCAACTTTGGTGTTGTGTCATGCCTCTTCCATGTCTTGTCTGGTATGAGCCAAGGTACGGTGCACCAAGGTAGGCAGAATGGGAGCCAGTGTAAGTGTTAGTGCAGCATCTTGGCTCCTGAGTAAATATGAATTAACACCAGGCCAAACAGTAATTTTTCTCAGGCAAGGTTTAATGGTCTTGAGCTCAATCAAAGCAAGGGAGCAGTGCCCAGGAAAAGGACTCCAGTGCTACAGCCAAAAAGGCTCAGCTCTTGTCATTTTAAGGAAGGTGAGGCAGAGAAAGGAATGACGTAGAAGCTGTAGGAGTTAAAAAAAAAAAAAGAGGAAAGAAACACAAAAAGTGGCTCAGCAGTCAAAGGCAGGTTTATTTTGGAGAATGAACATGAGAGGGACTTCTGGCTGATTTCAGTCAGGAGCACTCTCTCTTACAGACTAAGAGGATTTCAGTGTTTGGGGGCAAGAGAGCTTATCACAGGCTTGGAATGTTTCTGTGTGGAGTTGTTTATTGTGGGTTTGGAATGTCTCCGGTCGTGGGGGAGGTTATCTCGGGGCTGGCATGTCTCTGGTTGGGGAGGGGTTTATCTTAGGGGCTGGAATGTTTCTGGTTGGAGATGTCATTTGTGGTTTATGGTCATGCTGACCTTAGCTGATGCCCTTTGGATTTAGGCGGTTTCTGAACAAGGGGAATTTTAAAATGGTGGTGCTTGTCCAAGATGGTGATGCTCCTGCTCTGTCAGAAGCCTGTTTAGGCAAAGTTTTCTTTGTGCCTGTACAGTGGGGCATCATGCCCTAACATACACTGCATAATTAGAAAATGGCAGATAAGCCCCAATGTGGGCAGAGATTTTCATATTACATTGAGAGTATGAGGAAAACTCAGTGAAAGGTCAGTGCTGGAGTCCATCTTGTCTTCAGCCAACTGGATCTGGTTCAGTTCTCATAGAGAATGCCAGAGTTTTGTTTTAGTAACCTTGGAATATGGTCAGGTTCTTATCAGGAATGCTACAGTCCGGCTTTTAGCAACCTTGGGAGACATCACTTAAGGTGACAGTCAGCTTCTTCTATTTATGGTTAAGAATTCAGCCTGACCAGCTAAGTTAGGAGAGGCTTCCCTTCTGCTGTGTGACTTGGGTCAGCTTGTTAAGGAGGCAAGAAGGTAGGGGAGGTAATATGCCCGGACATGGGAGCCCCGTGAGCCTCAGTCTACAAAGACCAAGTCTTTTTCCTGTACTGTCTCACAATGATTATTTTCCCTACATCTTTTTACCCTGAATATCTTGGCCTTGTATTTTCCAGCTCTGATATTGCCCAAGTCCCAACCAAGTAGTTAGCTCATTAGCCATGAACCAGGAGTTTGTGAAGATATAAACCTTGGGAAAATGGCATATCTATTGCTAGGAGTAGTGCACATATGGAATGAGTGTCTGAATGGGGTTAAAGGGTGTAGCTGTCCTTGGTCTGAGTTCCGTATGCCCTGTGCTGACTCATCAGTAATGAGAGGCTATTGGTTTTCTTGTTTTGAGATTGCTGACCATCCTCCCTCCACTCCCCACTGAGCAGGAGGCAGAGGCATTTTCAGTGTTTTGGCAAGTTGACCTCAGTGGCAGGGTGTGTGGCTATTTTCTCATGGAATGTGACACTCCAGTAGGACTAAATGTGGGTGGATTCTGTAAATACCATTTCCACTGTAGTAAGGAGGTTTCTGTTGCTGATCCAATTTTATAGTGAGCTTTTTCCATTACCCAGGGCATAACAGGAATCTCGGTTCATAGGGTAAATTGGCTCTGCCCTAGTAAGGGCTTCAGTTTTGATAACTAAAAAGCAGAAAAGTTGTGGGTGACTGGATACGAAGAAATATGGGAGGAAGGGATGTATTGGTGCCAGAATCCCATTGTTGGTTGAATCCCTTTACTGATGTGGGCGGTTAGAGAGCTTCCAGGAGATTGTCTTTTGCCAAATTGGCAATAGTTTACCTCCCTGAGTTCTAGGTGTAGCCCAACACTTTAACAGGTCAGGAGGGGTCTTGTACCTTATGTGGGGCAACTGTCCATCCCCTGTCAGTGGGGTGCTTGCTCACAGCTGTGATGACCTGTGAAACAAAGTTTTGGTCAGGACCAGTGAGGAGGATGTCACTGATATGATGCCAAAGCTAAGTTTCTTGGGGGAAGTGTGGGGCAAGCATCTAGGTCCTCTTAGCAAAGTCCAGGTGTAAGTAAAGGCCTTTCACTGCAGTGCAGGCAGTCAGGTAAAGCTGTGCTGTTGACTCTCAAAGGTTAAGTCAGATTGTGGTTTGCTGTCATGAAAAAGTTTTAGTGAATAAAACATGTTAGCCAATTCTGTGCAGTAACTCTAAACCATTTGCCCATGTTGTTTTAAATATCATCCATTAAGGTGACAATATCTGGTAGAGATGCTCTAATGAAGAGAACAGCATTGTGTAGCTTTGTATAGTCTATAGTAAGTCCAGTCATCAGTAACAGCTTTAAGCACAGGCTTAAAGGAACTGAAAGGTGAGATGGTAGGAATCAGCACTTCTTCTTACCCAAGTCAGTCCTGACAGGCTGGCACCCTTCAGTGTCCTGTCTTAGCCAGCACAGTGATGTATCTGCCACCTCAACTGCATAGAGGAAGGCTAACCGGTTCCCACAGGGAACCCACCCACTAACAGTGTAAAAGCCTTAGGCTTGTTGCTGCTGACTGAAGAGGTCCATTCAATAATGGGAACAAGAACAGAAGTATTTTTTTAGCAAAATGGAACTAACTTTATTTATTTATTTAGAGACAGAGTCTTGCTCTGTCGCCCAGGCTGGAGTGCAGTGGCACAACTTCAGCTCACTGCAACCTCTGCCTCCCGGGTTCAAGCAATTCTCCTGCCTCAGCCTTCCGAGTAGCTGGGATTACAGGCACACACCACCACACCTGGCTAATTTTTGTATTTTTAGTAGAGACAAGGTTTTGCCACGTTGGCCAGGCTGGTCTCAAACTCCTGACCTCAGGTGATTCACCCACCTCGGCC
Organism: Macaca mulatta; assembly: GCF_049350105.2. NCBI lineage: Eukaryota > Metazoa > Chordata > Mammalia > Primates > Cercopithecidae > Macaca > Macaca mulatta. The sequence goes on from NC_133420.1 coordinate 118,641,462, forward strand.
TCCCAAAGTGTTGGGATTACAGGCGTCAGCCACCATGCCTAGCCCTAGGGACTAACTTTAATAGTTAAGGGGCTTATTAATCTTCCTTCCAAGCCTGTCACGTCCTTGAAGGGTCCCTTGAAAGCATGAGTGCTTCCTGGGATTAGGGAGATTTGAGCATCCACATCCAACAGAGCCAGGCTGTGGTGGTTATTTTTTGGAGCCCAAACCACAGTTAATGGAAAAGGGTGATTGTCTTTCAGGGGAACCTGATTCCATGATCACCAGATCCCTGTGTAGGGCGGGTACCTGCCACTGGTGGAGATCAGGGGCAGGCACAGAAGGCGGGGATGGCTTGAAGGAGATACCATAATCTGACCCTAGTAAGAACTGTAACTGCCCCACGGGTTTCCCAGAGATCATCCAATTTGGGACCCCCTTGTCCCTTAGGTTCTAGTATAACCTCTTTTGTTCATCGTGGCAGAAGCATGGTTGTAGGTGGTTTGTTTGGCTTGCGGGAGGGAAGCAGCCTTGTGGTCGATGGCAATTTTGAAGTCAGGCCCAGATAGGGAAAGAATAAGACCCTGAGATGTGGGATTAGGACATTTGAGTAGGCGATCAGAGAATTTTGACCTCCCCGCTCAGATTTCCTGAGGCCTCCTGATGGCCTTACACGAAGTATATGGGAACCTTGGCTCCGTATGACCCCAGGCCCTACTATAGCTTTTGCAAGGGGGAGGCGGGTCGGGCAGCATGGGCTGTGCCACCGTCTTCTCCCACCTGCTCCAGGGTGTCTGATGCTTCTTGCAGACAACTCTGGGTGCCCCAAGAACAGGTGAGTCATAATGATAAACAATTTATCGTCTTTTAACCAATATGTGAGGGTGTGGGTGGGCATGAGGCCAAGGGAGCATCCCTTGTCCTCGGGAGGGAAGCTTGAATGGTGAACCCAGACTGAGGACTCTGGTCCCCACCTTGGAGCCTCCTTGCTTTGAGTAAGGCCACATTTCATGAGTTTTGGGGACCATGACCTGCCAAGGATGGCAGATAGAGGGACCCAGTCTCCTGGGCCCAGGCCTGCCCAGTTTCCTCCAGTCCTACCACCTGGAGCAGGAGGGCCCAGCACCACACTTGGCCTCAGGGCTCTTTCTCATGGGTGACCAGGTGACCACTCAGGTCCTGGAGCCTGGCCATCCCTGCCTCCTTGTATGCCTACTCCTGCAGCCTCATTGCCAAGGTGACTGGTTGCTATTTGGGCCCCCTAAGGTCACCGACTTGGTCTTTTGGGGTTTGCACAGGTCCCAAGTAGCCATGCACTGCTCTGAGAGGGCTCGCCCTGCCTTGGGCTAGATTCCAGTACTGGTCAGAGCCACAAGTGGCTCAGTCCCTCTGGTGATCACCTTGGCTGCTGGGGGCCCCAGGCTCGGGTTGAGGCCAGATCAGATGCCTCTGGGGCTGGACCTTGTGCCGTGTTAGGGGGCTTTGTCCCACAGGAGGTCAGCATGAAGACACAAGACATCCTGCTGGCTAGCCAGAGCTATAAGGATGCCACACACCCCCTTCCCTCCAGAGGCCTCCAAGTAGCCATCTTCCCAGTGGACGGTGGTTCCAGCTGGCTGAGGGGCCATCCCGGGCTTCCAGGCAGCTTGCAGGGCAGGCTGCTGTCCTAGCTCCTTCCAGACCACGCAGGTCAGTGAAACTGACAGGGATAGGACACGGGCCACTGTGAAGGGAGGTGTCTTGAGCTCTTCCTGTGGGTCTTCAGAAGGCTGGGCACAGGTTGATGATGGGCCCCAATGGGGTTGCAAGGCCAGTCTGCCCATGGCCTTGGAGGTAGCCAGGACAGATGTTGAAGGGATGGGGGCCCAGCATTCCTGCCCAAAGCAGTACTGTGGGAACCAGGGGCCCTGACATCAGGGTCTCTGGGGAGGTTTGAGACTGAATCCCATTGCAGTAACCACCAAACAACTGATGGTCTGCCCTGGGCTGGGGACAGGCTGGCCAGACCCTGAGCTCCTGTGGCCCCCAGAGAAAAGCCTGTGGCCCCAGGCTCTTTGGAGACCCTTATGCCACTAGGGGCCTCAGCCTTGGGAAGAGCCTGGCCAGGCAAGGGTCAGGGAGGACCACACTCCTGTCGTGTGGGGGCTACCCTTATGGGGAGGCGTGGTCTCACTCTTTGTCACCCAGGCTGAGTGCAGTGGCGTGATCACGGCTCACTGCTGCCTTAAGCGATCCTCCTACCTCAGCCTCTCATGTAGCTGGCACTACAGGCGCATGCCACCACACTTGGCTAATTTTTTTTTGTGGAGACGTCTTGCCACATTGGCCGAGGCTAGTCTCAAACTCCTGAACTTAAGCAATCCTCCCACCTCAGCCTCCCAAAGTGTTGAGATTACAGGCATAAGCCATCACACCCAGCTGATTTTTCCTTCATTTTTGAAACACAAGAATAATTATATAATTTTCATTTTTCTAATGTCCTTGTTGAATTTTAGTATCAAGACTATTGCTGGTGTCACAAAATAAGCTGAGTAGGCTTACTCCTGTATTCTCTGGAATCGTGACACTTTATTAAGTGATTGGTAGAATTTAGTAGTGAAGCTATCTGGGCCTGGAGATTACATAATGAAAATATTTTAATTTGGAGGTTCAATTCCTTTTTAACAGTTTTAAGACACTTCAGGGGTTTTTGATTATTGCAAGTTGAATTTTTCTATGGATTTGTCAATTTTACCAAAATTTCGCATGTATAAAGTTACTTCTAATAGCCTTAGTCTTTTGAATCCTATTCATTTCTAATATTGATAATATTTGAGACTATATTATTAGGTACATACAAATTTGGAAAATTTTACCAATGAACTGAATATAATTAGAACTGAATGTGTTTACCACTGGTAATGATTTTTGCCTTGAAATTGTATCTTATACTAAATAACAGCTCTTTGCCTTAAAATCTTTTTTTTTTTTTTTTGAGACGAGAGTCTCACTCGCACGATCTTGGCTCACTGCAACCTCTGTCTCCCAGGTTTAAGCGATTCTCCTGCCTCAGTCTCCCAAGTCGTTGGGATTACAGGCATGCACCACCACACCCAGCTAATATTTGTATTTTTACTAGAGATGGGATTTCACCATGTTGGCCAGGGTGGTCTTGAACTCCCAACCTCGGGTGATCTGCCCACCTCGGCCTCCCAAAGTGTTGGGATTACAGGCATGAGCCACTGCGCCTGGCCTCTATTATTTGGTATCAAATAACTACACCACATTTTCGGTTTCTGTATGCATAGTAAATCATTTTTTATCCTTTTAATTGCAAATGTTATATACATTTTAGAGTTCTCTTTGAAGTTCTCTTAGAAGCTTAAAGTCTGCAAAAGATGTGGCTGGAGAAATAAAAATAGGCCATATCATGAAAACATCAGACTTTACTGAAAGCCAAGAACAAGGGCTGAATATGTTTTCTCTCTCCACTGTGCTTGATGGCCAACATCTGTAGCAGTGTTAGTGACCCTCGGTGCTCACAGAAGAGTTTATCCACATGAAGCATAAAATAAACATTTTTAAAATAAAGGATGACTGGCGCTGGGCATGGTGGCTCACGCCTATAATCTCAGCACTTTGGGAGGCCCAGGCGGGCAGATCACGAGGTCAGGAGATCAAGACCATTCTGGCTAACACAGTGAAACCCTGTTTCTAGTAAAAATACAAAAATTAGCCAGGTGTGGTGGCACCCACCTGTAGTCTCAGCTACTCAGGAGGCTGAGGCAGGAAAATCACTTGAACCCAGGAGGCGGAGATTGCAGTGAGCCGAGGTCGCGCCATGCACTCCAGCCTGGGCGACAGAGCAAGGCTCCATCAAAAAATAAATAAAAATAAAAATAAAGGATGGCTAAGAATAAGTTTCTTTAGTCTGTTTTTATCCTTGAACCACAATCATACTCTTTATTATTATATAAACTTTTAAATATTGGTATCTGATACCGTAAGTCCTTCCATCATTTCCTCTTATGCATCTGGTTCCACTTCCTTCTATGTGTTTTTTATAATCGCCTTATCAAATTATTATAAGGAAAAAACACTGGCTGGGATTATCTTGGGATTTATTAAATTTATAAATTAATTCCAGGAACGCTTGTTTCCTTATATACACAGCTGCTTGTGGCTCACACTCATCCTGAGGGAGTAGATGTTGGTAAACCAGCCTCATGTGCGAAGGCTCTCCTGCTGGATCCCCAACTGGAGCCATCCCTGGGCCTAGACTTCTGTCTCCCTCACTTGCAAATGAGTGCTCAGTCATGTGAAGCACACAGGAGGCCCTCAGGGCAAAAGCGGCTATGTCTGGTGCTACCTTCCCCGTGACCCCCAAAAACAAGGGCCATGAGACAGTGCCGCCTTAGCCATTTCCCTTGAGAGAAATGGAGGAGGAACAGACGTAAGGCAGAGCCACCTGAGGTTTTTAGAATCTATAATCTCACATACTGAACTAGTGTTTAATGGCTTTGAGAATAAAACCAGCCAGGCGCGGTGGCTCAAGCCTGTAATCCCAGCACTTTGGGAGGCCGAGGCGGGTGGATCACGAGGTCAGGAGATCAAGACCATCCTGGCTAACATGGTGAAACCCCGTCTCTACTAAAAATACAAAAAAACTAGCCGGGCGTGGTGGCGGGCGCCTGTAGTCCCAGCTACTCGGAGGCTGAGGCAGGAGAATGGCGTGAACCTGGGAGGTGGAGCTTGCAGTGAGCCGAGATCGCGCCACTGCACTCCAGCCTGGGTGACACAGCGCAAGACTCCGTCTCAAAAAAAAAAAAAAAAAAAGAGAATAAAACCAAACCAAATCTTCCTTCCACTTGAGTTTCCAACATAAGGACACCTTAACTCTCTGCACTTCTCCTTGACCAGGAGGCAGCACTCGGGGAAGCAGCACCAAGGCAGGCAGTGCCATTCTGCATAGGCAGGCCTTGACTGGCAGCAGAGCTCACTGTTCTGATGTGTTCTGATGAGCACACAGAAGTTAAGGCTCACCAAGCACAGGCCGTCAATCTCCTCTGCTCAGCTGGATGTTCTCATGCTCTTGGCTGGGAACATGACCTCTGCTTTGAAACCAACTCTCACAAGGGCTAAGGGGCAGGGTGTGGTGTGGGCCCAGTGTGGGCATGGGGAGGCCTTGGAGGATGGAACCAGGCAGGTGGCAGAGGAACAGGTGGACTGAGTGGTCCTGAGGAGCAGGCAGACAGGATCAGGGCCAACTTCTCACCCCTCCGGGATGAAAGGCCGGATCAGCTCTGGGTTCAACAGCGACTCTTCAAGAGGCCGGTCCACGTGGAAGTCATGGATGTGGGGGGGCCCTGGATGGGCCTTGGGGGCAGGTCCCCCTAGACGTTGAGGAATCGGCAGCTCAGATGGATGGGCAGGCAGGGGAGCTGTGAAGAAGTACTGATGGAGGAGAGCCTGAGGGTGGCAAGTAAAGAACAAGCAGAAGGAAACTAGTCACCTCCCTGTCCCCACCTCAGGCAGATGTTCCTTCATCTATGCATTCAGCTGACTCAGTGTGTCTGGGTGTTTCCTGAGCATCTACTATGTCTGAAGCACTGTTCCAGAAGCTGGGGACATAGCCATTAATAAAACAGACAAAAGCTCTGTTTTTCTGACATAGGTGGGGGTGGGGGGTAATAAACAAGATGAAGTAAAATACACAGTATGTCAGATAATGATTAGTGCAGTGGAAAAGAGAAAGCAAGACAGAGGAATGAGGAATCCTGGAGAGAGGTTGCAGATCTGAAGAGTCATGAGGGAAGGCCATCTGAGAGGTGACATTTAAGCCAAGACTTGAGACATAAGCAAAAGGGACATGAGGCTCCAGGGCAGGGACAAAAGTGTACAGACCCCTGGGGCTGGAAAGGAGTGAGCACAGGGCACAAGAGCAGGCAGCGTCATAAGGCGACGGCACCCAAGCATATGACATCTGTGGGCCACGGAAAGGACCCTGGCTTTTCCTCTGAGATGGAGCCACAGGAGGGCCCTGGCAGAGAAGGAATGTGTCCTGTTCTACTTGGATAAAGTTACTCTCTCTGCCAGGTGGAGAAGCGATTACATGGGATGAGGGGAGACCCAGATTCTGGGAGGTAATCCAAGAGATAAGGGTCACACGGCTTGGGCACACTGTGGACACAGAGCCCACAGGAGCTGCTGACACTGGAGACCAAGAGGGTGTATGTGAACACATGCTGCTGGTGTTGAGTGCAGGGAGGGGACAGGGACCCCTGAGAGAGACACCCTGACACGTGTCAGCCCATGCTCCTATGGTCCTCATCGTCCTCCCAGGCCTTCCAGCCATAACCAGCCTTCCTGGGTCCTCTCCTCCAGGCCGCTGCACACCATTTCTCCCCTCAGTGAACACCTCCTCAAACATCTCGTGCTTAAACCTGCCCTCCACCAGGAAGCTTTGCTTGAGCCCACAGTCGGCCTCGCCTCTCTCCTGGGGCTCCCACACCTGGAGAACATGACCTCTTGTGACCATTTGGGCCTGGAGCTACCTCACCACCAGAAGTACCCTGTGGAGGCAGGTCTGATTGTTTACCCTCTGGGTGGGGCCCAGGACAATCCCTGCACGTGCCAGATGTGCAGAAAATACTTGCTAAAGGAATGAGTCCCCAGTGACTCTCTTACTGTATCTGCCACAGGGTCGGGGCAGCCCAGAAGCCAGCACCCTGGACATGCGCTCTCCTGTGAGTTGGGCATGCCCCTCTTGTGGGCCACCCTCAGGGGAAGTCTGGGGATGTCCAGTGAGGTCTACTCATGACAGGCACACCTGCTCCAAGGCCCCTGTCCCCTGGGTTCCAGATGCCTGGTGCTGGTCCACGCCCATCACAGGTTCTGAGGGTCACTGACTTGATGGGGTCACGTGGCTACCAAGTACAAAGTACCAGGGCAATGGGGAGGGGAGCTGAAGGAGCAGAGACCATGGCCTCTGGCCCTACCTTGGAAGCTGCGATGCGCTGGCGAGGAGGGTAGAGGAGGAACTGACCCAGCAGATCCAATGCCTGGGGAGAGGCGTCGGGCAGTACCTCCTCCAGGGGCACGGGCGCCTGCTCCTTAAAGGAGATCTTGTTGTAGTCCGGCAGCTCAGTGAGCTCCTGGGCCAGGGAGAAGGAACAGGGTATAATGAGAGTAGTCCCCGACCCTTGCCATGCCCTCTGCTGTTAGCTCTCAGCCCCTAACACACTCTCACATGGGGGGTGCTCTCCCACCCGTGTGTTTCCCCGACCCATCATTCATTCACTCACCCACCCCTATATTCCTTCATCCATCCCCTTGCCCTCTGAGATGACAGCTCTGTGCAGAGCTTGCTAAGACACTGCACATGTGTGTACTGGGGTGAAAGGGACAAAGGACAGGACCTACCCCAACCTGCATGACAGCAGGAGGAGGAACCCCTGAGTTGGGCCGGGACAGTGGTGCCTGTCCATCAAGGGGGGTTGGGGCCAGGAGAGAGAAGGTTCAGGGGAGGGAGTAGTTACTTGCTCTTGGGAGTGGAGTAAACCTGCCCCACACCCACCTCACCAAGGGCCCCTACAAACCGGCCAGACTTGAGGGTTTGGTGTGCCCAAGATGCGAAGCACATAGCAAAGCTGTTCAATGTCGTTCTCGCCCGGGAAAAGGGGGGACCCATTCAACAGCTCCCCCATGATGCAGCCGACGGCCCTGTGAACACAGAGCCCCAAGCAGCTCAGAGATCTCCCACCATGGACCACAGACCCACCCACAGAGCAGCTCTAACACTGCACTCCAGGGCAAGGCCCCACAAGCCAGCCCTGGAGCCTCACGTCCAGAGGCCCAGTCCCTGAACCCTCAAAGCCCTCAACCCTGTAACCCAGAGCAAAGCCCCAGCTGTTCCAAGACTTCTCAGAGACTCCTGCTCTAGGACGCTTCTGGGTCAGACCTGCAAACCTGCCCCAAATATCAGAACCATGGGCATTGCCAACTATCTTCTTCCTGCAAAAAAAGCTCAGAGCTTTCATGTCCAAGGACACGGGCCTCTGACCAGCTCAGAAATACCATATTCTGGGATCTAACTCCAGCACATACCAGCTCAGACCACCTCCCCACCTAGCCCAGAAAGCTTCCCACCTGGGGCCACCATTCTCATCCCACCTGGCCCCCACCCAGCTCGAAAACATCATAGTGAGGAACCCCAACCCCAAAGTGCTCAGAATACCCCAACAGGGAAAACACCCTTAAGGGAGCCTAAACTCCCACCAGGGAAAAGACCACCAAACAGCTCAGAGACCTCAGAGCCTAGCAGAAATCCATGAGCCATGTTACCCTTTGACCACCCATGGGGGTCTCACCACAGATCGACGCCCTGGTCATACTGGCGGGCACCATACAGGAGCTCAGGGGCTCGGTACCACCTGCAAGGAAGAGGGCTGGTAGGCACTGGGCTGAGAAGAGGATGCCTGGGGAGGTGACCCCAGCCCCATGAGCAATGTCTGGAGAAAAGGCCCAGAAGCATCTCTTCCCCATGGAGAGGACTGGAAGGGATCTGGCCCTCCCTACCTGGTGGCCACCTGGTGTGTGTAGAGGCGGCTGCTGTCTGGGGAAAAGACTCGGGCCAGGCCAAAGTCCGCTATCTTGAGCTGGCCTGAGGCGCTGATGAGCAGGTTGGCAGGTTTCAGGTCCTGGGAGTACCAAAAGAAGCATCAGTCCCTCCAAATCCCCCATAGGACCTTGGGACAGGTGGGCTTGGCAGTCTAACCACCCAGGTCAGCCCTGGTCCCCGCCTCCTCCAGGGCCATGCCCTGGCTGCTTACCTGGAGGCCTTGACCAGCTCTGTCCCAACTTCTTATCACACTTTTTACAAGGGCTACCCCCATCCCCAAGCCGAGTCAGCTCCCCAGACCCCATGTCCGGCCTATGCTGAGACTGACCCGATGCACAATGTTGTTGGCATGGCAGAAGGCGACGCCCTTGAGCAGCATCTGCAGGTAGCTCTTGACCTGTGCCTGGGCTAGTGGCCTCTGGGCATGGCGCACCACCTCGGCCAGGTCTGACAGCATGAACTCAAAGGCCAGCACAAAGCCTGCACCGTGTGGGAACACAGCCTTCAGCTGCACCACCTGTGGGCAGGACATCCTGTTAGCCCCCAGACTCAAGTCACCAGACCCTCTCTGTGACCCTGAGACCCCAGTCCATGCCCTGACAGAGGACCCTGTATCCAAAAAGAAAGCGAAGAAGGTGACATGGACCTGAGCTAAGAATCAGAGCTCCGTGCTCATGATTTGCTCTGCTCTCCTGAGATAAGGTGGGCCCCCACTCTAATTCTCCATGAACACTAAAAGAAAAGGTCTAAAAAAGGTCATTTAGTGGCACCATCTGGTCCGCCCACCCAGCCCACCTGCCTGAAAATCATCTGGATGGTCGCATATGAAATGGTCACACAGGTCTCCTCCTGTTTCCTCTAGAGCCATTGAATCCCAGCACCAAGGAAAGGACACCAGGAATCCCACCTTTCCCAGTGCTGGGACAGCTACAGACACATCACAAACACTGAGGCCACCACTGTCAGAGGAGCCAGGCTACACAGAGCAGTGAGCTGAAAGACAGGACTCTTAATGAGCTCACAGCGCAGAAGACAATTTAACAAATAAATGAACAAATGGGATATATTCAGATTCTGTAAGTACAGGAACCAAAATACAAGGGGGCCGAGCGTGCCATCTCATGCCTGTAATCCCAGCACTTTGGGAGGCCAAGGTAGGCAGATGGCTTGAACCGAGGTGTTTGAGACCAGCCTGGGCAACATGGTGAAACCTTGTCTCTACAAAAAATTAGCCAGGCGTGGTGGCACATGCCTGTAGTCCTAGCTACTTGGCAGGCTGAGGTGGGAGGATCACCTGAGCCCAGAAGGTTGAGACTACAGGGAGCCAAAATCACACTTCTACCCTCCAGCCTGGGTGACAGAGTGAGACCCTGTATCCAAAAAAAAATCAACAGAAATATAAGAGGATAGTGTGACTCTGTGAGTGGAGAAAAGGATACTTCTTTATTTAGGTGAGTGGGGCTAGATGAAGACCCAGTTTTTGGGGATCTGGGGTGAAGCTCTGAGCAGGAGGAAAAGCAAGTGCAAGGCCCTAACGCCAGCGAGGCTAGAGGGATGTGAGAACATGAGGTCGTTTAAGGGAAGGATGTGTCTGCCCTGTTCTGTGCTCCTGGACCCTAGGTAGGTGCTGGTCACTGGAGCGATGCCTAAGAAGCTGTGTTGAATGACAGAAAAGGGAGAGGCCAGCTGGAGGTGGGCACATGGTGATAGTGCTCTAAGTGTGAAGAGAAGCCACCAGGGCTCTTTATGCAGGGGAGCCGATGACTTACACTTTTGACAAAGCCCTCCGGACTGTGGCTACGGAGAGCAGTGGGGAGGCTGCCGCTGTCATTCTGATGAGTGGTGATGACGACTTGGGCAAGGAGCAAATCTAGAGTATGTTTTAAAGTTAGAACCTTCAGAATTGCTGACCAACTGGATGCAGGGACCATATCATCAGCTTCCTTTTGAATCTCTCTCCACCCATCCCACACATGTCTGTCTGGAAGCCCTTTTATCTTCCTCAAAAAATCAAAATGGCCTGATTGCTGTCTTCTGATTTTTCAGGTAGTACACAACCATTTAACAGATCAAAACGCATGCACACATTCAGGTAAGACATAAAATCCGAAAGAAGAAAAAGAACAAAAGAAAAATCCTGCAGTCAATCTTACAGTGTATTCTACCAGACTTTACAACAGATATGGCACACACAAATACACATTCACATATATATTTCCAAACAAAACTCAGATGACACAAAATTTTGTAACATGCTTTTGTCATCCAATATATCATGAATATCTCCAGGGAACAGCACAGGTAACTCAAGAGGATCACAGAGACCCAACCCTGTTACTCTCCAGGGAGTCAAATACATTCTCTATTTCGACATGGATGAGAGAGAGCACCAAAGAGTAATGACGCTAGGGGTGAAAGATGCCCCTCTTCCTGTTCCAGTAGCCCCTCCAGGTACCCTATCACAGCATGAACCACACTAGGTGGGCCCTGTTGCCTCTGTCTCTTGTTAACACATTTTAGTCCTCAGGAGCTGGGTTGGAGCTGGTTCCTCTGTATCACCAGTGCCCAACACAGGGTAGAGCCTGTGGGAGATCCCAAGGGAAGAATGTCTGGACTCTAAATTAAACCTGGGCCAAACCCTCTACTGACTAACGGAGGGCCCATGAGCTGGTGACATAACTGACATAACCTCCTCCTCTCACCTGAGAAACAGAGATCCTGAAACCTGCCTTGTACAGTAGTAAAGAGGTCTCAAAATGACAGTGTGTATAATGCCTGCAGAACACATCGGGAGCTCAATAGGTGCTAGTTACATTACAAATCACTACATGTTTTGAGAAAAAAATAAGTCGGTGAATGAATGAATACATTAAGAAATAAGTAGGTAAATGAGAGTGAATGTGCGAGAAATGAAAGAATGAAGTAAATGAAGGTGAACAAGTGGACAAAAAAGGGCAAAAAGGGGTAAGGAGGCAGATGAATAAGCAGTGTGTGTGAGTGACAGAGGGAGGAAAACCCTGAAAGCTGGTGAAGGCGTAGCTGGAAAAATAAAGGCACGAGGAAGTGGGAACGAACAACGGACGGTGAGAATACGATGCCCCCCCTCCCCTACTCACATACTGATTGTCCTCCATCTCCTGCAGAGCCTTAATCTCCCGCAGGGCCTGGTTAGGGATGCCATCCTCCAACCGCCTTAGGGCCACCTTCTTGAGGGCAACTATCTCGCCAGTCTGCAGGATAGAAGGCAGACACTGCCAGCCCACCCTCGGCCGGGAAAGAGATGAAGGTGGGTAGGGGGAGGGTGGTTGCGAGAGAGAGACGCGCCCCCAGCCCGGCCAGAGGCCCTCCTCTGGGGTCTAGGACTAGCCTGAGACCAGGCGCTGGGGTAGGGGACCAAGCCAGCTGTGCGGAGGGAAGCGCAACGGCCCAAAATAGGTTTAGAATATGAGGTTTTTAAAACTGTACTGGATGTAAAAAGGGAACCGAAACAGCTTAGAGCGTTAGCCGGAGGGTGGCGGGGGACACCCCTGCCAGGCTGCCTGCCGCGGTCCGGCCTCACCTCCACGTGCTTGGCCTTGAAGACGATGCCGTGGGCGCCCTCCCCGATGCGGCCCAGGATGCAGTACTGGTCCATTCCGGTGCAGTCGGTGGGCCTGGGCCCCTGTGACCCTAAGCTTCCAAATCCCACTTCTCCGCCCCACACCGCTCTGAGCACGCACGCAGTTGCCTAGCAACAGCGCGGCAGCTGACCACCGGGGCGGGTCCTGTGGGATAAGTCCCCAGGAGAACGGAAGCTGCGTCGAGTCAGGGGAGACAGCTCCGGGCTCCACTGCGCCTTTTCCTCGCCTTCCGCTGTCACGCAGGAGCAAGCTTAATCCCGCATAAAAAACCCACGCGCAGAGAGCGTGCCCGCAGCAGGGCCCACGGAGCAATGGCGGCTGGCACCTCCTATCTGCCCCGCCTCTGCGTCACGTGACTAGCTGCTCCGGAGGACGCAGCCGGGAAGGGCGGGCTCCTTCCCCGGGCAGGCCGGAAGCTCCGCACCTGTAAGTAGAGGTTCCGGCTTCGACCACGCGCAGGTTCTGTTTTCTGGCTCTGAGACCCAGGCACAATGATGAAGACAGACAGGCCCCGAGCTGCGTTGTGGAAAGAGGGTGTGTTGGGCCTCTTGTCTTAAAATGTCAGTTGGCTACGTGCACCCACAGGTTTTTAAAAGGGCATACTCTGAAGGCCGGGCATGGAGGCTCACGCCTGTAATCCCAGCACTTGGGGAGGCTGAGGTGGGCGGATCATCAGGTCCGGAGTTCGAGACCAGCCTGACCAACATGGTGAAACCCCATCTCTATTAAAAATACAAAAAAATTAGCCGGATGTGGTGGTGTGTGCCTGTAATCCTAGCTACTCAGGAGGCTGAGGCAGGAGAATCGCTTGAACCCGGGAGGCAGAGGTTACAGTGAGCCGAGATGGCGCCACGGTACTCCAGCCTGGGTGTCAGAGTGAGATTCTGTCTCAAAAGATAAAAATAAAAATAAAAGGGCGTACTCTGACCCAGACAGGACAGAATAGGCCTTAAACTTCTGAAAGGATGCTCAACTTCACGTACAATAAACAAATGTAAACTAAAGTTACAGTTTTCCACATATTGGATGGCTAAAGATCTCAGGTCTAATAGTTCATTGACCAAGCTACGGGGAAACAAGCACTTTCATACATTGCTGGTGGCAGCATAATTTGACTATGTTGATCCAAATCACAAATGCATAGACCCTCAGATTCAGCAAAGCCACTTCTAGTAATTTCTCTAATAGACACGTTTTACACGTGTGAAATGACAAGTACAAAGTTACTCCGTTGCAACGTTGTTTCAACAGCAAACTATTGGAAACCACAGATGTTCATCATTGTGGTGCATCCTTCAAATGAAATATGTGTCTTTTTATGTACAGCAATGGGAAGATTTCTAAAACAGGTTGTTAAAAGAAAAAGGCAAGATGCAAGATAGAATGTATAGAGTACCACTGAATGTATAGAGTATCATTTAATAAATGGTGCTGGGAAAACTGGCTAGCCATATATAGAAAGCTGAAACTGGATCCCTTCCTTACACCTTATACAAAAATTAATTCAAGATGGATTAAAGGCTTAAATGTTAGACCTAAAACCATAAAAACCCTAGAAGAAAACCTAGGCAATACCATTCAGGACATAGGCATGGGCAAGGACTTCATGTCTAAAACACCAAAAGCAATGGCAACAAAAGCCAAAATTGGCAAATGGGATCTAATTACACTAAAGAGCTTCTGCACAGCAAAGGAAACTACCACCAGAGTGAACAGGCAACCTACAGAATGGGAGAAAATTTTTGCAAGCTACTCATCTGACAAAGGGCTAACATCCAGATTCTGCAAAGAACTTAAACAAGTGTACAAGAAAAAATCAAACAACCCCATCAAAAAGTGGGCAAAGGGTATGAACAGATACTTCTCAAAAAAGACATTTATGCAGCCAACAGACATATGAAAAAAATGCTCATCTTCACTGGCCATTGGAGAAATGCAAATCAAAACCACAATGAGATACTATCTCACACCAGTTAGAATGGCAATCATTAGAAAGAAACAATAGGTGCTGGAGAGGATGTGGAGAAAAAGGAACACTTTTACACTGTTGGTGGGATTGTAAACTAGTTCAACCAATTTGGAAGACTGTGGCGATTCCTCAAGGATCTAGAACTAGAAATACCATTTGACCCAGCCATCCCATTACTGGGTGTATACCCAAAGGATTATAAATCATGCTGCTATAAAGACACATGCACACGTATGTTTATTGCAGCACTATTCACAATAGCAAAGACTTGGAACCAACCCAAATGTCCATCAATGATACACTGGATTAAGAAAATGTGGCACATATACACCATGGAATACTATGCAGCCATAAAAACGGATGAATTCATGTCCTTTGTAGGGACATGGATGAAGCTGGAAACCATCATTCTGAGCAAACTATCACAAGGACCGAAAACCAAACACTGCGTGTTCTCACTCATAGTTGGGAATTGAACGATGAGAACACTTGGACACAGGATGGGGAACATCACACACCAGGGCCTGTTGTGGGGTGGGAGGACGGGGGAGGGATAGCATTAGGAGATATACCTAATGTAAATGACAAGTTAATGGGTGCAGCACACCAACATGGCACATGTATATATATGTAACAAACCTGCACGTTGTGCACATGTACCCTAGAACTTAAAGTATAATAATAAAAAAAAAAAAAAGCAGAAAATGAAAACACTAATCAAAAGAATGCTAGAGTGGTTACATTATTAGAAAATAAAGTGGACTTCAGAGCAAAGAGAATTACCAGAATCAAAGCAGGACATTATCATGATAAAAGGATCAATTCACTAAGAAAATATAATCAAAAATGTGGATGCACTAAACAAAAAAAATGAAAGAAGAAGTAGACGCATCCTCAGTTGTAGTCAGGCACTTTAACACTCTTCACAGTAATTGACAGAATCACCAGACAGAAAATCAGCAACGGTGTAGAGGAACTGAACAGCACCATCAACCAGGTAACTACAGGGTTTTCTGTAGATGGAGACAAGCTGGTTGTAAAATTTACATGGAAAAGCAAAGGCACTAGAATAGCTATTTTTTTTTAAAGTTTTGAAGGTAAAGAATAAAGTTGGAGGAATCACCCTACCCAATTTTAATAGGTTTTATATAAGCTACTGTAATCAAGATAGCATGATATGGCAAAGGGCAGATATACAAATAGATGAAAGGGAATCGAGTCCAGGAATAGACTAACACTAGTATGGCCAACTGTTTGTTAGTTTTCAATTGACATAGAATTCACATACTATAAAATTCCCCCTTATAAAGTGTGTGATTAAATGTTTTTAGCATATTTACAGTGTTTTTGTTATATACATAAGATTGCAACCATCATCACTATTTAATCCGGATAGTTCGTCACCCTCCAAAAAGAGCCGACACCCATCAGCAATCACTATACATTCCTCCGTTCCCCCAGTCCTTGACAACTGCTAATCTACTTTCTGTCCCTATGGAATTGCCTCTTCTGAACATTTTATATAAATGGAATCATACAATAAGTCACCTTTTGTGCCTAGCTTCTTTCACTTAGCATAATATTTTCAAGGTTTATTCATGTTGAAATGTATATCAGTACTTCTTTTTATGGTTGAATAATGTTCCATTGTATAAATATAGCATATCTTTTATTTATTTATTTATTTATTTATTATTTATTTGGAGATAGTACCCCTCTGTTGCCCAGGCTGCAGTTCAGTGGCATGACCATTGCTCACTGTAACTTTGAACTCTTGGGCTCAAGAGACCCTCCTGCCTCAGCCTCCTGAATGTCTAGGACTACAGGTACACACCACTATACCTGGCTAATTTGTTTTAAAATTTTTGTGGAGATGGGGTGTTGCTGTGTTGCCCAGGCTGCATATCCTGTTTATATATTAATCAGTGATGGACATTTGGAGTGTTTCCATTTTGGCTATGATAAATAGTGCTGCTATGAACATTTATGTGCAATTTTTGTGTGAACTTATGTTTTCATTTTTCTTCAGTGTCTGCATAGGATTGGAATTGCTGAGTCACATGGTAACTTTTTGAGGAACTTCCACACGGTTCAAAGTGGCTATACCATTTTACATTCCCAACCAGCAATGTATGAGAGTTCCAATTTTTTCACATCCTCATCAACACTTGTTATTGTCTTTTTTATTCCAAACATCCTAGTGGGTGTAAAGTGGTATCTCATTGTGGTTTTGATTTTCATTTCCTTGATAATCAGTGAGGTTGAACCTCTTTACTTTCATTAGAGATATTTGTAGTTTATCATTGACTTATATAACAATAGAGTTATGTATTCTAGTTGTTAGTTCCTTATCACAGGGGTCCCCAGACCCCAGGGTCACAGACTGGCACTGGTCTGTGGCATAGCAGGAGGTGAGCAGCTGGCAAGCTCGCATTACCGCCTGAGCTTTGCCTCCTGTTGTATCAGCACCAGCATTAGATTCTCACAGAAGCGTGAACCCTATTGTGAAATGCGCTGTGAGGGATCTGGGTTATGAAATCTGAGGTGGAACAGTTTCATCCTGAAACCATCCCCCACCTTCCATCGGTGGAAAACCGTCGTCCACAAAACCAGTCCCTGGTGCCAAAAAGGTTGGGGACCACTGTCTTATCAGATATATGATTTTCAAATATTTCTCCTATTCTGGAGATTGTCTTTCATTTTCTTGGTAGTGTCATTTGAAGCATAAACATTTTTAATTTTTATGAAGTCCAATTTATCTATTTTTTGGAGGTTGCATGTGTTTTCGGTGTAATATCTAAGAAACCGTTGACTATCCCAAATCACAAAGATGTATGATTATATTTTCTTCTAATATTTTTATAGCTTTAGCTCTTACATTTATGTCTTTGATTCATTTTTAGCTCATTTTTTTATATGGTGTGAGTGGGGGTCCAACTTATTCCTCTGGATGTAGGAATAACCAGTTGTTCAGCAGTATTTGTTGAAAATATTATTATTTTCTTTTGGCATTGTCTTGGAACCCTTGTCAAAAACCAGTTGTACATAATGTATAAGTTTATTTCTGGACTCTCAATTCTGTTCATATGGATATAGATCTATATGTCTATCCTTATGCCAGTACTACCTGATCTTGATTACTGAAGCTTTGTAGTAAGTTTTGAAATCAAGAAATGTGAATCCTTTAACTTTGTCTTCCTTTTTCAAGATTGTTTTAGCTATTCTGAGTTCCTTGGATTAAAAAAAAAAAAAAATTTGTCCTTGGAAGACTTAAATATTTTGATATAAATTTTAGGATTAGCTTCTCAACTTTTGCAACAAAAACAGCTAACTAAATTTTGTGAGGATTGTAGTGAATCTGTACATAATCTTACGATGAAAATACTAATCCCCATGAAGATAGGATGTCTTTCTACTTATTTAGATCTTGTTTAATTTGTTTCAGTGTTGTTTTGTAGTTTTTCCTATCATCACTCTTAAGTTCGGTCTTTCACAAAGTCTTTGGACATGGGCACAGTGCAGCCAAGTTCTTTGCTAAGGCGTAACAAGGGTGACCCTTCCTTCAGTTCCCAATAAGTTCCTCATTTCCATCTGAGACCTCGTCAGCCTGGCCTTCACTGTCCCTAATTTTATCAGCACTTTGGTCACAACCACTTAACCAGTCTCATAAAAGTTCCATACTTTCCCTTGTGCTCCACTCCTCAGTATTAATTTTCTGTATTAGTCCATTTTGCACCACTATAAAGGAATACCTGAAGCTAAGTAATTTATTTGTTTTTTATTTTTACTTTTATTTTTCATTTTTGACACAGAGTCTCACTCCGTTGCCCAGGCTGGAGTGCAGTGGCACAATCTTAGCTCACAGCAACCTCGGTCTCCCAAGTTCAAGTGATTCTTGTGACTCAGGCACCTGAGTAACTGAGATTACAGGCATGTGCATCACACCCAGATAACTTTTTGGTGTTTAAGTAGAGACAGGGTTTCACTGTGTTGGCCAGGCTGGTCTTGAACTCCTGACCTCAAGTGATCTACCCACCTCATCTTCCCAAAGTGCTCAGATTATAGGCCACAGCACCTGGCTGAGGCTGAGTAATTTATAAAGAAAATAAGTTTATTTGGTACACGGTTCTGCAGACTGTACAAGAAACATGGCATCAGCATTGGCTGAGCTTCTGTTGAGGGCCTCAGGAAACTTTTATTCATGGTAGAAGGCAAGGGAAGCTGGCATGTCATATGGGAGAGAGGGAGCATGAGAGAGAGGGGGAGATCCCAGACTCTTTAACAACCAGATCTGGCTCGAACTAATGGCACTAGAGCTCACTCATTAATGTGGGAGAATGCACCAAGCCATTAATGAGGGATCTGCCACCATGGCCCAAACACCTCGCACCAGGCCCCACCACTAACATTAGCAGTCACATTTCAATGTGAGATTTGGAGAAGACAAATATCAAAACTATCTCAACAAGTTGTTCTTCTTTTTAAGTTTATTCCTAAAAATGTATTCTTTTTAGGCTATTGTAAATGGAATTATTGTCTTAATTTTATTTTCAGATTGTTCACTATTAGTGTGTGAAAATCTAATTGATTTTCATATATTGATCTTGTATTCTGCCACATTGCCAGACTCATTTGTTAGCTTTAACAATTTTCATGTGAATTCCTGTTTTCTACATGCAAATTTGCATTATCTGCAAATGGAGACAGTTTTATTCCTTCTTTCTAATCTGTATGCCTTTTATTTCTTCTTCTTGTCTGACTGTCCTGACTAAAATTTTCAGTACAATGTGGAATAGAAATGGAAAAAGCAGGCATTTTTGTTTTGTTCCTTATATTAGCAGGAAGATTTTCAGCTTTTTTTTTTTTTTTTTTTAGACAGGATCGCTCTCTGTCACCCAGGCTGGAGTACAGTGGTATGATCATGGCTCACTGCAGCCTCAACTGCCTGGACCCAAGTGATTCTCCCACCTCAGCCTCCCAAGTAACTGGGACCGCAGGTGCACACCACCATGACCAGCTAGTGTTTAAAAATTATTATTTGTAAGATCAGGCACGGTGGCTCACGCTTGTAATCCTAGCACTTTGGGAGGCCAAGGCGAGTGGATCACTTGGTCAGGAGTTCAAGACCAGCGTGGCCAACACAGTGAAACCCTGTCTCTATTAAAAATACAAAAATTAGCTGGACGTTGTAGCAGGCACCTGTAATCCCAGGTATTCAGGAGGCTGAGGCAGGAGAATTGCTTAAACTCGGGAGGCAGAGGTTGCAGTGAGCCAAGATTGTGCCATTGCCCTCCAGCCTGGGTGATAAAGCTAGAATCTGTCTAAAAAAAAGAAATTGTTATTTGTAGAGACAATGTCTTGCTATGGTATTCAGGCTGGTCTTGAACTCCTGGGCTTAAGTGACCCTCCCACCTCAGCCTCCCAAAGTGTAGGGATTACAGGCATGAGCCACTGCACCCGGCCACTTTCAGCTTTTTATCATTAAGTAAGATGTTAGTTGTGGGATTTTTGTAGATGACTTTATTAGGTTGAGAAATATTCTTACTCTGTTGAATATTTTGTGTCCTGAAAAGGTTTTGGGTTTGTCAGTTTTTTGTGTCTTTTGAGATTATCATATAGAGTTTGTCCTTTATTAATATAGTGTACTACACTGATTGGTTTTCTTATGTTGAACCTGGTTTGCGTTTGTGGGGTAACTCCCACCTACTCATTGTGTCTAATCCCTTTCTTAAAAAATACACTTGATATTTTAGAACAGTTTTAGGTTCATAGAAAATAGAGCCGAAAGTACAGAGTTCCCACACATGCATAGCACTCCACACCATCCATATCCTGCACTGGAGTGGCAGATTTACTAGAATTGATGAACCAACATTGACACTTCATTATAATCCAAGTTCCATAGTTTACCTTAAGTTTCATTGTTGGTGTCATATACTCTGTGGGTTTTGGCACAAATCTAATGGCATGTATCCACCATTATGGTGTCATATGGAATGGTTTCACTGCCCTAAAAATGCCCATGCTCTACCTCTTCTTCCCCTTGCACCAACCGCTGGCAACTACTGATGTTTTTGCTGTTTCCATAGTTTCACCTTCTTCAACATGTCATATGGTTGGAATCAGAAAATATGTAGCCTTTCCAGACTGGCTTCTTTCACTTAGTAATGTGCAAGTTTCCTTCATGTCTTTTCATGGCTTATTAACTCATTTGTTTTTAGTGCTGCATAATATTTTGTTGCCTGGATGTACCAAAATTTATTTACCTACTCACCTACTAAAGAACATCTTGGTCTACGGCCATACCACCCTGAACGTGCTCCATCTCATCTAAAGAACATCTTGGTTGCTTCCAAGTTGTGGCAATTATTAATAAAGCGGCTATAAAATGTGTGTGCTGGTTTTTGTGTTGACGTGTTTTCACCTTATTTGGGTAAATACCAAGGAACATAATTGCTGGAATGTATGTTAAGAGTATGTTTACTTATGTAAGAAACTGCCAAACTATCTTCCAAAGTGGATATACCATTTTGCATTCTCACCAGCAATGAATGGGAGTTTCTGTTGCTCCATCTCCTAGCCAGCATTTGCTGTTGCCAGCGTTTTGGATTTTCACCATTCTAATAGGTTCGTAGTGATAACTTACTGTTTTAGTTTGCAGTTCCCTAAAGAAATATGATGTTGAACACCTTTTCATAAGCTTATTTGTCATTTGTATATCTTTGGTGAGGTATCTGTTCAGATCTTTTGCCATTTTTTTTTCTTTTTCTTTTTTCTTTTCAAGTCCTCACATCTCAGAGGATTTTGCCAATTTATTTTTATTTTTTATTTTTTTGAGATGGAGTCTTGCTCTGTTGCCCAGGCTGGAGTGCAGTGGTGCAATCTTGGCTCACTGCAACCTCCGCCTCCCAGGTTCGAGCAATTCTCCTGCCTCAGCCTCTCGAGTAGCTGGGATTACAGGCGTGCACCACCTTGCCTGGTTAATTTTTATATTTTCAGTAGAGATCGGGTTTTGCCACATTGACCAGGCTGGTTTCAAACTCCTGACCTCAAATGATCCACCCGCCTTGGCCTCCCAAAGTTCTGGGATTACAGGTATGAACCACCGCTCCCAGACATGTTGTCAATTTTTAAATTGGGTTAAATAACCGTTCTTTGTAAGATATGTCTTTTGCAAATACTTTCTCCCAGTCTGTGAATTTAATAGACTTATATTCTTATATTTCTTTCTAATATTCTTAATAATATTCTTTTGATGTAATCTTTGTATGTTGCTGGATTTGGTGTGTTATTTTGTTGAGAATTTTTTTCATCCATTTTCATAAAAGATAATGGTTTGTAGTTTTCTTACAATGTCATTGTCTGGTTTTTGTATCAGTGTAATACAGGCCTCATAGAATGTGTTGAAAAGTATTTCCTCCTCTTTTATGTGTTGAAAGACTTTGGTGTTAATTCTTTTTCAGATATTTTGTAGAATGCACTGGTGAAGCTATCTGGTCCTACGCTTTACTTTGTGATAAGTTTTATAATTATTAATTGTTATGTGTCTATTCTGAATTTCTATTTGTTCTTCAGTCAGTTTTGGTGGTCTGTGTCTTTCCACGAATTTGCTGATCATTTCATCTGAGTTATCTAAAATTTGCCCATACAAGTGTTCACAGTATTCCAGTCTATTCCAGTCTAATCATTTTTCTGTTTCTAAGGTAAGTATTAATGCCTTTTTTTTTTTTTTTTTTTTTTGAGATGGAGTCTCGCCCTGTCACCAGACTGGAGTGCAGTAGCACTATCTCAGCTCACTGCAACCTCCGACTCCGTGGTTCAAGGGATTCTCCTGCCTTAGCCTCCCGAGTAGCTGAGGTTACAGCCATGCACAACTACGCCCAGCTAATTTTTGTATTTTTAGTAGAGACGGGGTTTCACCACATTGGCCAGGATGGTCTCAATCTCCTGACCTCATGATCCACCCACCTCGGCCTCTGGAAGTGCTGGGATTACAGGCATGAGCCACCACACCCCGCCATGTCCTCTTGTTTATTCTTGGTTTTAGTGATACAAATCTTCTCTCTTATTTCCTGGTCAGTCTAGCTATAATGAAGGTTTGCCAGTTTTATCAGTCATTTCAAATAACTAACTTTTGGGTTTGTTAATTCTTTATGTTGTTTTTATCTTCCCAGTCGCATTTATTTTTCCTCTAATGTTTATTATTTTCTTCTGATTACCTTGGGTTTATTTTGCTCCTTTTTCCCCAGTGTCTTTTTTTTTTTTTTAAAGAAATGGGCCTCTCTAAGTTGCCCAGGCTAGAGTGCAGTAGCTATTCACAGGTACAATCATAGCACACTGCAGCCTCAAATTCCTAGCCTCAAGTGATCCTTCCATCTCAGTCTCCTGAGTAGCTAGGACTACAGGCACACACCACCATGCCTGGCCCCCGTGTCTTAAGATGGAAGGTTAGATTGTTGTTTGAAATCTTTCTTTTTTAAAAATATAGGCACTTATAGCTATGAATTTCACTCTAAGCATTAATTTTGCTGTATCCGTAAGTTTTGGTATTCTGCATTTTTGTTTTCATTAATATCAAAGCATTTTCTCATTTTTCTTGTGTTTCTTTTTTGACACATTGGTTATTCAAGAGGGTGTTGTTTCATTTCCACATATTTGCCAAATTTGTTATTGATATCTAATTTCATCCCATTGTGAATTTTGACACTCATAAAACCATACCCCAGAATGAGGGCCTCAGAAACAACCTCAGAAGAAAAAGTTTTTCTCTGACCTTCTCCTGCCCTCCTGTCTCTCAGTCCCATTCTCCACCAAGGCTAGCCAGAGACACCTGCAATCTCTCTTCCACAAGGCAGGTCATAGAAACCAGAACCCCTTTTCCCCAAAGCCAGCTATAAAACCTAAAAATATCAATCTAGCCTTTCCTCCATCTTTCTGGGTAAAAACTGGTCATAAAGGATTTTCTGACCTACCTTGTTTGATTGTAGATCTTAAGACTCCGATCCCTGCTGAGAGGACCCTGAACCAGAAGGAAGGAATGAATGCTCACAGAGACCACAAAAAATCTAGACAGTCGCTGGATTTCCCAGTCTTTTTTTTTTTTTTTTTTTTTTTTTGAGATGGAGTTTCATTCTTGTCTCCCAGGCTGGAGTGCAGTGGCGTGATCTCAGCTCACTGCAACCTCTGCCTCCCAGGTTCAAGTGATTCTCCTGCCTCAGCCTCTGGAGTAGCTGGGATTACAGGCGCCCACCGTCACGCCTGGCTGATTTTTGTATTTTTAGTAGAGACAGAGTTTCACCATGTTGGCCAGGCTGGTCCTGAACTGCTGACCTCAGGTGATCCACCTACTTCCGCCTCCCAAAGTGCTGGGATTACAGGCATGAGCCATGGCACCCAGCCCGTTTCCCCACTCTTAGCATTAGGTTATACCCTTTTTGTCAGACCATATTTCCACATGGCTATTCATACTTGAACCTAAGCATAAAAATAGACAATTTCGCCAGGCACGTTGGCTCACACCTGTAATCCCTGCACTTTGGAAGGCTGAGGTAGTTGAATCCCCTGAGGTCAGGAGTTTGAGACCAGTCTGGCCAACATAGTGAAATACAACACCCCGTCTCTACTAAAATACAAAAACTAGCCAGCTGTGGTGGTGGGCGTCTGTAGTCCCAGCTACCCAGGAGGCTGAGGCAGGAGAATTGCTTGAACCCAGGAGGCAGAAAAAAAAGATAATTTCCCCTGTATCTTTAAGTTTTAAAGGCTCCCATGTACAAATCATATACCTTTCTCCTATTAATCTGCCAGTTGTTGTTGTGGGAAGTCAGGGACCCCGAACGGAGGGACCGGCTGAAGCCATGGCAGAAGAACATAAATTGTGAAGATTTCATGGACATGTATTAGTTCCCCAAATTAATACTTTCATAATTTCTTATGCCTGTCTTTACTGCAATCTCTGAACATAAATTGTGAAGATTTCATGGACACTTATCACTTCCCCAGTCAATACCCTTGTGATTTCCTATGCCTGTCTTTACTTTAATCTCTTAATCCCGTCATCTTCGTAAGCTGAGGAGGATGAATATTGCCTCAGGACCCTGTGATGATTGTGTTAACTGCACAAATTGTTTGTAGAGCATGTGTGCTTGAACAATATGAAATCTGGGTGACTTGAAAAAAGGAACAGGACAACAGCAATGTTCAGGGAACAAGGGAGATGGCCTTAGACTCTGACTGTTGGTGAGCCAGGCAGAACAGAGCCATATTTCTCTTCTTTCAAAAGCAAATAGGAGAAATATCACTGAATTCTTTCTTTCTTTCTTTCTTTTTTTTTTTTTTGAGATAGAGTCTCGCTCTATCGCCCAGGCTTGAGTGCAGTGGCGCGATCTTGGCTCACTGCAAGCTCCGCCTCCTGGGTTCACGCCATTCTCCTGCCTCAGCCTCCGGAGTAGCCAGGACTACAGGTACCCACCACCACGCTCGGCTAATTTTTTTGTATTTTTAGTAGAGATGGGGTTTCACCAT
Organism: Macaca mulatta; assembly: GCF_049350105.2. NCBI lineage: Eukaryota > Metazoa > Chordata > Mammalia > Primates > Cercopithecidae > Macaca > Macaca mulatta. The sequence continues at coordinate 118,666,150 of NC_133420.1, forward strand.
ATTAGCCAGGATGGTCTCGATCTCTGGACCTCATGATCTACCTGCCTCAGCCTCCCAAAGTGCTGGGATTATAGGCATGAGCCACTGTGCCCAGCCAGCCTTTTCACTCTTAAATCCAGATTTTTAATGAATAGTTCTTGGTCTTAATGGAGTCAAATATTTTTGATGGAATCATTGTTTCCCTGTGTGGCTAGTGCTTTCTATGCTGTTTAAGAGTGCTGTGCTTATCTGAGGTTTTATGAAAAGGCAGTGTTGAGAGTTGGCAGGTGGATCTGCTTGCCCAAGGCTGGGAGCAAGAGTCAGTGTAGAGCCAGTTGGGCTTCAAGGCCTTTGCCCAAGACTTTCTAAAAGATGCTTTAAGGTTTTGCTGTGTCAGGGCTACAAGTTCTGCCTTTGAAACTTTCCACATTCTCTAGCAACGTATGTTCTTTTTCTTTTCTTTTTTTTTTTTTTTTTTTTTGTTTGAGACAGAGTTTTGCTCTTATTGCCCTTTCTCTCTGACAGGTTTGATGGCAAACCCGTTCCTAATTGCCTGGCTTCTTGGTAGATAAAACCCCCTTCTCTTCCTGGGGCACTAGGTCTATCTTTGGGAATCTTCCCCTATAGGGAGCTACCATGTTCACTGCAGCTCCAAAATGTGGGAAAAAACTTAAATGTCTACCAGCAGAGGAAGGAAGAGTTAAAACAGAGAGAATCCAGGAAACTGAATTCTGTGCACCCACTGCCAATGTGCTGGCAGGAAAGGATGTCCAAGAGACAAGAAAAAGTATTTTGCAGTCTAATAGATTTAGCATGCTTACCTTTTTGTAAAATAAATAAAGTACCGTGTGTATTAGTATAAGAAAATTCTTGGCCAGGTGCGGTGGCTCACATCTGCAATCCCAGCACTTTGGGAGGTTGAGGCAGGCGGATCACCTGAGGTCAGGAGTTTGAGACCAGCCTGGCCAACATGTCTCTACTAAAAATACAAAAATTAGAGGGGCATGGTGGTGGGCACCTGTAATCCCAGCTACTTGGGAGGCTGAGGCAAGAGAATTGCTTGAACCTGGGAGGCGGAGGTTGCAGTGAGCCGAGATTGCACCACTGCGCTCCAGCCTGGGCAACAAGAGCGGAACTCTGTCTCAAAGGAAAAAAAAAGAAAAGAAAAAGAAGAAATAAAGAAAAGAAAAGAAAGGACAGAAAGAAAAAAGAAAAAAATAAAATTCTGGAAGGACAATATGAATAGTTACCTAGTTGGAGGGGAGGGGTTTGCTCTTGGAAGGGCAGGTACTGAGGGCTGTGGTGAGCTGAGGGGAGATGCTTCACCTTAATTTTATATCTTTAAAAAAAATTGTGGGATTATTTTTGGTTTTAACCTTGTTTGTGTGGTTTATCTTCCTCTGTAATTTTCCTAGTGAAACTAATAAAATAAAACAACGCCAAGGCAGGAGGATCTCTTGAGGCCAGGAGCTCGAGAGGAGCCTAGGCAACGTAGTGCAACCCGCCTTCTCTACAAAAAAATAAACAATAGTAGGGCCGGGCGCTGTGGCTCATGCCTATAACCCCAGCACTTTGGGAGGCCGAGGTGGGCGGATCACGAGGTCAGGAGATCGAGACCATCCTAGCCAACATGGTGAAACCCCCGGATCCACTAAAAATACAAAAATTAGCTGGATGTGGTGGCGTATGCCTGTAATCCTAGCTACTCGGGAGGCTGAGGCAGGAGAATCACTTGAACCAGCGAGTCAGAGGTTGCAGTGAGCCAGGATCGCACCACTGCACTCCAGCCTGGCAACAGAGAGAGACTCCATCTCAATAAAGAAATAAATAAATAAAAATAAACAATAATAAATAATAAAACAGGGCAGGGCGTGGTGGCTCATGCCTGTAATCCCAGCACTTTGGGAGGCTGAGGTGAGTAGATCTCTTAAGTCTAGGAGTTCAAGACCAGCCTGGGCAACATGGTGAAACCCTGTCTATACTAAAAATACAAACATCAGCTGGGTGTGGTGGTGCATGCCTGTAGTGCCAGCTACTTGGGCGGCTGAGGTGGGAAGATTGCTTGAGCTTGGGAGGCGGAGGTTGCAGTGAGCTGAGATCATGCCGCTGCACTCCAGCCTGGGCCACAGAGTGAGACCCCATCTCAAAAAAAAAAAAAAAAAAAAAACACACAAACAAACAACAACAACAAAAAAGCAAACCTCACACACTTAAAACAAAATTAACACAGGAAGGAGAGATTTTGTCTCAGATGTCTGCGTCCTTACCTTCAGGCCCAGTCTCTGACTTTGTTTTCTAGTGAGATAAAAACGAATAGGCCCCCACATGTCAGAGATGGATGATTTCTTAGAAATCGTGACCCAGTGATCTCCTTTCTCAGGTGATGCAGGGGTGCAGGCCCTCACCTGGAACCTGAAGTTCAGGTTAAAATGTTGGCTTTGCCACTTGTGGGTAAGGTCCCCTTTAGGGAAGTGATTTTCCGTCTCTGAGCCTTCACCCCTGCAAACCCAGCTCCATAGTAATTGTTGTCAGTTTCCTGACTGTTACAACCTACAGAAAAGAAGCTAGAGAAAAGTCACAACAAACAGGAGACAAGTGCAGTCCTCCTATCTGGAGGCGTTAAAATACTTGGGTGGTGCTCAAAGGGCACCAGTGACATTTGTTTGCATCTCAATGGCATTTAAGGATAATCTATGCTGAGCAGCTTATTTTACCAAGCTAGAAGTGAGACCCAGAAAGCAAAGTCTTTTGTCAAAGAGTTCCTTAGGCAGGGGCAGGTTCCAGGACAAAGGAGAGGGTGAAAGCTGCGGGAAGCTTGTCCTTCTCTCCACTAAGGAGACAATTCGCAATCTCCAAAATGCATCTCCTTTCTGGGAACTCTTTATCTCTGCACCTTGACAGCTATTATCTCTCCAGCCTTTTCTAGATAGGTGGAGAAGAGGTAGAGAACTTAGGCCAAGACTTGTCAAGAATTTCCAAGGGCAATTTGGGAAAAAGATGAGAGGAGTACATGAACATCTGTTCCCAGCTGGGCTCACTGACTCACCCCTGTAATCTTACCACTTTGGGAAGACAAGGCGGGAGGTTTGCCTTGCAGCCAGGAGTTTGAGACCAGCCTAGGCAGCATAGCGAGACCCTCATACCCCCGCCACCATGTCTACTGAAAAAGAAAAAAGAAAATAAGCATCTGTCCCTAGGTGGAGGAGGCTTGGTGTTTCTCTTAGGAATACCTGTTTCCATGGAAACATAGGGACGACACCAGTCCCCAGGCCTGAGTTGGCAGCACAGCTCCACTGCACAACCGTGCGGGCTGAGAGCAGTTTCAGCATCCACCCTCCTGGAGCCGTGCTGCTCAGGAGAAATATAATGTGAGCCACATATGTAACGTTACATTTACAGTAATAACATTCAACTAAAAAGAACCAGGTGAAATTGATTTTAATAGTACATTTCATTTTACCCAATATGTCAAAAATGCTGGCCAGGCGCAGTGGCTCATGCCTGTAATCCCAGCACTTTGGGAGGCCAAGGCGGGCAGATCACGAGGTCAGGAGATCCAGACCATCCTGGCTAACACAGTGAAACCCCGTCTCTACTGAAAATACAAAAAATTAGCCAGGCATGGTGGCGGACGGCTGTAGTCCCAGCTACTTGGGAGGCTGAGGCAGGAGAATGGCATGAACCTGGTAGGCGGAGCTTGTAGTGAGCAGAGATCGTGCCACTGCACTCCAGCCTGGGCGACAGAGCGAGACTCCGTCTCAAAAAAAAAAAAAGAAAAAGAAAAAAGGTTATTTTGACATGTAATGCATATAAAAATCACTGAGATAGGTCACATTCTATTTTCCATGGTAAATCTCCAAAATCTGTTGTGTGTCGTGTTGTCTACTCACAGCACAACTCAATTCAGCCTCGCCATGTTCAGGTGCACAATCATCGTGTGTGGCCCAGGGCTGCTGTCCTGGACAGCACAGGACAAGTGAACACAAACTCCCTCCCTGCCCTTCACCTCCCACACCTGCTAGCCTATAAGAGGAAGCAGCAGCCCTTCCCGGGTTCACTGTGGTAGTTCATGGTGCCTGAGACAGGCCAGAATCCCAGGGCTGCTCCGAGGGAAGGAGCTTAGTCTGGGCTCTGGCCTCCTCTCTCAAAGAAATGGAGATAGGCCCAGCACTTTGAGAGGCTGAGGCAGGAGGGTTGCTTGAGCCCAGGAGTTCAAAACCAGCCTGGGTAACATAGTGAGACTTTGTCTCTACAAAACAACAACAACAAAAATTATCCAAGTATGGTGGCACATGCCTGTAGTCCCAGCTGCTCAGAAGGCTGAGGTGAAAGGATTGCTTGAGCCCCAGAGGTCGAGACTACAGTAAGCTGTGATCGCACCACTGTACTCCAGCCTGGGTGACAGAGGAGACCCTGTCTCAAAAAAAAAAAAAAAAAAAGAAAAGAAAAGAAAATGTTTTACCCTCATTTATTTTGTGAAAAACGTCCTTTCTCTCTCTCTCTCTCTCTCTCTCTCTCTCTCTGTTTCTCTCTCTCTCTCTCTCCTTTCTTGTTTTTGAGACAGAGTCTTGCTCTGTCACCCAGGCTGCAGTGCGGTGGCACAATCTCAGCTCACTGCAACCTCCGCCTCCCAGGTTCAAGCATTTCTTGTGCCTCAGCCTCCAAGTAGCTGGGATTACAGGCACGCGCCACCACACCTAGCTAATTTTCATATTTTTAGTAGAGATGGTGGTTTCACCATGTTGGTTAGGCTGGTCTCAAACTCCTGGCCTCAAGTGATTCACCCACCTTGGCCTCCCAAGTGCTGGGATTACAGGCACAAGCCACCACGCTTGGCCTATTGGTGATTTTTTTTATTTTTATTTTTAGACGGAGCCTTGCTCTGTTTCCCAGGCTTGAGTGCAGTGGCGCCATCTCAGCAACCTCCGCCTCTCCTGCCTTAGCCTCCCAAGTGGCTGGGACTACAGGCACCCGCCAGCACACCCGGCTAATTTTTGCATTTTTAGTAGACAGAGTTTCACCATGTTGGTCAGGCTGGTCTTGAACTCCTGACCTCAGGTGATCCTCCCGCCTCTGCCTCCAAACATGCTGGGGATTACAGGTGTGAGCAACCATGCCCAGCCGAGGTTTGGGCTTCTAATGATCCCATCAACCAAGTGTGAACAGTCCCTGATGGATAATTTTTTGCCCCCTTTCCTCCCACCTTTTGGAGTCCCCAGTGTTTATTGTTCCCATCTTTGTGTCCATGTGAGCCCAATATTTAGCTCCCACTTAACAGAGAGAACACAAGGTATTTGGTTTTGTTTCTGCATTAATTTGCTTAAGATAATGGTGTCCAGCTGTATCCATGTTACTGCAAAGAACATGATTTCCTTTTGGTATTTATTTATTTATTTATTTATTTATTTATTTATTTTGAGACAAAGTCTTGCACTTTCGCCCAGGTTGGAGTACAGTGGCGCGGTCTTGGCTCACTGCAAGCTCTGCCTCCAGGGTTCACGCCATTCTCCTGCCTCAGCCTCCCGAGTAGCTGGGACTACAGGCGCTCACCACTACACCTGGCTAATTTTTGTATTTTTAGTAGAGATTGGGTTTCACCATGTCAGCCAGGCTGGTCTTGAACTCCTGACCTCAGGTGATCCACCCTCTTTGGCCTCCCAAAGTGCTGGGATTACAGGCGTGAGCCATGGTGCCAGGCCAATTACTGTATTTTTAGTAGAGATGGGGGTTTTACCATGTTGGCTAGGCTAGTCTCAAACTCCTGACCTAAAGTGATCTGCCTGCCTCGGCCTCCCAAAGTGCTGGGATTAGAGGTGTGAGCCACCATGCCCGGCCAGCATTGTTCTATTTACTTCAGTTTACATGCTACTAGGAAACCCTGGAACTTGATCAGTCCATCCAAATTCAAGAGAAACAGGCTCTGATATGGCACGAATCTGATTCTTGACTCACCACCATCTGTGTGCTAGGTAGGCACAACGGTGGGCACAACGGTCGCTGCTTTGTAAGAGCTCATTTCATGATGAAAACATCACGTGGGGTACATGGTAATAATGAGGACTGGGATGAGGAAACGGAGCAGTGGAGAGTTCCATGTAACCGAGTGACGCTGAAGCTCAACTCTCCTCCAGGGCATGTTCTCTTGGAGTCTGCAGCACCCAACGAGGACAGGAGGGACACATTTGGGATGCAAAGATGTTTCCTTTTCCATCTGTAACTAATTCATGTATGGACATGCCCTTCAAAACAACACTCCCTGATGACTAATGATGTTCAGATTGGTTCTACACTACTCTGAGCCATCCTTGGTAATCTTACGTAATATTTCTCGAAGCCCTGATTTAGGCATGCTCATCTCAACAATTCTGCAAGGCCAGGGGAGCAGATGAAGAAAAATCTCTATGCTCTCAAGGGAAGCTAGAAAAGTGTTCGTTGACCGCTCTTGGGAACATCCCTTCCCAGAGAACGACAGTATTAGGGAGGCGGACCTTGCAATGTGATAACAAGGGGCTTACCTGGGTGGGTCCCTTGGAGCATTTTAACAAGCCTTCCAGGAGGTAATCTGTTTCCACTGACGCTCCCAGTGGACAGCGAGCTCGGCTCATGGCTTCAGACAGTGAGTTCTTTCTGAGGGTCAGGAGGGCTTCCTTTCTGGAAGTGGGAGAAGCTGGGGAACTGGCTCGAAGCCTCTCTTTTGGTGACGTATCGTGGACTGTCAGTGGCAGGTCCTGCCTGATGTGGCTAGCTTAAAGTTTACTGTCTAACATGACATTCAGTGCTGAGGCTTAAAAAGGGGAAGGCTCAGGAGCTCAAGACCAGCCTGGGCAAATAGTGAGATGTTGTCTGTACAAAAGCTTTTTTTGTTTGTTTGTTTGAGACGGAGTCTTGCACTGTTGCCCAGGCTGGAGTGCAGTGGCATGATCTCAGCTCACTGCAAGCTCCGCCTCCTGGGTTCACGCCATTCTCCTGCCTCAGCCTCCCAAGTAGCTGGGACTACAGGTGCCCGCCACCACGCCCAGCTAATTTTTTGTACGTTTAGTAGAGACAGGGTTTCACCGTGTTAGCCAGGATGGTCTCGATCTCCTGACCTCGTGATCCACCCACTTCGGCCTCCCAAAGTGCTGGGATTACAGGCATGAGCCAACGCGCCCAGCCTCTACAAAAGTTTTTTTTTTTTTTTTAAATTAGCCAGGTGTGGTGTGCATCTCTAATCCCAGCTACTTGGGAGGCTGAGGTGGGAGGATCGCTTGAGCCCAGAAGGTCAAGGCTGCAATTACCTGTGATCATGCCACTGCACTCTAGCCTGGGCGATAAAGTGGGACCCTGTCTTGATTAAAAACAAACAAACAAAAAACAATAAAAAAAAGAAGGCTTAAAAGATAAAGGCTGAGAAATCAAGCCAAACCCTTAAAGCCACCTTCGATGAGTTCAAAAAGTGGAAGACATCCATGCGTGGTGCAGTTCTTTTTCAAAATGGAAAGTGCAGAAAAGTGGAAAATTTCCCTTTTGCAGGGCGGGGCGGCACTCCTGGGAGCTCTGGATTTGGGCAGAGGCACTTTCTCCTCTGCTACGAAAGGGAGGTCTTTCAGGGGAAGGCAGCCTTAGCTTCTTTGCTTGGGTTGTGTTTCATTCCTCTAAGTGAATTCTATTTTGAGCTGAGTCACCAGTTAATACTGAGTTCAAGTCTGATGGACTCAGGGGGCCCAAGGCTCAAATTGAGGGCTGGGGCTTTCCCGGGTCGTAAGGGAAAATACAAAGTAATGCATAACAACATCTCGATTTTAGGTTTTTCTCCCATTAAACACAAAAATTTACTTATGTTTTGTTTTCTGGCATCTCTTAATATTTGTATATTTTGGGTCTTAGCAAAGGACAAAAGTAACTTATGGGCAAACAGTGCTTGTTAGGAGGAGCCCTGTAAGAGTCCATCTCACTCACATCAGTGTCTGGACATGTGTCTGAACATTGTAGCTATATTTTACGTTTCAGATGCTCCCAAACTGTTTTTTTTTTTTTTTTGAGACGGAGTCTCGCTCTGTCGCCCAGGCTGGGGTGCAGTGGCCAGATCTCAGCTCACTGCAAGCTCCGCCTCCCGGGTTCCCGCCATTCTCCTGCCTCAGCCTCCGGAGTAGCTGGGACTACAGGCGCCCGCCACCTCGCCCGGCTAGTTTTTTGTACTTTTTTTTTTTAGTAGAGACGGGGTTTCACCGTGTTAGCCAGGATGGTCTTGATCTCCTGACCTCGTGATCCGCCCGTCTCGGCCTCCCAAAGTGCTGGGATTACAGGCTTGAGCCACCGCGCCCGGCCTTGTTTCAGATGCTCCCAAACTGTTTGGGGTGCTCTGACTTTTCTGGTATCCATAAGACATGCAGGTAGAACCCCCGAGTTGGAGCTGAAGGGAGTCTGGGCACAGCCTGAGTCCATTTCACGGGATTCTGCAGAGGGGCCCAGTGGCAGCATTTTGGGGTGGATGCCGAGTCCATCATATTTGGACTCACTATTGACTTGTGACTCAGCTCAAAATAGAATTCACTCAGAGGAATACAACACAACCCACATGGCAGGGGAGAGTGAGGAGGCCCCTACCAAGTGGCCTAAGCTTCGTGCAGGGCAGCAGATCCCTTCCTTTGGGGAGGCTGCGGGCCCTCTGCTGAGCTGGGATAGGAGGTAAAGTCTTGGATCTCACAGCTCAGCCAGCGGTCCTCTGAGTGTTCCTTCTCTTGCCTCACGCTGTGTAGCTGTCGCAGAACCTGAGCGAGGCCGGAGGCGCAGGAGGACCAAGTTTGACAAATATCAATACATGATTCTTATAGAGGCCTTCCAAACAGACCCCTATCCTGGAATTACTGTCAGAGAAGAACTGGCCAGAAAAACACAGATTCCCGAGCCACAAATCCAGGTAAAGTATAAATGTAGCTATTTCTGTCTCTCTAACTGGGAAGAGGGAGCATATATTGTACGTCTGTTTTTCCACAGGCTTAAAAACCATTTTTGAGTTAATTTTCTCAATATCCCTGTGAGGTCAGTATTATCCGCATTCACTGGATTGGGAAAATAAAGATAAGCAAGGTTTAGTAATTTAGGTTACAACTCTGGAAAGGGTGGTGTCTAAATTGGTTTATGTGGGTTATAGCTGTCAAATAGTTACCATATTACAAATTAAAGTTGCCAAACTGGGCTGGGTGCAGTGGCTTATGCATGCAATCCCAGCAGTTTGGGAGGTGAAGGTGAATGGATCACTTGAGTCCAAAAGTTTGAGACCAGCTTGGGCCACATGGTGAAACCTTATCTTTACAAAAAAAAGAAAACACCAAAAGTTAGCTGAGTGTGGTGGCATGCACCTGTGGTCCCAGCTACTCAGGAGGCTGAAGTGGGAGGATCACCTGAGCCCAAGAGGTTGAGGCTGCAGCGAGCTGTGATTTTGGTACTATACTCCAGCCTAGGTGACACGGGGAGATCCTGTCTCAAAAAAAAAAAAAAAAAAAGAAAAGAAAAGAAAGCAAATAGCGAACAAACAAAAATAATGTAAAACTGGAAAGTTTTCACTAATACACTAAAAAAAAAAAAACAAAAAACCTATTACATCATAACCTAAGTAACATTTTTTTCAAGAAAATCAACTGTATCGTCAAGGCCAGAACATGTAGCAAGAGAAATGGCATCAGAAGACTAGGGAATAGAAAATTCTCAGATGTTGCGAATTTCATCCTTGCCCCACCTCATGCAGCCTCTGGAAAAATCCACTCAGAGAATAGGGAGTGAAAAGGCAGAGGCAAATCACTGAGTGTGATACAGACACAGTTGTAGCCTCACAGGAACCCCTGGAAGTGGGGGGATCCCTGATGCTCCCAGGGCTCGCATGGGATTTGGTCCTCTGGGTCTCAGCCTCGAGGCACATTGTAGTCATTCAGGGCACCGAGTCTGTATCCCAGGAGGTCTGAGGTGATGAGTCTGGTGCAGCCTGGGAATTTTCATCTCCCTGCCCCCAGGTGATTGACGCGTGCAGCCAAGTTTGACAGTGGCTGCCCAAAATGAACTCTCTGAGTCCCTGAGAGTGGAGGCTGAGAACGCACAGGTTACTTGAGAAGCTCGCCAGGTGATTCTGATGTGTAGCTAGGACTGGACCAAAGCTTTTCAACTCTAGACTCCATCAGTGCCCCGCCCCAAAGCACTGGAATCAGAATCTTTGGGAGCCTGGCCCAGGCATGTCTAAGCGTTTCAGCTCCATGTGACTCCAGCACGCAGACCTCAGGCCCTACACATGGGGCTTTTGGCTGTGACTGCTCGTTGTCATCAACTGGAAAGCCTTACTGTGGACTAAGCTGTACAATGCGTGTCCAATTTACTAGTCTAGGCCTCAAGCCCTGGGCCCAGGGAGTTCTGAGATTCCCCCAGGCGGTTCTCAGGTGCAGCAGAGTTAAATCATCCACACCTGCCTCACAGGGGCAAGGGGTGACCTATCTCACCCCGTCTTCTCTGTCTGCTATTGTGACACCCCCTCCTCCAGCCATCAGCCCCCATCTCCCTAGTCATCTGAGAGCTTCTCCCAGGCAGCTATTGTTTCTATTCCCTTTTTTCTTCCTTCTTGCCTTTGAGAGGTGCTTGTTAAAGATGGTGCAATAAGTCAGGACCTAACCAAGTAAGAATGAACATCTACTGAGGATTTGCTACGTGCAAGGTGCTCTGTGAAGAATTTTATTTAAAAAATCTATATAACCCCAGAGATATTTAAACCAACACAACCTAGAGGGGAAAGGTTTGACCAGAGAATCAAGAACATGGTAGAGCAGGGTGAGGGTGGGGACGGGGTAGGGTTTTTAAATGTTGGAATTAGTAGTAGAGTAATTTCCATAGCTTCTTTCCTGTGGATCTCTCCTGATCCAACTTTACAAAGTGTTTGCTAGGAGACAGGAAAGTTGAGCTAGCCCTAAGGGTTGGAAGCAAAGAGGATGACAGCCTTATCTGCTGGCCGTAGGAAAATGCAACTGTGCGGGAGGGAGTCCGCAGTCCGCTGGATCTTTATCACAGCACCCCCAGCCCGCTAGATCTTTATCACAGCACCCACAGACTTTCCACTCCTTGTGTCCTGGAAGCCCAAACACCCCTACTAGGTGGGTGTGATTTCATGACCACTTTACAGACAAAAGAACTGGCCTCAAAAGTTCAGTAAATGGTTTGGGGTTATGGCTGGCTCTTGCTCGTATTTCCTGGAACTGAAATGGGAAACCTCAAAATCCTGCAGCTTAGATGTGACACTGCATGTCCCTTCAGGGGGCACTTGGGAGACACAGGTAATTTGACCCCGAGGGTCTGGCAGAGTTTGCTGCATAGGAAGACAGCTCTGTGCTTGCAGAGGCCCTTTTAAAAAATTTAAATAGCCAGACATGGTGGCTCATGCCTGTAATCCCAGCACTTTGGGAGTGGGTGGATCACCTGAGGTCAGGAGTTTGATACCAGCCTGCCAAAATGGTGAAACCCCATCTTTACTAAAAAATAAAAAAAAAATTAGCTGAGCGTGGTGGCAGGCGCCTGTAATCCCAGCTACTTGGAAGGCTATGGCAGGAGGATCCCTTGAATCCAGAGGCAGAGGTTGCGGTGAGCGGAGATCACACCACTGCACTTCAGCCTGGGCAACAAAAGCAAGACTCCGTCTCAAAAAAAAAAAAAAGAAAAAAATTAAATAAAAAATTTTCTTTCTTTTCAAATCCTTAAAAGTTCCTAAAGCAAAGGCCCTGAGGGAGGAAGGCAGGCTGGGTTTGGTGAGCAGCCAGCAGCTGGGCTGGCTGGGGCTGGGTGTGTCCAGAGGTTACCGGAATGCCAGGCTGAGAATTGGGTCTTTGTCTTTTTTTTTTTTTTTTTTTTTTTGAGACGGAGTCTTGCTCTGTCACCCAGGCTGGAGTGCAGTGGCCGGATCTCAGCTCACTGCAAGCTCCGCCTCCCGGGTTTACGCCGTTCTCCTGCCTCAGCCTCCCGAGTAGCTGGGACTACAGGCGCCCGCCACCTCGCCCGGCTAGTTTTTTTGTATTTTTTAGTAGAGACGGGGTTTCACCGTGTTAGCCGGGATCGTCTCTCGATCTCCTGGCCTCGTGATCCGCCCGTCTCGGCCTCCCAAAGTGCTGGGATTACAGGCTTGAGCCACCGCGCCCGGCCGGGTCTTTGTCTTGTAATCAGCAGGTGAGTTGTTTGTGTTGTCACTGCACTGCTCAGTCTGAGGCCTTTGGAGCTGCTTGGAGGCTGGGACAGGGAAGAGGCTGCCCTTGTGTTCCTAGGGGCCTGGCTGAGCCCTCCCAGGACTCATGACTCAACTTTTTGAGTGATTTTGATGCCCTGCCCCAAAATTCAGGAGGAGAAGGGGCTGACTGTTTTGGGAAAGGAGACGTGTGTTTTGCACACAGGATATTTTGTTTGGGAAAAGGAGATGTGTGTTTTGCACACAGGATATATTTGCCTGAGATAGAATCAAAGAAGGAACCCACAGGGACTGAAACTGAACTAAAGCTGGGTGCAGTGGTTCACGCCTGTAATCCCAGCACTTTGGGAGGCCCAGGCAGGCAGATCACCTGAAGTCAGGAGTTCAAGATCAGCTGGCCAACATGGTGAAACCTTATGTCTACTAAAAATACAAAAATTAGCCAGACGTGGTGGTACATACCTGTAATACCAGCTACTTGGAAGGCTGAGACAGGAGAATCTCTTGAATCCCGGAGGTCGAGGTAGCAGTGAGCTGAGATGGGGCCACTGCACTCCAGGGCAATAGAGTAAGACAACCAATGTCTCAGGAAAAAAAAAAAAAGGAAAGGAAAGAAAGAAAAGAAACTGAACTAAGATATTTGTGGTGGCAAGAGGCATTTACTCAGAGGGGTGTCTATTTTATGCATTGCTGTTGTGGACATGAGACCGCCCCCATGAGAACAGGCAAAAGCTGTTTTTGTTTTGTTTTTTGAGACAGTGTCTTGCTCTGTGGCCCAGGCTGGAGTGCAGTGGAGCAATCTTGGCTCACTGCAACCTCAGCCTCCCAGGCTCAACTGATTCTCCTGCCTTAGTCTCCCGAGTAGCTGAGATTACAGGCACCCACCACCATGCCCAGCTCATTTTTGTATTTTCAGTAGACATAAGTTTATCCCCATGTTGACGGGGCTGGTCTTGAACTCCTGATCTCAAACAACCCACCCGTTTTGGCCTCCCAAAGTGCTGGGATTACAGGCATGAGCCACCCTGCAGGGCTGCAAAAGCTGTTTATTCAGATCTTGCTACTGCAAGGGAGTCAGTCACTGCTGGCGTTTGCAGAGATTCCCAGCAGGTCTAGGAGTGGGAAGCTGCATCCTGGGACAAGGGAAGTCCCAGGAAGGCTCTGAGGGAGGCTGTGGGCCTGGGGGAGCTGAGGTGGCCGACTAGTCCGGGTCATTCTATGGGATTGGTAGGGCAGCACATCTAGCTTTCCTTCGTTGGTTCTGGGTTGGAAGGAAGCGAAGAGGGTGTGTAAGTGAAAAGCAGGGGAGAGCAGTTCCGCGCAGAGGCTGCAGAGGCATGGGTCCAGGTCCTGGTGTTGCAGGTGGCCTGGCCCACGTGGTGTCAGTTTGTATAGTCAGGCCCTCGCCTTCTTCCCGGGGCTGGGCAGGACACGGTACGTTTTTAATAACGTCTTTGATAATACTGAATGTATGTTTAAAAGGGGGGCAGTTACACGATGAATAACAATGTTTTAAGAAGGCAAAGATCCTCACGGCTTTAAAAACAAAAACAAAATCTGTCTGATAGAACAGAAGAGGTGTTTTTGAGAGAGGACAGGGATAGCAAAGGATAAACTGCATTTGGCAGGTAGAGAAGCGGTCCCAGGAAGGTGTCGGCACACAGGACACTCAGAAGGGCTGGGGCGCAGGACAGCCGTGCGGCCGCAAGGTGGGGCTTTGGGGAGAGTTGGCTGGAAGGAAGGTGGGCCACACGGAGAGGTTTGAATCAGCCTGGCCAAGGAGTTTGCTCCTGCTCTGGGCTCCAGGGGTTGTTTTATTTGGTAGGTGTTTAACCCCAGTCACATGCTACTTGGTGATAATTATGGGAATGGGCTTGATTAGAAAATGCCTTTTTTCCCTCTCTCTCCTTCCCTCCCCATCTCCGTCTCTCCTTCGTGCCCTCCCAGGTTTGGTTTCAGAACCGGAGAGCTCGTATACCGAAGAGAAGCCAGAGGAGGCCCAGCGTGGAGGCAGCCTGGGCGCAGACCCCGATCCTAGGCCCCGGTCAGTGCGGTGTGCTGGCCCCTGACTACTCCTGCCAGCAGGGCTTCCCAGGGGTCCCGAGCAACGTGGGCAGCTTCTCTTGGGAATCGGGGGTCGCTTCGGGCCAAACTCTCCTCTGGGGGCACGCTGGTGTCCCGGGCGCCAATGTGGCCCCCGCTGACCAGGAGATGGCAGTCAGCGCGCCGGGCCAGCCTTACGCAGACGCTCTCTGACCTCGGGCTCAGCACTGCTTCCAGGTCCCACTTGCCACCAGCCCTTGCCGCACCTGGAAGCTGACAGTGCTGGGCAAGTTCGTTCCGGGGCACCGGGCTTGCTCTTCGCGCCCGGGGCCTGGGTCCTGCGGGAGCCAGGGCCGCGCCTTCCCGCCGCAGAGCAGCAGCCGAGGTGGGGCTGGGAGCCAGGGGAGGCGCCTGGGTGCTCGGGGACCTGGGACGAACCCTCTCCGTCCCCGCCCCAGCAGCTCTGGCCCCACCCCGCGTCCTGGGCTCTTTCCTGGCGGCAGCCACAGCCACAGCCTTCGCAGGGTCTCGCTGAGCGCTAGGAGCAGATTCATTCTCTTCCTCCTGAATCCAACCCGCGCGGGAGGCCCCAGCATCCCCGCCCCAGCGGCGGCTGTGGGGTCTGCACCTCTCGGGGCTGCACAGCAAACCCCTGGAAATGACCTGTCAGTGTCGGGCGATGGGAGACAGATGAACCACGCTAGGGCTCATCGTGAGAGTTCACGTTAGGGAAACTGAAGAGGAATATCACGATTTATATAACTTTGTCATAGAAAGGGTCCCAGACGTACTTTTCAGGGAAATGAAGCTGTTAGGGCGGAAGGGCCTCGGGGTGCATGAGACCTAGGGGTTTTCCTTAGATAGGATAAGAAAGGATTGACTTTATAAACTCGTCTGTCCTTCCATTTATTAACCGTGTAAACATGGAGCACTTACAATGTACAAGGTCCACTAGAGAGAAGGGGCACGGCAAGGTGAGGACAACTTCGTAGAAATGTATTATTTTGTAATCAGTAAAGAGCAATGATTTCTACTCGCCATTTCTGTGTCCCGCTGATGCTCCCTCTTCTCTGCCTCCTGGTGACTTCTCCCGGCCTGGCGTTTGTGCTGCTCCCTGATCCGTCCTTGCTTCTGCAGCTTTAACCAACCTTCTTTTCCCCGCGTCCAGCCAGATGGAGTTCTTTCTGGAGGTTGAGCCTGTCCCTGCCGCTGGGCAGTTTTCTGAAACAGTCCCCTCCCTGCCACTCACCTTTCGGGGCCTAACAGTAATCTCCACGGTAAAATTTAAGGGTGGGTCTGAGTAGAGAGAAAGAAATACATTTCTTCTGTCTAAGGGTTCACAGGGTCTAGCATATAGTGTTTCTGCCCCGTGCAACGTTTGTCCAGTCATGCTGAGAGAGAGGGAGACGGAAAGAGAGAAGGGGGATGGAGGAAGGGGAGAACGCCAGCACAAAGGTGATTCACCTGACAGGGAGGGTGGACAGTGCTCCCTCGTCGTCCAGGAAATAAAGACCCCTTTCATTTTTTCAGGAGACCACACCTTTGGGGTTACTGAATAAGGATCTGGTGTAAGTCAGAGATGAAATTAGGGAGACAAGTGACCTGACACAGTCTAAAACCAGAAGCCAAGCTCAGTGCTGCTTGTCCACAGGAATGCTTGTCACTACCATGTTTTTTGTTTTGTTTTGTTTTTGAGGCAAAGTCTTGCTCTTGTAACCCAGGCTGGAATGCAATTGGAATGCAATGACATGATCTCGGCTCACTGCAACCTCCGCCTGCCAAGTTCAAGCAATTCTCCTGCCTCAGCCTCCCGAGTAGCTGGGATTACGGGCGTGTGCCACCACACCCGGCTAATTTTTGTATTTTTAGTAGAGACAGGGTTTCACCATGTTGGCCAGGCTGGTCTCAAACTTTTGACCTCAGGTGAGCCACCTGCCTCAACCTCCCAAAGTGCTGGGATTACAGGCGTGAGCCACTGCACCTAGCCTGTTTTGTTGTTGTTGTTGTTGTTATTGTTTTGAGACAAGTCTCCCTGTGTCGCCCAGGCTGGAGTGCAGTGGCATGATCTCAGCTCACTGCAACCTCCGCCTCCCGATTTCAAGTGATTATCCTGCCTCAGCCTCCCGAGTAGCTGGGATTACAGGCATGTGCCACCACACCAGGCTAATTTTTATATTTTTAGTAGAGACGGGGTTTAGCCATATTGGCCAGGCTGATCTCGAACTCAAGTGATCCTCCTGCCTCAACCTCCCAAAGTGCTGGGATTACAGGCGTGAGTCACCATACTCCCATGTTTTATCCCCAGGTTACCTTATCAACCTGGGAAGTTAGGAAAGAGCTGACACATTCGGGCATTGAGCATGTAACTGACATGTAATTGTGCATGTAATCCATCTCTCCTCCCCATTTGTCTGATGCAGGGATTGGTCGGTGGGGTGGGGCTCCTGGCTGTCAGGCTCTGGCTACACAGCCTGAAGTCCAACACTGGACCTACATCAGTGCTGCAGGCTCTGATGCCGAAGGGCTCATGTGTTCATCAGTAGACATCTTTGGAGTTGCAGCTCCTGCACATCTATGGCCACTTACCTTCCTAAAATGACAGTCTAAGCTGAAGCAGGCTATAAGATTTCCCACCAGACTGTGAGATCCTGGAAGGCAGAGTCCCACAGTCCAGTGTACCGTGATCACTTTCAGGAATCTGTTGAGTGAGGAGAGGTTCTGGATATCTCATTGCCAATGCCACAAGAAGGCATGAGAGCAGAGCTGCCCGGCAGCGGGAATGGGCAGCAGTCAGCTTGCTTTTCCATGGCCTTTGGGAACTTTAGCAGCCCCCTGAAGCATCCCCTTCACTTCCTAGGCTCTTTCTGAACCGAGATGTTGTCTGATCTGAGAAGGGCCCTTGCAGGCTCTTCCCTCCACAGGCCTGGGTTTCAATTCTGGCTCCCACACTTTCTTGACATAGGGACCTGGACCAGCTTTCTTCTCTCATGGAGCCTGGTTTCTGAACTACAAGATGGCCTGTGAGTGACCAGCTCAGTTAGGGGGAAATAAAAGCATAAAGAAATACATAAAAAGAGAAAAGCATAAAAATAAGAAAAACAATAGAAAAGAGCCAACTCTGCTATTAATGGAAGATGGGATACACAGAACTTGAAAGGCAAATGACACCGGGTGTGGTGGCTCACGCCTGTAATCCCAGCACTTTGGGAGGCCGACACGGGTGGATCGCAAGGTCAGGAGACCGAGACCATCCTGGCTAACACGGTGAAACCCCGTCTCTACCTGGGAGGTGGAGGTTGCAGTGAGCCGAGATTGTGCCATTGCACTCCAAGTCTGGGCAACAGAGTGAGACTCTGTCTCAAAAAAAAAAAAAAAAAATCTTTCTTAGGTTTGCAAAATTAATCATTACTCTTCTTGATTTTTCCAGCTTTCAAAGTTGATTGCTGTTTTCTCATTTCCTGTTAAGGGCATATTAGATTTTTCCAATGTTGGCTACTACAATATCTCTAACTCTATACCCTCTTCTTGCAATAATTTTGACACTTGAAAACTAGAGTCTCTGTTTTCTCCCCTTAGATTTGCATGGGATTGACTAGGATGAAGTTGATTCTCTGCAGCTTCTAAAATGAGGTCATAAAAGAAGGTTATTGCCACCTGGTTTTCTTGGGAAGCTGTGTCATGAAGAAGCCCAAACTAGTCCATGCAGAGACCCCACATGGGGGGCCATGTGTAATTGTTTCAGCCAAAAGTCCAGTGAAGCCCTGGTCAACAGGCATTATCTTTTTTTTTTATTCTTTTAATTTAATTTAATTTAATTTAATATTTATTTATTTATTTATTTTTGAGACAGAGTCTTGCTCTGTCGCCCAGGATGGAGTGCAGTGGCACGTTCTCGGCTCACTGCAACCTCAGCCTCCCGGGTTCAAGCGATTCTCCTACCACCTCAGGCTCCCAAGTAGCTGGGATTGCAGGCACCCACCACCACGCCTGGCTAATTTTTCTATTTTTAGTAGAGACGGGCTGGTCTCGAACTCCTGACCTCCCACCCACCTTGGCTTCCCAAAGTGCTGGGATTACAGGCGCAAGCCACTGTGCCTAGCCTCTTTTTTTTTTTTTTTTTTTAAATAACTCGAGATGAGCTCTTGCCATGTTGCCCAGGCTGGTGTCGAACTCCTGGGCTTAAGCGATCCTCCTGCCTTGGCCTCCCAAAGTGCTGGGATTGTAGGCGTGAGCCACCTTGCCTGGCTATCAATTCTTTTTTTTTTTTTTGAGACAGAGTCTCACTTTGTCATCTAGGCTGGAGTGCAACAGGGAAATCTTGGCTCACTGCAACCTCTGCCTCCCAGATTCAAGCAATTCTCCCTGCCTCAGCCTCCCGAGTAGCTAAGATTACAGGAGCCTGCTGCCACGCCCGGCTAATTTTTGTATTTTTAGTAGAAACAGGATTTCATCACGTTGACCAGGCTGGTCTCAAACTCCTGACCTCAGGTGATCTGCCCACCTCAGCCTTCCCTCAAGTCAATGTGCGCGGCTCTTCAACCAGGCTACCCACAGAGCTTGCGCAGAATAAAAAATCCCGCCGCTTCTTCGAAGAAATGAGTTTCCATTTTTGAGAGTCTTGTTTTAGAGAAAAATCAGTGGTTTGTCTTTCCTCTTATTTCTTCAATTTCCTTCACCACAAATAACTCAGTGGTCAATCCTGCCACATCAACACCTCTGGTTTTACCTGACCCGCCTTTATAATACAAGCACAAGAAACAATAGATGTATGTTTGGGAGTTAGCCCAATTGTTTTCTCCACTTCTCTCCCAGATCTGATTTTTTTAAAGATCTACCTTTAAATTTGGAAGTCTCACTTTTGTAACTAAAGACTGAGAGTTCTAAAAAGACAGTTTGGGCCGGGCGCGGTGGCTCAAGCCTGTAATCCCAGCACTTTGGGAGGCCGAGACGGGCGGATCACGAGGTCAGGAGATCGAGACCATCCTGGCTAACACGGTGAAACCCCGTCTCTACTAAAAAATACAAAAATCTAGCCGGGCGAGGTGGCGAGCGCCTGTAGTCCCAGCTACTCGGGAGGCTGAGGCAGGAGAATGGTGTAAACCCGGGAGGCGGAGGTTGCAGTGAGCTGAGATCTGGCCACTGCAGTCCAGCCTGGGTAACAGAGCGAGACTCCGTCTCAAAAAAAAAAAAAAAAAAAAAGACAGTTTGATATATAGCATATATATAACATATCTCATATATAACATATCACATATATCATATATAATATATATCATATATGTAACATATATCATGTATGTAACATATATATCATATATATTTGAGACAGAGTTTCTCTCTGTGTCACCAGGCTGGCGTGCAGTGGCGCGATCTGGGCTCACTGCAACCTCCACCTCCCGGGTCAAGTGATTCTCCTACCTCAGCCCCCTGAGTAGGTGGGACTAC
Source organism: Macaca mulatta (assembly GCF_049350105.2). NCBI lineage: Eukaryota > Metazoa > Chordata > Mammalia > Primates > Cercopithecidae > Macaca > Macaca mulatta. The sequence continues at coordinate 118,685,807 of NC_133420.1, forward strand.
AGGCACGTGCCATCACACTCGGCTCATTTTTTGTATTTTTAGTAGAGATGGGGTTTCACCATGTTGGCCAGGCTGGTCTCGAACTCCTGGCCTTAGGCAATCCACCCACCTCAGCCTCTCAAAGTGTTGGGATTACAGGCATGAGCCACCACGCCCGGCCAATTTGATATTCTGTAAGGGCTGTTTTGTAACAAAATGGAAGCAGTGGCAAGCAAATAAAAGAAAGAATGTGTCATGCGTGTCCATGTGAAGAGACCACCAAACAGGCTTTGTGTGAGCAATAAAGCTTTTTAATCACCTGGGTGCAGGCGGGCTGAGTCCGAAAAGAGAGTCAGCGAAGGGAGATAAGGGTGGGGCCATTTTATAGGATTTGGGTAGGTAAAGGAAAATGACAGTCAAAGGGGAGTTGTTCTCTGGTGGGCAGGAGTGGGGGTCACAAGGTACTCAGTGAGGGAGCTTTTTGAGCCAGGGTGAGCCAGGAAAAGGACTTTCACAAGGAAATGTCATCACTTAAGGCAAGGACCAGCCATTTTCACTTCTTTTGTGGTGGAATGTCATCAGTTAAAGGCCGGGCAGGACATTTTCACTTCTTTTGTGATTCTTCAGTTACTTCAGGCCATCTGGGCATATACGTGCAAGTCACAGGGGATGCGATGGCTTGGCTTGGGCTCAGAGGCCTGACAGAATGTGCTTGGTTCTGAGCTCAATTTACAGTCAGAGTGACATGGTTTGGACCTTGACCCCTCCACATTTCACGTTAAAATATAATCCTCAAAGTTGGAGGTGGGGCGTGGTGGGAGGTGTCACAGGAGTGGATCCCTCCAGAAGGGCTTGGTGGTCTCCCTGTGGTAATGGGTCAATTCTTGCTCTATTAATTCATGCAAGAGCTGGCTGTTTAAAAGAGCCTGGCATCTCCTTTGCTTCCTCTCTTATCACGTGACACACTTGCTCCCTGCTCATCTTCCGCCATGAGTGAGTGTCCTGAGGCTTCCCCAGAGGCCGAGCAGATGCAGGTACCATGCTTATACAGCCTGCAGAACTGTGAGCCCAGAAACCTCTTTTCTTTAGAAATCCTCCAGTCTGAAGAATTCCTTTAGCAATGCAAAATGGGCTAATACACACATTGATTAAAGAGATCCAGGGACAATTTAAACACATTTTAGAAGTTATTTTTATTTCAAGAGTCATCTTGCATCAGTCGACTGCCTACTTACAGGCTGAAAGCAGTTACCGCCCATTACTCAATAAACAGGTAAGAAGAAAATGGGTAATCTAGTCATCTTCCAGGCCCTGGGTGTTTCTTCCTCATGCATATGCTAAACATCTTGAAATCCTTTAACAAGCGGCTGGTTCTGGTCTTGATCTGTGTATGAGAAAATGAAGCCAAAGAACATATGGGCAGAATACGGCCTGTGCATTGTGTGTGCCCGGAAGGGGAGAAGCCGGCTGTTGGTAGGGGGGCGGGGGACGGGGAAGGGGTATATGTGTGGATATCCCATGGGAATTTTGTCTGGGTCCTGAAGGAAGACTTAAGTAATATATTCAAAAATAATAAGCCAGATCGTTTGATTAAAAATTCTTTCTTTTTTTGAGACGGAATTTCGCTCTTATTACCCAAGCTGGAGTGCAATGGCATGATCTCGGCTCACTGCAACCTCTGCCTCCCGGGTTCAAGTGATTCTCCTGCCTCAGCCTCCCTAGTAGCTAGGATTACAGGCGTGGGCCACCACGCCCGGCTAATTTTTGTATTTTTAGTAGAGACAGGGTTTCACCATGTTGGCCAGACTGGTCTCGAACTCCTGACCTCAGGTGATTCCGCTGCCTCGGCTTCCCAGTGTGCTTGGATTACAGGTGTGAGCCACTGCACTCAGCCTAAAAAATTCTTTAAGTGTATTAATTAGGATTTACTACATAGCTCTTCCATGAAATACACCTTTATAAGTGTCAGGAGGAAATATGTAGTATCCCTGAACCATGGAAAGATGCTCAGTAGAGATGTAGGGAAGAACATGGAAAGACAGGACGATACATAATAGCCGGTGAGCCTCGAAGCTCATAGATAACACAGGTACATTACAATACAGGTCGCCAGAGTTTATTTATTTATTTATTTTTGAGACGGAATTTTGCTCTTGTTGCCCAGGCTGGAGTGCAGTGGCACGATCTCAGCTCTCTAAAACCTCCGCCTCCTGAGTTCAAGCTATTCTCCTGCCTCAGCCTCCCAAGTAGCTGGGATTACGGGTGCACACCACCATGCCCAGCTAGTTTTTGTATTTTTAGTAGAGACAGAGTTTCACCATGTTGGCCAGGCTGGTCTCGAACTCCTGAGCACGGGTGATCCTCCCGCCTTGGCCTCCCAAAGTGCTGGGATTACAGGCGTGAGCCACCGCACCTGGCCAAGTCAAAGTTGTTTTGATTTGCAGGGCTTAGAAAGGGCTTTGGAAACTTTTTATTAGGTTTGAGGAGTAATGGGAGAGACTTCATGCAAATTCATGCAAAATCCATAAGTGATAATAAAAGGTAAGGTATGTTCTGGGGACGAGGAAGGGACCTGCTTGTGGATCACATGTTGGTGATCATTGATGACTATTTGAAAACGGCTCCAGATCCTGCAGCTTTTTTCTCCTGTTATCTGCATAATAGGCTGCAAGAGCAGCAGTAGTTGGATGATACCTCCTCAGGTGACTTCCTGGCACTCATTCAGTCAATAGCTGATGCATTGCTTGCTAACCTGGTTATGTTTCACTTCCCTCTGAAGCCTGTTTCTCAAAGCCACTACTTCAGGACCAAATAGGCAGTCATTTGTAGATGCCTTTGTATGGGAAAAGAGACATCAGTGGGGACTTAGGAAATCATCTAATTAAGAGGCTTTCACTCGAAGGTCTAATTTGAATGAATTCACATTGTAAGAGGGAAGTGAACTGTTAGAATTCGCTGCAAGCTTTCCTGTGTCTCAGTCCAGTGCCTGTTAGCTCATGGCAGAAACACATACTTGTCAGTCAAAGAAAGTAATTATGCGTTACTTTCTCCACTTCCAGAGAAGAATGCAAATGTTCCCTATGAAAGCAAGGGCAGTAGAGGAGGGGGCGGGCTGGGGCTCTTGGCTTACTACCTGCTGCCCCTAGGAATCCTAGTCTTGTTTAACACCGCTTGGCAGTTCTCATGTAGCATTTTTGAAGGACTTACTTTTTTTTTTTTTTTTTTTTTTTGAGACGGAGTCTTGCTCTGTCTCCCAAGCTGGAGTGCAGTGGCGCGATCTCGGCTCACTGCAAGCTCCGCCTCCCGGGTTTACGCCATTCTCCTGCCTCAGCCTCCCGAGTAGCTGGGACTACAGGCGCCCGCCGCCACGCCCGGTTACTTTTTTGCATTTTTAGTGGAGACGGGGTTTCACCGTGTTAGCCAGGATGGTCTCGATCTCCTGACGTCGTGATCCGCCCTCCTCGGCCTCCCAAAGTGCTGGGATTACAGGCGTGAGCCACCGCGCCCGGCCTGAAGGACTTTCAATCCAGTGCCACCCCAAGGAAATACGTCTTCTCCGTAGCTGGCTGTCTGGAATGGACTCTGGGGGAGATTGGCCCCTCTGAATTCCTGGCTTTGCGGCACATGCAACCATCTGATCCGGGCTGCTCCCAGGAAAGGGACAAAATTTGGCAGAAGGCAATTCCTGGGGGCAGAGGGCAATTCCTCTGAGCCCCCAGCAGGTGGCACTCTGGCAGTTGCGGAGGGAACTGGGAAGAGGTGGAGAGCCTGGGTTCTGGAGGGGAGGAGTAGAGTTCCTGCCGCAGACCAGTCCTTTTGATACTTGGCAGAGGCCCTGACCCTCCAGGAAGCAGCTGTTGTCTTTAGCCCTGATATGTCATGGTCACGTTTCCCATCTCAAATATTTTATGTATCTCTTTATTATGCTAAGCAGTGGCGCTAATTAGTTGCCCCATAGAAGTTAGCACCCAGAGAAGAGTTGTTTCTCCATAAGCCATTTCACTTGGGACGAGTGTGTCAGTGTACAGGGAAGACCCACTGCTGTAAAGCGGCATGGTCAGAGTCTAATTCTGTGGCACTGCCGCTCATGACGCAGAGTCAGCAGCAGGGCCTTCCCCATGGGGAGGGCCTATTTGCTTAGCATCATTCCTGGGGTCATTTGTGTGTGCCACGAAGAGGGGGCACCCCTGTCTCTTTCCTAACTCTGATGTTGAGAAGCATGCAATGGGTAGAGGAACTTGCAAATCCCACTTGTTTGAAAGTGATGTCCCGCCGGGCGCGGCGGCTCACGCCTGTAATCCCAGCACTTTGGGAGGCCGAGGCAGGCGGATCATGAGGTCAGGAGATCGACACCATCCTGGCCAACACGGTGAAACCCTGTCTCTTCTAAAAATACAAAAAAAAAATTAGCCAGGCATAGTGGCAGGTGCCTGTAGTCCCAGCTGCTTGGGAGGCTGAGGCAGGAGAATGGTGTGAACCCGGGAGGTGGAGGTTGCAGTGAGCTGAGATCACGCCACTGCACTCCAGCCTGGGCGACAGAGCGAGACACTGTCTCAAAAAAAAAAAAAAAAAAAAAAAAAAGGGGATGTCCCTCCTTGAAAATTGCATTCATCAATTTAAATGTAGACATTTTGACCTTACAATACTCTGAAGATGGGATTAACAAATTCCTATTTAAAGCTAGTTTTGCATTGTTGAGGAATATTGTTGCATGTATTTGTTAATTTGCTAGGGCTTCTGTAACAAAGTGCCACAACAGGGGCTTAAAGAACAGATATTTATTCTGTCATGTTCTAGAGGCTGGAAGTCCAAAATCAAGGTGTGGGCAGAGTTGATTCCTCCTGAGTCCTCTCTCTTTGGCTTGCAGAAGGCCGAAGCTGTCTTCTCCCTGTGTCCTCACAGGGTTGTCCCCACTGTGTGTGTCTACGTCCTCATCTCTCTCTCTCTTTTTTTTTTTTTTTTTTTTTGAGACGGAGTTTTGCTCTTGTTGCCCAGGCTGGAGTGCAATGGCGCAATCTCAGTTCACCGCAACCTTTCAAGCAATTCTCCTGCCTCAGCCTCCCGAGTAGCTGGGATTATAGGCATGTGCAACTGTGCCTGACCAATTTTGTATTTTTAGTAGAGAAGGGGTTTCTCCATGTTGGTCAGGCTGGTCTCAAACTCTCAACCTCAGGTGATCTGCCTGCCTCAGTCTCCCAAAGTGCTGGGATTACAAGCGTGAGCCACCACACCCAGCATTTTCTTACGGGACCCAGTCAGATTGGATTAGGGCCCCCATATCCATATGACCTCATTTTAAATTGATTACCTCTGTAAAGGCCCCTCCTCCAAATATAGTCACCTTCTGGGGTTCTTGGGATTAGCACTTCAACATATGACATTTGAGAGGCACTATGCAGCCCAACACACAGCATCACCTGTTAGTTTCAGTACTCAGGGTCTGCTCTGTTAGGACCCACTCTCCCAAAGAATTGCTTTTAGACCTGGGTCCCAAATGATTTTTCCTCTAAAAAGCTGCTATTCTTATTTTTATTTATTTATTTATTTTTGAGACGGAGTCTTGCTCTGTCACCCAGGCCAGAACGCCGTGGCACAACCTCGGCTCACTGCAACCTCCGCCTCCCAGGTTCAAGCGATTCTCCTGCCTTAGCCTCCTGAGTAGCTGGGACTACAGGAGCCCGCCACCATGCCGGCTCATGTTTTTTGTATTTTGTTGTAGAGATGGGGTTTCACTGTGTTAGCCAGGATGGTCTTGATCTCCTGACCTTGTGATCCGCCCGCCTCGGCCTCCCAAAGTGCTAGGATTACAGGTGTGAGCCACCGCGCCCGGTTAAAAAGCTGGTATTCTCTTGTAACTTTCTTTATATATTGGCTGCAGCCGTAGTCATTGTGGCTCAACCTACATTTCCAGCTCACGTTCAGAACAGAACAGTGGTTCTCAAATTGGAATGTGCACTGGTGTTAGAGATGGGGTTTTGCTATGTGACCCAGGCTGGTCTTGACCCAGGCTGGTCTCAAACTTCTGGGCTCAAGCGATTCTCCCGCCTCAGCCTCTCAAAATGTTGGAATTACAGGCATGAGCCGTCGCACCTGGCCATAATTTGCATTTCTGACAGGCTCCCCGGTGATACAGATGCTGCTGGTCAGGGGCCAGATTGCCAGAACTACTAAGAACAGTTCATCCTTCTACTCCAGAGGTAGGCCACCAGGGGGCGCTGTGGGAGCGCCTCTGGCCTGGGCGATGACTGCTCCCCCTGTGTTTCAAGCTGCCTGGTCCTAGGCTCGCTTTTTCTTTTTCTTTCTTTTTTTCTTTCTTTCTTTTTTTTTTTTTTTTTTTTTTTTTTTTTTTTTTGAGACGGAGTTTCGCTCTTGTTGCCCAGGCTGGAGTGCAATGGTGCGATCTCGGCCCACCGCAACCTCCGCCTCCTGGGTTAAAGCGATTCTTCTGCCTTAGCCTCCAGAGTAGCTGGGATTACAGGCATGAGCCACCATGCCCGGCCAATTTTTTATTTTTAGTAGAGACGGAGTTTCTCCATGTGGTCAGGCTGGTCTCGAACTCCCGACCTCAGGTGATCCGCCCACCTCGGCCTCCCAAAGTGTTGGGATTACAGGCATGAGCCACTGCGCCCCGCCCCTAACTCGCTCTTTTATGTGGGCACCAATGCGCCTGGAACCCTCCTTACCTCTCATTGACATCCTTGTCCTTGCAAGAGGGCTCTAACCTTAAACTGTTATGACACAGCCTCATCTGTGACATCCAGATTTCAAAAGTAATAAAATTTTAAATGAAATAAACTGGTAATGAATAAAATAGTCATGAACTGTCTTTATCGAATAAGGGACCTTTTGTTATCAAAGTGATCCATACATGCAAAAAAAAGTCTAGGAATATAAAAGAGTCTTACTGCCAAGCGTGGTGGCTCACGCCTGTAATTCCAGCACTTTGGGAGGCCAAGGCGGGCAGATCACCTGACGTCGGGGGTTCGAGACCAGCCTGACCAACATGGAGAAATTAACTACTAAAAATACAAAATTAGCCAGCGTGGTGGCGCATGCCTTGTAATCCCAGCTACTCGGGAGGCTGAGGCAGGAGAATCGCTTGAATCCGGGAGGTGGAGGTTGCAGTAAGCCGAGATTGTGCCATTGCACTCCAGCCTGGGCAATAAGAGCGGAACTCCATCTCAAAAAAAAAAAAAAGTCTTACTTTTGCATTCTTGTTCTTACATTTTGTCTGTCAGAGTCAATAGAGGATCCATTTACTTGTGAAATTAATTTCCTATCCATCTGCCATCCTTCCTCCTAACTCCGTAATTTTCTTTTTCTCTTTTTTGAGATGGAGTCTCACTCAGCTGCCGAGGCTGGAGTGCAGTGGCACGATCTTGGCTCACCACAACCAATATCTCCCAGGTTCAAGAGATTCTCCCATCTCACCCTCCCGAGTAGCTGGGATTACAGGCACCTGCCATCATGCCCGGCTAATTTTTGTATTTAGTAGAGACAGGGTTTCACCATGTTGACCAGGCTGGTCTTGAACTCCTGACCTCAGGTGATCCGCCCGCCTCAGCCTCCCAAAGTGCTGGGATTACAGGCGAGAACCACCGTGCTCAGCCCTAACTCCATAATTTTTGCATGGTACAATGTGACCTATTTTCTGCCTAAAACTAAAATACGCTTGTAATTGACAGCAAGATAAGCATAAGGTTTTGCATGACTCAGCTAGGTTAATCAAAGAGGATGGTTGCTATTTTGGGAGAAAGGAAGTTAATTAAATATGTAACTAATTTTATATTAGAGAAAACTAATATAATTAAACTGCAGTTTTGAGTGGTATGAGTCAGTATAATGATTAAAAGGGGGAGTCATGAAAAAATACAATATTTATTAACTATGGGGGGATTGACAAATGAAGTCTTCATAAAGTTTGGAATGGGCTTGGTTATGTGTAATCCTCATGAATTTTTTGTTCAAGTATTTAAAATGTTCAGTGAAAGCTATGTAACTACATTACAAACTTTATTTGTGATTTCTAGCAATCTTCCAAGTGAGGTGGAGAAATTAATGATCACGAAGGCACCTCTCTTGGCCGGGCGCGGTGGCTCATGCCTGGAATCCCAGCACTTTGGGAGGCCGAGGCGGGCGGATCACAAGGTCAAGAGATTGAGACCATCTCGGCCAACATGGTGAAACCCTGTCCCTACTAAAAATACAAAAATTACTTGGGCACAATGGCGGGCACCTGTAATCCCAGCTAGTCGGGAGGCTGAGGCAGGAGAATCGCTTGAACCCAGGAGGCGGTGAGCCCAGGAGCCGGTTGCAGTGAGCCGAGATTGCACCATTGCACTCCAGCCTGGCAACAGAGTGAGACTCTGTCTGAAAAAAAAAAAAAAGAACCTGTGGAGGAAAACAATTCTATTAGAGGAAATAAAAGGCAGAGGGAGGAATGTCATATTATTTTGGTACAAGCAGATTTCCAAATACTTAATTAGCAAAGAGTGTTTATCAGAAATCTTTTTTTCTTCTGTATGTTTCATCATACTTCAAATTAGCAAAGACTATTGCCTTTCATCAACATCAGGATAAGGAGAGAGAAATTCTGCATGTTGCAAGGAAGAAGAAAAATAATGAGTAAGGAGGAGCTCACGGCAGGGATGATTCTTGGCAGAAGCAAGTGGTAGCGCACACAGGATGGTGGGGGTGAGGAAATGGTTCCTGTCCACACCAGGACTCAACCCTCAGATTTGTGCTTATGTCTGGTCTCCAGTCAGGGCCAGAGAAGAACTGAAGGATAAAACAGGAAAATCTGTTGAGAGGGGCAACTGAGATCCTCAATCACAGGTTACTGTAAGGTGAAAATTGCTTGTTCTTTCTTTTTTTTTTTCTTTGAGACCGAGTTGCTCTGTCGCCCAAGCTGGAGTGCAGTGGCACCATCTCAGCTCACTGCAACCCCCACCTCCCGGGTTCAAGCAATTCTCCTGCCTTAGCCTACTGAGTAGCTGAGACTACAGGTGCCCGCCACCACGCCCAGCTAATTTTTGTATTTTTAATAGAGATGGCATTTCACCAGGTTGGCCAGGCTGGTCTCAAACTCCTGACCTCATGATCTGCCCACCTCGGCCTCCCAAAGTGCTGGGATTACAGGCGTGATCCACCGCGCGCAGCCTGCCTGCTCTTTCAAATGGAATCCTACAGTTGTCACCTCTGGGGTAGGTGCACTATTGTCTTCTTTATTGTAAAGGAAAACTGGCCTTTACATGGTGTCTCAGTTTGCTTGGGCTATTGTAACAAAGTACGGCAGGTCCTAGAATAAGGTCATTTTGTTTTTATCTATTTTGAGACAGGGTTTTGCTCTGTTGCCCAGACTGAAGTGCAGTGGCACAATCATGGCTCAAGTGATCTTCCTCCATCTCAGCCTCACAAGCAGCTGGGACAACAGGCCCGTGCCGCTATTCCTGGCTAATTTTTAAAAATTATTTTTTGTAGAAACTGGAGTCTTCCTATGTTGCCCAGTCTGGTCTCAAACTCCTGGGCTCAAGCGATCCTACTGCCTCAGCCTCCCCAAATGCTAGCATTATATCCATGAGCCACCGCCCCTGGCCTCAACAGGGCTTTGTTGTAAGGTCGATGAGAAAAGACTGATCCTCATCTGGGGCCACTATCTGTGTTGGAGTCTGTCTGCATGTGCTCCCCATGTCTGTGTGGGTTTTTTCTGGGTGCCCTCGTTTCCTCCTTGATCCCAAGATTGTGCACATTAGGTGAACTGATGTGTCTACAAGGTCCCAATGTGAGTGAGGGTGGGCGTGTGTGAGTGCGCCCTGCAAAAGGAGAAGTGTGCTGTAGCAATTTAACTCTTGTTTATATCAATTAGCCTATTGATTAGAAAATTGATTTTGTTATACATCATTTCACTTAAAGTCAGTTTCCAAGAACTTACTGACAATGTTAAGTGAGGGCTTTTTGTATCACAGAATGGGCAGCTTAAACAACAGAAATGTGTTTTCCCACAATTCCGGAGGCCGGAAGTCTGAGATCAAGGTGTCTGCAGTGTTGTTGTCTCCTGAGTCCTCTCTCCTTTGCTTTGCAGATGGGCGCACCTGCCCTGTGTCCTCATCTCCTCTTCTGATAGGGAACACCAGTCATACTGGATTAGGTTCCACCCTAAGGACCTCGGTTAACCTTAGTTATCTCTTTATTTTTTATTTTATTTTATTTTATTAATTAATTTATTTATTTTGAGACAGAGTCTCACCCTGTCAGCCAGGCTGGAGTGTAGTGGCTCACTGCAACCTCTCCCTTCCAGATTCAAGCGATTCTCCTGCCTCAGCCTCCTAAGTAGCTGAGACTACAGGCATGCGCCACCACACCCAGCTAATTTTTGTAGATCCAGGGTTTCTCCATGTTGGCCAGGCTGGTTTTGAACTCCTGACCTCAGGTGATCTGCCTGCCTTGGCCTCCCAAAGTGTTGGAATTACAGGTGTGAGCCACCACGCCTGGCCTGTTATCTCTTTAAAGACCCTGCCTCCAAATAGAGTCACATTCTAGACACTGGTGGTTGGGACTTCAACACACGAATTTTGGGTGCCCAGAGGACAGAGTATTATCTGCCACAGCAAACTGACACACACGGCTTCTAGCCAGGAGCATCCTGGAGAAGCTTTTGTCAGAAAGTGAGTCCATGACTTGGCAACTGTACCATGTATGTCCCCTCCGAAGGGGACAAAGGCCAACTAGTTATTAACGACTCATGTGGGGTGCCATTGGTTAATTAGAGTAAAGGGAGTCCAATGGTAGGTGTTCTACTTCCAAGGAACAAGACACTGATACATTTACAATGTTTAGTAACAGCTAAATCACAGATGTTGATGGAAGGCTGATGTCTTTGGTTTTAAAATGGTAAATATGTTTCCTGAAGTATGAAAAAGCTCCTATGTAGCAAATGCTGAGAAATACCATGGTGACAGTATTTTTGTGAGCCTGTCACCACAGACAGAGCCAATGCAATAATCCATCAGGCCCCTTCACCAGCCTCATGCTCTTCTTTATTCTAAGGAAGTGAGCATGGAGAGGGCCATGGTCCAGTGTGGGAAAATAAGTCCTTTCAATGACACTTAAATTTAAATGTAATGAGCATTAAATGAGCAAATTAATTCACAGGAGCACTTGGTGCTTCTGCCTGAAAGTGGAGAAACGCATGTTTCTGGCGAAGCAGAGACACAGTGGCAGGGCGACACAGCCAGTGCTCACAGAGCATTCCTCAGGTGGGCGATCCGCAGTGCAAGGCCACCACACAGCAATGCCACCACACTGGGAGGGGCTTTGTAGCAGGGATTCTCAAAGGGCATCCTCACACAGCAGCACCGCCATCACCTGGAAACGTGTCAGAAATGCAGATTCTTGGCCAGGTGCCGTGGACCATGCTTGTAATCCCAGCATTTTGGGAGGCTGAGGCGGGAGGATCACTTGAGCCCAGGAGATCGAGGCTGCAGTGACCAGTGATTGTGACACGGCACTCCAACCTAGGGAACAGAGCTGAGATCCTGTCTCAAAAAATGCAGATTCTTGGGCCCCATCCCAGATCCCACTGAATCAAGAACTCTGGGTGTGGGCACAGCAATCAGTGTAGGTAGGTAGAGCAAAAACGCAAAACACACAGTTACATTTAATTTTAGATAAGTGACATCATTTTTTAATATGAGTGTGTCTCAATTATTGCATGGGACATGTTTAATACTAAAATGATTTGTTGTTTAACTGAAATTCACCTTTAGCTGGGGTTCTGTATTTTCTTTCTTTCTTTTTTTTTCTTTCTTTTTTTTTTTTTTTGAGAGAGAGTCTCTCTCTGCTGCCTAGGCTGGAGTACGGTGGTGCGATATCAGCTCACAGCAACCTCCGCCTCCCAGGTTCAAGTGATTCTCCTGCCTCAGCCTCCCGAATAGCAGGAATTATAGATGCGTGCCACCACACCCGGCTAATTTTTGTATTTTTAGTAGAGACAGGGTTTCATCATCTTGGCCAGGCTGGTCTTGAACTCCTGACCTCATGATCCACCCACCTTGGCCTCCCAAAGTGCTGGGATTACGGGCATGAGTCACCGAGCCTGGCCTGGGGTTCTGTATTGTATCTGGCAGCTCTGCCTCCAGGGGATTCTGATTCATGCCGAAATTTGGGAAGCCCCAGCATGGAGGCTTTGCCTAGGTCCAAAGCCCTGTTCTGACCATTTCAATGATAAAGAAAGTGTCTGATCCCCACATTCATTTCCCTGTTACCCTCTTTACCTGCCTGTTTCCCTGTTAACCTCTTACCTCCGTCCATCTTGTCTGATTCTCTCTGTTCACTCATTTACATTTCCTGTGCCTTTTCACATTCGTGGCTTCTTAGTTCTGTCTGTGATTTTATAAAGATAACTCCCAAATAAAAATTGCATGGATCTACTGTTTATTGGTTGTGGCTAACTCAGCCAGAGGTTAGACTGTGCATATTTTGACACAGCAGCTTGCCCAGGTTCATAAGTGCATTTATAAGACCCTTTTGCATCAGGTTTCCTGCCTGCATATGTACATATTAAATAGGTCTAGTTACTGAGAACTATGAACTTGAAGGAAAGGTAAACTCCATGCTTAAAAATGGTAGAAGAACATGCTCTTCATTGATTCTGGGTTGGACTCAGCGGCATGGAACTGTTGATGCTTAAAGAACCTTCAATGTGGGAGGTAGAGGAAACGGTGTATTGTATTGTTATGACAGGTAATAACGAACCACCAAGGTTAATTGGATGATTGACTGAAGATATTCATTGGCCAAGGACCTAAGAGCATTATGTAATATTTTGCCAGCATGTTATACAGAGAAATGGAGATTAAGTATTCTCTATTCTTGGCTGGGTATGGTGGCTCACGCCTGTAATCCCAGCACTTTGGGAGCTGAAGCAGGTGGACTGATTGAGCCTAGGAGTTTGAGACCAGCTTGGTCAACATGGCAAAATGCCATCTCTACAAAAAATACAAAAATTAGCCAGGCATAGTGGTGCACACCTGTAGTCCCAGCTACTCAGGAGGCTAAGGTGGGAGGATGGCTTGAACCCAGGAGGTTGAGGCTGCAGTGAGCTGAGATCATGCCACTGCACTTCAGCTGGGCAACAAAGTGAGACCCTGTCTCAAAAAAAAAAATTCTTTTTTCAAATATTCTCTATTCTTGTTAATGGCACATTTAATTACAAACAGAAAACCTTAGCCCCTAATGTCTGATGAAGGCTTTTTATTTTTACTTTTTATTTTTATAAGCTCTGTTGGACTTGCGAAAGCTTTTTAAATTTTCTTCTTTTTAAGCAGAATCTGATCAAATATTCAATATAACAGGAAACAGTGCATTTTATGCTTACGGAGAAGAAACTGTAGCACATCATGATTCAGGTTTTTAATACATTTCTAGGCCGGGCGCGGTGGCTCAAGCCTGTAATCTCAGCACTTTGGGAGGCCGAGGCGGGCGGATCTCGAGGTCAGGAGATCGAGACCATCCTGGCTAACACGGTGAAACCCCGTCTCTACTAAAAAATACAAAAAACTAGCCGGGCGAGGTGGCGGGCGCCTGTGGTCCCAGCTACTCGGGAGGCTGAGGCAGGAGAATGGCGGGAACCCGGGAGGCGGAGCTTGCAGTGAGCTGAGATCCGGCCACTGCACTCCAGCCTGGGCGACAGAGTGAGACTCCGTCTCAAAAAAAAAAAAAAAAAAAAAAATACATTTCTATTTTGCAGATTGGGATTGAGACAGTTATGTTTGGTTTGGACAGTGACCTCAGCGTGATGATTATCTGCCTGGCCTTAATGTTGATTAGGGTTTTCTCATGAAGGATCATTTCAAGATCCATACAACCAAGACTTCAGGACTGCTGTCAAAATAGGAGAAAGTAAGTCACGATGGTGATGCAGACACTCAAAAACTTCTGCATCGGGAAACTACTTCATTTGGGTTTATAACGACCACTTTTTTTTTTTTTTTTTTTCTGAGACGGAGTTTTGCTCTTTCACCCAGGCTGGAATGCAGTGGTGCGATCTCAGCTCACTGCAACTTCCTCCTCCCGGGGTTCAAGCGATTCTCCTGCCTCAGCCTCCCAAGTTTACAGGCTCCCTGCTAATTTTTTTTTTTTTTTGAGATGGAGTCTCGCTGTGTCGCCTAGGCTGGAGTGCAGTGGCGCCATCTTGACTCAATGCAAGCTCCGCCTCCCAGGTTCACGCCATTCTCCTGCCTCAGCCTCCTGAGCAGCTGGGACTACAGCTGCCTGCCATGCCCAGCTAAATTTTTGTATTTTTAGTAGAGATGGGGTTTCACTGTGTTAGCCAGGATGGTCTCGATCTCCTAACCTTGTTGATCCGCCCGCCTCGGCCTCCCAAAGTGCTGGGATTACAGGCGTGAGTCACCGCACCCAGTCACCTATTTTTTGTATTTTTAGTAGAGACAGGGTTTCACCATGTCAGCCAGGCTGGTCTCGAACTCCTGACTTCAGGTGATCCACCCGCCTTGGCCTCTGAAAGCGCTGAGATTACAGGTGTGAGCCACCACACCTGGCTATAATGACCACTTTTTACATAGTAGTCAATATAATGCATTTGATGCATATTGATTTTTATCTTGTAGAAGCAGCAGTTAGACAAAAACATGGACAAACCCAATATAGTTGCAGAATAGAATGCAAGTGGGCAAGTCTCAGTACTGTCAAAATTGGAGTGCTGCTGGCCAGAGCTAGGAGGGGCCGCTGTGCCGGTGACCGAACAGCAGGTGCTGATGCTCTCACACAGCCCAAGGGCAAATTAAATTGACAAAACAAGAAACGGAGTTTTGAGGTTATTATTTGAAATTGTAAAGATAAGGAATAAAAGAATCAAAATGAACTGAGGATTTATAGAATAGTAATAAAAGGAAAACTGTAGGATTTTAAAGAAGAATAATAGAGTTAACCACCAGAAAACACCACAAGTGTTCCCAGCTTTGAAAGGTTTACCTTTTTTTTTTTTTTTTAGTTGGAGTTTCGCTCTTGTTGCCTAGGCTGGAGTGCAATGGTGTGATCTCGGCTCACCACAACCTCCACCTCCCGGGTTCAAGTGATTCTCCTGCCTCAGCCTCCCGAGTAGCTGGGATTACAGGCATGCACCAGCACACCCGGCCAACTTTATATTTTTAAGAGAGATGGGATTTCTCCATGTTGGTCAGGCTGGTCTCGAACTTCCGACCTCAGGTGATCTGCCCGCCTTGGCCCCCCAAAGTGTTGGGATTACAGGCATGAGCTACCATGCCCTGCCTAGGAAAGCTTTTCTTTACCAATATATCTGAGTGGTGGGGAGGTGGAGAGGACTGCAATTTAATTGACAATAGAAAGAGGAACAGCAGAAAAGTTTGCTTTTGCTGTATTTAGGAGCACTCCAAAAGGAGTGGCTCCAGGAGCCGAGGCGCCAGGGGTGAGAGTTCATACATCAGCATCGTAAAAGCGGGGTGGTAAGGACTTCGGGGTAAAGTATGGAAGGTTTTCAGAGGGCTTTGCTTACACAGGGTTTAATCTTGGTGTTAACAGGCACCTTGAGAAGGGATGTATGGCAGCTTCATGATCAGAAATCTGCCTTTAATGAGACATGGGAAGCTGAAAAAAGGCCTCTAGGCTGGGCGCAATGGCTCACCCCCGTAATCCCAGCACTTTGGGAGGCCAAGGCAGGCGGATCCTGACTTGAGGTCAGGAGTTCGAGACCAAATCTGGCCAACGTGGTGAAACCCTGTCTCTACTAAAAATACAAAAATTAGCCAGGTGTGGTGGCGTGTACCTGTAATCCCAGCTACTCGGGAGGCTGAGGCAGGAGAATCGCTTGAACCCGGGAGGCAGAGGTTGCCGTGAGCCGAGATTGCACCACTGCATGCCAGCCTGAGTGACAGAGAGAGACTCCATCTCAGAAAAAAAAAAAAAAGTCTCTAGCTGTGTCTGCTGTATCTCAGATGTCTTCAGTCTAAAGCAGGGATCTCCAACTCCCAGGCCATGGACTGGAGCTCGTCTGTGGCCTGTTAGGAACGGGGCCACACAGCAGGAGGTGAATGGTGGGTGGGTGAGCCAGCATCACCTGTCAGGTCAGTGGCGCCACTAGATTCTCATAGGAGTGGGAACTCTATTGTGAACTGCACATGTGAGGGATCTAGGTTGCCTGCTCCTTGTGAGAATGTAACTAAGGCCTGACGATCTGAGGTGGAACAGTTTCATCCTGAAACCGTCCCCCCACCCAACCCTGGGTTAAAAATTGTCTTCCACAAAACTGGTCCCTGGTGCCAAAAAGGTTGGGGACTGCTGGTCTAAAGCGATCTTTATTCCCTCCTGGTGGGTTATAGGTCCTTTTACTGGGAAGCTGCATTCCAGGTGGGGAGGAGCAAGGCAAAGGAAATTTTCATTGTAAACTTTTCTGTGCAAAAGTTTACAATGTGCGGCAGGGCGCGGTGGCTCAAGCCTGTAATCCCAGCACTTTGGGAGGCCGAGATGGGCGGATCACGAGGTCAGGAGATCGAGACCATCCTGGCTAACATGGTGAAACCCCGTCTCTACTAAAAAATACAAAAAAAACTAGCCGGGCGAGGTGGCGGGCGCCTGTAGTCCCAGCTACTCGGGAGGCTGAGGCAGGAGAATGGCGTAAACCCGGGAGGCGGAGCTTGCAGTGAGCTGAGATCCGGCCACTGCACTCCAGCCTGGGAGACAGAGCGAAACTCCGCCTCAAAAAAAAAAAAAAAAAAAAAAAGTTTACAATGTGCAATTTGACTTCCTTCCATGCTTGTAAATTACATCAATCAAAGAGAAAAGGGGAGAAGAGCCCCAGCCCAGCTTGATCCAGTGAGCTGTGGCTGGAAAGGAAGCTCTGGGCAGGGGCTGGGTGTGGTGGTGTTGGGTTCTGTTGGGGAACAGGCCAGGGAAGCTGGGGACAGATGATGGATGTGATGGGATGCACCAGCAGAGGCCGGCAGGGCCAGTGCATCCCTCCTACCTTCCTCCCTTGTGTGGACACTTGGGGAAGTCATAGGTGACTAGTGAGTTAATAAATGAGTTACCAATGAGTAATTAGTTACTGATGAGGTTTTAAGGTTGCAATTATTAATGAATCCATGAGTTACTAGAGGAGTGTTAGCTATTAATGAGATGCTGTCTAACTCCAGTTCCTATGGTTCTGTGTTCCAGCTTCTAAAAAGAATAAACTCGGAATTAATTTCCAAATGTTATGCTTTAAAATTGTATCTGTCAAACCTCACAGTTACCTCAAAGAAGACATTTTAAAAAATAAGTGGAATATTCACTGTTGGAAACAAATGCTCGGTGCCACAAAGTGAAACCAGCACTCAGGCAAGTTTTCTCAGCAAGGCAATTTACTTCTGCAGAAGGGTGCTTCTTGCATCAATCAAGATCACAGGAGCACATTGAACAAAAGAGGGAAAATGTTTTTATCCCTAACACAGTCTCTACCTCTGTGTCACTCCCCCAGGGCTGGGGTCAGACCACACATTCTAAGTTGACCCGATTGGCCATTTGTGAAGACTTTTCCAAATAAGGAAGGGAAGGAGGATGTGAGTTACAGTGGTGGGACATGCAGTTTCAGTGGGAAGAATGGGTGCAGAGTCGGTAACCAAGGGAACAGATGTGAGTTATTGATTAGAACTGGCGGGAAGGATGTTCACAGTAACTAGGGACAAGGAAGCAAGGAGAACAAGGAAGTTGAGTTTGAGAACAAAGAATAAGGAAGTTAACAGACTAAATCTTTGAAGAGGAATTTACTGTATCTTATCATTTTCCCCTTTCAATTTTTGTGGTCCCTCCTCTTTAAAAAGGTTAAAACCTTTTTAACATGTCTTGGCTTTGCTGTTCGACTTGATCCTCTGAAAGGAAAAGCTTATCTGAAAGGAGGAGAGCTAAGGGAGGTTATAGTAAGTGCTGTTTCTATAAGCCTCTGTACTAGCCCACGGATACATGGTATGACACAACACCCAACAAGAATGAGTACACCTATTATGGCTGCAAGAGAAGTAAGAATTGAGTCTGTGATTCCTTTCCATTTACCAAACCACCTTTCTAGCCATCCTGAAAAAGGGTCATTCGCTCCAGAATGTTTAGCTAATTCACTGGATAAAGCAGTAAGGCCTTGTAAGGCCCTTGGTATGCTCCCACTGGGGGCAGTATTGTTTGGGATGAAGGTACAACACTGAGTTTTGATCATAACACAAACTCCACCTTTTTTGGCTAATATCATGTCTAGGGCCATTCTGTTTTCCCAAGCCATCTGGCTAGTAGGCCCTAACTGTTCGGCTATTCCTTTGACAGCATCTCTAGTGTAGTTAATAAACTGCTGCTGGTTATAAAAGATGTAATTTATCCAATCTATATTTTTATTGATAGTTACTCACCAAAGTACTGATTCAAATCCTGCAGCCATCTGGTCTTGAGCTTTGAATTTGTCTAGTACTCCTGTGGGACTCCAACTGCGTCTAAATAAACTTGAGAGTCAAAAGACCCCTAAGGGGCTTCTCTTATTTTATGGTGTTGTGGCTTTTCTTTTTCTGGTTGAAGAAATGAAAGGGCAAAAGGGACAGCCAATTGGACAAGAGCACGAGTACCACTCCAGTTACTTGGCAGAGTGTCCAGTAAGGGTCCATCACAATACTACTATACATCCGCTCGAGGATGACTAAGGGCACACTGATGGGTAAGCTCCTGGAAGGGCTTAAGCTCACTACATCCTGTTAAGCTTCCAAGGAATGCCAAGTTCTCCCCTTGTCATGAAAGACATGAGGTGAAACTGACATTGGGAGACGGAAGCTGGATGGCCCTCGGGGGCTGACGCGCAGGGTGTTGAACTTCAGGATAGAGCAGAGAGACAGCTTGGCATGATTTATTGCCCCAAACTGTAGAATCCTGGAAGAGAGCTACCATACAGCCCATGCTTGGTCGACTGGAGGACCATCTGAGTGGAAAGGGGACAGTCTGGGCCTCTGGCTTGCTGTGCGCACAAGCATAACAATTGCTTTTGTTTAAAGTGTGGACGGAATATTTAATCCATTCCATCCAGGCATTTGCATCTTGATATCCTGTTTCAATTGCTAAAGTTTGTTTTAGGTCATTTACTTCTACAATATCTATTTTGGTTTTATCTTTGGGTGGAGGAAGAACAGAACATTGGGGGATAGTGTAGAAGGAGATGTAGGAGGTGAAGGAATAGTAAAACATATCTCAAAAGATCCAATAAGATGTGTCCCTGCTATTTTGGCTCCCATGCCATATAAGCAACTTAAAGTAGGTTTAGGGTCAGTAGAAGTGGGAATGAGAATAGAAATTTGCACTGGATTACATTGGTTATACTGGCAATTGTGGGAGGTACTTCCTTTATTGAAGCGAATGTATGGTTTTAAGGACATACAACCACCTGTTGATGAGGTCCCGCCTTGATGGTCAGTTGTCCACATAACATCATTCCAGCTATGGCAGACCTGTTTTCCTGCATTCGTTAAGGAACAAGGGTCTTGATAGGGGGAGCCTTTTATCTTAAAGGGGCAGAGATACTTCTCTGAGGCTGAGAGTTGCTTTTGACTTTGGAGATCTCCACAGGGTATAACAAGACATGCATCAAAGGTAATAGTTTGGGGTGAGCTTGACCTGGTTACATTAATAATGAGGTGGTCAGCCATAGAATGAGGAAAAAAGAAGGAGTAATAGAATAGATGAAAGAGAGTTAAACTTTTCTTAGCATTAGTTTGGTAGGGTTTTCCCCTGGGATAACGGCTCCTGACTCCGGAGGTGATGGTGCTTTCTTGACTCAGGTGTGATGGGTCCATCCTTTTTCTGCTCTCTGGACTGCGGTTTCAGTGGTTAGGAGCAGCAGGTAAGGTCCTTCCCAGGCTGGTTCGAGTTTCTCCTCTTTCCAGCTTTTGATGAGAACATGATCCCCAGGCTGATGTTGATGTACTGAGAACTCCAGGGGCAGTGCCTGTGTTAGGAGACCTTTGGTTTTAAGAAAAGAGAAAAAGTAGAGTCTGTCTGATGTAAGGTTTTTATTTTTACTTTTTATTTTTATAAACTCTGTTGGACTTGAGAAAGCTTTTTAAATTTTCTTTTTTTTAAGCAGAATCTGAATATTCAATATAACAGGAAACAGTGCATTTTATGCTTAAGGAAAAGAAACTGTAGCATATCATGATTCAGATTTTTAATACATTTCTATTTTGCAGATTGGGATTGAGACAGTTATGTTTGGTTTGGAACAGTGACCCCAGCATGATGATTATCTGCATGTCCTTAATATTGATCAGGGTTGTTCTCACGAAAGATCATTTCAAGATCCATACAACCAAGATTTCAGGACTGTTGGCAAAATAGGGGAAAGTAAGTCACTATGGTGATGCAGACACTCAATGTCTGCATCGGGAAACTACTTCACTTGGGTTTATAACAACCCCCCCCTTTTTTTTTTTTTTTTTTTGAGACGGAGTTTTGCTCTTTCACCCAGGCTGGAGTGCAATGGCGAGATCTCGGCTCACTGCAACCTCTGCCTCCTGGGTTCAAGTGATTCTCCTGCCCCAGTCTCCCAAGTAGCTGAAATTATAGGCGCCCAGCTACTTTTTGTATTTTTAGTAGAGACAGGGTTTCACCATATCGGCCAGGCTTGTCTCAAACTCTTGACCTCAGGTGATCCACCTGCCTTGGCCTCCAAAAGTGCTGGGATTACAGATGTGAGCCACCATGCCTGGCTTAGATGATTTCTTCATGGCACATATCATTAAAAATGTATCCCAAACACTAGACATTAAATGGGAATATCATACTCCTTGGTACCCACCTTCATCAGGAAGGGTAGAAAGGATGAATCAGACCCTGAAGAACCACTTAACCAAATTAGTTCTAGAAACTTGGTTGCCATGGATTAAATGTCTTCCTATTGCCTTGTTAAGAATCTGAACTGTCCCTTGGAAAGATATTGGCCTTTCTCCTTATGAGATGCTCTATGGATTGCCTTATTTACACTCCACCGCTGACATTCCTACATTTGAAACAAAAGACCAATTTCTCAAGAATTATATACTTGGTCTCTCCTCTACTTTCTTTTTAGAAGGCGTGGGAAATGAAGGCCTAGGTCCCCTAGTTGGAGGCTTGGGTCCTTCGAACAGGGGTCTGGACCCTTTATAGTTTTTGGTCCCCTGGAGACCTTGTTTAGAAGTATATGGGTTTGGAGCCATCTGCTAGAAAGTAGATAACACGAATTTTGCCTTTTGTTTCTGCTTTTCTTCGTCTCTCCTCACATACACTTTTTGAGCTTCTCTGAGAAGTTCACTTAGGGGTTAGTTTTCCCAATCTTCTAATTTTCATAACTTTTAAAAAATATCTGGCCAACTTTTAGTGACAAAATGTAGCTTTAACATTCCCTGTCCAAGGAGAGCTTCCAAATTTAGGCCTGCGTACTGTCTCATTTGCTCCTTTAGCCTGTCTAAGAATTTCATAGGCCCATCATCTTTTTCCTGTTGTATATTAAATGCTTTAGAGAGGTTTAGGGTTCGGGGTACTGATTCTCTAATTCCTTTTATTATCATTTCCCATAGGTCTTGCATATATTTTCTCAGTGAGCTGCATTATTATTGTCCCACTGGGGGTCTTGGGTGGGAAATTTTTTATCTGCAGTAGGACGTTTTGACCAGGAGGGTGTTCACGTTCCCAAATTGCCATAGAAGCCCTACAGATTATGCTTCTTTCTTCCCCTGAAAAGACAATACCTCGGTTGGACATTAACTTGACCCAAGTGTATAACTAAGGTCCCAATAATTGATCAACTTGATCTGACACCCCATAAGGGTCACCTAACAATGGCTTTGGTTCCTTTTTCAAACTTAGGACTTCTGAACTAGTTAAGGGAGCATTCACAAAGCCAATAGCTCCCCCTCCTTGTGGCACCTCTTTTAAGGGGAAGAGAGTTGGGGTTGACTCCTTAGGTGTGGAGGGAAACGGGAAATTCTGGATATTCTTTTTACAGTGTTATACTTCATGCTGGAGTCCTTTTAGGGAGGAGTACTTAGGCTGGGAGGGAACAGGCTCATGGGATGATGATTCCAAAGAATCAGGATTGTAAGGAGGAGGAATAATGTTAGTGGGGGAAGGATCTGGAGCAGGATCCAGGACAGCAGCAGCTGCCTGAGGGTAAGGTTTAGGGGCACTGAGTGGGGGAAGATGGTCTAGGGGATCCCATGTGCTGGAGTCTTTAGGCATGGGAGCTGGCTTTCTGACTCTTCATTTTGAGGTGCTAGATTGGGTTTTTCCCTAGTTGTCTTTCAGGGAAAGAGGAGGACAGGTCCCTGCCTCCAACAAAGAGCATAGTCCAGTTCTTCTTGAGACCGGACTTTTATTGAATTAGAAGTTGACACATCACATCATCATTCAACCCAAGCTTTGGCCAGAAGATTCAGGGTTTGAGGACGGGTCCCTGAGTCCAAATAAAATAGCAGTATTTTATCATTTGTTGCCTTTTCTTATGTTTAGTCCTCTCATTATCTTTCCAATATTTCAACATGAGACCTAGGGAACTATCAGGGAGAATATCTTTATTGCTATCTTTATCCTTTTTACTCCCTGTCTTGCTTGGTGTATTTCCCATGTTGGGTCCCAGTTAGGCTCAATCTCTTGTACTAGAGACTTCTTACCTATTCTTCTCTGGAGGCTTGCTGATGTTCAGTCTCTCATACTAAAGACTTCTTGCCTATTCTTCTCTGGAGGCTTGCTGAGGCCGAATCCCTTGTATTAGAGATTTCTTGCCTATCCTTTTGCCCCACCTGCTGGAGGCTCCTTACACCCTTCTCCCTTCACTTCATCTGCTCTGGCCACTTCCCTCGTGTGGATGTTTCAGGCCCCTCTTAGCATTGTTGGTGAGTTCCCTGCTGGGACCCCCAAAGGGCCACCCTAAGACACATGAGGTGACTATGGAACCACAGATTGGACTCACTTGCTCTGCACAGCAGTCGTGCTTGTTACCATTCATGCACTTTAAACCTCCAGAATATCCCGACCACCAAGGTAGTACTTTGTTGCTGCTGCGACGTTTCTTACCTTAGTCTGTGCACAGAGTTACCTGGTCGCCATGGTGTTGCAAGCCTTTTTCTCCTCACGTTGCTGAGAGGGTTTATTCGTTGCACCGGGTGAATCCTGATCCCTCACCCTGAGGCCAACTAAATGAGGCAGTGGGACGTGTCTCCTCACGAGAGTTGACTGGAGACCTCTTAACTGGAGGAGAATGGGGATCCTGGATGAGCCCCCAGATTTGTTGGAAACAAATGCTCGGTGCCCATAAAGTGAAACCAGGACTCAGGCAAAAGTTTTCTCAGCAAGGCAATTTACTTCTGCAGAAAGGTGCTGCCTGCATCAATCATGATTGCAAGAGCACACTGAACAAAGGAGGGAAAGGGTTTTTATCCCTAATGCAGTCCCTACCTCTGTGTCACTCCCCCAGGGGCTGGGGTCAGGCCACACATTCTAAGTTGACCTGATTGGCTATTTGTGAATACTTTTCCAAATAAGGAAGGGAAGGGGGATGTGAGTTACAGTGGCGGGACATGCAGTTTCAGTGGGAAGAATGGGTGCAGAGTGGGTAACCAAGGGAAAGATGTGAGTTATTGATTAGAATTGGCGAGAAGGTTGTTCACAGTAACTAGAGGCAAAGAGGCATGGAGAACAAGGAAGTTGAGTTTGAGAACAAAGAATAAGGAAGTTAACAGGCTAAATCTCTGAAGAGGAATTTATTGTATCTTACATTTACCA
Organism: Macaca mulatta; assembly: GCF_049350105.2. Lineage (NCBI taxonomy): Eukaryota > Metazoa > Chordata > Mammalia > Primates > Cercopithecidae > Macaca > Macaca mulatta. Next base: position 118,709,579 of record NC_133420.1, read on the forward strand.
TCCACCCATTGCTCAGCAGAAAGCCTGTGCTTGGCTCAGGGGCTGTGCTATGAGTGCCCACGAAGGCTCTCAGGCATTGGGACATCAGGCAGCAAGTACACATGGTAGCCCCAGGTGTGAAAATGCCCAAGGAGAACATCAAGAGAGGCCACGCTCTCAGCCACCACCTCCAGAGATGATGGTCAAAGAGAGCTGGCTCACTGGATTAGTCAGGTTTCTCCAGAGAAACAGAGATAAGATGATCTATCTATTTATCTATCTATCTATCTATCTATCTATCTATCTATCTATCTATCTATCTATCTACCTACCTACCTATCTACGTACCTACCTACCTACCTGAATGTAAACCAAATATAAAGTCCAAGCCTCCTAACTGACTGAATGGCTCAGTGGCCAAAGGGATTCCAAAGACATGGGAAAAACTAGTTCAGGTCATGACGGGAAGGGAGGAGGGGTCAGATGTTCCTCATTATACTCCCTCCCTTTTGGAGGTTAGAAAAACTGACCAGTATTATCATTAAAATAGAAATCCAAGACTGACAATACAGATTCTGTGTAGGAAATGAGATACCCACTCCAAACTTGGTGGTATAACATCCCATGACAGATAACAGGCCCTAAAGGAAATCAAAGTATTTTACTCCAAAATTTACTTTTCTTTGACACATTTTGAAATGGCCCTGTAAAGCCATTGTGTGTGTGTGTGTGTGTGTGTGTGTGTGTGTGTGTGTGTGTGTGTGTGTGTGTAATGGAGTTTCACTCTTGTTGCCCAGGCTGGAGTGCAGTGGTGTGATCTTGGCTTACTGCAATCTCCCCCTCCCAGGTTCAAGTGATTCTCCTGTCTCAGCCTTCTGAGTAGCTGGGATTACAGGCACCTGCCACCACAACTGGCTAATTTTTTGTAGTTTTAGTAGAGATGGGGTTTCATCACATTGGTCAGGCTAGTCTTGAACTCCTGACCTCAAGTGATCCACCTGCCTTGGCCTCCCAAAGTGCTGGGATTACAGGCGTGAGCCACCATGCCCCGCAAAGCCATTTCTTGTGCGGAAAATCTACACTCTGTAGAAAATCCACTTCCCTTTCCAGATCTTTTCCTGATCCAGGAGAGATTTAATTAAGAGTGTGGCACCTTTTAAGGTCTGAGAAGAGACTGTTACCATCTATTATCTCTGAAGCATGCCACCTGGAGGCTCCATCTATATAACAAGAACCTTGGCTTCTACAGCCCCACTTATCTTAACCCCAAGCATTTCTTTCTGCTGACTTCAACCCTTCAGTCAAAGTTTAACTCTTCCAACTTATTTCCGATCAGGAAATCTTTGAATCTGCCCTATGACCTGGAAGCATCTTGTTTCTAGATATTTTGCCTTTTCAAGCTGAACCAATGTATAGCTTACTTGTATTAATTTATGTTTTTGCCTATAACTTTTGTCTCCCTAAAATGTATAAAATCAAGCTTTAACCCAACCACCTTGGGCACGGGTTCTCAGAACCACCTGAGGATCATGATCCTCACATTTGTCTCAGAATAAACCTTTTCAAATATTTTACAGAATTTGGCTTTTTTCATCAGTCTATCTATCTATCTATCTATCTATCTATCTATCTATCTATCTATCTATCTGTGGTGAAAGGAAGATAAATCCTGGGATTTCCAAATCACTAAGCCAAAGGGAAAAGTCAAGCTGGGAACTGCATTAGGCAAACCTGCCTCCCATTTTACTCCTAAATAATGTAACTACAAAGATAAAAAAGCTACATGTCTCCCTAAAATGTATAAAACCACCAGCCACCTTGGGCACATGTCATCAGGACCTCCTGAGGCTGTGTAATGGGCACATCCTTAATCTTGGCAAAACAAACTTCCTAAATAGATTGAGAGGTTTATTTTGAGGCACTGGTTCAGGTGACTGTGGGGCTGGCAAGTCTGGAATGTGCAGGGCAGGTGGCAGGCTGAAAACTCAGAGAAGAGTTGAAGCTGCAGCTCGGGCCCAAGAACAGTTTGCTGGCAGAATTCCCTCCTCCATGGGGGAGGTGAGCCTTTTTCTTAAGGCCTTCAACGGATTGCATGAGCCCTGCAGGGGAGGAATAAAATATCTTTCCTCTATCCATCTTAGTGTTCATTGGATGAGGCCCTGCAAATTAGACTAATGAAAGATGGAGAAACAGGAGAGAAACAAACCAAAGTTTGCTAAAGTGTGCTTACACATGCGAGGACTCAGAGATGAGTCGTTGAAAAGGGTGGTTAGTACTTGTTCTTAGGGCCGGGCACGGTGGCACACACCTGTAATCCCAGTACTTTGGGAGGCTGAGGTGTTACAGGAAAAGGGTCCTGATCCAGACCCCAAGAAAGGGTTCTTGGATCTCACACAAGAAAGAATTCAGGGTGAGTCCATACAGTAAAGTGAAAGCAAGTTCACTAAGAAACTAAAGGAATAAAGAATGACTACTCCATAGGCAGAGCAGCTCTAAGGGCTGCTGGTTGCCCATTTTCGTGGTTATTTCTTGATTATATGCTAAACAAGGGGTGGATTATTTATGCCTCCCCTTTTTAGGCCACATAGGGTAACTTCCTGATGTTGCCATGGCATCTGTAAACCATCATGGTGCTGGTGGGAGTGTAGCAGTGAGGATGACCAGAGGTCACTCTTGTGGCCATCTTGGTTTTTGTGGGTTTTAGCCCACTTCTTTACTGCAAGCTGTTTTATCAGCAAGGTCTTTATAACCTGTATCTTGTGATGACTTCCTATCTCATTCTGTGACTTAGATTGCCTGACTCTCTGGGAATGCAGGCCAGCAGGTCTCAGCCTTATTTCACCTAGCCCCTATTTAAAATGGAGTTGCTTTGGTTCAAACTCCTTTGACAGAGATAGGTGGATCATTTGAGTCTAGGAGTTCGAGACCACCCTGGGCAACACTGTAAACCCCCGTCTCTACAAAAAAATACATAAAAATTAGCCGGGCATGGTGGCATGTGCCTGTGGTCCCAGCTACTTGCAGGGCTGAGGCAGGAGGATCACTGAGCCTGAGAGGCGGAGGTTGCAGTGAGCTGAGATCACATGGACGTTGCAGAGAGTCCATATCGCGCCACAGCATAGCACTCCAGCCTGAGTGACAGAATGGGGCCCTGTCTCAAAAAAAAAAAGAACTTGGGCTGAGATTGTTGCATCTCAATAAAGAACAGTAACTCTGTAGAGAATTGACAAGACAAAGGAAAGAGGAGTTAGGCTTTTAGGGGCAGCAAATAGACAAGGTTAATGTCTGGGGAAAAGGCAGGAAAGGGCTTGTGTGAGTAGAGTCTTCCTTGGTGCTATCTCATCTCAGTGATCTGGCTGTTATCCCCTTCCTGATACAGCAAAGTGGGGAGCACCCTCACAAATGGAAGTTTGTGCTCTGTTTTAAGGTAGCGAGCGGGACAGAAGAGAGCTCACCTTGTCTGCTTTTTTTCAGTTGCCTTCAGCTCAAAATAATACTTACGCCAGAGCGGCTTGTTCTGGGCGGCACACCCTGAACCCTTTCAGCCCCACCTGTATTATGGAGGGTTATTTACTTTACTCAAAGTCTGGCGACTTAAACATTAATCTCATCTGAAAAATACCTTTCCAGAAAGCATCTAGAATAATGCTTGAACAAATATTTGGGTACCAGACCCAACTAAGTTCACACATGAAATTAACCATCATACTGACAAGTGAAAATGGCGAAGACCATTCCAGGAAAGTGGATGATGGGTCCCGGCTTGGGTGAGAAAAGGTGGGGCAGGGGTCTGAGTGCACCACAGTGAAGCAGGGAGAGGGAGGCTGCAGCCACATGGTGGAGGGCCCTGAGGATGTGGGGAGTTTTTAGTATTCTGAGAGGTATGGGGATGAAATTGCTAAAGGAAAAAAATATATATTTGTGGTGTTAGGTGCCAGGGACTTCTATAAAGATCTTCTAGTTCTACATGGCAGGTGTAAAATGGGGTGCTCTGAGAAAGACTGTTTGCCCTACTGAAGAGCAAAGGCTGGATTCTGACTGCAATGGGGAAGAACAATATTAAATGCATCAAGTAGCCCTCACTTTATACTTTTAATCCAAAAGGATACTTGAACCGTCACTGATACCCTAACCACAACTTTTTTTTTCTTTTAATTTTTTGAGTCTCGCTCTGTTACCCAGGCTGGAGTTCAGTGGCGCGATCTCAGTTCACTGCAGTCTCCGCCTTCTGGGTTCCAGCGATTCTCCTGCCTCAGCCTCCAGAGTACCTGGGATTACAGGCATGTGCCACCATGCCTGGCTAATTTTTGTATTTTTAGTAGAGACGGGGTTTCACCATGTTGGCCAACCTAGTCTTGAACTACTGACCTCAGGTGATCAGCCTACCTCAGCCTCCCAAAGTGCTGGGATTACAGGTGTGAGCCACCATGCCCGTCCCCTAACCACTACTTATAAACATTTTTTATGTGATGTTAAATGACATTGTATTGGCTTGCACTACAGGCTCCCATAGTACTGAGGCTGTAATAAAAAGCCAGTTTCCACTAGAACATAACTGAAGCTTTTTTTCTTTTTCTTTTCTTTTTTTTGACTGCCTGGAAAGTCAGTTTCGCTTTCATAATGACAATCATTGCAAAAATGTCAAGAAACTTTCACCATGTTTTCTCCAGAATGTCTCATACAGCCCTTACCAATTTTTTTTTTTTTTTTTTGAGACAGGGTCTCTGTCGCCTAGACTGGAATGCAGTGGCATGATTTTGGCTTACCGTAACCTCTGGCTCCCAATCTCAAGCGATTCTCCTGCCTCAGCCTCCGCCCCCCACCCCAGTAGGTGGGATTACAGGGGCCTGCCACCACGCTCAGCTAATTTTTTTGTATTTTTAGTGGAGATGGGTTTTCACCGTGTTAGACAGGATGGTCTCGATCCCCTGACCTCGAATGATCCACCACCTCGGCCTCCCAAAGTGATGGGTTTACAGGCGTGAGCCACTGCGCCCAGCCACTGATTTTTAAGTAGCCACCAGGTAGCACTTGAAAGCAGAGAGAGGAAAAATGGACTCTCAGTGATCACAAAAGGCAGGCGGCTCAGGACCGAGGCCAGAGCTGAAATATTTATCAGGAGTCCCCTCCGAGGACTGGAAAGTGACCCTTGAGAAAAAGAAGCCCCAGGAAGCGGGGCTGAGTGTGAAGAGGCCCTCCCCACCCCATCTTTGGCTGTGTTTTGGTCTGTGGCCCCTGCAGGGAAGAGCTTCCAGAGGAGCCTCCTTTCTTTATCTGGAACCCAGCAGGGATTCCAAGAGGCTTCTATTCCTAGCTCTCATTACAATATGCATCTCAAACCAGCTTGAGAGCGCAGAAGTACTGGAGAAAACAAAAGCAAACAGTAAGAGGCTGCGGGCTCTGGCAGGGTATGGATGCCCTGCAGCAGTCTTTCCACTGCTGCCCAGGTGTTGCGGGGGTGGTGTGGAAAGTGCGGCGTGGCCCGGGGTCCAGCTGGTCTGTGCTGCTCCCCCAACCCCACCTCCCAAGAACTATCTTCCCAAAATGTCTGCTTCATCCTGCTCTTTCTTCTCTGAAGATATGGCGATGGCTTTCAACTCGAGGACACCCAACCTCAAAAAAACCCAAACTGAGCAGTACACCTAATCTGTTCCGCAGATGGTTTGTTTGTTTGTTTTTCCTTTTGAGACACAGTCTTGCTGTGTCACCCAGGCTGGGAGTACAGTGGCGTGATCTCAGCTACACTGCAACTTCTGCCTCCCGAGTTCAAGACATTCTCCTGCCTCAGCCTCCCAAGTATCTGGGATCACAGGCACCTGCTATCATGCCCGGCTAATTTGTATTTTTTAAATGGAGACGGGGTTTCACCATGTTGGCCAGGCTGGTCTTGAACTCCTGACCTCAAGTGATCTACTTGCCGCGACCTTCCAAAGTGCTGGGATTACAGGCGTGAGCCACTGTGCCCAGCCCTCCAAATGGTTTTGAAGGAAATGCCACCTTCTCACCTCCATTCCCCTCCTCACTGTGGCAGCAGCCCCTCACCCGCAGAAGCCAGCTTCCACCATGTGTCGTGACAACCTGTTCTCCTGAAACATTATGAAGCTCACACCGGGCTCTGGGTCACGCCTTCCCTGGGGGCCTGGCATGCGTGAAAAAAGATAGCTCCTCACAGAGAAGGGGCTAAAGTCAGGCTCCGGTCACACCAGTGGCCTCTAAGCTTTCCGCGAAAGGCCAAGGATTAATTTTCAGGGATCTTCTTAAAATTCAGGAGTTTGTCCCTCTATGAACAGGCATTTTCATTTTCTAGCAGAAGCTAAGTGTGTAGGTAGAAAATTGAGGTACATGTCAGAAATTTCTTTTTTTTAGGACATGAAGATAGTTCAACTAAAAAAAAAAGGAAGAGAAATGAACCCACATCCTTTGCCCAGCGGCAATCTCATTGACCCAATGGAAACCAATAACTGCTTTCATTTCCTGCAGATTTACTTTCTATAGAAACATGCTTTTGTGGAGCATGAGGCAGTAGGGCAGACCTGGGGCTGTGGTAAGCACTGGTAGCGGCTTGAGGCTTGCGGGGCTTGTTGGCCCTGAGCTCCCCTGGCTGTACTGCTGGCCGGTGGTCCCTGTGTTCCTGCAGTTAGCGCCTCAGAGTAGGAAGGCAGGTGAGGAGGCCAGCCAGAGACCTGCACAGGAGGCCCTGGGTGCTGTCAAAACAAAAACTGGGCTGGGCGTGGTGGCTCACACCTGCAATCCCAGCACTTTGGGAGGCTGAGGCGGGCAGATCACCTGAGGTCAGGAGTTCGAGACCAACCTGGCAAACAGGGTGAAACCCAATCTCTACTAAAAATACAAAAATTAGCTGGGCATGGTGGCATCCTTCTGTAATCCCAGCTACTTGGGAGGCTGAGGTGGGAAGATTACTTGAACCCAGGAGGTGGAGATTGCAGTGAGCCAAGATCACACCACTGCACTCCAGCCTGGGCAATAGATTAAGACTCGGTCTCAAAACAAAATGAAACAAAAACTGTACCAGACAGTTAGATAGGTATAGAAGACTTTACTCCAGGTTATGACCATGGAGGAGAGAGGGTAGAACTCAGTCTGAACTCAGCTTTGCTGAGACAAAGGGCAGAGGGCTTTTAAAGGCCTGTAGCCAGGCACGATGGCTTATGCCTGTGATCCCAGCACTTTGGGAGGGTGAGGCAGGAGGATCGCTTGAGCCCAGGAATTTAAGACCAGCCTGGGCAACATGGCAAAACCCCATCTCTATAAAAAATATAAAAATTGTCCAGGCACCGTGGTGTGCACCTGTAGTCCCAGCTACTAGGGAGGCTGAGGTGGGAGGATTGCTTGACCCCAGGAAGTGGATGCTGCAATAAGCTGAGATTGTGCCATTGCACTCCAGCCTGGGCAACAGAGTGAGACTCCATCTCAAAAAATGAATGAATAAATAAATAAATATCAGTGGGAATGGTGGCATGCACCTATAGTCTCAGCTACTTGGGAGGCTGAGGCAAGAGGCTTACGTGAGCCCAGGAGGTTGAGGCTGCAGTGAGCCATGTTTGTGCCACTGCACTGCAGCCTGGGAGACAGAGACCCTATATCAAAAAAATAAAATAAAATAAATAAAGGCCTGCAGAGAGGAGTCCTCGGGCCATCTGTGTGTGCTTTACCCAAAGGAAAAGTAAACTTCTCACATCTTTAAGACAGGAAGTAGTTTTACAACTTGGAGGTTAGGCTCCTACCCTCTCACAGTCATTGGGAGATTATAGTTCAAAGAAAGGGTTTCTAGGCCATGAAGAAAGATATTCCTGGGTTGTAATGCTGGCAACAGGCCTTTAAAAACGATTTACATACACCGCAAAGGGACAGAGAAAGAACTTACAACCAGTTTTCTAAAGAAAACCGTCTGAGAAAAGATAAGTCAGGGCCCTGGAGGCAGGAAGAAACTGTCAAGCAGAGGGCATGTTAGGGCTACGTGGGCCAGCGCCCCATCCCCCACCCCAGCTGCCACGGCTGCCTCCCTGGTGGGGCTGCATTCCAGGCAGAGGCTCACTGGCCACTGGAGCCCTCTCTGTTTGGGTTTGTGTCAGGCCAGAGCTGCCCACTGGCCTTCAGGTATGACCAAGGAAGCAGAGCCCAGTGGGAAGATGACTTTGGTGGCACATTCCACCTTGTCCCCAGAGCTCCTGTTAAAGGACAATATCTTCATGACACCTGCCCAAGCTCGGTGGGGACTGTCACTGCAGGTGCAGGAGATGCTGCACTGGGGTCTTGCAGTGGGCGAGAGAGATTGAGTCCAACTCTGAATAGAGCATGGGCAGGTGGGATTTTACAGCCAAGGAGCAGCGTGGAGGTCAGTGGATGGAGAATTGCTAAGAAGTGTCAGGGGTGAGGGGGATTCTGGCTAAACTGACCTAATAGGATTCTCACTGAAGACAGGCCAGGGTGACCAGATGCCACCTGAAACCGATCAGATATGGAGGGTGATCAGACATCGAGGGTGGGGGTTCTTGCCAAATTAGATCTTACAAGGCCTAGGAGAAGGTTCGGGAGCCTGACTCAAGTATGGTCAGGGCAACAATCTTTGTCACTTCCCAGTGATCCCTTCCTGCCTCCTTCCCTCATTGCACAGAGTCTCCTCTGAGAGAACCCAAACTAGCTCCTGACCTTGGTCAAGGTACTGGGCTAGACATGGGGGAAAGACTTGGATACTCAGGGTAGGCCACCATCACCGAGAGGGAGCAGTGGCTGCCACTCATTTTGTCTAGGAGAGAAGCAATTACTGGGCTGATCACTGGCCCCTGGTGCAGAGAGCCCCAATGGTGTGCAGAGCACACCAGATATTTTCAGCTCCAGGCATAAAAAGAAGGCTGATTTTGAGCTCTTATCTGACACTGCAGTGGCTGGTTGGGTTGGCACACGTCCGTGTGCCCTGGGTGGAGGGAAGGTGCCATTTCCCATCTGCACGTGGGTCCTCTGAGCCCACAGGCTGGATTCTTCAGTACAAGTAGCTACAGGGTGACAGGAGAGAAGGTAACCCAGATGGTTCTGTACGTCTCTGGTTTAGCTACTAAAGGATTGAGTATACAAACAGACAACGGCCAGACTGTATTAAAAAACAGAGCCCTGCCCCACAGTCTGCAGCAAGCTGCCCAGGAAGCCAATGCTTTCTCTACAGGAACCAGCCCAGGCAGGCAGTCCATTACAGGGCAGACTTGTAGGAAGTCAGACTGCTATCTCTAGTGACAATCCAGGAAGTCAACCAATAACTCCTGTAACAGCTGGCCCCAAATGGCCAGGGCTTGATCAGTAACTGACAGCTTCCCATTTTTTGTTCCTGTTTCCAACTTAGGACCAACCAGAGAATGCCAGATATGCTTGTCACATTTGACCTCAACTCCTCCTCTCACCGTTGATTCTGTATAACCAGGAAAGGGGTCAACACACTTGCCAAAAGGCCGCACATGCTTCTGGGAACTGGCTGAGGTCATGGCCTTGGCTAGTCTAGAGGCGCTAGAATGTGCTCCCCGGTCCTGCACACAGACATGGACTTGAAAAGGCCCAGCGCTTCCTGCACCTGGGCCCTCAAACACCTCTTTGTTTTCAGTGTTTGTTTTGTTTTGTTTTGTTTTGATTTCCTTCCTTCCTTCCTTCCTTCCTTCCTTCCTTCCTTCCTTCCTTCCTCCCTCCCTCCCCCCCGCCTTTTCTTTTCTTTTTCTCTTTTCTTTTCTTTTCTTTCTGTCTTCTTTCTTTTTTGAGACAGGGTCTCACTCTGTCTCCCAGTGCGGAGTGCAGTGATGTAATCATGACTCACTGCAGGCTCAGCCTCCTAGGCTCTAGCAATTCTCCCACCTCAGGCTCCTGTGTAGCTGGAACCACAGGCATGCACCGCCATGCCCAGATAATTTTTTTATTTTCAGACACGTGGCCTTGCTATGTTGTGCAGGCTAGTCTAGAACTCCTGGGCTTAAACTATCCTCCCATCTCAGCCTCCCAAGGTACTGGGATTACAGGAGTGAGCCACCATGCCTGACCTGCCATGTGCATTGTAGAATTAGTTTACTGAAATTGAAAAAACCCCACAAAACCTCAACATTTTATTGGTATTCTATAAACCTTCCAGATTATTTTGGGGGTGAACTGACATCTTTACAATGTTGTTATCCCATCTATGGACAAGGTCTATTTCTCCATTTACTTACTCCTTTTTTTTTTTTACTCTGTCCCCTAGGTTGGAGTGCAGTGGTGCAATCCTGGCTCGCTACAACCTCTGCCTCCCAGGTTCAAGCGATTCTCCTGCCTCAGCGTCCCGAGTAGCTGGGACTACAAGTGCATGCCACCATGCCTGGCTAATTTTTGTATTTTTAGTAGAGATGGGGTTTCACCACGTTAACCAGGCTGGTCTTGCACTTCTGACCTCAGGTGATCCACCTGCCTCAGCCTCCCAAAGTGCTGGGATTACAGGCATGAGCCACCATGCCCAGCCCACCCTACTCAGTCTTTTACAACCTTTTTAGACTTTCAAAATTGACTCCATTAATATCATGTGCTTTTTGGGATTGGTTAATTCCTACCTGCTTTATAATTTTACACAGTTGTACATCTGTGAAGAGGAACACTAGTGATTTTTTTTTTTTTTTTTTGAGATGGAGTCTTACCCTGTCACTCAGGCTGGAGTGCAATAGTGCAATCTCAGCTCACTGTAACCTCCGCCTCCCAGGTTCAAGCGATTCTCCTGCCTCAGCCTCCTGAGTAGTTGGGATTACAGGTGTGTGTCACCATGCCTGGCAATTTGCTTTTTGTATCTTTATATTAGAGATGGAATCTCACCATATTGGCCAGGCTGGTCTCGAACTCCTGATCTCGTGATCTGCCAACCTCGGCCTCCCAAAGTGCTGGGATTACAGGCGTGAGCCACTGCACCTGGCCCCACACTAGTGATTTTTATGAGTTAATATTATTCCTGGAAACCTTTATAAACTCTTCTAATTTTTTTTTTTTTTTTTTTTTTGAGTCAGGGTCTCACTATGTTGCCCAGACTGGAATGCAGTGGCACAATCATGCAGCCTCAACCTCTTGGGCTCAGGTGATCCTCCCACCTCACCCTCCCAGGTAGCTGGTACTACAGGTGTGCACCACCACACACCTGGCCAATTTTTTGTAAAGATGGGGTTTCTCCATGTTATCCAGGCTAGTCTCAAGCTCCTGGACTCAAGCAATTTGCCCACCTCAGCCTCCCAAAGTGGTGGGATTACAGGCATGAGCTGTGATTTGGCCTTACCTCTTCTAATAGTTTTAATACATTACATGTTGTTGTGTTGAGATTTATATGTAAACTATCACAACTCCTGCAAATAATGACAGTTTTCTCTTTTTCTTTTCCAATACTCATTTGGATGGCAACTTTAATTTCTTAATGTCTTGTAACATTGGGTAACACCCCGGTACTACATTGAAAAATAGCACTAACAATAGGCATAATTGTTTTGCTTCCAGTCTGAAGGACAGTCATCTGAAATTTCTGAATTACCTATTTTTGTTGTTGTTGTGTTTTTTAAAAATGTAATGTTTATCAAGGTGAGGACATTTCTTATTTTTTATATTCTGAGAGTGTATTAATTTAAATCATAAATAGGCATTGAGGAAACACATTAAGAGAAAGACCTGCCACTCAGGAACCAGGGAATCTGACCCAGGAGGGACTCGCAGGGGATTCCTGGGATGATGGCAAGGGAGGAGCTGGAGGGCATGGGGCTGGCCCGGAGCACCGCTGACAGTGTAGATTAGTGACATGCCGATGGCGTGACCTCGGCTGTATTTCCTCCGCCTGGCCTCACTTCATTCTCAACTACTTTCAAAGCCTTATTTCTCTGGCCTTTCCATTGGCTTTAGTGGCTCACCAATAGCCCTCCAACATCTTCAATAAATTTCCTTAGGATTGGCAGGAACATTTTCTATTAACTGCACCAAAAACTTAAGTAATACAGAAAGTGAGTTACGGAAAGCAAACTGTTAAGGAAATGTGGGTTGTGTGGGCTTAGCTGTCTGACTCAGTAGTCACAAAAGGTAATGAAAATCCACTTAGTGTTTAGGGACACAATGCTGACATGGCATTGGACAGCTTAAGGAAAGAGAAAAAGAAACCTCAAAGTCCTACATTCTGAAATTGAGGCGCAAAGTGTAACCCACAGTCCTTTTGAAATGATGAAGTTCAGTCCTGCAGGTTGCTGAATTGTAAAGTCCACTGAGTTTACAGAATCTTAGTATCACTTAGGTGAAGGTTAGAGCATTGCTCAAAACTCTTAAGAATTAGATTAGGGATCTAGAAGAGAAGCCAAAGCATCCAGACTACTCTCAACCCCGCCTCCCCTTGCCCCCAGAGGTCCTCCTTACCAGCTCACATCCTGCCCTCTTCATATAACCCGAACTTCTTTCCTTGCATGAAGACCCTGAAGGCCTCTTGCTCAAGCAAGTTCCATTGCATGGAGAAGTGGCTCCTCACTCACCAGTCCTTGCATGTTACCCTGATGATCTCTGAACTATCTTTGATTAGACTCAGATCTTCACGTGTCTAGGGAATCAACTGCAAAGTCAAATCCTGGAATAGGCCAGTCTGGGCAACTGAGACCCCATGTTAAAAAAAAATTAAAAAAAAAGTCGTTACAATAGAAGACTCTTGATAGCTTCCCTCACCACTGGCAAAAAAGCCAAAAGCAATAGCAAATCCATGAGGGAAATTCAGAGAATGTTGGCCATTAGTGACCAAAGATGCATGGATGTTGATTCCTGTCGTAGTCCTATTTAACCTCCAGTTTGACCAGCATGAAAAGTGGATGGATGGTGGATAATGACAGTGGCTTATGACTCATTAATAATCACAGTTGCTTTTCCAGATGTGAGCTTTGTAGTGGAGCAAATCAAAACACCCTCAGGCATATAGAATGCAGCTACAGATAAAGAAATGTTTTTTTCTTAATCCCAAATTAACAGGAAACAACCGAGAGGGTTTTTTTGACCACAAAGCACATCTTCCATGTCTTGCCTTGAGGGTTTCAGGGGTCTGGCTCTCCCCAGCCACCTGCTGTGCACATCCCACAGGACACCATCTGAGACCTGCACCACCCTGCCCTTGAACATCCTTGCAAGTAAGTTTGTATGAGATAAATGAGAATGGTCCCACACTTTGAGAAGAGTTAGGGTTTGGCTTACACACACACAAGTCTCTGCCATGCCCCACCGTGAATGGAGCTGTCAAGAATCTGGTGGACGAGATGACCCACTTGACGAAATGGGTCAGCTGCTAACCCAGTGCTCATGGATAAGATGTCAAGGAAGGCACTGCCCAATCGGGGGTGTTAGCCATGATTAATTCTGCGACTGACCTCAGAATCTGAGGCAGAATCATGACAAAATTAGAGGAAAAGAATGGACTTCAGCCGGCAAGTAGCAGAAAGATATACACGGATGTGGGACAGGGAGCGGTTACTGTAGGGTACATTTTTGTGGCTACCTAGGAGAAACATTCATCCGTGCTGGATAATTCCCTGATTTCGGGAGAACCAGCCCTTTCCTCCCAGGATGGCATGGAGTGGGCCAGATGCTTCCTGCCACACTCTCTGGACCACCGCCTGTGGTGTGTCCTCCTGGGACTCAAATCTTGAGGGAGTGATGGAAAGATGGGGACAGTAACGTTGTTCATTTGTGGTGGCAGCAGCCAGGCCAAGGGTCCAGGGCCTGTGTGCCCAACGGTCTCCAATTGACCCCTACAGTGTGAGCATGACTGCCTGGCCCCTCTTCCTTCCCTACTTCTTCTTTTATTTATTTATGTTTTTATTGAGACAAAGTTTTGCTCTTGTTGCCCAGGCTGGAGTGCAATGACACATCTCAGCTCACCGCAAACTCCGCCTCCCCCGGGTTCAAGCAATTCTCCTACCTCAGCCTCCTGAGTAGCTTGGATTACAGGCATGTGCCACCATGTCCGGCTAATTTTTGTATTTTCAGTAGAGGCGGGGTTTCTCCATGTTGGTCAGGCTAGTCTCAAACACCCAACCTCAGGTGATCCATCTGCCTCAGGCTCCTAAAGTGCTGGAATTACAGGCGTGAGCCACTGTGCCTGGCCCCTTCCCTACTACTTAAACTGGGGTGAGGTGGTGGGAATGACTCACCCTAGGTGAAGGCAGTAAGAGGATACATTCTCAGTAAAGAATTTTAAAGGCTGTCCTGCAATCTTTCCACGTTCTGTGAGCTACCATGTCTCTTTTAAAAAATATCTCTTTTGGTGGGGCTAGTCTCAAACACCCAACCTCAGGTGATCCATCTGCCTCAGCCTCCCAAAGTGCTGGTGGCTCATGCCTATAATCCCAGCACTTTGGGAGGCAGAGGTGGGTGGATCACTTGAGGTCGGGAGTTCAAGATCAGCCTGGCCAACACGGTAAAATCCCATCTCTACTAAAAATACAAAAATTAGCCAGGTGTGGTGGCACATGCCTGTAATCCCAGCTACTCAAGAGGCTGAGGTGGGAGAATCTCTTGAACTCGGGAGGCAGAGATTATAGTGAGCCGAGATCATACCACTGTACTCCAGACTGGGTAACAGAGTGAGACTCTGTCTCAAAAAAACAAAACAAAACATAACAAAACCTCTTTTTATGATCAAGCCAACCGGTTGTTTTCTGCTGTATGCAGAAAAGAACCCAATACTGTGCATTTTTCTATCTTCAGAGTGATCACCTAGGTATGAATTTTTATGAAGAAACTTTTGTTTGATCTACAGAAATTCCTTACATTTGACTTGTTTCATTTTCTTCTATTAAATTCCAGAAAATTGCCGGGCATGGTGGCTCACGCCTGTAATCCCAGCACTTTGGAAGGCCGAGGTGGGCGGATCACCTGAGGTCAGGAGCTCGAGACCAGCCTGACCAACATGGAGAAACCCTGTCTCTACTAAAAATACAAAATTAGCCGGGCGTGGTGGCACATGCCTGTAATCCCAGCTACTAGGGAGGCTGAGGCAGGAGATTCGCTTGAACCTGGGAGGCGGAGGTTGCGGTGAGCCGAGATTGCGCCATTGCACTCCAGCCTGGGCAACAAGAGCAAAACTCTGTCTCAAAAAAAAAAAATAATAATAATAATAATAAATTCCAGAAAATTAAATTCGACAACTTTATTTAAAAATTGCATACATAATATAATCTGATTTTTGTGAAAAATTTTTTATTCTTCTATCTGTGTTTAGGGACGCACCAAATGTTGTTCACTGGGTGCTACCTAATACTGTTGTTGGCTGATGGGAGTTAGGATGATGGTTTATGTTCTTTGTGTTTTTTTCTGTTATCACATGTATTTTTAAAAAATAATCATCAATTATTTGAAATAAATAATAATGTTAAAAAAGCATATTCTCAAAAATTTAATAATGTGAAAGAAAGTAGATTACAAAATTGCAGGCTCATGCCTATAATCCCAGCACTTTAGCAGGCTGAGGTGAGTGGATAACTTGAGGCCAGGAGTTCAAAACCAGGCCTGGCCAACACGGCAAAACCCCATCTCTACTAGAAATACAAAAATTATCCGGGTGTGGTAGTATGTACCTGTAGTCCCAGCTACTCAGGAGGTTGAAGCAGGAGAATCGCTTGAACCCTGGAGGCGGAGGTTGCAGTGAGCTGAGATGGTGCCACTGCACTCCAGCCTGGGCGACAGAGCAAGACTCCGTCTCAAAAAATCAAAACAAAACAAACCTGCATATTATGCTATTATACAATTATGTAAAGAAAAACGATTGGGAATAATTACATTTAAATGTTTCTAGTTATTTCAGAGAATTGAGAATTTAAGTGAATTTTTTTTTTCTTTTTGAGACTGGGTCTGGCTCTGTCACCCAGTCTGGAGTAGTGGCATAATCTTGGCTCATTGTAACCTCCACCCACCGAGCTCAAGCTATCCTCCCACCTCAGCCTCCCCAGTAGCTGGGACCACAGGCATGAACCACCATGCCAGGCTATTTTTGTTTTGCTTTGTGTTGTTTTAATAAAGACAGGGTCTCGCCATGTTGCTCAGGCTGGTCTCAAACTCCTGACCTCAAATAATCCACCCACCTCACCTCGGCCTCCCAAAGTGCTGGGATTACAGGCATGAGTCACTGCACCTGGCCTAAAGGTGATTTTTAAAATAGCTTTTATAGATTCTAAGTTTTAAAAAGTTAATATATGTATTACTCCTTTGTATTAGGTCAGGGTTTTCCCGAGAAATGGAAGCAATAGGATGTGTGTATATATAGAAAGAGATTTATTATAAAAAAAAATTGGTTCACACAATTGTGGAGGCTGAGAAGTCTCAAGATCTGCATCAGCAAGCGGGAGACCCAGGAGAGCTGGTGGGATATATAGTCTCAATCCAAAGGCCAGAGAAGACTGATGCCGCCCCCTGAAAGGCAGTCAGGCAGAGAGAGCACATTCAACCTTCATCCACCCTTTTGTTCAACTGAGGCACTCAACAGATTGATTTGATGATCCCACATTGGGAAGGGGCAACTGCTTCCCTCTGTCCACCAATGCAAATGCTAATCTCATCTGAAAACACCCTCACAGACACACCCAGAATAATGTTTAGCCAAATATCTGGGTACCCCACGGCCCAGGCAAGTTGACAAATAAAATTAACCATCACACTCATTATAATGAAAAAAAAAAAAGTCACTGAAAAGACAGAGTGATCTTTCAAAAGAAGCATTTGGACAAATTGAGTGGCTGCTTATTTGAACATTTTTACAAAGTGTGGAGGGAGGGAACCACATGTTGAGACCTTTCTCAGGACATCAGTAAATATTCTAGATAACCTCACATCTTTGTGTTTGTGGAGGGTATTCAATATCAGAAGTGGCGAGATAGAGAGTCCTGGGATCCAAGCAACCTCTGTTTTGATTTTAATATCTTCTGTTCATGGAGTTGCCAGGGTCAGCCTGCTACGGCACTGGGTACTTTTTTAGATGTGTGGAGGGGGTATGACTCCTGTCTCCAGATGAAGAAATGAAAGGTCCAACACAAGTAAAGACAGAAGATTTAAACCCAAGTTTGAGTCAGCATTTGAAAGGAAAATAAAGAATGGTTGCTGGGGTGGTTGACAGCTTGTTTCCTGGGTCTGAAGCTCCATCTCCTGTCTCTCTTTGATGCTGGACAAGAGCTGGTGGAATTTTTCTTTCTAATCAGGGCATTTTTATTGCAACACACACGTACAAAATTGGAATGTATTTTACATGTCCTTCAATGGGCTTGAAATATTAATTTCCCAGCTATTTAAGATAAAATTGATCGTAGAAGCTCAGAGATTGGAGAACAAGGTGTAATGAGTGAAGCAGTGAATTACGCACCCCAGGACTGCTGTCTACCTCCACTTCCAGGGCAGGTGGAGAACAGCCACTGTGGCAGGGACGTCTGTCTTTGCCAAAATTCACACCATCCCATGTCTACTAAATAAAAATCATCTATTAAATCTTGTAACACAGCCGTTTTCTTTCAAACAGAGAGTCTTGGGGATTTCCCATACTTAGAATTAAATTAAAATAATCTATCCCGCCAGACGTTCTGCTTTTGTGTCTGGACTATGTGAAATGGTGAGGAGAAGAAACGTTTCTGCCAAGTGCCAACACGTTTTAAACACTGAAGCAAGATAGGCTCTAATTTGCCTTAAGATTCAATATTTTTTATTCAGCCAGGTAAGTTTTTAGATTCTTAGACTAATGGCAAAGAACACATCCCAATTCTTAGCCTTCTTTTTACTACTGGCTACACTACAATGATTTTAAGCACATTTTAACATGTAGCTAGTAAGGTATCCTCCTAATCCACACACTTGGGGTTTTAGCACATTGAATTTCTTCTACAACTTCCCTCCTGGACATGGCCCACTGTCTTCCCCATGGCACAACCTGTTTACAAGTCTTTTATGACACTGAGTACCATTGCTTATGACACTCAGAATTCATGGTTTTGAGATTCAAAAGTCTTTTCTTCCAAACTATTATTTCTGCGGAGACCTTCAAAGTGCATTTTAAGACTCAATATACTATCCCCATAGGTTTCTCCCACCCCCTCCTCTAGGGCAGTATTCTGTGCAAGAAATGTGCAAGGGGAAAAGAAAAGGCACAGACAATATTTTTAAGGGTAAACAGCCTTTACCCCAAGTATATGGCAATACACATATAATAAGCAAATGATATAATAAGCAAATTACAATGGGAAGGGGAGACAGGAAAAAAAAAATATATATATATATATATTTACACTCACCAGACTATGGAGGATTCATCACCAGACCAGGAAGCAACAGCCTGAGCTCCAGCGTTGGCCACCAGTCTGTGCACGATGAGGAGGGTCTCATGAAGCTTCGGCGCAGTCTGGGGCCCTAGCTCGCTTTGTAACAAGTTGTTTGGCATGAGGCCCAGTCATGAGGGCCCTTTGTGACTGGGCTCAAGGAACACAAAAAGGTCAACTTGTTTTTGCGATTGTCTGTTGTTTTTCAATAAGTAACACATAGGAATAGTTTGAAATAGAGATTTCTCTGAAACAGGGCGGGATAAATGCCTCAAGTGACTCACACAACCTGTTCCCGGACTTGGTGACCATTGTTTGTGTCCACATTCAATTGAGTTCAAATTTAATATTTAACTTTTACCCCACAGGCAGGAAGTGAGGATGTCAGCAGGGAAAAAAGGAATGACTGGATATGAAAAACATACTGGCCAATGTCAAACTAGACCAAAAGCATTCTTTGAGTTTTGCCAACTTCATGAGTTTTGAGTTTACTAAAACTCATGAGAATGACTTTACTCAATTTCAGTACTAGCCAAGGACTCCAGGTACCAGAGGCAAGAGAGCTGAAATATGAAGTGAGACTATGTGAAATATAAATGGAAAATAAATTCCTTTTTTTTTCTTTTTTTTTTTTTTTTGGAGATGGAATCTCGCTTGTTGCCCAGACTGGAGTGCAGTGGTGCCATCTCGGCTCACTGCAACCTCGCATCTCCCAGGTTCAAGTGATTCTCCTGCCTCAGCCTCCCGAGTAGCTGGAACTACAGATGCCTGCCACCACACCCGGCTAATTTTTGTATTTTTAGTAGAGATGGGGTTTCACCATGTTGGCCAGGCTGGTCTTGAACTCCTGACCTCACGATCTGCCCGCCTCGGCCTCCCAAAGTGCTGGGATTACAGGCGTGAGCCACCACACCCAGCAGAAAATGCTTTAGTTCAGCATCAAAGCAGGAATTATTACAGCATTTATGGATATTTAATTTTATTTGATACACTTGGATGCAACTTTACTCATCACCATTTTTAAACCCATATTTAAAAGTTTTAAAATTTGGGTTGAGGCAGAAAGAGGAGGTTGAGTTGGAGATGTTGGAATAGTCAGCAGCTTGGTCATTGGTGCTTGTGGGCTTTGTTTGTTCCAGACCTTGACTCTCTCTGGAAAGGGAGGGAGGTTTTGACTCTCTCTGGAAAGGGAGAGAGAGCCACTGCCACCCATGGTTCTGAGCTTGAAGTTGCTAGGACTTCTTTCAAACCTGTGTGCTGAGGAAACTCAGATGTTGGCCTCAGCTCCTAGGCTGAATTCAGCAGATCGGCCCATGAAAAATCCTATATCGAGACAAAGCAAAGGATCTGTCAGAAAGCAACACCTATTGTCCTGGGCTTGACACCAAGGAAAAGGACAGGTAGTAGAAATCCTGCAAGCTGAAAAGCAGACAGAAAGGTGACAAAGCAGCTGAAGACAGGTGGTGGAGAGAGGAATAATAACCCAGCTCCTCCATCTAGAAAGGATAGTAAGAACCACCAGTAGCTTAACAGAAGACCAAGGATCAGAATTCCCCGATGAAGACTGTTTGTAAGAAGAGAGAGGACAGGGTTACAACTCATCAGCAACTGCATGCAAGCCATGCAAGAAGGGGACTAACAAAACTTTTCCAAATAGTCAAACTGGAGCTCTAGTTTATCAAGTCCCAGTTTAAGATCTCAAGTTACGGCCAGGTGCAGTGGCTCACACCTGCAATCCCAGCACTTTGGGAGGCAGAAGCGGGTGGATCATCTGCAGTCAGGAGTTCGAGACCAGCCTGGCCAACATGGTGAAATCCTGTCTCTACTAAAAATACAAAAAACTAGCCAGGCGTGGTGGTGGGCAACTGTAATCCCAGCTACTCGGGAGGCTGAAGCACGAGAATCGCTTGAACCTGGGAGGCAGAGGTTGCAGTGAGCCAAGATCGTACCATTGCACTCCAGCCTGGGCAACAAGAGTGAAACTTCACCTTAAAAAAAAAAAAAAAAAAAAAATGAAGCTAACCAGAACAATGCCAGAGCCAAATGCAGTGAGCTGCCATCACCAGGTGTTCTTCCCTGACCATCAAACCACTGGGTTCCTGACACGGTTTGGATCTGTGTCCCTGCCCAAATCTCATGTAGAATTGTAATCACCAATGTTGGAGGTGGGGCCTAGTGGGAGGTGATTGGATCATGGGGGCAGATTTCCTTCTTGGTGCTGTTCTTGTGATAGTGAGTGAGTTCTCATGAGATCTGGTTGTTTAAAAGTGTGTGACATCTCCCTGCCTTCCTCCCATTCCTGTCATGTGAAGTGCTCATTCTTCCTTTGCTTTCCAACATGATTGTAAGTTCCCTCCCTAGAGGCCTTCCCAGAAGCTGATGCCATCATACTTCCTATACAGCCTGTGGAACTGTGAAACTGTAAGTCAATTAAACCTCTTTTCTTTATAAATTACCCAGTCTCAGGTATTTCTTTATGGCAATGCAAAAATGGACTAATACACTTCCTGTTGTCTTTAATCCTTTAGATAAGAAAATAAGAACATTTCAACCTAAAATCTAAAGTGCAGATATAGGCCAGGCACATTGGCTCATGCCTGTAATCCCAGCCTTTGAGAGGCTGAGGCAGGTGGATCATTTAAGGTCAGGAGTTCAAAACCAGCCTGTCCAACATGGTGAAATCCCATCTCTACTAAAAACACAAAAATCAGCTAGGCATAGTGGCACTGTAATCCCAGCTACTCGGGAGGCTGAGGCACAAGAATTGCTTGAACTCAGGAGGTAGAGGTTGCGGTGAGCCAAGATCATGCCACTGCACTCCAGCCTGGGCAACAAAAGCAAAACTCCATCTCAGAGTGAGACCCTGTCTCAAAAAAAACAGAAAGTGCAGATATAAAATAAGATAAAGTATTTATGTTTAAATTTAATTATGTTTACAGATGTCAATTGGTCTGAAACAAATTCACCAGGTAATTAATCTATTTGCATAGAACTGCTAATTAATGTAAAAACTATACCCGGATGTAGTGGCTCATGCCTGTCATCCCAGCACTTTGGGAGGCCAAGGGAGGCAGGTCACCTGAGGTCAGGAGTTTGAGACCAGCCTGGCCAACATGGTGAAACCCCATCTCTACTAAAAATACAAAAATTAGCTGAGCATGGTGGCACGTGCCTGTAATCCCAGCCACTTGGGAGGCCGAGGCAGAAGAATCACTTGAACCCAGGAGGTGGAGGTTCCAGTGAGCCGAGATCATGCCACGGCATTCCAGCCTGGATGACAGAGCAAGACTCCATCTCAAAAAGCAAACAAACGAACTATATATATACATATCTATCTATCTATACACACACACACACAATTAGACCTCATCTCATTTGCTTTACATGTTGCTTTATGTGTTGGGTGCACTGTAATGTAATGGTAGCATCAGTACAACTTAAAGTAATTAAATTAATAATTATACTTGATAGTAAGTGTACTCAACTGAGTAACTTTTAAGTGAAACCATTCATGTTTAGACATAGGGAGTGGTAAAGGAACCAACTTTTTCTATTGTTGGTTTGAGGAAAATAGTAATATAAGATTATCAATCATGGACAGTAAATGGCTGAAAGTTAGTGAATCAGATTATAAGCATCTAGCTAAGAATATAAAGATTGAGAAGTAGGTAAACATCTAAATGTTTAGTATACTAGAAATAGCCAAGACAGTAATATGCCAACAACCTGATGTACTGAAAATGAAAAGATGAACTTTTCCTAATAGTTGCATTTTAGTAAACTGTACAGTGATTAAGGTGGAAAGGGTACTTGGGGCTCATTAGAATGAGGCACAGTATACCCCAATAGCTCTCTTTCTCAAATGCATTGGATAGGTGTCTGTCAACAAATACACCAAAACTATTTTTATAGAAACATTATTTAATAGTGACTCAACAGCTTTCAAAATACATTTTTGTATTATAGCACTGCATAAGCTATTCTTTTTTTTTTTTTTTTTTGAGACAGAGTCTTGCTCTGTCGCCCAAGCTGGAGTGCAGAGGTGCCATCTCAGCTCACTGCAATTTCCCCCTCCAGGGTTCAAGCGTTTCTCGTGCCTCAGCCTCCCAAGTAGCTGGGATAACAGGCACATGCCACCACACCTGGCTAATCTTTGTATTTTTAGTAGAGATGGGGTTTTGCCATGTTGGCCAGGGTGGTCTCAAACTCCTGAGCTCAGGTGATCTGCCTACCTGGGCCTCCCAAAGTGCTGGGCTTACAGGCATGAGCCACCATGCCCGGCCTGCACAAGCTATTCTTACGGTGATCTGGCCTCATTGTTTCTGCAAAGCTTGCTTTGGGGAGAGGACACTTACTTTGGGGAGTTGTATAATGTGAAAATTTTAAATAAGTAAGGAAGAAAGAGCCGTGTAAATACATGTAATAAACTTGTAGCATATGTAAAGTTTTCTTGGTCTTTATCCTACAGGAATGAGATATTTTAGTATGAATTTGCTGAATGTAAGAGTGTGGACTGTTTTTTTTACTATGGTCTAATTTTAAAGGTCCAAAACAAAGTTTTAAAAAGTTTGCCCTTGTGCTAAAGTGCCAGTGTCTGTATATTATACTTGATTTGGTTGTAAACTATATTTCTTTTTTTTTTTTTTTTTTTTTTTGAGACGGAGTCTCACGCTGTTGCCCAGGCTGGAGTGCAGTGGCGCGATCTCGGCTCACTGCAAGCTCCGCCTCCTGGGTTCATGCCATTCTCCTGCCTCAGCCTCCTGAGTAGCTGGGACTACAGGCGCCCGCCACCAAGCCCGGCTAATTTTTTGTATTTTTAGTAGAGACGGGGTTTCACTGTGGTCTCGATCTCCTGACCTTGTGATCCGCCCGCCTCGGCCTCCCAAAGTGCTGGGATTACAGGCTTGAGCCACCGCGCCCGGCCTGTAAACTATATTTCAAAGTAAATCCTAGTGTAATAAGTTTTAGAAGTAAAAAGGCTTCAGCTGCTGAAACACTATTTGTAGATGTGAAATGTAGTACAGGTCAATTTTTTTTTCTTTCTGTAAGCCCAAAGATGAACTACTATTGGGTCCCTCCAATCTTAAAGGTTCCCTTTGGCTTTCACCAAGTCTTACAACCTATGATACAAAGATAGTTTAGTGTATGGTGCCAGCGGTGTTTGTTTTTCATTTGGTCAAAATAAGTGCAACCCAGGGCACCACTTATGCAAAAGATGTAAACTCCTGCATAACACCTTGATAGGATGTTTCAACAACCTTAAGGGTAAATGCTATATATAAATTAACCCAATAGCAAGTTAAAAGAAAAAAGTATGTGGGTAAATCTAAAAATTCTGATTGTAACAAAAAGCTGGTTCTTTGACACGATAAAATTCATAGATCATTAGTGAGATTAACCAAGAAAAGAAGAGAGAAGATCCAAATGAGCTCAATTAGAAATGAAACAGGAGGTATTACAGCTGATATCACAGAAATACAAAAGATTTAAAGGCTGCCTTGAACACCTGTATATGCAGAAACTAGAAAACCTAGAGGAAATGGACAAATTCCTGGAAGTATACAACCCTCCTAGATTAAATCAGGAAGAAATAGAAACCCGGAAGAGACCAATAACAAGCAGTGAGATTGAAGCAGTAATTTAAAAAATAGCCAACAACAACAAAAAAAGTCCAGGACCAGATGGATTCACAGATAAATTCTAGCAGACATTCAAAGAATCGGTACCAATCCTACAGAAACTATTTCAAAAGATAAGGACAGAGGAAATCCTCCCCAAATCATTCTGTGGAGCCAGTATCACCCTACTACCAAAACCAGGAAAGGACATAAGAAAAAAAGAAAACTACAGACCAATATCCCTGCTGAATATAGATGCAAAAATCCTCAACAAAATACTAGCGAACTGAAGCCAGCAGCATATCAAAAAGATAATACATTGTGATCCAGTGGATTTCATCCCAGTGATACAGGGATGGCTTAACATATGCAAGTCAATAAATGTGAGACATCATATAAATAGAATTAAAAACAAAAACCATATGGTCATCTCAATAGATGCAGAAAAAGCATTTCATAAAATCCAGTATCCCTTTATAACAAAAACCTTCAACAAAGTAGGCATAGAATGGACTTACCTGAAAGTAGTAAAAGCCATATATGACAAACCCACACGCAACATCATACTGAATGGGGGAAAGTTGAAAGCATTCCCCCAGAGAACTGGAACAAGAGAAGGATGCCCCCTCTCACCACTTCTATTCCACACAGTACTGTAAATCCTGGCCAGAGCAATCAGAGAAAAGAAAGAAATGAAAGGCATCCAAACTGGAAAAGAGGAAGTAAAACTGTCGCTATTTGCCGATGATGAATGTATACTTAAGAAACCCTAAAGACTCATCCTAAAAGCCTCTAGATCTAATAAACAAATTCAATCAAGTCTCAGGATACAAAATCCATGTATACAAATCAGCAGTACTGCTATATACCAACAACGACCAAGATGAAAATCACATCAAATCAAGAACTCAATCCATTTTACAACAGCTGCAAAAATAAAACACTTAGGAATATACTTAACCAAGGAGGAGGAAGATCTCTACAAGGAATACTACAAAACACTGCTGAAAGAAATCATAGATGACAGAAACAAATGGAAACACATCTCATGCTCACGGACGGGACATATAAATATTGTGAAAATGACCATACTGCCCAAAGCAATCTACAGATTCAATGCAATTCCCACCAAAATATCATCATTCTTCACAGAACTAGAAAAAACAATCCTAAAATTCATATAGAACCAAAAAAGAGCCTGCATAGCCAAAGCAATAATACTAAACAAAAAGAACAAATTTGGAGGCACCACATTACCTGATTTCAAATCATACTACAAGGTTATAGTTACCAAAACAGCATGGTACTGGTATAAAAATAGGCATGTAGGCCAGGCGTAGTGGCTCACACTTGTAATCCCAGCACTTTGGGAGGCTGAGGCGGGCAGATCACGAGGTCAGGAGATCAAGACCATCCTGGGTAACACGGTGAAACCCCATCTCTACTAAAAATACAAAAAATAAGCCGGTGTGGTGGCAGGCACCTGTAATCCCAGCTACTGGGGAGGCTGAGGCAAGAGAATCGCTTGACCCCAGGAGGCAGAGGTTGCAGTGAGCTGAGAGTGCACCATTGCACTCCAGCCTGGGAGACAAGAGCTAGACTCCGTCTAAAAAAAAAAAAAAAGAAGAAAAAAGAAAACTAGGCACATAGACCAATGGAACAGAATATAGAACCCAGAACTAAAGTCAAATACTTATGGCCAATTGATATTTGACAAAACATACAAAAACATGAATTGAGGAAAGGACACTCTATTCAATAAATGGTGCTGGGAAAACTGGCAAGCCACACGTAGAAGAATGAAACTGGATCTCCATCTCTCACCTTATACAAAAATCAACTCAAGATGGTCAAACACTTAGTATTAGTCTGTTCTCACATTGCTATAAAGAAATACCTGAAACTGCATAATTTATAAAGAGAAGAGGTTTAATTGGCTCATGGTTCCATAGGCTTTAGAGGAAGTATGATGCTGGCATCTGCTCGGCTTCTGACGAGGCCTCAGGAAACTTTCAATCATGGCAGCAGGCAAAGGCCAAGCCCGCACAGGCATGTCTTACATGGCTGGAGCACAAAGAAGAGAGAGAGAGAGACGGTGGGGAGGTGCCACACACTAGATTCTAAACAACCAGATCTCCTGAGAACTCTATCATGAGAACAGCACCAAGGGGCTGGTGCTAACCCATTCATGAGAATGCCACCCACATGACTCAGTCACCCTTCATCAGCCCCCACCTCCAACACTGGGGATTACAATTCAACATGAGATTTGGTGCACACCTGGACACATATCTAAACAACATCAGACTTAAATCTAAGACCCCAAACTATAAAAATTCTAGAAGATAACATCAGAAGAACTCTTCTGGACATTGGCTTAGGCAAAGAATTCATGACCAAAAGCAAATTCAACAAAAACAAAGATTAATGGAACCTAATTAAACTAAAAAGCTCGGCACAGCAAAAGAAATAATCAGCAGAGTAAACAGAAAACCCACAGAGTGGGAGAAAATACTTGCAGACTGCATCCAACAAAGGTCTAGTATCCAGAATCTACACAGAACTCAAATCAGCAAGAAAATAATAATAATAATAATAATCATCATCATCATCATCATCCCATCCAAAAGTGGGCAAAGGACATGAATAAACATTTCTCGAAAGAAAACATACGAATGGCCAACAAACATGAAAAAATGCTTAACATCACAGATCATCAGGGAAATGCAACTTAAAACCACAGTGAGATGCAACCTTACTCCTGCAAGAATGGCCATAATTAAAAAGTCAAAAAACAACAGATGTTGGCATGGATGTGGTGAAAAGGAAACACTTTTACACTGCTGGTGGGAACGTAAATTAGTACAACCACTGTGGAAAACAGTGTGGAGATTCCTTAAAGAATTAAATGTAGAACTACCATTTGATTTGGCAATCCCACTGCTGGGTATCTACTCAAAGGAAAACGAGTCATTATGTGAAAAAGACACATGCACACGCAGTACAATTCACAACCGCAAAGACATGGAACCAACCTAAGTGCCCATCAACCAATGAATAAAGAAAATGTGGTACATATACACCATGGAATACTACTCAGCCCTAAAAAGGAATGAAATAATGTCTTTTGCAACCACTTGGATGGAGCTGGAGGCCATTGTTCTAAGTGAAGTAACTCAGGGATGGAAAACCAAATATTGTGTGTTTTCACTTATAAGTAGGAGCTAAACTATGAGGATGCAAAGGCACAGAATGGTATAATGGACTTTTGACTCAGTGGGGAAGGTGGGGAGGGGGCAAGGGATAAAAGACTACACATTGGGTACAGTGTACACTGCTTGGGAGACGGGTGCACTAAAATCTCAGAAACCACCACTAAAGAACTTATTCATGTAACCAAAACCACCTATACCCCCAAAACCATCAAAATTTAAAAAAAAATAAATTCTGATTGTTAATGCCCTAGTTTCTCATTTGGCACATTTTTGATGTTTATGAGCAGACACCTAAGTTGTATTTCTCCAAATAAATTCAGATGAAATAATATTGCCCAAGTTAAATACTGATATCCAGCCGGGCGTGGTGGCTCAAGCCTGTAATCCCAGCACTTTGGGAGGCCGAGACGGGCGGATCACGAGGTCAGGAGATCGAGACCATCCTGGCTAACACGGTGAAACCCCGTCTTTACTAAAAATACAAAAAACTAGCCGGGCGAGGTGACGGGCGCCTGTAGTCCCAGCTACTTGGGAGGCTGAGGCAGGAGAATGGCGTAAACCCAGGAGGCGGAGCTTGCAGTGAGCTGAGATCCGGCCACTGCACTCCAGCCTGGGCAACAGAGCGAGACTCCATCTCAAAAAATAAATAAATAAATAAATAAATAAATAAATAAATAAATACTGATATCCTAAAGATAAGTTTCTATAGCACTTAATGTGCAGAATATAAATTAGAAGCATAAAATTAGAAAAATAAAAATTTCTCCCTTCCTTTCAAAAAACGTGTTAAAATTTAATTGTACCAAGACCTTTAGCAGCAGATTCAGTAATAAAAGTCATTGAGATTTAGGAAAATATTTGAAATACCGAAATGTAATTTAATCTGTATTAACTAGTTTCCTAAATATAAAAGCATCTCAGATAATCAAAGTTTAATATTTATTCAAGAAATGAAAGACAGTGATTACTGTAAATATGTGTGGGGATTTTTTGTAATTTTACTTTGAGGCTAGTTTTTCTTTTGATTTTACAGGTCTCTTAAAACATACATACACACATACACATGGACACACATGGACACAGACAAGCACAAACACTTGCACATTTGCACACACTTGCACATTCATGTGACATGTGCACACATACGGACATGCACAGACATGCACGTGTGTGCACACGCCTGGCAGTGTGAAGGTGACAGATTATTTCAACATCTCTTCTATTAAGACAAGACCAACTGTTATGCCAATCCAGGAATTCATGGGACAATTTCTAAAGGTAAAAATTTAGGCTGGCACGGTGGCTCATGCCTGTGGTCCCAACACTTTAGGAGTTGAAGTGGGAGGACTGCTTGAGGCCAAGAATTTGAGACCAGCCTGGGCAACACAGCGTGACCTCTTCTCTATAAAACAAATCAGCTGGGTGTGGTGGCGCCCACCTGTAGTCACAGTTACTCAGGAGGCTGAGATGTGAAGATCACTTGAGCCCAGGAGTCAGAGAGGCTGTGGTGTGCTATGATCACACCATTCTGCTCCAGCCTGGGTGACAGAGAGACACCCTATCTCAAAAAATTTTTTTTAACAATTAGCATTTTTAGATTTTGGGGAGTTCCTTTCAAAATTCAAAATTTTAAGTAATAATACACTTATCAAGCTTCTGTATTTATCAACCTCGATTTCTTTTGCAGTGGCTTTCCATTATGAAAGATGAAGGTTTAGCTGATTAAGGCTACTTATCTTCTTCCTCCTAATTTGTTGTGCTTATATTATTATAGTCAGTTTTCCTATAGGTTAACTAGGTTTAATATGCTTGAACTTGAATTTCTTGTTCTGTAAACTTAGACTGTATAAACTTCCACACCACGATGTGAATGAGGGTCTTAGTCCCCCTACCCTTCCCTCTTTCCCCCCAGCTTCTGTATCCTACGTTCTTCCAGTTAGACACGTATTTTTTTTACTGATATATATTTTTTCATTTTTAACAGCTGGTATTTTTTACATGCTACTAATTTCACCCATTGTCAGTAAATCTGTAGAGTTGTGTAACCATCACTGCAATATAGTTTTGGAATATTTCCATCAGTCCAGTATACTTTTATTTCTCTATTGTCAAAGTAAATATCATTTAATCCAGTCCTGTAACCATATTTGAGTTTTCCAGGTTTCATCTATAAATTGATTGAATACATAACACCAGAGTCCTATTAATACACTATCTTGAAACATGTCCAGAGTAAAACGAAAGGCACAGAATTAATCAGAAAACATTCTATTGAAAGTATCGATCAATAGAGTGAAATTAGACTTCAACAGCTGCAGCCTGTTACCGCCTAAGGATAGGCTGTATGAGGACTCACAAGGACCTGTTGTTGAGGTTAGGACGAAATGTTTGGCTAAATTCCCTTGAGAACACCACGCTGTCCTGGGATGGAAAGCCAGGCTCCGGTCATTGCCCACTCCCCGCCTTCCCTCCCACCTCCCGCCCTTATGATCCCATCAATCGCTCTTTTTTGGCAGGGTCGAGTGGTGTCAAAGCAGACGGCTGCTCGGCGCCTACGTAGCCGTATTTTTGTGAGCGGAGCTGCTTTTGTGAGCGCTGCCTGCCTGCAGCATCTCTGCACTCACGCGTGGAGTCGCCGAGAAGCTGCCCGGCCGCTCCAGCAGCCTCCACGCCTACAGGGCTGCGTGCCCGGGATCGCAGCGCCTTCGCGTCTCCTTCCCGCCTCCCTCTGCCCTCCCGCCAGCGAGCGCGTGGCGCCCCGGAGGTGCGAGGGTGACCAGGGTGCACCCCTCTTCTCCTAAGCCAACCTAGGAGGAGACTTCCAGTTTCTGCCGCAGCATTTCCAGCGCCGCGAGCCCTTGCAGCTCCTCACCGTGGCTCAGCAGCCAGCCCAGCGCATCCTCTTCCGGGGCTAGCGCGCACTCCCTCGGCTCTGCTCGCCGTCCCTTGTCTTTCTGCCCCTTGCAGACGCTCTCATTCCATCCTCCCTTCCTTTCCTCTGCCGGGGGGGGGGGTGGCTCGCTATGCAGCCCCCCGTGCTCAGTCTGACGCCTCAGGCTGCCGTACCCGCAGGCTCTGCGGAAGGAGCCCGGGCCCCAGCCCTTGCCCTCCCCCGCCACCACCACGTCCCTCCTCCCTCCTGGAGCTTCCAGGGCCCTGCCGCGGGCCCCTGCATCTCCCGCCAGGCCGTCTCTCTCAGCCTCCGTCTCCTGCAGCCCAGCTCCGCCTCATTCTCCATTCCTCGCCCAGAACCCTGGACATTCTGTCCGCGGTCGCCGCCTGCGGTTCCTCCCCATCAGGCAGGCAGACGCCAGGCTCCGCCAGGTGACAGAACTGCTCTTGCCGAGCCCCGAAGGCCTCCACCTGGTTGACCTTGGCAGCCAGCCCGGGCCTCCTCGGTCCTGACTCTGGGGCCGCTGCCTCCCGCCAGCGCTGCCTTCGCGTGGTTTCAGGGCGCGCACCGCCTTTGCTAGTAACAGCCTCATGGCCCGAGGCCTCCAGACCCCAGGATCTCCCCCTGTACACCGGCCCCTGCCCAGGCCTCCTGTGTCAGCTCGGGGCACCTCTATCCTTGCACTTGTTCAGACCTCCAATGACCTCTGAGTCCTCTCCTGTTTTCACATCCCACCCTCCAGCGTCCTCCCCTCTCAAGTTGGATCTAGATTCCAGCCCCCTCTCATCCCCCACGGTGCTACCTGCCAGTGCCCTCTGCCTCTAGGGTGTCCTTGCTTCCCCTCCTGGGCCTGGCTGGGATCCTTGTAATATGGTGTGTGTGCTCCCGACGACGGCTGGCTTTCATCTAGGAAAAGGCCAACATCAGGAAGCTGCCTAGGAGGCCGCCTGGCCCACGACCTTTCTAACCCATGTCCACCTACTGCCATCCTCCACATGGTGATCATGGCCCCTCCTCCCCGGACCCTTCAAACCTGCCTCCAGTTCCCCCCCAGGGCCTTTGCCCCAGTTAGTCCCTGTCTTAGCTCAGGGTGCCACAACAGAATCCAGACAGGGCAGCTTAAACAACAGAAATGCATTTCTCACAGCTCTGGAGGCTGGAAGTCCAAGATCAAGGTGCCTACAGATTCCATGGCTGGTGAGGCGTCTCTCCTTGGCTTGCAGATGGCCTCCTTCTGGCTGTGTCCTCTCATGGGAGAGGGGAGAAGGGAGAGGGGAGGAGGAGGGGGAGAGGGAGAGGGAGAGAAGGAGCAGATAAGGGGAGGTATCCCTGGTGTTTTTCCTGTTCCTATAAGGACACAGTTCTATTGGATCAGGGCCCACCCTATGACATCGCATAACCTTTATTACCTCCTTATAGATTCTGTCTCCAAATGCAGTCACACTGGGGCTTAGAGCTTCGACATACGAATTTTGGGAGGACATAGTTTAGTCCACAACTTTCCCTCTGCCCAGGTGGCTCTCCCTTGAATATCTGCAAGGCTGACCTGTTCACCCCTTGAACCTAGGCCGTGCATTGCTGGAGTCCTCTTTACTGAAACCACCTGGAGTTGGGGAAGTAGCCATCATGGAGGAAAAATTGGGCTGCAATTGTCAATGGATGCTAGGTGGTATAAAACAGAGGTAAAACCACCACCAACAGAACAAAAAGCCCAGGTGGCCACAAGTTCAGTCGCCATTTGGAGCAAGAGATGGACATTGGTGCATCCACCCGACGCCACATTTCCAAGGATGCTGCATTCCCAAGTGAGCTGCCAGACCAAAATACAGACGGTGCTGATTTAAACATCCGTGATGAAGCGGTGAGCAGATACACGTGGCGAGAAGGAGGAACGTTAAAGAGCTTTGAGAGGAAGACTTCTGCAGGCAGCTGTGTGCTGTGAGCCCCTCCTCCTGCCTTGTCAAGGACTTGGGTAGGGGGAGCTTATCTTCTTGCCTCAGGCTTGGTGAGGTTCAGCTCAACTGAACCTCTGGGGTTTGGAGGATGCAATCGTTGTGGGATGACTCCTGCCCAGAGAAACACACAGGGCAGAACAGATGGGCTGACAAACTGCTCCTTGGTGGGAAGGTGTGTGGGGAGGTGTTTCTAGGCACCAGTATGAGCCAGCTTACTTCTGGATCCGTGTGAATGACATTTCTGTTTTCCCTTTGCTTCATCCCTCCACGTGCTCCAACCCGGGGGACCAGGGAGCACTGTTGGCAGGTGATCAGAGAAGGAACCAGGAAAGAGAAAAGGACCACATGAGGCCTTTCCAAAATACTGTTTTGGAGAATGATTTATGTACAAGCTGCACCTATTTTAAGTGTGCAGTTGCTAAGTTTCAACGAATATGCATACTCAGGTAATCACCACCACAGAGGCAATGTGGCCATTGCCCCAGAAAGCTCCCTGGTCCTCTGCAGTCGTACAGGACACCACAGGCCCCCACATGCTGTTACTAAGGTATGCAAAATGCCATTGCCTCCCTCTAATTTCACTGTGCTGTCTTTGTTTTACTTTATCCGGGTCAAAAAAACCTTGGGGCTGGAGGTGAGCGGCTTTCAATTAGACCTCAGTTCTCCTCCCCTGAGGCCCTGTGGACCTTCTTGGAACTTGTGTATTCTCTGCAGGAAGGGGATACATTGGGTTAGTTACCATGTGTTCCACAGCCTGGCTCTGAACTTGGTGCTCAGGGGGGAAACTCAAACTAAGGTACAGACGAACTACCTCGACAGACAGGGGAGGAAGCAATATCCACGTTGTCAGGGAGAGGAAGGAGTTGGTTTGTAAAGGACTATTCCATACACCTTAGAAAGTGACCCCAGCAAATGTGAGAAAAACGTTGTAGAGTCACTGTTTTTAAGAGCTGCAAAACCAGCTGGGTGCGGTGGTTCACGCCTATAATCCCAGCACTTTGGGAGGCCAAGGTGGGCGGATCACGAGCTTAGGAGTTCGAGACCAGCCTGACCAACATGGAGAAACGCCATCTCTATTAAGAATACAAAATTAGCCAGGCATGGTGGCACATGCCTGTAATCCCACCTACTTGGGAGGCTGAGGCGGGAGAATCGCTTGAACGCAGGAGGCAGAGGTTGCGGTGAGCCAAGATCATACCATTGCACCCCAGCCTAGGCAGCAAGAGCGAAACTCTGTCCCAAAAAAAAAAAAGAAAAAAAAGAGCTGCAAAACCTTGACAGCCAATTTTGTCTCTCCAGTGGAGACTATTTACTTATTTACTTAATTAATTCTCCAAATAAATAACTATGGAGAATCTACTTCGTGTGGGGTGCCGTTTTAAACATATGTGATCAAGCTGCAAGCAGATACACCTGGTGCCTGCCTTTATGAAGCTCATAGTCTGATGAGGTTATTGATAGTAAAAAAAACTTCCATGGATATCCATCAGTTTCCCCTCACATTCAGTGGCTTAAATCCACCACCATTTTGTTGTTGTACGTGATTCTGTGTGTCAGCTGGGCTGGAAGGGGCTTCCAGGCTGGGTCAGCTTGTGTGGTCTCTGCTCAGCTCTCTCCTCTGTCCCTGGTCACTTAAGGGGTGGGCTGTTGCTGGCTGATGGAGGATGGCCTCACACGTGTCTGCCAGTCAGCAGGTCTTCCACCAGGGAGCCTTAGCTCTTCTGCACATGACCTTCCAGTGTTCAGAAGGCTGGTTAGGACTTGGTGGTCTTGGGCTTCCAGTCGTAGCAAGAGAGCAGACCCTGATGCACAACCACTTTTCAAATTTTCTCTTGTATTAATGTTTGTGAATGATGCATTGAGCAAAGCAAATCACATGACCAGCTCCCATGCATAGACTCTACCTCTTGACGGTGCGATCTGCAAGGCCACATCACAGCAGGGCTCCTACTTACTCTGGGGCATAGAGAAGCCTCCCATGTGTAAGTGGTATGAATAGGAGGTTTCTGGGTGAAGGTTAGTGGGGTCCGCAAAGAGCATTTGAGGCAGAGGGGCCAGAATGTGCAAAGGCCCTGAAGCACTAGACAGCACCCAGCACTCAGGAAGATAATGAAGCCCAGGGTCAGGAAACTAGAGATACCATCAGAGACTAAACCACACAGGGCCTTCTAGACCAAGCAAAGACTCTGTATCTTTTTTTTTTCCTGAGACGGAGTCTCACTGTGTCACTCAGGCTGGGGTGCAGTGGTGCAATCTAGGCTCACTGCAACCTCCACCTCCCTAGTTCAAGCAATTCCCCTGCCTTAGCCTCCCAAGTAGCTGGGATTGCAGGCACATGCCACCAGGTCCCGCTACCTTTATTGTATTTTTAATAGAGATGGGGGTTTCACCATGTTGGCCAGACTGGTCTCGAACTCCTGACCTCAGGCAATCCACCCACCTTGGCTTCCCAAAGTGCTGGGATTACAGGCATGAGCCACCGCGCCCAGCCCAGGACTCTGTATCTTAACCTCCGAAGGTTGGAGGCTGGCGATAAGCAGATTTGGGTTTGTACAATCACCCTGCTTGCAGGGCAGAGAATAGATGGTGGCTGAGCAGTGCATAAGGGCATGTGCAGAGTGAGCAGGGGGAGGATATCAAGGTGGTCCAGGTGGGGGAGGATGGTTTGGAACAGGGTAGTGGTGGCGAAGAAAAGAAGCAGGCCCAGAGATGTTCACGAGGTCAAATGAAGAGCATGTATGAGACACGCGGCAGTTTTTAAAAATGGCCACAAATTCTTTGCAGCCCCTCCCATCAGGTAGGGAGTGGGGGGGTGTGTTCCCACCCTTTTAATTTGGGCAGGCTGCTCTTATCAACAGAATATGGCAGAGGTGACCCTACGTGTGATACTATGATTTTATATATATATATACACACACACACACACACACACATATAAGTCCTAAACCAATATATATACACACATATATACATACACACACACATACATGTGTATATATGTGTGTGTGTGTCCACAGTTTCTGGCTTGTATTAATAACTCCCATAACCGTTGTTACAGTGTTTTGTTATAATGTTGGGACACTTTGGGCCTCAGAGGCAGGCCTCAGGAAACAGAACCTCTCTCAGCCCTTCTCCTGCCCGTCTTTCATCTGTCGAAGGCAGGACTTCATCGGATTGTGGTCAAAAGACTCGCAGTCCACAGAGGGGCCAGCTCCCGACCCTAGAGGAAGGAAGGCTACAAGAGAGGCCGAGAGAAGTCTGAACAGACAGCAGGCCTTGCCAGGTTTAGATCATGTGCTTTTTGTCCAATCACATTTCTACATGGTTGTCAGTCATCCTAGGAAATGAGTCCTTCATAAAAACCCAAAAGGACAGAGTTTGGAGGACTTACCTCCAGCTTGCTGAACACGTGGAGGCTGACAGAAAGGTAAGCAAGAGCCCATCCACATGCCGGAAGGGTGGCGCACCCCAGCTCCACAGGGATGGAAGCTCCTGCACTAGGGACCCTTCCAGACCTGCCTGTGTATCCCTTCATCTGGGTGTTCATTTGTATCCTTTAACATATCTTCATAATAAGGCCGGGCGTGGTGATTCATGCCTGTAATCCCAGCACTTTGGGAGGCAGAGGTGGGTGGATCACCTGAGGTCAGGGGTTTGAGATCAGCCTGACCAACATGGAGAAACCGTCTCTACTAAAAATACAAAATTAGCCAAGGGTAGTGGCACATGCCTGTAATCCCAGCTACTTGGGAGGCTGAGGCAGGAGAATCGCTTGAACCCGGGAGGCAGAGGTTGTGGTGAGCCGAGATCGCGCCATTGCACTCCAGCCTGGACAACAAGAGCGAAACTCCATCTCAAAAAAATCAAATAAAATATCTTCATAATAAACAGGTAAATACAAGTAAGTGTTTCCCTAAGTTCCATGAGCTGCTCCAGCAAATTAATGAAAACCAAAGAGGGAATTATGGGAACCTCACTGTGAAGCCCGTCAGTCTGAAGTTCCAGAGGCCTGGACTTGCAATTGAGGGGAAGGAGGAGAGGGGGCTTGCGGGATTGAGCCCTCAACCTGTGGGATCTGACGCTATCTCCAGGTAGATAATCTTGGAATTGAATTAGAGGACGCCCAGCTGGTGTCTGCTTCTTGGCATGTAGGGAAAAAAAAAAACCCTTCATTTGGTCACAGAAGTCTGCTGTGTTCATTGGTGGTGTGTTGGTGTGAGAGAAGAAAAAAATTAGTTTGTTTTTTCCCAAACACTATGAAATTTCTGATTCTGGACCATAGAAGACCATGCAACTGCTGCCTTCATCATCAGACACTCTCACAGCCTCGGGTCCCTTTGTAAGAATCCACATCCACCTGAGGCAGCCATGCTGGCAGGAAGCCCAAGCTTCACGGAGAAGCCACACATCAGAGCTCCAGTCCTAGATGAGTTCAGCCTTCAAGTCAAACCTTCACTCACTTCCTCAAGTGAGTAAAGAAGCTTCTGGTGATTCCAGCCCCTGCCATTGGAGTCCTCTTCGCTGTGATCCCAGACACTGTGGGGCAGACAAGCTGTCCTTTCAGGGCCTGTTCAAAGTCCTGACCTCAGAATCTAGATGGCATTGTTAATGTAAAAGGAAGAAGCTGAGGCAAAATTAAAACTGACAGTTTATTTGGGTCATGGTTGAGGGCTGTGCCCAGGACACACTTCCCAGGTTGCCTTGGAGAGTGTTCTGGGGAACAAGGGGGAGGCTCTGGTTTTCAAAGAAAAAAGGATGAATCAGGAGAGGGGATATT
Organism: Macaca mulatta; assembly: GCF_049350105.2. Taxonomy (NCBI): domain Eukaryota; kingdom Metazoa; phylum Chordata; class Mammalia; order Primates; family Cercopithecidae; genus Macaca; species Macaca mulatta. The sequence goes on from NC_133420.1 coordinate 118,746,327, forward strand.
ACAAAAGCTGTTTGTCAAGAATTCTCTCTGGCTTACAAAAGTAACATTGGTTAGTAATTAGCTACACATTGTTGAACCAACCACAGGATGTATGGCTTCTTCTTTTTTTTTTTTTTGAGATGGAGCTCTTGTCACCAGGCTGGAGTGCAGTGGCGTGATCTTGGCTCAGTGCAATCTCTGCCTCTCAGGTTCAAGCAATTCCCCTGGCTCAGCTTCCCGAGTAGCTGGGACCACAGGCGCACACCACCACACCCTGCTAATTTTTTGTATTTTCGTAGAGACGGGGGTTTCACTATGTTGGCCAGGATGGTTTCCATCTCCTGACCTCGTGATCTGCCCACTTTGGCCTCCCAAAGTGCTGGGATTACAGGCGTAAGCCACCTCGCCAGCCAAATGTATGGCATTTTGTGGCTACTTGGTCAGTTAGTTTAGAGTCCGCCTAGTAAGGGGCTTCAAAACGTAACTATTTACCTCAAAGGGGAGACATATGACTGCTATTTCATTCCAACACTTCTCTGGGCCTGATAATTTAAAGGGGCTCATATTCCTCAGATAAAAAGTTTGTTTTCTTCTTTTCTTCTTTCAGCGTTAATAAAATGGTTGTTGTTTTACACCACTGATTTTTTTTTAACTTTTAGTTTATTTACTTTTTGGGGATGGGGTCCTGCTCAATCACCTGGTCTGGAGAGCAGTGGCACAATCACAGCTGACTGCAGCCCCAAACTCTTGGGCTCAAGAGATCCTCCCACCTCAGCCTCCAAGTAGCTGGGACTACAGGCACCTGTCATCTCAACCAGTATATATATATTTATATTTTTTGCAGCGGGGACAAAGATAAAGATACGGGAGGTATTGGGGTGAGTTGCAGAGAAGATGGCAATAAGTTTTATGATCTCGTTTCCTGTCAGTTAAAATGGTTTTCATGAAGGAGGTAAGATGTCAAGAATGACGTGTGAGACATTGGGAGCTCCCTTCTCGCTGGCAGTCAATTGGAGCAGGGATTGGAAATGTGAGTGGACTAACCCTCCTGAATGGTGATGACATGCCCGAGAAGGGGTCCTGATCCAGAGCCCGAGAGAGGGTTCTTGGATCTCATGCAAGAAAGAATTTGGGGCGAATCCTTAAAGTGAAAGCAAGTTTATTAAGGAAGTAAAGGAATGAAAGAACCGTGACTCCATAGGCAGAGCAGCCCCAAAGGCTGCTGGTTGGCTATTTTTATGGTTATTTCTTGATTATGTGCTAAACAAGGGGTGACTTATTCCTGAGATTTTGGGAAAAAGGGGTGGGCAATTCCTGGAACTGGAAGTTCCTCCCCTTTTTAGACCATATAGGGTAACTTCCAGACGTTGCCATGGCATTTGTAAACTGGTGCTGGTGGGAGTGTCTTTTAGCATGCTAACATATTATTATTATTAGCATGTAATGAGCAGTGAGGACGACCAAAGGTCACTTTCATCACCACCTTGGTTTTGGTAGGATTTGGCCAGCTTCTTTAGCACAACCTTTTATCAGCAAGGTCTTTGTGCTCTGTATCTTGTGCTGACCTCCTATCTCTCCTGTAACTTAGAATGCCTAACCTCCAGGGAATGCAGCCCAGTGGATCTCAGCCTTATTTTACCCAGCCCCTACTCAAGATGGAGTTGTTCTGGTTCAAATGCCTCTGACAATTAAAGGGCAGATGGGGGCTGGAGGAGACCAAACCCCAGCAGCTGGGGTGTCCGAGGCCATTGGCTGTCGTCCCACGGAGCACTGGGTGGAAGTTGAGTCTGTCCTGGAGAGTATAATAGCGTATCTAGATCATAAAGTGTTTTGAGTTCAGGACGAGGAAAAAGAGCCTTATGAAAAATGATAAGACTTAATTATTTTTCTGGACTATTTGTCCTTCATCTGTCTTTCTACATAAAGACAAATTCCAAAGAATATTCATTGATTTAAATAATTTTCTAGTGGGAGATTCAGATTTAGTTTCTAGAGGAATGAAAGGTACATGCCTGAAAGGACTTTTCTCTCGTTAAAAAGTGTGATTAGGGGATTACCCAGAACACTCTGCGTTGCGTTTCCCTGTGGCTTTCATTACAGCTGCTCCTTCCTCAGCAGGTTCCATAATTATACAAATGTCTTAGCCTTTCAAGTGTTTCATTATTCATTTGTTACTCACCAAGATCACCTAAGGCCTATTCAGCTGCAGAGATGGCTCGCTCAATTCACTGGCTGTGGGTTTAATTTTTGATTTGGGTCTTTTATGTTTCATAGGAAAGATGAAAATGAAAGATAGCATTTTATGCTTGTAGACTTAGCTTTTATTCTTTATAGTCTTTATGTGTGATCCTGCAGACTGTTCGGTGCTTGATTCTAGTTGTACTTGCTTGCAAATGATAGGCCCCGTCATTGTAAGCAATTTTGTCCACTTGAAATATCTCATTTACTGTCATTCCTTCATGTAAGCAACAGTCTCTCCTGCATCGTTTGGGTCTCATGGCCGTGGTACCATCTGCTTCTATTTAATCATTCTGTAATAAAATGTTCAGTGAAACCCATTTCAGAATCCCAATTTCCAATAACAAATGTATTTATTTATTTATTTATTTTTTTATTCTTTTTTTGAGATGGAGTTTCGCTCTTGTTTCCCAGGCTGGAGTGCAATGGCACAATCTCGGCTCACCACAACCTCCACCTCCCGGGTTCAAGCAATTCTCCTGCCTCAGCCTCCTGAGTAGCTGGGATTACAGGCATGCGCCACCACACCTGGCTAATTTTGTATTTTTAGTAGAGACGGGGTTTCTACATGTTGGTCCGGCTGGTCTCGAACTCCCAACCTCAGGTGATCCTCCCACATCAGCCTCCCGAAGTGCTGGGATTACAGGCGTGAGCCACCGTGCCTGGCCAACACATGTTATTTACATATAACTTCTAAAAAAAATTATACAGTGCTTCTCAGTGGTATGTATATGGGGAAATGATTCAGTCATGTGAAATGGAAAAAAGAGATAAATCCTTTTGTCAAACAACAAGAAGCTAACATCTTTTCAGTGGTTAATTATTCATTTGGCTGTTTGATTGTCATTTAGAAGAGTTCAGAAATACAAATACCTATGGGGTCAAGCAAATATAAATGTGTGTTGTGCTGGGATATATAAAACAAGAATGAAGAGAAACACACTTATAATCACACCATATTTTTAGAAAATTAATCTTTTATTTAGAGAAAATTGTATACTCGCTTGCAGTTTTAAGAAATAATACAGAGAGATGGCCGGGCGCGGTGGCTAACACCTGTAATCCCAGCACTTTGGGAGGCCAAGGCGGGTGGATCACGAGGTCAGGAGGTCGAGACCATCCTGGCTAACACGGTGAAACCCTGTCTCTACTAAAATATGAAAAATTAGGCAGGGGTGGTGGCGGGCGCCTGTAGTCCCAGCTACTTCGGAGGCTGAGGCAGGAGAATGGCATGAACCTGGGAGGCGGAGATTGCAATAAGCCGAGATCACGCCACCGCACTCTAGCCTGGGAGACAGAGCGAGACTCCGTCTCAAAAAAAATAATAATAATAATACAGAGAGATCCCGAGTATCCTTCACTGAGTTTCTCCCAATGGTAACATCTTGTAAAACAAGTATCATGGTAGGATCTTGATGCTGGCATAGTCAAGATACAGAACATTTCCAGCACTCCAGGGATCCCTCATGTTAACCCTTTTTGGCCCCTGACTTTCCCATCCCAACCCTAAACCTGGGCAATCAGTAATCTTCACTAGATTATTCCCCATTCTGTAATTTTGTGATTTCCTTTTTTCTTTCTTAATTTTGGAATTTCGAGAATGATATATAAACAATCCTATAGTAAATTACCTTCGGCTTTTTTTTTTTTTACACTCAGTATAACTGGCTTGTGATTCATACAAGTTGTTGCATGAGTAGTTTGTTGATTGCTGAGAAGTATTCCATGATATGGATGGACAAGAGCTTGTTTAACCATTCAGAAAAACCTCTGGTTTGCTTCTAGTTTTTGGTTGTTACAAATAAAGCTGCTCTGAGCATTCACATATAGACTGTTTTTTTTTTTTTTGAGACAGAGTCTCGCTCTGGTGCCCTGGCCAGAGTACAGTGGCATGATCTCAGCTCACTGCAACCTCTGCCTCCCAGGTTCAAGTGATTCTCCTGCCTTAGACCCCCAAGTAGGCAGGATTACAGGCTCCCACCACCACACCCAGCTAATTTTTGTATTTTTATTAGAGACGGGGGTTTCACCATGTTGGGCAGTCTGGTCTTGAACTCCTAATCCCAAGTGATTTACCCATCTTGGCCTCCCAAGTGCTGGGATTACAGGTGTGAGCCACCGGACTCAGCCACATGTAGGTTTTTGTAGGAACATAAATCTTCATGTTTCTGGGATAAATACCCCAGAGTTTACTTGCTTGTTTGTAGATTAGTTGCATGCACAGTTTTGTGAGAAACTGTCAAAAAACTTGGCTGAAACTATCCTGAGTGGCTGTCCCACTTTGCCTTCCCACCAGCAGTGCATGAGTGATCTGTTTTCCCAGCGTCTTCACTGGTATTTGGTGCTGCCACTGTTTTGTATTTCAGTCGTTCTGTTAGGAGTGTAGTGATATCTCATTTTGCTTACTTTACATTTCCCTAATGGCTAATGGTGCTGAGAGTCTTTTCCTGTGCCTGTCTGCCATCTGCAGATCTTTGAAATGTTAGCTCATGGCATTTCTCATGTTCTGGTTACTCCATCTTTTAAAACAAGGAACCTAAGAGGGTGGCACTTTGTGGTTTGTGAAGAGACTGCCACATAGATGACCATCTCACAGTGACTAAAAGCCACTAAAGCTTTTCTCTTTGAAGAGTTTTACCATGGCCTAGTGAATTGCCAATGCACTCAATTTAGTAATCACTGACATGTGCCCAGAGACAAAAGCAGTGCTTGTCTTCTGTTGGTTGATGGACTCTGAAATCTAGGGTCAGGATCTCTCATAGCAAAGAAACAGAAAACATATTTGCTTCTATCCAGCTCTGCCCATGCCATTCTTTCTGTAATGAGGCAGGGAGACCCCTGGGAGCTGTGAGAGGCAGAAGGAGATGAGGGAGCACATAGGCTCCAAATCCCTTCTCTTCCTTTTTCACACTTAAATTTTCACTTAATTTTTTCTTTTTTCTTTCCTTTTTTTTTCTCTCCCCATTTCTTGAAAGTTTCGCTTCAATCCAGAGTGGTTACACAAGTAAGAATTCCCTGGTTTGGACTCCAAATCTGTATCTTCAGCAAGCATCCCAGGCCATTCTTATCTTCTGCTAAGCTTGGGAAACAGTGCCTCATTCTGCTGTTTCTGAGTATCGATCTCTGCTCTATAATAAGGTAGGTTCTTTGGGAGATGGGCTATCAGGCCTCTGAAGTGTCCATCAGTGCCATTTAGTGCACACATTGTGGCCCAGTGTCCCAAGGTTAATGCCTGTGACCATGTCTATCAGCTCCTCTGTTAAAGTGTGCCGTTGGGATGTTCACGAACATTCTCAGAAGAGAGGTAGGAACAATTCTTTTCCAATCGCACATCTCTGACTTGTCTGACTCATTTCAGAGTTCAACTTTCTGCTTCCTTCCTCCTAACCAGGTTATGCACATAATAAACTTTGTTAATTTAGAAATGTTAAATAACATGTCTGAAATAATTTGTGTGAGATATTCCCAAAGATCCTAATCACAAATCTTTCTGCCCTGTGCCTTAGAAATAGATTCTCAAAAGAAAGGTGAATGGTCGCTTGAAGTTCTAACCAGCTGAATGCACTAGCATAACCTGTTCATGCTCTGATGGGTCAGTTCTCATCATAGTCAATTCTCATCACTTGTTTGTTTGTTTGTTTGTTTGTTTGTTTGTTTGTTTTTGAGACAGAGTCATGCTCTGTTGCCCAGGCTGGAGTGCAATGGCACGATTTCAGCTCACTGTAACCTCCACCTCCCGGGTTCCAGTGATTCTCATGCCTCAGCCTCCTGAGTAGCTGGTTTTACAGGCATGTACCACTGCACTTGGGCTAATTTCTTGTATTTTTAGTAGAAACCGGGGTTTTACCATGTTGGCCAGGCTGATCTCAAACTCCTGACATCAAGTGATCCGCTCACCTTGGCCTCCCAAAATGCTGGGATTACAGGTGTGAGCCACTGCGCTCAGCCAGCATAGGCAGTTTTAATGTCTGCACCGAAGGGCCTGAGACAACAGCGATTTCACCCCCACCTCATGTTTTCCCAGCAGGGCCTGGAGAAGGGCCCTGTTGGTGGCAGGCACAGCCAAGGACCCAGCTTTCCTGTTTCTAAACTGTGAGAAATTTTGAATTGCTTCCTCCCTCTCTCAGTTGGTACACAACAATTCAGATAAGAGCTCCCTAGAATACAGAACCCAAACAAGCCACAAGCGCTTGTCCAAATTGCTATGTGCCATGGTCGGACAAGAACCCCGGGTTGAAAGGACTTTTGCAGACAGTCCTCCAGAGTAAGTGTCCTCCTGTCCAGGTGCCTGTTCTCATGGCTCAAGGGGAAGGGACGAAGCATTCAACAGTCTTGTTTCTGTATGAGGACTGGGAATTTCCCCTCTATATCCCATGTCACTCAAACTATATGCGACATGCTTCAAGCTGTCTTTCTCTGCCAGCAGCAGGTCCCCTCTCATCGTGGGAGTCTGCACGAAGGAGGGGACACACTGCGTAGTGACTGAAAATACGGGTAAGAAAAGATGACTGTGCAGGGAGAGGACTGGAGTCACAGGCTCCTTGAGAAGCATCAAGCTTCTACTTTAGTAAAAAGCATTAAGGGTAAGTCAATGGAAAACCAGGAATCCTAAACCGCTTTGCCTGCCTGCCAGCAGCCCTCACCTGCTGTGGGGCGCTGGGTCAGGGAGCAGCGTCGAGACTTCAGAAGCCCATCGTGAAAATTCAGTGTCTTCGTTCCCTCCTTGCCTGCATTTAAAACGAATCTATCCCCATCACAATGGTGTTCAGAGCCTCCCATAGACCAGGAGGAATGCTCAGGCTATCCACATTATCTTAGGCCTGTGAGGGTTGATCATCCCAATTGGGTCATTCTTGTTCTACCCAACTAAAGCAGAGAAAAGAAGCAAGAAGCCGGGGGGTTGTGGGGTGGTGTGGGTGGGGGAGGGCGGTGGGAAAAGCGCTCAGGGACCAAAACATTGCTCCAAGGGTGTCATCCTTTGCAAGTCTCACTGCTGGAACTGCTTGTTGAAATCTGAAACCAGTTTTATCTCTAGCTTCTGAGATAACTTGCTGCAATTCTAGGACTGATTTTTCCCATTGCCATTGCTCAACAATCAGAGCTTGCCAGCTCCCCAGAGCTTCCCAGTGCCAATGAACTTTCTCAAAGAGCAATACGTAACCTTGCGGAGCTTACCAGAGGCCACCTGTTCTGTGTGTAGGCCCCAAATTGCGAGTCTGTCTTCCCAAATGAAACATTAAATTTAGATGTTTGGGTCTATATATTTATTTTGACTGTGACACGCTCTACGTATTTTACATTTTTATCATTCCACATCAATTCCTCTGTTTGTTTAAATATATTTTTTTAAAAATTGGCCAGGCATGGTGGCTCACGCCTGTCATCCCAGCACTTTGGGAGGTCAAGGTGGGTGGATCACAAGGTCAGGAGATCAAGACCATCCTGGCTAACACGGTGAAACCCCATATCTACAAGTACAAAAAATTAGCTGGGCGAGGAGGCGAGCGCCTGTAGTCCCAGCTACTTGGGAGGCTGAGGCAGGAGAATGGCGTGAACCCGGGAGGTGGAGCTTGCAGTGAGCTGAGATCACACCACTGCATTCCAGCCTGGGGGACAGAGCGAGACTCTGTCTCAAATAAATAAATAAATATAAAAAACTCAAACCTTTGGCTGGGTGTGGTGGCTCACACCTGTAATCCCAGCACCTTGGGAGGCTGAGGCAGGTGGATCACTTGAGGTCAGGAGTTTGAGAACAGCCTGGCCAACATGTGAAACCCCGTCTCTACTAAAAATACAAAAATTATCTGGGCGTGGTGGCAGGCACCTGTAAGCCCAGTTACTTGGGAGGCTGAGGCAGGAGAATCACTTGAACCTGGGAGGTGGAGGTTGCACTGAGCCAATATCACACCATTGCACTGCATCCTGGGCAACAAAGAGCAAGACTCTGGCTAAAAAACAGACAAACAAACAGACAAACCCAAACCCTTTAAAACAATCCAAGAAATAAATCAGCAGTGTGATATAAAAATGAGTCACTAATTCAAAATGGAATCCTCCTGAGATAATGCCTGCTTAGAAGAGTGCCCAGGGTATATCAGGCACAAAGGGCTTACCAGTCATGGGGACTGTTAGGTTTCCAGATTATGAGGATGCCCATTGTAATTTTCACATTTTCCACAAGAGGTGGTCATGTGAACCTCACCTCACCCTGTGCAAACCTTGTTTAGCTATCAGCCAAGTAGGCAATCATAACTCCATTAATATGATATGAATGCAAACCTTTCCATTTGAGTTACCATTTTGATTCTTCTGTCTAGTTTTTCTGTGTTAAACATATTATAAATATGAGCCTGTTTTCTAAATCTCAAAGCGTATCTAAAATTCTCATTTCTTCGAAGGGTATGAAATTCTAATCAGTTTTGGGAATTTGCTCATGTTGTCATTTATTTGACAAATACCTTCTCTGGAAAAACCACTTTGTGTAGTTCTGATTTCTCTCTCTCTTTTCTAAATGCCTTTGATACATTTAAGCATATTTTTATAGTCAGCCGTATCAAATAGTAAGCAAGGAATGAATTAAAACCGCACACATACTTTATTCTCTCAATCACAGGTCAGCAAAATTTTTCCATGAAGGGCCAGATAGTAAATATTTTAAGCTTTGCAAACCTCTATCACAACTACTCAACCTTGTTATTACAGTGGGAAAACAGTCCTAGACCAGTCCTGAATGAACGAGCATGGCTGTGTTCCAATAAAACTTTATTTTGGACATTTATTAGAGTCACTAAAACTTGAACTTCACATACTTTTCACATGTCACTAAATATTCTTCTTCCCCCCACCCTCCCGCCCCCCAGGCATTAAAAAATGTAAAAAAACCTATTTCTAGCTTATAGGCTACATAAAAGAGTGGGGGGCTGTAGTTTGCTGCCTTCTGCTCTAAACTATTGATGATTATGACCAATGAATTATTACGAATCGTTTTAGTGCTGTCACTAACTGTAAGCAGATGCCCGCACAGTTAGATGACTTAGAGAAAGCGCCCCAGTGCTGAGGACATTTCCTCTCAACAAAGCCAGACAAGTGGAAAAATAGAAATTTTGATTACAAATCTATTTTCTTCAGTTCCAATGATCTCTGTTTGAGGCTAGCTCCTGTTTGATTTCTGATCAATAGTCTGGGATGGGCCATCTTACATGAACTTCCTGATGATCAGAAGATCTCTTTTTCTCTTCTGTATTTCTCATATTGAAACTACCGGCTGGGCGCAGTGGCTCATCCCTGCAATCCCAGCACTTTGGGAGGCCGAGGCAGGTGGATCACCTGAGGTTGGGAGTTCAAGACCAGCCTGACCAACATGGAGAAATCCCATCTCTACTAAAAATACAAAATTAGCCGGGCGTGGTGGCACATGCCTGTAATCTCAGTTACTAGGGAGGCTGAGGCAGGAGAATTGCTTGAACTTGGGAGGCAGAGGCTGCAGTGAGCTGAGATTGTGCCATTGCATTCCAGCCTGGGCAGCAACAGCAAAACTCCATCCCAAAACAAACAAACAAACAAACAAAAAACACAAAAAAAAACTGCCTCCCGCACCCCGCCCCCGCAATTTTGTAAAATCAATTAAGAAAAAAGAAAATAAAATCCAACTAGGCTTGAAACAGCCATCGTGAGGCCAGCTTGCCCTTTGGCCTACTTCTGGGTTGCCGCTCTGTGGATAAAGTCTGAGTGCTGCTTTAGATTCTGCTCAGCGACAGACACCAGCTGGTGTGGAGGACCCAGGAGGAAGCTGGCTCAGGAAGAAATGCAATTTCCACGTCCTGATGATTTCATACCCTCACCCCAACCAATTGGCCATCCAAATTTCCTAGCCCCTCACTCTCCACAAATACCCTTAGAAACCCTTGCCCAGTACCTCTCAATGAAATGGATTTGAGGCTTGAGAACTACCCCCCGTTTCCTCACTGAGCACTTATGATGACAAAAGTGTTTCTCTACTGCAGCCCCTCCATGGGTGTGTTCGTCTGCTGCACAGCGGGCATATGACCTGGGCATCATCTCACACTCTGACCCGTGAGGCAGCCACTGTACAGACTCGCCTCCTAGGCTCCTCTGGAGCCCCGTTTCTCTGCCGTCTGATTGCCTCTGGCCTGGCCCAGGTCTCCGTCGGCTCCAGCCTGCACATGGCCTGTATGCAGCTGGTCTCCCGGCTGCCTGTCTTCTCTGCTTTGTATCTACCTGCCCTTCACTCAACTCCAAAGGGAGCATCTGACCAGGACTCCTCCAGGTGTAAGACCCCGCCCTGACTTCCCTGTGGGTTGTGGGTGTCCATTTCCTCTTCCTCGAATATACACCTTGTCATTAGGTGACTGTGTAACTAATTCATAGGCAAAAGAATGTGAATTCTTTTTTTTTTTTTTGAGACGGAGTCTCACTCTGTCACCAAGGCTGGAGTGCAGTAGCGCAATCTCGGCTCACTGCAACCTCTGCCTCCTAGGTTCAAAGCAATTCTCTGCCTCAGCCTCCCCAGTAGCTGAGATTACAGGTGCCTGCCAGCACGTCCAGCTAATTTTATTTTTTTTGTATTTTTAGTAGAGATGGGGTTGCACCGTCTTGGCCAGGCTAGTCTTGAACTCCTGACCTTGTGATCCACCCACCTCAGCCTCCCAAAGTGCTGGGATTGCAGGCGTGAGCCACTGCGCCCGGTCGAGAATGTGAATGCTTAATCCTCTTGTGCCTCAACTTCTTCTACTGTAAAATGGGGCCAATTATGGGAGGATTGCCTGAGAGCATTACCAGGTACACTAAAGATGCGTGAGAAATATTAGTTCCTTTCTCCTGTTTCTCCTTTTTAGTCTCATCCCTGAGGCCAAGAGTGAAGTTGAAGAAGACACTTAATTCTCTGTGACACATTCTTGAATAATGAAAAGCAAATATTGAAGTCTTTTATTCTCTAGCCTTGATAGCCTTGGTCTTTTTGGCCACATTGAGACGTCCTGGCTCCAGGTTCCCGTGCTTGAGGGCAGCTCTCTACCAAGGGTGTGCCTGATGCAGCACCCACTGAAGACCCAGCATCTGCAGCTGAAGGTAGCACCTTGAATGCAGTTTGGGCAGAGCCTTGTCTAGTGGGATTATTTTTCCCTTAACGCAACTGAATTTTTTAATAAAACACTCAGCATTACCCCTTAAGGAATGAGAGAGCTGTAGTTTCTCAGTTTGGTTATATATATACACACATTTTTGTTCTCGCTCTGGTTGCACAGGCTGGAGTGCAGTGGCGTGATGTCGGCTCACTGTAGCCTCCACCTCCCCGGCTCAGGTGATTCTCTCACCTCAGCCTCCCAAGTAGCTGGGACAACAGTCACAAACCACCATACCAGGCTAATTTTTTGTATTTTTAGTGAAGACAGGGTTTAGCCATGTTGCCCAGGCTGGTCTCGAACCCCTGAGCTCAAGCGATCGGCCTGTCTCGGCCTCCCAAAGTGCTGAGATTACAGGCATGAACCACCACGCTCGGCCCCCAGTTTGGCATATTTGAAAAGAAGGAAATGGGTAATGAAATCATTTTGAAAGAAAAATGCTGGAAGAACTATTTTGTACAAAATGTTAAAACTTTAATGAGAAAAGGAAGCTTTGTAGACAAATAGAGGGCTGGGAAGTGGCAGGAACTCTGGTCATCACTTGAGCAAGCTCTTTGCTCCTGTGTTGTGACTGGCACCACAGCTTATCTTGATAGAACTATGAGATGACTACGCTCATTACATGTGTTCATTCATGCCAAGTATCGTGTGGTATTGCTACTAGCATCTTGAAATGAATTAAACTATAATTTCGATAATTTTCAATAAAATATATGACAACTTTATCAAAGGGAATGGGGGTCTTCATGTTACAATAAATGTTTCCTTTTTTGTCTATAATTCTGAAGGAGATGTTTGTCTTCACATTTGACCCCCAGGAGACAGGCAGCTGGTGCAGCACAATCTCTCCCATTCTCCCGTACCTGCTGAGGAGAGGGTGAAGTCTAGATGCAGGGTGGTGAAGTAAGCTGTCAGCTGTGATAGCTTTGGAGCTGTTAACCACTGCACCAAAGCTAACCCTTCCCTCTGAAAGATTTTCATCCTGGACCCACGAACCTGTCCCTTCCTTGCAGATGTGTGACTGTCCCAGCTTGCTCCTCTGTGGACATCAACTCCTTTCCCAGCGTGGACATCAACTCCTTGCCCAGCCTGTTGCTCTCACCACACCTACATCAAGACTGGCCTGCTGCATATCTTCCCATCAGCTAGAAAATCACCACCGTGAGATCTAAGCTGAGTCCTCTTTTCACAAAAAGCGGCTTCCACATCACGAGAGTTGTACAGCGTGGTCACAGGTCAAGATGCTGAAGAACAGGGATCTTTCCAGAAATGTTTATTGTTTGATAGAGAAAAAGTTTATATAAAGATGAGACAAAAACATCCAAGGAATTTTCTTTTTGGAGAAAATGTTTTCTAGTGGAAAACGACATGCAGAGAAGGCCTTTGGTATGTTGCTGGTGGACTGATCCCAGACTCCCCAGTCCATTTTCAACAAGCATCATTGTTGAAGCTTTGACTAACTGTGATGTCAGGGAGGATGCCTGCTGGCCAGGGAGCTTTCTCCCAGACATTGCCAACTTAGTGAGGTCTCTACTTCTGCCTAGTGTCCACAGTTATTTTCCATAGACCCATAGCTATACACTCAAGTTAACCAAACTCTCAAGAGACCCCAAACACAAATTTTTTTTTTTTTTTTGAGATGGAGTCTTGCTCTGTCACCCAGGCTGGAATGCCATGGCACGATCTTGACTCACTACAACCTCCATCTCCTGAGTTCAAGCAATTCTCCTGTCTCCGCCTCCTGAGTAGCTGGGACTACAGGCACACGCCACCATGTCTGAATAATTTTTGTATTTTTAGTTGAGATGGGGTTTCACCATGTTGGTCAGGCTGGTCTCGAACTCCTGACCTCAGGTGATCCACCTACGTTGGCCTCCCAAAGTGCTGAGATTACAGGCATGAGCCACCATGCCTGGCCCTGATTTTTTAAATTTGGAGTGAATAAAGGACTAGAAGCAGCACAGTTCTGTCTGTTGCACATTCTCTGCCCTCAATATTGGAAGTCCGTTATTCTTAGGAGGCTGTGCTGGGGTGGAGGAGGGGGCGCATCAGACACATTAAAGGCACCTTCCCAGATGGCGGCCTCAGGAAGCTTCTATGAATTGGTAGCTGAGAGCTGTGTCCTACTGTGGCTGATGCGACCGTCACTCCCATATGTGGACCTCAAGTTGGCCAGAACAGCTTCACTGTGCACGTGGCTGAAACACTGAAAACTCCATACTGCAACTTGTAGGCTCTTTTGTCTAAAGTACTCCCAGGCCATTTCCCTTTCATTGGTGTCAATCGTTCTGCCAAGATGCAACATGTGTGTTGTGACTTCAGCTCCTGAGTGACAATCCTATTTTAGGCCTAACCATTGTTTCTCCTACACATGATTTACACCCCTTGATCCTACCTGGATATTCCTAAATCCAGTGTCTATGTAGTTAGAGATGATATTTCAGGGTAGTTCAAACTTCACTTTATGAGGAAGGCCTTGTGTTTAGCTTGCATGGACACCTTTCCTTGCTCAGTGCCCGGCAGCATGGATGTTACTTAGCTGTGTCTTTACTTTTCGTGGTTTGGAAGTTAGGGCATGTCAGACAATTTATTAATTTGTTTTTTATATACGGCTGCTTTTGTTTCAGCACTGGTTTATTGCGGGTGGCATAATATTAGCAGTTTACAAATAAATCCTAGAAAGGAATGTGTGTATTCAGGCGGGGCTAAAGTAGGAAGGAGACAACAGAGGGACGGGGGCGGGGAAAGAAACAGAAAAACCCAGCATAGAAATCCTGGCTTCTACTGGCCCATTAACAAGTTTATTTATATGAAGTGGGTCAGGTGCAATTAAAGACATTTTCATTCCAACCCTCAGCAGAGTCGGTGCCTATTCCAAGTGGAGCTTATATTCTGGGGGCAGGTGCAGTGAGAATGGTGCTGCGTCTGCTCTCTGGAGTTTCCACACATCTGGGATCCCCACTAGAGTGTCCCTCCTGATATCTCCCACCTGCCGATCCATCCTACATTTATTTTGTTGTTCTGAGAAATAATTTTAACACCAGTTCTTGATCTCCTATCATCTAGGTAGAAATAGAGGTATTATCATTATTCTTCTGTCTAGTCATGCTTTTGAGGACACAAATTTAATATCATTGCATGTAGTTAATCTTCACATCATCCCACGTGGAAGTTGTCTCTCAGTGAGTTTTATAAGAAACACACTTGCTTTCAGTCTGCACCAGCAGGGTGATCTTACTTTTGTCTCGCTCTGTCACCCAGGCTGGAGTGCCGTGGCCGGATCTCAGCTCACTGCAAGCTCCGCCTCCAGGGATTACGTCATTCTCCTGCCTCAGCCTCCCGAGTAGCTGGGACTACAGGCGCCCGCCACCTCGCCCGGCTAGTTTTTTGTATTTTTTAGTAGAGACGGGGTTTCACCGTGTTAGCCAGGATGGTCTCAATCTCCTGATCTCGTGATCCGCCCGTCTCGGCCTCCCAAAGTGCTGGGATTACAGGCTTGAGCCACCGCGCCCGGCCAATCTTACTTTCTAATATGCTTGCGTGTTTGTTTGTTTGTTTTTCAGACAGAGTCTTGCTCTGTCACCCAGGCTGGAGTGCAGTGGCACAATCTCGGCTCATTGCAACCTCCGCCTGCCGGGTTCAAGCAGTTCTCACGCCTCAGCCTCCCTTGTAGCTGAAATTACAGGTATGCACCACCCCACCCAGCTAATTTTTTGTATTCTTAGTAGAGTTGCCCAGGCTGATCTCAAACTCCTGAGCTCATGCAATCCACCCACCTCAGCCTTCCAAAGTGCTAGGATTACAGGCATGAGCCACTGCGCCCCGCCTGCTTGCGTATTTTTATTTCGCATGTGCCTCCTATGGGTGGTCAAGTACTGAACTTTTTTTTTTTTTTTAAATACTGGCAATGACTTTTATTTATTTATTTTTTTTGAGTCAGAAGTTCTGCCTATTTGCATTTGCTGATATCAGGGACCCTCTTCTATCCCACCGTAGCTCTATCCCCATGATTGACAGGTCATTTACTGCCCGCCACATGGCTTCCCTTTGCATTTTGTGAGTGGGTCACAGGGCGCTCACTGACTTGCTGGTAACTTGCTTCAAGGATTCAAGGTTTAAAAAAAAATGCAAAAAGCCATGCCACATTTTTCAAGGAACGACATGGGAGATGTTATTGTCAACCTGCATCCCTCTACTTGATTAGAGCAGTCTCCATCTGGAGGAAAAGCCCCTCTGGGACTGGTGGTGCCCATTGTTTGCTTTACACGTGCCTCTGAGAATGGGAAGGGCCCCACCCAGGGCCCAGGTTTCCTCAGGACACCCAGTGTGGCATGGGTAGGACGGATTTGGGGACTGAGGAAAGAAAGAAAAGAAACCAAAATGCATCTTCTTTGCCAAATCACTCTCTCCTTGGCTCATCCCCTACCTTGTCTTTGGATCATCGGCGGCATGACATTGAAACAGAATCTAAAATGAAGTTACACGTAAGCTGCAAGCCCGCCTGGAGGGCAGTGTCACGTGTGGACAGAAAGAGGATGTTTCTACCTTCATCCTCCACCTCAATCCCTGCCCACAACGATGCAGATGTGTCCAGAGTGCCTGGTTTCCAAGGTCAGCAGAGAAGTAGCATGTCTTGCTCCCATTTTTGGCTGACAATTTTTTTTTTTTGAGATGGATTTTGACAAGAGCAACTCCCTGTGTGTGGGAAGGCAGGATTCCTCTTAACCAAGGCTGTTCAAAGCACAAGTGAATGCAATGGTTATACATTTCAAGTAAGTACCTTTCAAAAACAAACAATTATGCTTCAAAAGAATTAATTTTATAATTTTTGTTTCTACTAAATTGATTGACTGCTATTTTGGTGTCATATGAATTTATTGAACATCATTGAGCAAAAATTAACATCCTTTTGTCGGTATCAGTTAAATACCAATGTCTAAGAGAAAATCTTGAGACCAGTACATTAAACTCCGATAACGGTTGGACATTTTGATATTTTTGCAACATTCTTTTAAAAAATGAAGTGTCACTGGGTGTGGTGGGTCATACTTGTAATACCTGCACTTTGGGAGGCTGAGGCGGGCGGATCACGAGGTCAGGAGTTCGAGACCAGCCTGACCAACATGGCAAAACCTTGTCTCTACTAAAAATACAAAAATTAGCCGGGTGTGGCATGTGCCTGTAATCCCAGCTACTCAGGAGGCTAAGGCAGGAGAATCTCTTGAACCTGGGAGGTGGAGGTTGCAGTGAGCCAAGGTCGTGCCCCTGCACTGCAGCCTGGGTGACAGAGCAAGGATCTGTCTCAACAACAACAACAACAACAAAAATGAAGTGTCAGAAGCCTCATTATAATTGAGGTTCCCTAGAACAGAGTTTTTGAGGAGATTTGCACACCAGGATCTTTGAAGCACCCTCATGGGAATCATCCTGTGAAGGAATGTGAGTAGCAAGAGGGAAGGGGCAGAGTTGGGCTGTGATGTGGGTGCAACAGCAGCCTCAGTGGACCACGTGGAGTTCTGAGCTGGGATGGTTCTGAGCTGCCCCCCATGAAAGGAACATGACTTGAGTGAGGCAGCCTCTTTCTGCTGAGGGCAGTTCCAGAGGAGGGAGCCATCAGCAGCCGATACTCCCAGCAGCCAGGAAATGAGGGCCTTCGCCCTGAGAGGAGATCCACCACAGCAGTAATTAAGTCATTTATTTTCTATTCTTCCTGGAATGTGGATATGAGGGAAAAAAAAGGCAAGACTGAAAGCCCCACCAGACAGAATGAAAGCAGTAGGGCCCAAGGCACAATCCAGTGGGTTCTGTGGATGCCTGTCTCCCCAGTGAGGACTGGAGAAGGGTCTCTTGCAACTGCCCCACCCCATAAACAGAATTCTTCTGTGTTATATCTCATACTCTCTGCTTTCACCTAGCATATACTTTTCTATATTTTTAAAAATAAAGTTGTCATTACTTCACTCATTAAACCTCTGTTATGTGTCAAGCACTGTTTTAAACGCTGGGGATCCAGTAGCGAACAAAACAAAAATTCTTGTCCTCCTGAGGCTCTAGAGATTTATTTCAAGGAATTGATTCATGCAATTGTGAGGACTGGATAGTTCAAAGTCTGTAGGGTAGGTAAGTTTGAAATTGTGGGGCAGACTAGGAGGCTGGAAACTCAAGCAGGAGTTGATGCTACAGAATTTATTCCCTTTTCTACATTTTTTAAATAACAGTTTTATTTGTGGTCTTGCTGAGTACAGAATAAGAAACTAGTATTTTAACAATTTACTGGCCGGGCGCGGTGGCTCAAGCCTGTAATCCCAGCACTTAGGGAGGCCGAGACGGGCGGATCATGAGGTCAGGAGATCCAGACCATCCTGGCTAATATGGTGAAACCCCGTCTCTACTAAAAAATACAAAAAACTAGCCGGGTGAAGTGGCGGGTGCCTGTAGTCCCAGCTACTCGGGAGGCTGAGGCAGGAGAATGGTGTGAACCCGAGAGGAGGAGCTTGCAGTGAGCTGAGATCCGGCCACTGCACTCCAGCCTGGGTGACAGAGCAAGACTCCGTCTCAAAAAAAATAAAAATAAAAATAAAACAATTTACTAAAACTTTGTTCTGATGTGCTCTTGAAGTGACTTGAGTGCATATTTTTTTTCTCTAGGAAAGACACATTTGGTATATCGAATTAAATCTCCCCAAAATAGTCTCTGGAAAAGAAAATGCAAGTGAAAATGTGTTGGTGATCCGGAACTTCAGCAGGTGGATACTGCTACAGTCCTACTCAAAGGTGGGTATTTGGCAGGTACCTAATTACTTTTTTTTTTTTTTTGAGATGAAGTTTTGCTCTTGTTGCCCAGGCTGGAGTACAATGGCACAATCTCGGCTCACTGCAACCTCCACCTCCTGGGTTCAGTGATTCTCCTGCCTCAGCCTCCTGAGTAGCTGGGATTACAGGCGCCCGCCACTACACCCAGCTAATTTTTTGTATTTTTAGTAAAGACAGGATTTCACCATGTTGGCCAGGCTTGTCTCGAACTCCTGACCTTAGGTGATCCACCCTCCTCGACCTCCCAAAGTTCTGGGATTACAGGCATGAGCCACTGTGCCTGGCTCTTAATTACCTTTTTAATGTTTCCTAGGGGTTATTTTGAAGAAAAAATTTTTTATTAATAATATAACAGAATTAGTTTAATAAGTGAATTGTTATTAACATCTGTCTTCTCTTTTTACATAAACAAGAACACATATTGATCTTTCAAAACCTTTAATGTGATGAATAAGATCTATAAAATAACATAATTCAATCAATGCATTTAATACCTCCCCTAACAATAACCATTTGTATTTCTTTGCACATAAGGAATGCTTTTAATCCGGAAGTATCAAAATATTCAAGTCAGTTGCTCAACAAAAGAATATTTCATAAGAAACTATAGGGAAGGGAAAACTATTCTTTTTTCCTCTGCTCATCTTAGGTTCATTGAATGGGGTCCTGTAAATTAGACTGATAAAAGACAGATTAGCAAGAGGAAAATGAAGTTTGTTTGTTAACATATGCACCTTGTATTCACATGGGAGCACTCAGAGATGAGTAACTCGAAGGAGTGGTTCCATCGTGGGTTTATATGGCATCTTCACAAAGAACAATACATTTGCAGAGAGGTCATAAGACAAACGAAAAAAGCCTTTGAGTTTCTAGGGGTGGCCAATCATGAGCAGGCAAATCTACAGGGAAGCTAATGGACAATAAGTGCTAGTTAGTGGGGGTTGTTTGTCTAGGCTCTTTCTGGGTGCCATCTCATCTCCAGTGATAAGGCTGTTATTCCCTTCTTAACACAGGAACGGGGAGGGGCACCTTTTCAAGGGGAATTTGTATTTTACTTTTCAGACAGAGGGCGGGAGGGCAAAGGGCTCATCCTGTGTCTGCTTTTTCTCAACTGCCTTTAGCGCAAAATAAATCCTGTGCTACAGTGGCATGTTTTGGAGCACCATACTATGAACCCCATACTCTGAACCCCTGCAAAAGTATACATTTTTTACTTTCTGCTAATGCTTATAGCTGAAGTGGTGTCAGCAATAAACTCTTTGATCTAAGTATGCCATCTCCATCGACTTACCAGATGACTTTTTAGAAGCTGATTTCTGAGCTGGGCGCAGTGGTTCACACCTGTAATCCCAGCACCTTGGGAGGCTGAGGCAGGCAGATCACCTGAGGTCAGGAGTTTGAGACCAGCCTGGCCAACATAGCAAAACCCTGTCTCTATTAAAAATACAAAAATTAGCTGGGCCTAGTGGCGCATGCCTGTAATCCCAGCTACTCAGGAGGCTGAGGCAAGAGAGTCACTTGAACCCAGGAGGCAGAGGTTGCAGTGAGCCGAGATTGTGCCATTGCATTCCAGCCTGGGCAACAAAGTATAGCTCCATCTCAAAAAAAAAAAAGAAGAAGAAGAAGAAATTGATGTCTGTTATCCGAGACAGCATGAATCCAAACTCAGTGATTTTTTTGGAAAAGCCAGAATCTATTTGTAATAGATTCTCAGTTTTTACATGTTGGCAATTATTTGCCTTTTTTCTTTTTCTTTCTTTTTTTTTTTTTTTTTTTTTTGAGACGGAGTCTCGCTCTGTAGCCCGGGCTGGAGTGCAGTGGCCGGATCTCAGCTCACTGCAAGCTCCGCCTCCCAGGTTTACGCCATTCTCCTGCCTCAGCCTCCCGAGTAGCTGGGACTACAGGCGCCCGCCACCTCGCCCGGCTAGTTTTTGTATTTTTTAGTAGAGACGGGGTTTCACGGTGTTCGCCAGGATGGTCTCGATCTCCTGACCTCGTGATCCGCCCGTCTCGGCCTCCCAAAGTGCTGGGATTATAGGCTTGAGCCACCGCGCCCGGCCTGCCTTTTTTCAAAAGCACAGTGCATGACAAAGAAAACTAAGTGAGGCTCCAATATGCACTGTTCCCTTAACCTCTTCTCACTGCAGCTGAAGTGGGACAGAAAGATGATCGACTGCTGCCCAGAAGCCTCACCTATCCATTCGGTCCCAGGAAGCTTAGAGGAAGGGCCCCTGACCATGGCTTATCTGGGAAGCTGTCATAGCTGAAGATTCCGGTTATCCTTCTGGCCAGCCTCATAACAGGATAGATTTTCTTCATATAATTTTAGGAACTTCATGTAATTTTAGGTCATCAGCTTAAACCTGAGCTTCATGAAAGCTTTCCGAAGTGGTTCATAAAATACCTATAAAAATATAAAGTATGTAAAGCACCATGGTGCTGCTCAGAGAATCTGCATCCTGGATACGCTCAGATGTTGGTTGGGGCAGGCAGCTTCACAGACAGCACAGCACTGACAGCTGCATGCATCCTTCCATCTTCCATCTCCCTCCTCTTTCCTCATATTTCCACGTGCATGGAGTCTCTCTCTCTTGCCCAGGCTGGAGTCCAATGGCATAATCTCGGCTCACTGCAACCTCTGTCTCCCAGGTTCAAGTGATTCTCCTGCCTCAGCCTCTGAAGTAGCTGGAGTAACAGGCACGCACTACCACACCCTGCTAATTTTTGTATTTTTAGCAGAGATGGGGTTTTACCATGTTGGCCAGGGTGGTCTTGAACTCCTGACCTCAGGTGATCTGCCCGCCTCAGCCTCCCAAATTGCTGGGATTACAGGCATGAGCCACTGCGCCCAGCCCAATTTAAAAAAATTTTTTTTATAGAAACAGGGTCTCACTTTGTTGCCCAGGCTGGTCTTGAACTCCTAGGCTCAAGTAATCCTCTTACCTCAGCTTCCCAAAGTGTTAAGATTACAGGCGTGAGCCACCACACCTGGCCTCATAATACACAGTTTTTGAGATTTATCAGCGCTGTTGTACATATCGGTAGTTGAGAATTTTTATTGCTCAGTGGTACTTTATTGTATCAACATACTATAGTCAGTTTATCCATTTTAGTAGATATTTGGGTAGGTAGATATTTGGGTTGTTTCTGACACTGGTGTTTTTCAGTGCATAGTATGGAAAAAACTGATGTAGAGGAATTTTACAGAAACGCACACATGCACACACAGAAACCACAGTAGTTTTTTTTTTTTTTTTTTTTAGACAGAGTCTTGCTGTGTCGCCCAGGCTGGAGTGCAGTGGCACGATCTCGGCTCACTGCAAGCTTGGCTCCCCGGGTTCACGCCATTCTCCTGCCTCAGCCTCCCAAGTAGCTGGGACTACAGGCGCCCGCTACCACGCCCGGCTAATTTTTTGTATTTTTAGTAGAGATGGGGTTTCACCGTGTTAGCCAGGATGGTCTTGATCTCCTGACCTCATGATCTACCTGCCTCGGCCTCCCAAAGTGCTGGGATTACAGGCGTGAACCACCATGCCTGGCCTGAAACTGCAGTAGTTTGTAACATGGTTCCCAATGGAAGCTGATGAGAAGGATGCTTTTTTCAGTATTCTCCATACAAATATACAATAAGAGAGATCTGTAGTCATCTTTGTAGTGATCTGTAACCCAGGGAGATGTTTTATGTGGAAGAGTAGATGGTTTTTTTTGGTTTTTTTTTTTTTGGACAGAGTCTGTCACCCAGGCTGGAGTGCAATGGCATGGTCTCGGCTCACTGCAACCTCTGCCTCCAGGGTTCAAGCGATTCTCCTGCCTCAGCCTCCCAAGTAGCTGGAATTACAGGCATGCACCACTACGCCTGGCTAACTTTTGTATTTTTAGTAAAGACGGGGTTTCACCATGTTAGCCAGGCTGGTCTTGAACTCCTGACTTCAGGTAATCCACCCGCATCAGCCTCCCAAAGTGCTAGGATTACGGGCATGAGCCACCATGCCCAGCCAAGAGTAGATATTTTTTATGTCAAAATCTCAAGGTGTACAGTTTATTTATCCAATTCATTTATTCCTTTTCTCTGAAGAAAACTGAAGATTTTTTTCACAAAGGCTCTTAAAAATATGCAAATGGTTTACATAAAAACATACACCATATAGGGTAGTAAATTTTGAAAACATAAAATCAAAAGCAAAGCAAAAGGATAAAGCAAATGTGCCAACAGTAAAAGGAAACATAATTACTTAACTGAGCTGAAAGTCTGACTTGGCTCTTTCTGGTAAGGAATTTAAACCAGAGACATTGTAAGTCACACAACTCTTACTACCAATGACAAAAATATTTTATTTCCTTCAGAAGAGATAAAGTCACCATAATACATTTCTAAAATTTATATGAAGAGACAACCATTCATTCCAGCAAATACATTTTAAAAATTCAACTGGCCATCTGAGAAATGGGTTGGCTTCTTATAACTAAATCACACAACTGTCCTATCAATCAGTATGCACTGCTGTCTTTGTATCCTGGTGGGGACATCTGACTTCAGGCTCAGGAGTGTCTCATAGAAGGAGATCTGAGAGGGGACTGGGGCCGTTGTATGCCAGGGCATACATGGAACCAGTAAACTGTGGTGTAAAATTTCACAATGAAAACTCTGTTCTTCTATGGCCCAAAAAGAAATTGAATTTTAAGATAGTTCACAAAGGTTAAGAATGAGAGTGTAGTGAGGCTTCAAAACTGTGTGGATTTTTAATTCTTTTTTTTTTTTTTTTTTTTTTTTTTTGAGACGGAGTCTCGCTCTGTCGCCCAGGCTGGAGTGCAGTGGCGCAATCTCGGCTCACTGCAAGCTCCGCCTCCCGGGTTCACGCCGTTCTCTGGCCTCAGCCTCCCGAGTAGCTGGGACTACAGGCGCCCGCCACTGCACCCGGCTAATTTTTTCTATTTTTAGTAGAGACGGGGTTTCACCATGGTCTCGATCTCCTGACCTTGTGATCCGCCCGCCTCGGCCTTCCAAAGTGCTGGGATTACAGGCGTGAGCCACCGCGCCCGGCCGGATTTTTAATTCTTATAGTTCTTTGAGAATTTTAGCTAGAACACTGTTGCTTTCTTCCAGATCACAAGGTGTTTTGTTTTGTTTTGTTTTGTTTTTCGCTAATCCCATGGCAGATTAAAGACAAGGTTTCTACATGTGTGAGTGCAGCAAAAAGATCTGAGGAAAATCATAAGGATCATTTTCTTCCTCAAAGAACTAGGAAAAAAAACCCCAACTAAACCCAAGGTTAGCAAAAGGAAGGAAATAATTAAGTTTAGACCAGAAATAAATAAAATAGAGAATAGACACTTTGGGAGGCCAAGGTGGATGGATCACCTGGGGCCAGGAGTTTGAGACCAGCCTGGCCAACGTGAAACCCCGTCTCTACTATAAATACAAAAATTAGCTAGGTGTGGTGGCGGGAGCCTATAATCCCAGCTACTCAGGAGGCTGAGGCAGGAGAATTGCTTGAACCCAGGAGGGGGAGGTTGCAGTGAGCTGAGAGCGCGCCATTGTGCTCCAGCCTGGGCAACAAGAGCAAAACTCCGTCTCAAAAAAAAAAAAAGAAAGACAAGAAAAGAAAATAGAAGTGGGCATGATGGCACACAGCTGTGGTCTCAGCTACTTGGAAGGCTGAGGTGGGAGGATTGCTTGAGCCCCAGAGTTAAGGCCAGCCTGGGCAACATAGCAAGAGCCTATCTGTAAAATAAATAAACAGGCTGGGTGCAGTGGCTCACACCTGTAATCCCAGCACTTTGGGAGGCCGAAGTGGATGGGTCACCTGAGCTCAGGGGTTTGAGACCAGCCTGGCCAACATGGCAAAACCTTGACTCTACTAAAAATATAAAAATTAGCTGAGTGTGGCGGCAGGTACCTGTAATCCCAGCTACTCGGGAAGCTGAGGTGGGAGAATCGCTTGATCCCGGGAGGCGGAGATTGCAGTGAGCTGAGGTTGTGCCATTGCACTCCAGCCTGGGCAACAAGAGCCAAATTCCACCTCGATAAAAAATAAAATGAGATAAATAAGCAATATATAAATAATATATAGAAGAGAAAATAAAAAAATCAATAAAATTACAATTGGGTTTTTGAAAAGATCATCAAAATTGACAAATCCTTAGACTAAGAAAAAAAGAGAAAAGGCTTAAATAATTAAAATCAGACATGAAAGAGGAGACATTACCACTAATGCCACAGAAATAAAAGCAATTATGAGAGGCTACTATGAATAACTATAAACCAACACATTGGGTAATCTTGGTAGCTTACAAACACACAGTCTACCAAGTCTGCATCATAAAGAAATAGAAAATCTAAAGAGAGCTAAAACTAGTAAGGAGATTGAATCAATAATCAAAAACCTCCCAACAAAGAAAAGCCCAGGACCAGATGACTTCACTGGAGAATTCTACCAAATATTTAAGGAATAATTAATACCAATCCTCCTAAAACTCTTTCAAAAAATTAAAGAGGAGGCAGGGAACACTCCCACACTCATTTTATGAGTGCAGCACTACCCTTATACCAAAGCCAAAGGTACTACAAGAAAACTGCAGACCAGTATCTTTAATGAATATCGATGCAAAAATCATCAACAAAATACCAGCAAACTGAATTCAACAGCACATTAAAAGGTTTACACATCATGATCAAGTGGGATTTATTCCTAGAATGCAATGTTGGTTCAAAATGCAAAAGTAAATCGACATCCAAAACCAGACTCTTGTTCTTGTCCCCAAACCTGCTTTCCCCCAGGATTCTCAGTCTCAGAAAATGGCACCGCCATTCACACTACTGCTTAGGCCAAAACTCTGCATCATCGTTGACATCTATGTTTGTTTCACACTCAATATTTAACCTGCTCGCAAATCCTTTCGGCATTCTCTTCACATATATCCAAAACCCAGAATCTCTTCCCTTTGCCTCCATTGCTAGCCCTCAGGATGGCATCACTGTCTATTCTTCTGCTCTTGGCTATTTGCATAACAGACAGTGCAATTCTTTCAAAATCTGAATGTGATGATGATACTCTTCTGCTCAAAACTGCCCAGTAGCTTCCCATCACACTTAGAAAAATTTGGGGTCCTCACTGTGGCCAGTATAGTGTTCCATGACCTGGTCATGGCTTCCACTTCAGCCCTTATCACCAGCGCCTCATTCCCTCGCTCTGCTCTCGAGCACCACCTCCTCCCACAGCCTGGAAGATGCCCCATGTGCTTCTGCTTCAGGACTTTTGTATTTGCTGTTCCCTCTGCTGAATGATCCTTCTCCTAGATCTCCGCATTTGCTGATCCTAGGCCTGAAAATTTTCTCCCAAACATCTACATGGCTCAATGCCTACACTACATTCAGAAATAGCTAGCAGAAAGGTCTTTCATGACCACCCTGTATAAAACAGCACCCCACAAGTCTCTCTGCATTTTATTCTGTTCAATTTTTCTTTGATATCATCCCCTGATGTTACTTATTGCACCTATTATTTTATTTATTTATTTATTTATTTATTTTTGAGATGGAGTTTCACTTTGTCTCTGGCTGGAGTGCAATGGCGCAATCTCGGCTCACTGCAACCTTCACCTCCTGGGTTCAAGTGATTCTCCTGCCTCAGCCTCCCGAGTAGCTGGGATTACAGGAATGAGTCACCATGCCCGGCTAATTTTTGTATTTTTAATAGAGACAGGGTTTCGCCATGTTGTCCAGGCTGGTCTTGAACCCCTGACCTCAGGTGATCCACCCGCCTCAGCCTCCCAAAGTGTTGGGATTATAGGCATGAACCACCGCGCCCAGCCTGATGTACCTATTATTAAGTGAGACTATAGGGTACAGAAAATACAACATTTTGCCTGTGTCAATATATTTCTGTAGTGACTGTGAAAAAAAAAGTGCCTGATGCTTAGTATATGCCGAACCAATATTTACTTTAATGAGAGGATGGCTTTCTCTTTCCCATCTTTTACCACACTGGGTGTGGACTAAGCAAACGGGAAAAATGCAGTAGTCAGAGGCAGCAGCAGATGGCACTGTAAAGAAAGGTGAGCATTAAATTTTGGACAAAATTGAGGAGTCTGTAGGAACCACGTGTGAAAAGCAAGTGATGCTTGCTGTAACACGCAGTCTACCAAGTCTGCATCATAAAGAAATAGAAAATCTATTGCTATTGCTGTAAGACATCAGCATTCCCCTAGTCAGTCTCTCACCCTTAAACTGCAGGAAATCCTGGTGTGAAAGGTTAGTGTCAGTGACCAGGAAAGCCAAGCTGCTCAATTTCTCATAACCACATCAAAGCAGGGGCAGGGTTAATAACATCAGCCTTTCTTATCTTGATGCTCTATAAGGAAATAGCCAACACATTTTAATAAGAGTTGCCTTGAAAAGATCTTGCCCTGTGAATGTGGAAATGGGAAATGGAGTGAGAGGATGGTGCAGGCATTTTGGCAGCATAGGTACATTCGAGTCCTTAAAAATGAAGGTGTTGACATCTTGATTCACTTTTGAAAACTTTTTATGATTAGTCTCCTTTGGGGATAAGTGAAAAGAGTGTGTTTTTGGGATAAGACTCTTTTCCTTTGTAAAGCCATTGTTTTAGAGTATTAAAAAACAAAACACAATTCTGTGTGTTTTTCCAGATGGGAAACGATGGGATGGGGGGCAATGCACAGACACTTATTTTTTAAAAACCTCCCCTAGCATGCGACACTTCTTGGGAAGCCACTGCATGGTTTTCTCCAAAAAAAAGTGAATGTGGAAAGCAACAAAAAGAAATACACTGGAGATAAGAAAAAAGGATTTAGAAAGAGTCAAATCCTCATTTTCATACTAAACCACAGTAAATGATATCTGAGATAGAATAATCAAGAAATAGCAATGTAAGTATGTTATTTAGTAATATGGAGACTAAGACCAAGAGAACCAGCTAAGAGCTAAAATTACGACTTTGCTGGGGTGGCCAGGTGTCCAGGCTCATCAGGACTGTCAGTCCCACACTCCGGAAAAATCCTCAGTCCTAGGACATAAGACATCTCAATTTTTCATGATGGGTGAGGAAAGTTGAGGGAAAAGTACAAAACCCATAAGGCATCCTAAAAAATAGGGGCCGAGTACAGCATAGATCCCCTGCAACCATGGCCACTGCCCACTGATGTTGGCACCCACGAGTTGGGGTTCCCTGCAATGGGGCATTGAGTGATGAGTGAGTGAGGTGACTGATGTGACTTAAGCGTGCAGCAGTTCAGGGAAGTATTAAGAAAAATGAAACAGAAAGAGTAAAAATATCCCACTGTCTCATGGTACAGAAAAAAGATATCATTGTTGTTTTTGACTAAATATAGGTAATCTCTCTTTGGTTAGTCCTATTGTACTTTCTCCTTGTTAAAACATTCACATGTATCTTGAGAATACACAATTACATGACCTACAAAATTTATTAAATTTAATAAAGAGTTAAAATAAGTTGATATGTCAGAGAATAAAAAATTACGAAAATATTGTTATATTTCCCTCACACATATTTTTTGTTTAATCAGCCCTACTACTAATTGCCACTGTCAACTAGCTATCGTTTTTGGTTAAATAATGAATTCATCATTTCATTTTGTTTAAATGATAGCATTTATGTAACAGAAAAGTAAATAATATATAGTAATATATCATTTCAAATAAACACCCATTTATCTCATCTTACATAACATAAAGTTTAAGTAACCTGGGTTGGCGCTCTAATAATCTTGTTGCCCTCATCTGGGGAGGGAACAGAGGGACAGGAGAAATGGGAGATAACTTCTGTTTTCCTTTTCTAATATGTATATAAATTATTTTGTTTAAACTTAAAAATTTTAAGTGTACCATGGTTTAAGAAGGAATATCTCTAGAACCGTCGTCACTAAAAGTACTGTATACTTCAAAATATCAAAAATGCAGACAAAGTGAATTAAAATGAATTTGTTGAAAGACTAAGATGAAGGTAGTAGTTAAAGCCAGAAAATAAAAACAGAGTCTGCTGAAACAAGGGGAGGAAAGGATTAGTAAACATAAGAACAGAAATCAGAGAAAGATAAACCAACAAACCAAGCAGACAAACCAAACTGAAAGATGATTCTTTAAAATGACTGATTAACTCATGAGAAAAGTCTGACTACATGAAAATTAATTAGCTGATAAATTAAAATTGATATATTTGACTTAATCAAACTTTAAAAATTGAGTACTACAGAAGACACTCTAGACAAACCAAATATAGGAGACATATTGAGAGGTGAAGCCAGCTGGACTTCCTAGGTCGAGTGGGAACTTACAGAACTTTTCCACAGTTAGCTAGAGGTTTGTAAAACGCACCAATCAGTGCTCTGTACCCAGCTAGAGGTTTGTAAAATGGACCAATCAGCACCCTGGAAAATGGACCAATCTGCACACTGTAAAATGGACCAATCAGCAGGACATGGGTGGAGACAAATAAAGGAATAAAAGCTGGCGCCCCCAGCTGGCAGCTGCAACCGGCTTCCATGCTGTGAACTGTTCTTTCATTCTTCACAAAAAATTTTGCTGCTGCTCACTCTTTGGGTCAGTGCCACCTTTAAGAATTGTAACACTCACCACGAAGGTCCACAACTTCATACTTGAAGTCAGTGAGATCACGAACCCACCGAAAGGAACCAACTTGGGACACAGTACCAGGAAATAGATTTGCAACATCAACAGTAAGCAAAAGCTTGGTATAAAAAGATCTGAAGAATTCTTACACATCAGTTGGACAAAAGCAGTCCAACAGACAGGCATTTTAATCTTAAAAGAAGAAAACTCATGGCTCAATAATTGAATAGACACTAAACTTCACTAATAATTGGGGAAATGCAAAATGAAACAAAAGGAGATCCATTCAAACTCATAAGACTAGCAAAGTATTTTAAAGGAATTTAGTATATCAAATGATGACTGAAATATGAAAAAGCAGAAATTCTCATTTTGCTAGTGGAAGAACCACTCAAAAGAGTAGTTTGGCAACATATGGAAGAGTTAGAAATGTCCTTTCCTTGTGACCAAGAAAACACCTGAAAAAAATTTGCACATATATACCAAAAGATGTGTACAAAAATGTGTTCATAGCAGCAGTACTTTTCGTGAGAGGGAAAAACCCCAGGGACATCCAAAAATGTCTAAAAGAAGAAACAGATGAATAAATTATAGTCATATAGTAGAATATTATAGTAAATAAGAGAAGTGATCTAGAACTATATGTATCAACATGCATACACTTTACAAAAATAAAACGGATAAAAGTGTTTCAAAATGAAACATAAGGTGTGATACCATTTATGTAAATTTTAAAGTAAATTTTTAATTGAAATAATGGTGTAAATACTAAACCATGCAAAATAATATTTTGCAAACAAAATAAGGCTAAAAATATATCAAATTCAGAGTAGTGGCAGCTTCTGGGGATTGATGTAGGGAAATTAAGCTTAGAAAATTAAAAATAGATATTTCAACGTTCTCTCCAGTGTTTTTATGTTCTTTTATAAATGTGTCCGAAATAAAATGTCTAGATTTGTTTTTTTGTGTAGTAAGTACAGAAGTGTTTATGACATTATTCTCTGTATCTTTATTCTCTGTATCTCTCTATAATTTTTAATTTCTCAAATATACACACACATATAGAGAGAGAGAGAGAATATGAAATACTATGAGATCCCTTAAAATGGCAGAGACTATTGGACACTAAGTAAGCATTTTATTAGGACGAGCTTTCTCTCTGGGGTGAAAAGGTGAGTTAATTTACCCCAAATCAAACAACATTAAATAACTAGCCTTCAAGAGCTGAGAAAAAGAATATGTGCTGATACTGAGCATATTGCGTTGGGTTCCTCACAAAAGCAAGAGCTGAGCCAAAGGAGTGCAGGTAATTCCAGAGAACAGAAATGGAGGACTGCAACAGGAAAGGATGGGAAGGTAATACAGAGTGAATTCTCAAATGACTCATTGTTGCGGGCAGCTAGTACCTCTATCGGTGGAACCCTGGTGTTTCCATCAGCTCTTGTTTCCCAATGACCTGTAAGATGGTAACACCCTCACGTTCCATCGGTGCCAGAGCATTGTCCTCAAGCCTTAGAGCAGGAGGCGGGTCTACACCCTGCAGTGGAGGCCAAGTACAGTGTACAGCTGGGTCGTGCCTGCCTGGGGATCGCTGCTGGAGACGTGTGCTGAGAAGATGGGAGGGGTGGGGCACTATGAATTAGACATCTAATCCAGGAGAGCATTTTCATTTGCCCAATGTGATAACCAACCTGAATTGAAAGAGTAAGGATATGTTACACATTAGGAAACGCTCCCAAGCTTAGCAGATGGGAGGTACTGACAAGAATTAGTAATGAAGAAAGGTCCAGGCACGGTGACTTATGCTTGTAATCCCAGCATTTTGGGAGGCTGAGGCGGGAGGATCACTTGAGGTCAGGAGTTCAAGACCAGCCTGGCCAACATGGTGAAACCCCATCTCTACTAAAATACAAAAATTAGCTGGGTGTGGTGGTGGGTGCCTATAATTCCACCTACTCGGGAGGTTGAGGCAGGAGAATTGCTTGAACCTGGGGGGCAGAGGTTGCAGTGAGCAGAGATCGCCCCACTGCACTCCAGCCTGGGTAACAGAGTAAGACTCTGTCTCAAAAATGAAGGAAGGAAGGGAGGGAGGGAGGGAGGGTGGGTGACTTCCCTGCAGACTTCTCTGACAGTGCTCAAGAAAGATCTTTCTGCAATGATAGGGCCTGGATGGAAGAAGACTGCCCAGACACTCTTGACATACCAAAGTTCTGAGGGATTGGTTCTAACTGTTCCAACTATGTATTTCCTCTTTCTTCCCTCCCTCCCTCCCTCCCCCCTTTCCTTCCTTCCTTCCTTCCTTCCTTCCTTCCTTCCTTCCATCCCCACACAGCTCTTCAGTCCTTTTACATCAGTTTTCTTTTGTCTGCTAAGTTGTATTCTGAATTCTATTCAATTTAAACTCAAATTCATAATAGAAAGTAGAGCAATACCTAGATACCTGTTCTTAATAAATCGTTTGAGGTAGAGAAGGCAGGTATTGAATTTGATTTATTCACCAATAAGTGATACTGAAAAAAATCATTGGTGGAAAATCAGTTTTTCTTATTTTCAGCAGGGAGATTACTTTAATGTGAAATTCATTCCTTTTATAATTATAAACCATTTGATTTAGACCAATTATTGATCAAAATTAGACATTTTAAATATCTCTGATGTAGTTTTTAGTCCTATATAATTTCATGATATTTTCCACGTTCTAAACTTTCTCATTTCAAATAATTTGGGTACATTTTGGAAATTCCCATGTAATATATCAGACATGAATTTTATTTATGAATATAATGTTTAAATATCATAATAATCTAGAGAAACAAGTGAGGATAAAGAATGACTGACAAGAAAAAGCAAAAACAAATCTGTGGTCATAAAAGTATAAATATTCACATTCATTTTTATTTTATTAAAAACATTTTTATGTAAATTTATGGGTACAAGTGTAATATTGTTATATGAATCCATTACATACTGGTGAAGTCAGGAATTTTAAAGTATCCATCACCCAAATAATGTACATTATATCCATTGGGTAACTTCTCATCATTCCCTTCCCCACCTTCTCACCCTTCCGAGTCTCCATTGTCAATTATTCTGCACTCTATGCCCATGTGTACACTTCATTTAGCTCCCACTTGTAAGTGAGAACATGTGATATTTGTCTTCCTATGTTTGTCTTGTTTCACTTAGGATAATGACCCCCAGTTCCATCCATGTTACTGCAAAAGACATGATTTCATTCTTTTTTATGGCTGAGTAGTATTCAAGTGTGTATAATACCACCTTTTCTTTATGCAATCAGCCATTGATGGAATCTTAGGTTGATTCCATATCTTTGCTATTGTGAATAGTGCTGTGATAAACATATGAGTTCGTGGGGTTTTTTTTGTTTTTTTTTTTTGTTTCCTTTTTGAGACAGAGTCTTGCTCTGTGGCCCAGGCTGGAGAGCAGTGGCACGATGTCTGCTCACTGCAAGCTCTGTCTCCCAGGTTCACACCATTCTCCTGCCTCAGCCTCCCAAGTAGCTGGGACTACAGGGGCCCACCACCACACCCGGCTAATTTTTTTGTATATTTTAGTAGAGATGGGGTTTCACTGTGTTAGCCAGGATGGTCTCAATCTCCTGACCTTGTGATCTACCCGCCTCGGCCTCCCAAAATGCTGGGATTACAGGCATGAGCCACCACACCCGGCCATGTTATCTTTTTAATATAATTATTTCTTTATTTTTGGGTAGATACCCAGTAGTGGGATTGCTGGATCATATGGTAGTTTTTTTTTTTAGTTCTTTAGGAAATCTCTGTTCTGTTTTCCACAGAGGTTGTACTAATTTACAGTTGCGCTAACAGTGTATAAGGGTTCTCTTTCTCTACATCTTGCCAACATCTGTTTTTTGTCTTTTTAATATTTAATATTCTGACTGGCATTAGATGGTATCTCATTGTGGTTTTAATTTGCATTTGTCTGATGATTAGTGATGTTGAACTTTTTTTTCAAATGCCCGTGGGCAATTTGTGTGACTTATTTGAAAACTGACTATTCATGTCCTTCTTCCACTTTTTTTTTTTTTTTTTTTTTTTTGAGACGGAGTCTAGGTCTGTCGCCCAGGCTGGAGTGCAGTGGCCGGATCTCAGCTCACTGCAAGCTCCGCCTCCCAGGTTTACGCCATTCTCCAGCCTCAGCCTCCCGAGTAGCTGGGACTACAGGCGCCCACCACCTCGCCCGGCTAGGTTTTTTTTTTTTTTTTTTTTTTGAGACGGAGTCTCGCTCTGTCGCCCAGGCTGGAGTGCAGTGGCGCGATCTCGGCTCACTGCAAGCTCCGCCTCCCGGGTTCACGCCATTCTCCTGCCTCAGCCTCCCGAGTAGCTGGGACTACAGGCGCCCACAACCGCGCCCGGCTAATTTTTTGTATTTTAGTAGAGACGGGGTTTCACCGTGGTCTCGATCTCCTGACCTTGTGATCCGCCCGCCTCGGCCTCCCAAAGTGCTGGGATTACAGGCGTGAGCCACCGCGCCCGGCCTTCCCAGCTAGTTTTTTGTATTTTTAGTAGAGACAGGGTTTCACCGTGTTAGCCAGGATGGTCTCGATCTTCTGACCTCGTGATCCGCCCATCTCGGCCTCCCAAAGTGCTGGGATTACAGGCTTGAGCCACCGCGCCCGGCCCCGTCTTCCACTTTTTAATGAGATTCTTTACAGGTATTTTTGTAGAGTTGTTTGAATTTCTTGTAAATTCTGGATATTAGTCCACTGTCGGTTGTATTCAAACTCATTTTAAAATATATATTCTGCATGACAAAATAAAATAAAACAACATAACCCCAAACACACACATCTGCTGACTTTCATAAGTCAGTCAATACTAGGGAATTGGCTGAAGCAGGACAGAAGATACATACACATATGCCCTAGGTCCATTAGGCATTAATAGGGAACTCTGGAAACTGCAGTTTACTGCAGAGCACGTGCCACACCCAGATAATCTTTTTAAAAAAATCTATAGTTAGCTTTATTAACAGTGTAACATTTTCACAAATTCTTAAATTTTATGTTTTAATTTTCATAATATTACAGTTTAAAACATACAGCTTAAAAACAAGCATATTAATTCAAATCCACAAATATTCAAGCCTACATGAAAGAAGAATGAAATGAGATTACCTTTTTATATAATCAGCTGAATTCTTTTTACGGGCAAAAAGTTAACATTGGTATTTAAAAACCTAAATGTCCAATGTTTCTGCTGGCCATCCAATCCAACCATATGTATATTACTTAGGCCACAGGATTGCCCATTAGTCTTTCTTGTCAGAGAGCAATTAGCCTCTGAATCATTTTCGCTCAGCACCAGCTTTCTCTATAAATAAATTTGGATAGGCCAGGGAATTGTCATCTTGGTACTTGATAGAAGTAGGGATGCTGCTCAGTTGTATTTCGTTTTTCAGTACTGGGTAGATCAACACCTGCTAATGCTGGTCCTGATGTTGAAGTTGCATGTTTTGCCTCACTAGGTTCCACTAACTTTTTGACTTCTTAATTGATCTGAATGTCTGCTGAACAAAGGAATCACTTTCAACAGTTTCCATTTCTTTTACTTTTTTCACTTGTGCTACCAGGGTGGCTTGGTCTTCCTCCTTTCTTCTCTTTGCTTCTTCCTCATTTCTTTCTTTGGCTTTCAATGCATCATCAGCTTTTCAGCAGCTTCAAGAACCAGCTGTAGTCTGGCTTTGGCCTGTTCAGCTGGTGGCAGATGTTTTAATCCAGCTTTGATGTTTCCAGATTCCCAATGTTTAATGTTATGTAATCCTTGTCCTTCCCTTATCTTTCCCCTTTTCTCTTTATCTCTGCCTTTACGTTGTTCTTTATCCCGAGAACAACTATGCATTCTTCTGTGGCTGGGCCTTTCACTGCTCTGACTGTGAGAACATGGACAAGGCCTTCACCTAGATCTTCTTCTTCTGCTTTTTGACCTAGACCTCTTAACTCCATAGGATTTCCCTCGACCCCTTGAACGACTTCGAGTTAGTTTCCTTCTAGAGCCATGAGATCCACTGCTTGATTGATGCCTGAGTCTTCTATCATAAGAATGCGAACGAGGCTGAAGATCTCTGGACCAAGATTTTGACTTTGATCTTGATTTCCTTCTTTCTTTCTTTCAGCTATATATTCTACTATCTGAAGAACTCCTCATTGAGGACCGTCTACAGTCCTTTTTTTTTCTCTCTCTCTCTTGGTTCTGCTTTCTTCTACAGTATTTGATGACCAGCGTCCCATTTCTATAAGCTAGGTCCAGACCTTTGAGCTCACACCTTCCTTTGACACGCAAGCGCTGCAGACCCTGAGAGCTTTCTTCGGATCAGGGTGCCGCTGGCATCCACTGAACTTGCTTCAGTTTAAGCTCAGCACCTTCCTGAGAATCATTTCATTTTATCTTTCATTTTGTAGTGAGAAGAGGCTTCAGCATGAATAGGGACATGCAAGGTGTATAAAATAGAATGGAATTGTGAATTAGGTAATATGAGGGAGAAAATTATAAAAAATATAAAGCATTTTAAAGACAAATGTGTGTTACACAAAACCAGGTACCTGCTGGTCTCAGAAGCTTTAAGTGGTTTATAATTGAGTCAACAATAAGTGGCAGATCAATTGAAAATATGTTTGCATGAAGTTCTTAGTTCAGAGGTAAAGCTAGGATGCTATGCACAGCAACATTGGAAGGGAAAGAGCTTTTGAAATCCAAGTCTGGGCATTTGCTCTAATCAGAGGTCAACATCTTCTCTGCCCTCCTAACCCACTCCCCTGCCAGGTGTCCTATCTCCCAGACCACACATTAGCAGATATAATATCTGTCATTCTGGCTTCTCATCATTCTCTTTCCAGAAAAATCCTGACATGATTTTATCTGCAAGATGGAGAGAAAAGGAGAGAGCATCACATGTCTTACATTAATCACAAAAACTAGATGGGTTTTATTTCGGGTGCTAATTCTTTTGAGAACACAAGGGAACCTTTGATCTTAATCTATTTGATGTGGTTTTAAGTAAAGGAGCATCTTATGTTTACTTTGAAGGTGTTTTTTACTTCGGGCTTGATCAAACATTACATTTGGTTCCAGAGAAAAACTCATTGGGAATGCAGCATGTAGTATAGAATTAGACATCCCTAGGCTTGAAGCCTATCTCAGCCATGAACTACCTTCATGACCTTCAGCTAGTTACTTTTCCTCACTCAGCTTCAGTTTCTTCATTTATAAAGCAAGTGCCTCAACATCCCTTTTTGATTTTCTTAATCTTGTCTACACGTCTACAAGTAGCCCTTTTATTACTGATTTTTAACTAGTGCTGGCCATTGAAATGACCTGAGAAGCCCATGTCTCACTCTCAGACGAGGGGAATTTTGGTTCTAATGGCAGTCATGGTTGAGAGTCCACTGTGTTAAAATCTCTTCATTTGAAGCATCTGATGTGAATTCTATTTTCCGCTTAAACCCAGACATAGATGTTAAGTTTTAAAATTACATCTTACATTCATTCCCACTACATACTCATTGAGTGTTTACCATGTACAGACTCTGTGATAGACTATGGAAATACATTCAAAGAAATTCCCTGTTTTTAAGAACTTTATCTAGTGTTTAGAAAATGCATTTAAAACTTATAATTAAAATACTATAGACCTTGGCTTAAAGGATGCACCTTGTTGTCTGTAATCATATTTGTAGTTATATATTGCTTTGAAAATACACTGTAGACATTAAGAAAAAAAAGGAAATAAAAAGTACATGAATCGTGAAGGAGAAAATAAAATTGTCTTTGTTCACAGATGACATGATTGTCCATGTAGAAAATCCCAAAGAACTGGCAAAACAAACAAATCTAGAACTAATTAGTTCTAGATTATAGCAAGGTTGCAGGATACAAGCTTAATATGTGAAAGTGAATTCCTTTCCTATATACCAGCCATGAACAATTGGAATTTGAAATCAAAATACAGCACCATTAATATTATTACCAAAAGAGAGAGAGGGAGAAATATGTATTATGCTAACAAAAGAAGTAAAAAAGGTATGTGAGAAAAACGACAAATCTCTGATGAAATAAATCAAAGGAGATCTAAATAAATGGAAAGACAAACTATATGAATGGATAAGAATACTCAATCTTGTTATGTGTCAGTTCATCCCAATTTGATCCATAGATTCAGTGCAATCCTAGAAAGCTACTTTGCGGATATCTGCAAACTGATTCTAAGGTTTACATGAAAAGGCAAAAAGATGTGATAGTCAAAACAATACTGAAGAAGAACAAAGAAGATGGACTCTCATTGACTTCAAGTCTTTCTATAAAGTTACAATAATCAAAATAATGTGGCATTGGTGAAAGAATAGACAGATTAAAGAAACAGCATAGAGTATTCAGAAATCAACTCATACAAATATAGTCAACTGATCTTTGACAAAGGGGTAAAACCAATTCAATGGAGAAAGGGAAAAGATAGTCTTTTTAACAAATGGTGCTGGAACTGGCGTTCCTTATGAAAAAGAAAAAGAATCTAGACACTGACATTACACCTTTCACAAAAGTTAGTTCCAAAAAAAAAAAAATCATAGATCTAAATGTAAAACACAAAACTATAAAATATGTAAAAGATAACATAAGGAAAAATCTAGATGACCTTCGTTTTGGTAATGAGCTTTAAGATATGATGCTAAAAACATGATCCACGAAAAAAAAAAGTGTTAAGTGGGACTTCATTAAAATTAGAATCTTCTGGGCCGGGCATGGTGGCTCACGCCTGTAATCCCAGCACTTTGGGAGGCCAAGGTGGCAGATTACAAGGTCAGGAGATTGAGATCATCCTGGTCAACATGGTGAAACCACGTCTCTACTAAAAATACAAAAATATGGCCGGGCGCGGTGGCTCAAGCCTGTAATCCCAGCACTTTGGGAGGCCGAGACGGGTGGATCACGAGGTCAGGAGATCAAGACCATCCTGGCTAATACGGTGAAACCCCGTCTCTACTAAAAAATACAAAAAACTAGCCGGGCAAGGTGGCGGGCGCCTGTAGTCCCAGCTACTCGGGAGGCTGAGGCAGGAGATGGCATAAACCCGGGAGGCGGAGCTTGCAGTGAGCTGAGATCCGGCCACTGCACTCCAGCCTGGGCAACAGAGCGAGTATCCGTCCCAAATAAATAAATAAATAATAAAATAATAAAATACAAAAATTACCTGGGCATGGTGGCACGCACCTGTAGTCCCAGCTACTCGGGAGGCTGAGGCAGGAGAATCACTTGAACCCAGGAGGTGGAGGTTGCAGTGAGCCAAGATTACACCACTTTACTCCAGCCTGGCAACAGAGCGAGACTCCATCTCAAAAAAAAAAAAAAAAAAATTAGAATCTTCTTATCTGTGAAAAATACTGTTAAGACAATGAAAAGACAAGTCACACACTAGGAGAAAATCTTTGCAAAACACTGTTGGTAAAGGATATATATCCAAAATATGCAAAGAACTCTTTTAAAAAATTCACAATTAAAAAAAAAAAAAAGCCCAATTAAATTGACAAACCATCTGAACAGACACCTCACCAAAGAAGATATATAGCTTAAAAGCAACCATAGGAAAATATGCTCAACATCATATGCTATTAGGTGATATAGCTTGGATGCTTGTCCTCTCCAAATCTCATGTTGAAATGTAATCCCTGTAATCCCTAATGCTGACGGTGGGGCCTGATGGGGAGTATTTGGGTCATGGGGGAGGATCCTTCATGAATGGCTTGGTGCTGTCCTCACAATAATGAGTGAGTTCTCACTCTGTTCACGTGAGATCTGGTTGTTTAAAGAGTGTGGCCCCTCCCCACTCTCTCTTCTGCTCCCACTCTCACCATGTGATGCCCTTGTTCCTCCTTCTCCTTCCACCGTGACTGTAAACTTCCTGAGGCCCTAACAGGGGCAGGTGCCAGTGCCATGCTTACTGTGCAGCATGTAGAACTGTGAGCCAATTAAACCCCTCTTCTTTATAAATTGCCCAGCTTCAGATATTTCTTTATAGTGATGCAAATGCAGCCTAACACATCAGGGAAACACAAATTCGAGCAATAAGGAGACCCCTATTAGAATAACTAAAATCTAAAATACTGATGATACCAAATGCCAGTAAAGATGTGGAGTAACAGGTACTCTCATTCACTACTAGTGGGAAAGCAAAATGATACAGCTACTTTGGGAGAAAATTTGGCAGTGTTTTTACAAAGTTAAACATATTCTTCCCATACATCAGGCAACCACACTCTTTGGTATTTAGACTATGAGTTCAAAACTTATGTCTACTCAACCTGCACACGAATGCCTACTGTTAAGTGAAATAAGCCAATGTGAAAAGGCTATGTAATGTATGGTTTCAACTTCATGACATTTTGGAAGTGGCAAAACTATAGATCAATGATATAAAAGGATTTGGGAAGCACAGCAGGCAGAGGAGAGGGATGAATAAGGTGGAGCACATGGGAAAGCGGTGAAACTATTCTTTTTTTTTTTTTTTTTGAGATGGAGTCTCGCTCTGTCTCCCAGGCTGGAGTGCAGTGGCACAATCTTGGCTCACTGCAAGCTCTGCCTCCTGGATTCAGGCCATTCTCCTGCCTCAGCCTCCCAAGTAGCTGGGACTACAGGCACCCGCCACCACGCCCAGCTAATTTTTTTTTGTATTTTTAGTAGAGACGGGGTTTCACCGTGTTAGCCAGGATGGTCTCGACCTCCTGACCTTGTGATCCACCCGCCTCGGCCTCCCAAAGTGCTGGGATTACAGGCGTGAGACGCTGCACCCGGCCGAAACTATTCTATGTGGTATTATAATGATGACACATGGTATTATGCATTTGGTCGTAGGATGTACAACACAAGAGTGAACCCTAATGTTAATGATGGACTTTAGTTAATAGGAATGCATCAATATTGGTTCACCAATGGAAACAAATGTACCGTTCCAAAGCAAGGTGTTAACAATCGGGGAAACTGCTAGTTAGGGTGGGGTGGAAAGAGCGGGCTATATTTACTTCCTGCTCATCTTTCTGTAAACCTAAAACTGACCTAAAAGTAATGTCCATTAATAAAAAATATGCTGCAGAGGTATCACAGGCTGCATTTAATAAAACTGCTTCTCATGCGTATCTAAAACTTTTTAAAAATTACTAGTAGAATCTTATTGATTAGAAAGAATAAAATATAATGGTGGGACAAGGAAGCATTAGTGGTCCTTTCCTTCTCTTTGGAGTAGGAAGCCATCGTGTGTTCCGGAGGCCAGAATGTTCAGAGGCAAATTTCAAGTTGTTTGGGTTGTGCCTTAGCTTTCCCACTGAGTACAAATGTTCCATCCAAATGCACGGGTAGAATTGTTGCCCCGAATTTAGTGTTTGGAATTACTAGTAAGACTCACTAGGAATTACTACTAATTCATGCTGGCTTGAAGTTGGACTACATGAGAAGGAGGTAAGATGATTTTGGGGAAGGTTTCATGAAAGTCTTTCCATACAGACTTTATTTTCCTTAGCTGCAAACAAGGGAGACAGAATAGATGATGTGGATGATTCATCTTAACTCAAATTATATGAATGATTGATATTCTGGGCACAGTAGGAAAAATAATGTAAAACATCTTTATGAGATAATGAGTTTTGTACTTGAGTTATCACTTGGGAATGGAATATAAAATTTCTCATCAACCAATCCCTGAAAAGCAGGGATTGGCAAACTTTTTCTATAAAAGACTTGGTAGTAAATATTTTGGGTTTTGTGGACTCTACTGTCAGTCACAGCTATTCAACTCTTCTATTGTATGAACACACCACGGACAATACATAAATGAATGAGTGTCACTATGTTTCAATAAAATTTTATTTACAAAAACAGGCAAAGTGGGCCGTGGTTGGTCAACATCTTTTAGGCACTGAAACAATATGTTGGACCAAAGTCAAAAGAAAAGGATAAATGAAGAAAGGGGGAAAAGAAAGAAAAAAGGAAGGAGAGAAGGAAGGAAGGAGAGAAGGAAGGAAGGAGAGAAGGAAGGAAGGAAGGAAGGAAAGAAGGAAGGAAGGAAGGAAGAGAAGGTAAGTCACAGGTGCCTTATAGTGTTCATTCACTTAATCGTTTGTTCCCATGGCAAATATTTTAAGCTTCTGTTTCCAGGCATTGTGCTAAGCACTCGAGATTTTTAAAAAAGAGAGTGATAAAAAGTTGAATAAGAGAGTCTCTGCACTCAAGATGCATATGGGCTAGAAGGGGATATATTCATGTAATAATAATCATAATAAGTAAATGCACTGAGACCTCCCCGGCAACCCTGAATAAGCATGATTCCTACCTGCTACCCAAGTATGCCTGAAATCATAAACGGCAGCCATTTAGAAGCTACTCGCTTTTGTTTTGCTGAGTAGGGTGTGAAAAGTACAGGCAAGAATTGAGTTCCTGTGCGTCCATGGGCAATGACGTGGATTTTAGAGGTTATGCTGGGTGGAGGTGAGGAGAAAAGAGATGAGAAAACTGATAGAACTGTGGGAAGAAACACGGAGCCAATGAGAAGGATTGCGATGAGGCTTCTGAACTGTAGTGTGCAATACGGATTCTCCGTCCTTCCCCCTGGGAAACAGCACATCATTCACATGCTGTGAACTTAGACCTGTCTTGGGGAATTAAAAGGAAGTGCTCATGTGGGC
Source organism: Macaca mulatta (assembly GCF_049350105.2). Lineage (NCBI taxonomy): Eukaryota > Metazoa > Chordata > Mammalia > Primates > Cercopithecidae > Macaca > Macaca mulatta. Next base: position 118,787,809 of record NC_133420.1, read on the forward strand.
TCAGAGCAGCTAGGGGGAAAAGACATAAGAGGTCTGCCCATCCTGCCTCCCATCTCTAGCCCCTGGCAACCAATAATCCACTCTCCATCTCTATAATGTCACTATTACAAGATGACTTATAAATGGAATCATACTGTATGTGACCTTTGAGACTGGCTTTTTTCATTCTGCAGAGTTCCCTTGAGATGCATCCAAATTGTTGCCATATCAGTAGTTGATTCCCTTTTTTTTTTTAAGACTGAGTCTCACTCTCTTGCTAGGCCCGAGTGTAGTGATGCGATCTTGGCTCACTGCAACCTCCGCCTCCTGGGTTCAAGCGATTCTCCTGCCTCAGCCTCCTGAGTAGCTGGGACTACAGGTGCCCACCACCACGCCCAGCTAATTTTTGTATTTTTTAGTGGAGATCGGGTTTTACCATATTGGCCAGGCTGGTCTCAAACTCTTAACCTCATGATCCGCCCGCCTCGGTCTCCCAAAGTGCTGGGATTACAGGTGTGAGTCACCGTGCCCGGCCCGAATTCCTTTTCATTGGTGAGTAATAGTCCATGGTGTGGAAGTTCCCACACCTTGTTTAACCATTCATCCACTGAAGGACATCGGGATTGTTTCCGGTTTTGGGCTACTGCAAATAAAGCTGCTGTAAACCTGTGCGTATGTATTTTGTTGTGGACATAGGCTTTCACTTCTCTGGGACACAGGACCAGTGGTGCAATTACTGATCATATCTTATGTGCATTTCTTAGTTTGAAAAGAAACTATCGAGCTATGTTCCAGAGTGGCTGTACCGTTTTACATTCATACTAATATGAGAGATCCAGTTTCTCTGCACTCTCCCCAGCATTTGGTGGATCACTGCTTTTTAAAGCTGTTCTAATAGGTGTCTGGTGATATGTCAGTATGGTCTTAATTTGCCTAAAGGAGAGTGATAAACATCTTTTCATGTGCTTATTTGCCAGACACATAGGCCACTGGAAAAATGTCTATTCATTGTCTTTTGCCCAATTTCTTTATTTTCTCTCCTCTTTCTTCTTTCTTTCTCTTTTCTCTTTTTTCTCTTTCTCTCTCCCTTTCTTCCTTTCTTTCATTCTCTCCTTCCCTCCCTCCCTCCCTCCCTCCCTTCCTTCCTTCTTTCCTTCTTTCCTTCCTTCCTTCCTTGTCTTTCTTTTCTTACATCTCACTGTGTCACTCAGGCTGAAGTGCAGTGGCAGGGCTCACTGCAGCTTTGACCTCCCAGGCTCAACTGATCCTCCCGCCTCACCCTCCTAAGTAGCTGGGACCACAGGTGTGTGCCTCCATGCCCCGCCGATTAAATTTTTTTTTCTTTTTCTGTGGGGACGGCATCTCACTATGTTGCCCAGGCTGGTCTCAAACTCCTGGGCTCAAGTGATCCTCTCGCCTCAGCCTCCCAAAGCTCTAGGATTATAGATGTGAGCCACAGCACCCAGCCTTGCCCATTTTCTAGTTGCATTGTTTGTTTTTTTATGCTTTTGCAGAACAAAAGTTTAAAATTTTGATAATGTCCCATTTATAATTTTCCCTTTTATGTGTTGTGCTTTGGGGGCCAAGTCCAAGAATTCTTTACCTAACCCTAAATCCAGATGATTTCTCCTATTTATTTTTCCTAAAGGCTTTATAATTTTACCTTTCACATCTACGTCTGTGATCCATTTTCAGTGAATGTTTGCATAAGATGTGAGGTTTGGGTCCATTCTTTTTCCTGTGGGTGTCCCGTTGTTTCAGCATCATTTGTTGAAAGGTGATCCTTCCTCCATTTAGTTATTTTTTGCACTTTATGAAAAATCAGATGGGCATGGCTGTGTGGGTTTTGTATTCCGTTCTATTAATCTACGTGTCTATACCTTCTCCAATATCACAGTCTTAACAGCTGTAGCCATAGTAAGTTTAACATCAGGTAGAGTGATTTCTTCCACTCCATTTGTTTATTTACTTATTTAGAGACAGGGTCTTGCTATGTTGCCTGGCTCTGTTTGAACTGGGCTCAACTGATTCTCCCACCTCAGCCTCCTGAGTAGCTGGGACTCCAGGTATGCACCACTGCACCCAGCTCCACTTCCTAGTTCTTTTTCAAAATGTTTTAGCTATTCTAGGTCCTTTGCCTTTCCATATACATTTAGAACGTGCTTCTCTATGTCCTCCTGCCTCAGTATGAAAAACTGCTGAGGCCAGGCATGGTGGCTCATGCCTGCAATCACAGCACTTTGGGAGGCTGAGGCAGGTGGATCACTTGAGGTCAGGAGTTCGAGACCAGCCTGGCCAACTTGGTGAAACCCCTGTCTCTAACAAAATTACAAAAATTAGCCAGGTGTGGTGGCAGGCGCCTGTAATCCCAGCTACTTGGGAGGCTGAGGCATGAGAATTACTTGAACCCAGGAGGCAGAGATTGCAGTGAGCTGAGATTGCGCCATTGCACTCCAGCCTGGGCAAAAGAACAAGACTCCATTTCAAAAAAAAAAGAAAGAAAGAAAGAAAAAAGAAAAACTGCTGAGATTTTGATAGACATTTTGTTATATCCTCAAATCAGTTTGTGGAGAATTGATGTCTTTACTACATTGAGTCTTCCAGTCCATGAACACAATATGTCTCTGCATTTAACTACGTCCTCTTTTTTTTGTCAGCATTTTTGCAACATTCAGTATGTAGATTCTATACATGTTTTTTCAGACTTATACCTGTTTCATTAGGGAGGGTACAATTGTAAAGGGCATTGTGTTTTTAATTTTAGTTTCCACATGTTTGTTGCTAATGTATAACAGCGTAGTTGATTTTTGTGTGTTGATCTTGTATTGTGCAAATGTGCTGGACTCTCTTGTTAGTTTAAGAGGTTTGTTGAGAAAAATTCTTTGAGATTCTATGTGTAGATGATCATGTCATCTGTCAATGGGAACAGTTTATTTCTTTTTTTCCAATCTCTATGCCTTTTAATTCTTTTTCTTGCCATGTTGTACTTGCTAGAACTTCCAGTATTATGTTGGCTATGAGTAGTGAGTTTGGACATCTTTGCCTTGCTCCTGATCTTAGGGAAGGGCATTTGGTTCTTCACTATTAACTACGGTGTTAGCTGTAATTCTTTGGGAAAATGCTTTTTGTCAAGTTCAGACAGTTCCTTTCTGGTATTAGTGTCTTGCAAATTTTCATCATGAGTGGATGCTGGATTTTGTCAAACACTTTCTTGGTGTCAGTTGATATGCTCATAAAACCTTCTTGTTTTTTAGCCTAGTGATATGTTGATTGATTTTTGCATATTGAATTGACTTTGCATAGCTGAAATAAATCCTAATTGATCATAACATGTAATTCTTTTCATTGTTGGATTAAATTTGCTAGTATTTTGATGATTTTTATGTCTAAGTTCATAAGAGATATGGATCCATCTTTCCTTCCTTCCTTCCTTCCTTCCTTCCTTCCTTCCTTCCTTCCTTCCTTCCTTCCTTCCTGCCTCCCTCCCTCCCTCCTCCCTCCCTCCCTCCCTGCCTCCCTCCCTCCTTTTCTCCCTCTCTGACTTCCTTCCCTTCCTCCCTTCCCTTGCTCTCTTTCTGTCTTTCCTCTCTTCTTTCTTCTGTCTTTGTCTAATTTTGGTATCAGGGTGATACTTGCCTTACACAGAGTGGGGAAGGGTTTTCTCTTCTATTTTTCTGGAAGACATTGTGTAAAATTGGTTTTAATTCTTCTTTAAATGTTTGGTAGAATTCACCAGTGAAACTGTCTAGGCCTGGAAACTTTCTCACAGGTGTTTTAGCTATAAATTAAATTTCTTTAATGGTTATATGACTATTCAGGTGATCTATTTTATCTCAGTTGCATTTTGATAGTTTGTGCTTTTCAAGGAATTAGTCTAATTTTCTATATTCTTGAATTTATGGGCATAAACTTGTTCATAGTAGTCCCTTACTTTCTCTTTAATGACTACAATAGATATAGTGATATTCCATCTTGTTCTGACACTGGAGATTTGCATATTCTCTCCACTGTTATCAGCCGCCTTAGAGGTTTTTCAATTACTTATTATATTTTTTTAATGATCCAGCTTTTGTTTCACTGATTTTCTCTATTGTTTTCCTGTATTAACTTCTTTGATTTTTGCTCTTATTATTTCCTCTCTTTCTGCTTGTTTGGATTTAATTTAGGTTTTCTTTTTCTACCTTCTTCTTAAGTAAGAACTTAAGATCACTTAAGATCATTAATTTGAGATCTTTTCTGTTTTAAACATAAGCAGTTCATGCTTAAATTTCCTTCTCAGTACTGCTTTTGCTGTATTCCACAAAATTTAATGCATGATATTTTCATTTTTCTTCTTCTTCTCTGTATTTTAAATTTTTATTTGAAAGTTTTTATTGCCCCATGGATTATTTAGAATTGTGATGTTTAATATACAAGTTTGGGAATATTTTTATTGACTTTCTATTACCGATTTCTTAGTTGATATTTTGTGATCAGAGAACATACTCTAACTGTGTGTGTCTTTTTCTCTTTTCAGCTCCATCAATTTTGCTTCAGTGTTTTGACACTCTGTTGTTTGGTGCATGCACAGTTAGGTCTTCTTCGTGTATTAATCCTTTTATCATTAAGTGATATTCCTTTGTCCCTGTGTTTTTCTGTGCTTGGAAGTCTACTTTATCTGATATTAATATAGCCATGGCTACTTTTGTAAAATGAATGTTTGCGTAATCATTTTACATAATTTTTTTAACCTACCTATGTCATTGCTTTTCAGTTGAGTTTCCTGTAGGCAACATACAGTTAAGTTGTGGTTTTTTTAACCCACTATTCCAATCTCTGTTTAGTGGATTTAGACCATTTCATTTGAAATAATTATTAAAATATTAGGGCTAAAGTCTTTCATTTTACTGTCTTTTTTTTCTGTTTGTTCTCTCTGTTTCTTATTCCTGTTTCTCTTTAACTTTTTTTTTTCTCAGACAGTCTCACTCTGTCACCTAGGCTGGAGTGCAGTGGCACTGTCTCAGCTCACTGCAACCTCTCCCCAACCAGGTTCAAGTGATTCTTGTGTCTCAGCCTCCCGAGTAGCTGGGACTATAGGTGCCCACCACCACGCCTGGCTAATTTTTGTATTTTTAAAAATTAGAGATGGGATTTCACCATTTTGGCCAGGCTGGTCTGGAACTCCTGAACTCAGGTGATCTGCCCCCCTTACCTCCCAGAGTGCTGGGATTACAGGTATGAGCCACCGCACCCAGCCACACCCAGCCAACATTTTCTTTATTTTAATGAGATATATAAATATATATGTGATTTTTTAGCATATTGCTCTGGATAGTTTTCTTAGTGGTTTCTCAAGGCATTACAGTATTTATACATAAATTGTGACAGTCTACTGTCACACAAAGTGTTACCACTTCAGGTGAACTGTAGACACCTTGCTTCTTAGTTTCTTTTATCTTGCCCAGTTTTTAAGTTTAACTGTCTAAGTATTTCCTCTACGTACATTAAACACCACATCAGATAGTGTTATATATTTTGTTTCACCCATGAAATATGATTTAGAAACTCACAAGGAAGATCGTCTATTTACTCCTGGTTTTGTCCATTCTGTTATTCTTTCCTTTCTGATTTCCAGTTCTTCTGTTGTCATTTCCTTTCTGTTTAGAGAATTTCCTTTAGCCATTCCTTAAGAGTCAGTCTGCTAGCCACAAATTCTCTTATTTTACCTTCATCTGAACGTGTCTTTATTTCCTCGTCATTCCTGAAGGATACTTTCACCAAACATACAACTCACAATGAACAGATTTTTTCTTCCAGTACTTGAAAAATTATTTCTACTTCTTTCTGGTATCATGGTTCCAGATGACTATTTGCAAGATATTGTTTCTTTGCCTTTCATTTAATTATGATATGCTTTGGCATGGGTTTTCTTGGGTTTATCTTATTTAGGGTTCACTTAGGTAATTTAGTCTATAAGCTTAGTTCTTTTGCCATGTTTAGATAGTCTTCACCAATTATTTCTTCTTTTTTTGTCTCTCTCTCTTTTTTTTTTTTTTTTTTTTTGAGATGGAGTCTCTCTGTCACCAGGCTGGAGTGCAGTGGCGCAATCTTGGTTCACTGCAACCTCTGCCTCCCAAGTTCAAGTGATCCTCCTGCCTCGGCCTCCCAAGTAGCTAGGACTACAGGCACATACCACCACGCCCGGCTAATTTCTGTATTTTTTGTAGAGACAAGGTTATCACCATGTTGGCCAGGTTGGTCTTGAACTCTTGACCTCAGGTAATCTGTCTGCCTTGGCCTCCCAAAGTGCTGAGATTACAGGCATGAGCCATTGTGCCTGGCCCATTATTTCTTTGCAAATTTATTCAGCCCTATTCTCTTTGTCTGCTTACAAATGTTAGATCTTTTGTTATAGTCTCACAGGTCCTGAAAACTCTGTTTTTTTGTTTTGTTTTGTTTTGTTTTTTTAAGTCTTTTTCTCTCTGTTGTTCAGATTGAGTAATTTTTGTTGTTTTATCTCCAGGTTCATTGATTTTTTTTCTTCTGTCATATTCATTCTGCCATTGCACCCATCCAATAAGTCTCTGCTTTTCAACTATTGTACTTTTCAATTCTATAGTTTTCATTTGGTTCCTTTTTATATCTTTTATTTCTTTAGTGAGACTTCATTTATTTTTTCATTTGCAAAGTATATTTGTCATTTCTCTTTTGAATTTTTGTATGATGGCTACTTTAAAATTTTTGTGAGATAGTTCCAACTTTGATTCACCCTGGTATTGGCATCTGTTGCTTGTCTTTTCTCATTCCATTTGAAATTTCCTGGTTCTTGGTATGACAAGTGAGTTTTGGTTGTATCCTAAACATTTGGATATTATATGAGGAGACTTTAGATTCTACTTAAATCTCCTCTTCTAGCAGTCACCCTGTTTAAGTTTAGCGCATAGGTCCTGTTCCTGCTTCTGTGGGCTGTGGTTCTTTTGTGTCTTGTTTATTTGTTTGTTTTTGTTTTTGTTTTGAGACTGAGTTTCGCTCTTGTTGCCCAGGCTGGAGTGCAATGGCATGATCTTGGTTCACTGCAACCTCTACCTCCCAGGTGCAAGCGATTCTCCTGCCTCAGCCTCCCAAGTAGCTGGGACTACAGGCATCCACCACCACGCCCAGCTAAGTTTTTGTATTTTTAGTAAAGAAGGGGTTTCACCGTCTTTGCCAGGATGGTCTCGATCTCCTGACCTCAGGTAATCCGCTCACCTGAGCCTCCCAAAGTGCTGGGATTACAGGCGTGAAGCACCACGCCCGGCATGTGGGCTGTGGTTCTAATGACAATAGAGTTTTCAAAGCTCCTGTAGTGCTGTTCTTGTCCGTGTCCTTCCCTTGGTCCAAGCTGGTGTAGTGCACTTCCCCGGGACTCTGGGTATCAGCAGGAGATACCAGCACATGGGCCAAGAGTGCCTTGCTCACTTGCTCTAGGCCATCTGGTGCCAGCTTTCATCATCCATTCAGGTGAAAGGGAACTTGGAGGCATCAGGTTCCGCAGGGCAGCGTGCCCCTTGCCCACTGTTCTTTGGGCTGCCAAAAAGATCTCTGCCTGTCCCACTGTGGGAGGAAAGCCCCTGTCTGGGCTGCCTGTGCTCTGGGGTGAGGGGATTGTGATCACATGGGCCTATGTCACCTTCTACCACTGGGTGAAAGAGGTATGAACAGGCAAATTAAAAATGCAAAGTCAAGATGTGTTCAGAAAATGAAATTTTCTTGTCTCTCTCTCTGCTAAGAGGAATCAATTTTATATTTTAGCTTCGTTTTCGTTCTTTAGTCACTTTCAGTTTTAAAATGCTGTCTCGTTCAGAGAGCTTTTCTGCCAGATCTAATCACTGTCCCCTTATTCTTGATGCTCCTGAGGGAGTCTTCTCCCGCTCTTGGTTCTTCCCCTCCTTCCTCCTGGTGTATGAAAGGCCCATTGCTCATTAGCAGAGGGCAGGGAGGGCCGGTGGGCTCCTGCAATCAGGCACATGTCTGTGGTCCCCTTCCTCAGCCTGAGATCCCCAGATTCAGCAGCATCCAAGGCTGGCTCCTCTGTGTGGGTCACTGGGTGGCCCTGGGACTCCCTCATTTCTCCTACAGGTTCCATCCTGCACAGAATTTCCCCAGCTCCAGCTCCCTCCAGCCCCTACCCCTCTTTGCTTCTGTGTGTGACCTATTGTGGGCTGGCACATGGACCATGTTCCCAGGCCTTTTCTGCCTCAGCCTTTGGTGCATATGATTACGGAAGTCTTTGCCCTGCCATGGGGACCTGCACAGATACTTTCCTTGGCAACTGGTATCCTCAGCTCCGCTGCTGCTCATCCCTTTCCTGACTTTCTCCCGTGCCCTGGCAGAACTTTTTGCCAAATAATTCACATCCAAGAAGCAAACCCTAGCCACTCTTCCCATAATCTTGTGTCTCCCTAAACATCATTCTGCCTCCTTCGCAAATACCTCAGGTTCACTTTATTTCCTTTCCGCTCTTCCTGATTGTTCTTATATCTTCTCCCTCCCGTCTCTCTCCCTCCCTCCCTCAATGACTAGACATTGTCAGGTAAAGGTCAGGACTGGTAGATCAGTTGGAGTCACTGCCACATTGCCTCAAAAGCTGCACCTGAGGCCTCCACCAGTACTGAGTGACCATCCTGCTCCCACAGCCTCTTCAGTTTTCCATTTACAAGTGCATTTCTTGCCATCTCCACTTCCTCCCTGTTGAGGAAAGATAGCCCTCCTGGGTCTCTCAGGCCACTGCCCATCACTCTGATTTCCACAAATGCCAAGCCGTGATCATGCTTTATCTGAGCCTTTTCTCAGGGCTGTTCGCAGCAGGCAACCTTGAGGGATGGGGTAATGCCTCTCTCTGGACAAAGAGGAGGTCTGTTGGCTGCTTGCTATTAAAGTGATGGATTTCTCATGTTCATATTCTTCTCATACAACTTACTTCATGTGCCAGTGTCATCTGGATGCTCCGGACCAGCTCCATAGGAACCTGGGGGACAAGAAAAACTAACACAAACACGCAAATGCTAAAATGAAGCAGAAATTCACAGTCATTTGGGTGAGGTTAGAGGAATACTTTCCTGCCCCTGAACGATCCATATTAACATTTTCCTATACAGTACCAGATGCTTAGGTAATTGCTTGCCCTCTCCCCTGCTCTTTTTTGCTTTGACTTTGTATTTTTAGCCCAGAAGCCTCCCGCTGACGAGAACAATATGGCACTAAGGAGATTAAAACTTTGACGTGATAAATACTTGGGACTTGAGACCTGTTCTCAGAAGGTACATTATCTCCATTCAAATTGCCCAGGAAGTCTTGTGCAATGATACACATTTTAGCATCTCTTTCAATGCCTGCTCTTATGTCTGATAATATGAAGAAAGCTATATCTAACATAACAAGCTGCTTCCTCTTCTATCCCTGGCTCCTCCCAAGGGACATGAAGAGATGCTAGAAAAATACAAGGGGGGGAAAGAACCTTGGCTCTGAGTCAGAACAGAAAAACAAACAAACAAACATGGAGAGGAAGAAACCCTGAAAATAAGCCTAAGGACCTCAGCACCCACTATAAAAAAAAAAAAAAAAAAAAGAGTCTGGAGAGGGGACTGGACTGCAGCTTTCTTAACACTAGGCTCCAAATGGCACATTCACTTCTGCTGCTAAGTCACTACTGGTCACCTATCTGCACTGGCAGGGGGTGGGGGAGGGTGGTGGTGGGGGTGGGAATGTTGAGCTGTGTGCCCAGGAAGCAGAGAAAATGGGGTTTTGTCGGACAGCTGGCAGGCTCTGCCATGGTGGAGGAGGAGGAGATATCTGAATCAAGTCTTATTATTTTTCTCTTTCTGAGTCACTTGATCTTTTTTAGAAGATGCCCAAATTATCTTCTCTTTATTTTTGAAGTCTAATTGCTTTACCAGGGTATGGCTGAGTGATGACTTTTCTATATCATTTTCCTCCCTAACATGGTGCACTTTTTAAATCTGCAGATTTGATTCTTCTCTCATTTCAAGAAAAATTTTTGAATCATCATCCTAAATACTTATATGTTACATTTGTTTAGTCCTCTTCTATAGGCACAGAAATCCATTTTTTAAAACAAATACACTTACAAGATTTACTGTTATCACAAGGTCACATTCCTGTAGAATACAGAAATATGTGTAGCTTTCAGTTTACTAAGTCTGCATTTTTTGTTTTTAAAGAGAAGAGGTCTTGCTCTGTCACCCAGCCTGGAGAGCAGTAATGTGATCATAGCTCACTACAGTCTCTAACTCCTGGACTCAAGCAATCCTCCCATCCAAGCTTCCTGAGTGGCTGGAACTATAGGGGCATAACACCATTGCCCAGGCTGGTCTCAAGCTCCTGGCTTCAAGCATTCCTTCTGCCTTGACCTCCCAAAGTGCTGGAATTACAGGTATGACCAATACGCCCAGCCAAGTCTGTGTTTTCCAAATTGCAGCCTGTGACTCATGATGGGGTCATGAAATCTATTTAGCGGATTGTAATCTGCTGGATTGGTTTCCTATTGTTGCATAACAAATTATGACAAAATGAGCAGCTTATAACAACACATATTTATTATCTCACAGTTTCTGTAGGTCAGGAATCTGCAAACAGCTTTGCTGGGTCCTTTGTTCAGGGTTTCATAGGGCTGCAATCAAGATGCCATCTGGGCTCCATTCTTATCTGGAGGCTCAACTGGGGAAGAATCCACTTCCAAGCTCATTCAGGCCTTTGACAGAATTTATTTCCTTGTGGCTGCATAACTGAGGGCTCCTGCCTTTTTTTGACTGTTGGTGGGAACCCACCCTTGGTCCTAGAGGCTGCCCACAGTTGCTGGAGGCCATCCACAGTTCTTTACCACATGGGCTTCCTCAATGTGGCACTCCATTCACTGAGCCAGCAAGGAGGCTCTCTCACTCCAGTCTGATGACATAATATAGTCCTGGGAGTGGCATATGATCACCTTTGCTGGTCCTATTAACCCACAGGAGCATAAGTCACTGGTCCTGCCCAGAGTTGAGGGGAGGGGAGTATCCAAAGGTGTCAACACCAGTAGGTACAGTTCATTCAGGATCATCTTAGGGTCTTGTCACCCCATCTGTATTTAGAAAATAGAATAGGATTAGGTAGAAGATACCAGAACATATCCCTTGTAATAAGAGTATGTATTTCTAAACAAAAATTGTATTTAGTAATGTAAATTGTGTGTGTGTGTGTGTGATGAAAAATGTATTTCTTACCAAATGGTCTAGAGCAAAATAGTCTGAGAGCCCCTGATCTGGGAGGTTTTCTTGCAAACACTGAAGATAAGACTGCTTTTGAATTGTACACCGCCCTGGTGCTATCTGGCTTGCTGCCTCTGTTCAGTGTGCTTTCATGGCAACCAAGATGCAAATGTTCTCCAGCCTGCTCTACTGTATTTCCGCCGGTAGTTGTAGTAGCCATCACAGTTCTTGAATTATCAAAAGACTTAAATCAATGTCATAATTTCCTCTAAAGTTTTTTTACCAGCTCCTCCCATGAGCTCCCACGCCATGCTGGATCTGCACACCGTAGGGAGCGCCTTCTTTTTTTTTTTTTGAGACGGAGTCTCGCTCTGTCGCCCAGACTGGAGTGCAGTGGCGCGATCTCGGCTCACTGCAAGCTCCGCCTCCCGGGTTCACGCCATTCTCCTGCCTCAGCCTCCGGAGTAGCTGGGACTACAGGCGCCCGCCACCACGCCCGGCTAATTTCTTTTTGTATTTTTAGTAGAGACGGGGTTTCACCGTGTTAGCCAGGATGGTCTCGATCTCCTGACCTCGTGATCCGCCCGCCTCGGCCTCCCAAAGTGCTGGGATTACAGGCTTGAGCCACCGCGCCCGGCCAGGGAGCGCCTTCTTGCTTGTGCCTTTTCCCTGCTCCCCAGCTGTGTACAAGGTCTGGTCCTGTTGTGTGCTCAGGTTTACGAGTTTCCCCTGCCCTTGGCGGCCCTGCTTCAAGCATATTGAAGTTTGGCATTAGAGATGTTCTCTTATCAACACCAAGATTGCCATTTCTGTTCTTAGTCTCCGTGTCATTTTCTTATGGTTTAAGAGAAAAGAGGGGTCTGAGAAGTCCTTACTTTGCCATCTTTAAGTCCTGCTCACCCGAGGCAGCTCTGAGGCTTTGAAATAGGTCCCATTATCCTCCCACTACCTCTGAAGCCTCCCTGCGGCCACTCTCACAGGCAGTGAGGCCTGGATATGGCATGTCCTCAGTGTCTTCCCTGCCTTCTTGGTGGTGGCCACTTCAGGATGGGGAGCTCAGCTGGGAATGGGCACAACCTTGGCTGCCCTACAAAGACTCCTATTTCTTCTGCAGTTTGGTTACAGTTTGTGTCAGAGATGTTTATTGCTGTGGTTTTGGAGTCGGTTTCCTGTGGCCTGCCATGGGGGGCCTTCGTTTCCACCTGAGTTGGCCCTTATGGCTCAATCCCTCCAGGGCTGTAGCTGACATTTTACCTCCTTCCTGAGATCTATTCTCCTCCCCCGACCCCCACCATCTCTCCTACTTTTGGGGATTTTTGTTTTGTTTTTGAGACAGGGTTTGCTCTGTCACCCAGGTGAGAGTGCAGTGGTGTGATCATAGCTCACTGCAGCCTCGACCTCCTGGCCTTAAGCAGTCCTCCTGCCTCAGCCTCCCAAGTAGCTGGGACTACAAGCATGTGTCACCACGCCTGGCTAATTTTTAAATTTTTTATAGAGATGGGGGTCTCACTGTGTTGCCCAGGCTGATCTCAAACTCCTAGGCTCCAATGATGTTCTAGCCTCAGCCTTCCAAATGTTGAGATTACAGATGTGAGCCACTGCACCTGGCCAAAGGGATTGAGTGGTTTTTGTTTCTCATTTTTCTTCCCTTCTGTTAGGTTTCTGTCTGTTCATGAGAATTATTAGATCTTTGTGATTTTAATAATTTTGCCTTTATTTTCCCCCCACCTTGAAGAAATGAAAGTGGTGAGCTCAGAAGATCCCAATTACCTCTCCCTATACCTGTCCCTGCAGTCAGAATGAAGGGCGTCTCCTTTCTAAGGTTTTCTTTGCGTCTTCCCTCATCTCCCTCCCTGTCTCAACAACGTGTGTTGGCAACAATCAATGTCATTACTTCCTCTAAAGTTTTAAATATCAGTGAAAATTCTCAAGATTTTGTTCACCCACTTCTTTCCCCTTATTTGGGGGCGTGTTCTGAGGCTAGGTACTTCTGCAAACCAAGTCAGGCTGTTCCGCTTCTTTCTTTCTGTGAGCACCGCTCTGCAGCGATCATGGCCATAAAGCCTCCTCTCTCATCATTGGCCGAGGGATGAGAGCTCATGTGTGTGCACATGCGTATGTGTGCTTCTCGTTTCTTTTCTCTGTTCTTCATTTTGTCAGACGTTGTAGAGATAACCCTACAACCATCTCTCAGCTTTCTTTTCCTGGAAGTTGTAGGTGTGATTTTCTAGATTTTATATATATTTAATATATGTTATATATATTATATATGTTATATATTTAATATATACTTTATATATAATATATATGTTATATATATTAAATATATATCTTTATATATATATATATGTATTTTTTTTTTTTTTTTGAGACAGAGTTTTGCTCCTGTCACCCACGCTGGAGTGTAATAGTATGATCTGGGCTCACTGCAACCTCCGACTCCTGGGTTCAAGTGATTGTCCTGCCTCAACCTCCCAAGTAGCTGGGATTACAAGCACGTGCCACCATGCTCGGCTAATTTTTGTGTTTTTAGTAGAGATGAGGTTTCACCATGTTGGTCAGGCTGGGCTCGAACTCCTGACCTCAGGTGATCCACCTGCCTCAGCCTCCCAAAGTGCTGGGATTACAGGCATAAGCCACCGCACCCAGCCGATGGTATAATATTTTTAAGGAGTTTTCTTTTCTAAAAGTGCCACAGACCCATCCTTGCCTGTGGAAGTGTTTCAGCACACCACCACATGCATGACCTAAAATTAGCTATGCCCCAGAAGACCCTCTTTCATGTCCAAGTTGGAAACTGTGCAACACTAGGTGTGATGCGGTCTTTCCTGATTTCTTCTCCTTTCTCTCTCTCTCCCATCATCCGTGCTTCAGCCTTTACCCTTTTCCTAAAAGGGAAGTGGAAAAGCTCAATTATGCAAATAAATGCAGCACAGACTGATGCTACAGCCAAATTCAATTAGCATTACTTCAGGGGAACAAAATCAGTTTTAGGTAAAAAACAAACACACGAAAGTTCCAGGAAGAGAAAGAGCTACTTAACAAACGAGCAAAGAAATTGTTTGTGGCACAATCATTTTAATCTTGCGAGCACCTGTCTCCGCAGCGTGCTGTCCAAATAAGGTCAGATTTGATTTGCTTCTTGAGGCGACCCACACTGTTCATTTTAAACATCTCAATACAGTGGCCATCAGGACAGCTGCAGCTTTGCTGGTGGGGTCTTAGCAAGAAAGGGCCTTCATGCTCACAAACCCACCATTTCAAGAAAGAAAAAGATAAAACACAAACAAAATCACAGCTGTAAGAGAGCTACATTTGTGGAATGATAAGAAAACCGCTTTTCTGGCACTTAGCCACTGCAGGGCTCTGAGGGATGAGGTGAACAAACTGAACAGGAATCCAATGTTTTCCCAGGTGACAAGAGTGTAAGGCTGCTATAGGCAAGGAGATTGCATGAGTTCCAATGATTAAGCTAAGCTTTCATTTCGATTTGTGCAAAATCAGTAAAAATTAATAAGCACAGGATGTTCTCATGAAGCTGACATTGAAACATAAAAGTAGGTGTGCTGCATACTTCACACCACAGCAAACCCTCCCTTTTTGAGTTATTAGGTTTTGGGGACATGGGGTGGTTGGTGCTCTGAGACACTCAGTGATCGCTTTCAGAAACCAGATTCTAATGAGTATTTTTAACTAGTATCTAGTATTCACTCTGCAAATATTTTTGCCGTATAATAAATAAGTCACCGTTCAAGTGACAGATAACTATACAGATGACAGGACACCATATGGTGGTTACAAGACAGAATTTAAAATCTTAAAGGACAAAACACTCATATTCATTTGCAGCAATTAACTAGGGGACTGAGACCATCTGCTGTGACTCATTAGTTCCCCAAGGACACTTACACAATGGTACGTTTCACATTGGTTTATCTTGGTTCCCATAGTTCAAGCAAGAAAATAATACTTTCCATAGTTTCTGATTCTCTAGTAATGTTACAGCAATATTTTTACCACTCTTCTGTGTGGTCATTCAGTAACTTAGCCTTCTTTTGTAAGGTATAGATCCACCCATCCCCAGGGTTTAGTTTTATCTGGTATCCAAGTGGCAGAAGGGAAACAAAGTCTGGAGAGGGAGGCCAGGCACGGTGGCTCACGCCTGTAATCCCAGCACTTTGGGAGGCCAAGGTGGGCGGATCACCTGAGGCCAGGAGGCCAGTTACCAGCCTGTCTAACATGATGAAACCCCACCTCTACTAAAAATACAAAAGTAGCTGGGCATGGTGGCGCACGCCTGCAATCCCAGCTACTCAGGAGACTGAGGCAGGAGAATTGCTTGAACCCAGGAGGCGGAGGTTGTGGTAAGACAAGATCGTGCCATTGTACACCAGCCTGGGCAACAAGAGCAAAACTCTGTCAAAATTTTAAAAAAAAATAAAAAAAATAAAGGAAATTCTGACACATGCTACAACAACATGGATGAAACCTGAGGACATTATGTTCAATGAAATAAGCTAGTTACAAAAAGATAAATACTGTATGCATCCACTTATATGCGGTACCAAGAGTAGCCAAATTCATAGAGATAGAAAGTAGAATGGTGATTGCCAAGGGCTGGGAGAAGAGGGAATGGGGAGTTATTGTTTAATGGGTACAGAGTTTCAGATTTGCAAGACGAAAAGAGTTCTGATGACTGATGAATGTACTTATTGAACTGTATGCTTAAAAATGGTTAAGGTGGGGCTGGGCGAGGTGGCTCATGCCTGTAATCCCACCACTTTGGGAGACCAAGTTGGGCGGATCACCTGAGGTCAGGAGTTCGAGATCAGCCTGGCCAACATATCAAAAAATAAAAAAAATTAGCCAGGCGTGGTCGTGGGCACCTGTAATCCCAGCTACTCGGGAGGCTGAGGCAGGAGAATCACTTGAACCCAGGAGGTAGAGGTTGCAGTGAGCTGAGATTGTGCCACTGCACTCCAGCCTGGGCAACAGAGTAAGACTCTGTCTCCAAAAAAAAAAAAAAAAAAAAAAAAGTTAAAGTGGTAAAATTTATGTTATGTGTATTTTACCATAATTTAAAAAAATTTTAGGCCGGGCGCGGTGGCTCAAGCCTGTAATCCCAGCACTTTGGGAGGCCGAGACGGGCAGATCACGAGGTCAGGAGTTCGAGACCATCCTGGCTAACACGGTGAAACCCCGTCTCTACTAAAAAATACAAAAAACTAGCCGGGCGAGGTGGTGGGCGCCTGTAGTCCCGGCTACTCGGGAGGCTGAGGCAGGAGAATGGCATAAAAACCCGGGAGGCGGAGCTTGCAGTGAGCTGAGATCCGGCCACTGCACTCCACCCTGGGCGACATAGCGAGACTCTGTCTCAAAAAAAAAAAAAAAAAAAAAATTTTAAATGGCAGAGGTAATCACAAAGAAAAACCTAATGTATATGTAATACGTAAACAACAGATCTAAAATAAACTAACTGAAACACTAAAATAATAGATGGGGCTGGGTGTGGTGGCTATGCTTGTTATCCCAGCACTTTGGGAAGCTGAGGCAGGCCCTTCACTTGAGGTCAGGAGTTCGGGGCGAGCCTGGGTAACATGGCTCATCTCTACTGAAAATACAAAAATTAGCCGGGCATGGTGGCATGCCTGTAATCCCAGCTACTCCAGAGACTGAGGCAGGAGAATCACTTGAACCCGGGAGGTGGAGGTTGCAGTGAGCAGAAATCACACCACTGCACTCCAGCCTGGGCAACAGAATGAGACTCCATCTCAAAACAAAAAACAAAAAAACTAATAAACTTAAAATCAGCTAAAATATATAAAAGAATATTAGAATACCTAGTAAATAAAATAGGTAATTTTCTAGGAAAAATAAATGGAAATTATTTAGAAAATATGAACAATTTGAGTATCAAAAAATAATGAGAGAATGGTTTCAAAAGACTACCCCCATGGGGAGAAAAGAGCACAGATGGTTTTACAAATAAAGTCTACCGATCTTTAAGGTTGAGGTAAACCAAAGATATTTAAGTGGTTTCGAAAGCACAAGGGGAAAAGGGAAACATAAAATTTTTATGTAGTCAGCATAATGCTGACACCAAATTCTGAAGTAGATAGCCCTAAGAAATAATCTCATAAGCAATCTGAAGTAAAATTACTAATGCAGAAATTCAAAGTAAAATATTAGGAAATGGAATCCAGCAGCATTTTATATCATGATCAATTGTCTTCCTAAGTAGAATACAAGGATGGCTCAATACTAAAAATCTATCAATAAAATTGATCATATTTATAGATAAAATTAGAAAAACATGATCATCTCCATAGATATTGAAATAAGATTTGATCAAATTTTGAAATCTATTCCTTAAAACTTCTTAATAAAATGGAAAAATATTTTCTTAATTGATGTAAAATCCAATATTATATTTAACGGAGAAATATTGAAAGGTTACCCATAAGGTAGAAATATGACAAGGATATACACCATTGTTTAGCATTGTTCTGGAGACACTAGCTGATAAAATCAGAGGAAGGAAGGGAGGGAGGAAGGTAAAAGAAGAAAACAGAGAAGGAAGAATGGAAGGAAATTGAGAAGGTGGTACAAATATTCTTTTAGTGCTGGAGACACAGTGTATATCAAGGAATCTGAAGGGAATGAACTAGAAAAACACTGCTAAAGAAATTAAGACATTTCAGTAAGGTGGTGGAAATACAATTCATATACAAATATCAAAAGCCTTCCTGTAAAAATATAAATATACCCCAGATAACTTAAAAATTTAGGTGTAAAAAAATTAAAATACAGAAAATTCGGGGAAAATGATTGCATTTTAATTTTATAATATCAGTGAAAAAGACTTTCCGATTATAATACAAAACCTAGAAGTCTAAAAATAAGACATTCTTTTTCATAAAATTCAAAAAAAGGCTGAGCATACAGTTTAAAAGATAAATATAATGAGGGAAAATACTCAATGCAAGTGACAAAGTATTACTTCCTTAATGTAAGAATAACCTCCAAAAGAGAAATGAAAAGGAAAAGCACAGTGAGATCCATCATCTCATCCATTTTGTTTTGAAATGTTTAAAAAACTGTTCACCCTGTTGGTGAAAGTATGGAGAAACAAGTAATTTCAAATATTTGTTATAGTTTCTATGGAGAGCAATTTGGTAATATCTGTCAAACATTAACATGGATGTGCTTTAAGACCCAGAAATTTTGTAACATCTATGCTTTCAGGAGCACAGAGACGAATATACAGGGGCTCTTAAGGCAGCATTATTCATGAAGCAAAAATGGGTCACAAAATAATGCTCATCAGTAGAGGAACTTTGAGTAACTTATTGTTGATCTACCAGTGAAAAACTATCCATCTTCATCTATTTATTATTGCTATTATTGTTACTCTATTATTATATAATCTTTTCAATCATCTATCTGTCTATCCAATAATAATAATAATAGTAACAGGCAGCACTTACATACCATTTCCTTTCTGCAGAGGTAGAAGCTTTCTTGGGAAGTCATTTAGGCTGCGTTCTAGGAGTTGCTCTTAGAAGCCTAACAATTTTTAAATCCCTGCATTAAATCATTTTCTGTTTAAAATACCTGGAGCAGTTTCTCTTTGCTGCCCTGAACCTTGAATGATACAACTTTTAAGGGAAAACAAAAGGTCATTTCTATTGAGTGCTACAATTTATGAAAGAAAGACGCTCATATACTGGAATCCACTCACTATCTCTGGAAGGATGCAGCAGAAAAGAGGTTGCTACTTGAGGGGACGGAAGGGCCTGGACCTCCACTGCAGGTAGTAATATTTTCCTTTCACATGGACCCTTTTTTATTTTTAATTTTATAGCAGGTATGTACATTACCTATTTAAACAGCTAAATTTGGTAAGGTGACATATGTAACCGAGCAAACATTTTACAGAAAGTAAAAAGCAAAGAAAATGAACATAATATGAAACAGGTAAACAAAGAATCTATTATGAAAAAAAGCGTAACCTAAGAAAGCAAACTGTGATCATCATCAGCATCATCCCTGTGAATGTGCTGCTCTACAGGAGAAAACTATTTTTTTTTTGAGATGGAGTCTCGCTCTGTTGCCCAGGGTGGAGTGCAGTGGCACGATCTTGGCTCACTGCAACCTCTGCCTCCTGGGTTCAAGAGATTCTCCTACCTCAGCTTCCCAAGCAGCTGGGATTATAGGTGACCACCACCACGCCCTGCTAATTTTTGTATTTTTAGTAGAGACGGGATTTCTGCCATGTTGGCCAGGCTGGTCTTGAACTTCTGACCTCAGGTGATCTGCCTGTCTCAGCCTCCCAAAGTGCTGGGACTACAGGCATGAGCCACTGTGCCCAGCTACAGGAGAACTGCTGAACTTGAATTGGAAATAGAAGTATTAATTTATGATGTATTTTTTTCCTTAAGAAACAAAAATAACTCAGCTTAGGTCCTGTTTCTGTCTGCTGATAAATCGAGAACCACTGACCAGTCCTGAAGCTAGGAGCGGCGCCTGCCCCAGACTGTGGTTTCTGTGGCCATAGCTCACTTGAATGAACAAGGGCTCCTTGGAAAGATGGCTGATTGCTGGTCAGCGGCAGAAATGACCTGAAACATCTGGTCACCCACATAGCACAGAAGTAAGGTCGCGTCCGAAGGCCTCAGGAGCCAACCTAAAAACTTCCCACTGATCAATGGTGGAACAATTTGATGCTCAATAACCACAATCGATTGAAGCACATCAAGTATGTTTAAACATATTGGTTCATAATAATACTAAATACATAATCATATTAAATACACACAACTCCTTTCCCTCCCAAGGAAAAAAAAATAAAGAATGTACATTGGCTCCTTGGTCACATTTGGAGGATGCTAATGAGGGGAAAATAAAATTTTCCAGCTCTCTTCTCATCTTTCCTTTACAAATTGAAGTAGATAAGGAAAAGTTAGTATTCCGGGAAATAAATGAAGATAAAGGCTGATACAATTATAATACCACTATTTTGCAATTTCTACTGAATTAACAGATATAAGCTCTGTGCATCACTGGCTGCTGACATCACAAAAAGAGACAGCCTGGCTGGGCGTGGGTGGCTCATGCCTGTAATCCCAGCACTTTGGGAGGCTGAAGTGACAGGATTCCTTGAGCCTAGGACTTTGAGACCAGCCTGAGCAATGTAGTGAGATCTCGTCTCTACTAGAAATAAAAAAATTAGCTGGCTGTGATGCACGCCTGTAGTTCCAGCTACTCGAGAGGCTGAGGTGGGAGGATCACTTGAGCCTCAGAGTTTGAGGCTGCAGTGAGCTACAGTTGCACCAGTGCACTCCAGCCTGGGCAACAGAGCCAGATCCTGTCTCAATTAAAAAAACAAACAAACAAAAAAAAAAAAAAAAAAAAAAAAAAAAACAGAGAGACTGCCAGACAATAAAAGTCTTCTGAAAGAGAACAGCGTCTGTGAGGTAGACTTCCCAAATAACCACACTTGAATCCAATCAAGTTCTTAGTAACACAAATAACCACACTTGAATCCAATCAAGTTCTTAGTAACAATACTAATCCAGCAGAAATATAAGGAGGAAAGGGAGATGTTAAAAATGATTAAGAGACAAATCTCCCTTGTTAATACTAAAGTAAATATCAATGCAAATCCTTAATAAGATATTAATAAATAGAGCTTATTAAGTGCATTATAAAATCATAAACTTCAGACAAGTTAAAGGTCATCTCAGTCACCACGAAGATGGTGCAATATCAGGAAATCAACCAGTATAATTAATCATATTAAAAATCAACAAGAAAAACTGTATGATCACTTAAAAATTCATGCTTAGGCAGCGCGTGGTGGCTCATGCCTGTAATCCTGGCACTTTGGGAGGCCAAGGAGGGCAGATCACCGGAGGTCAGGGGTTCAGGACCAGTCTGGCCAACATGATGAAACACTGTCTCTACTAGAAATACAAAAATTAGCCAGACGTGGTATCACATGCCTGTAATCCAAGTTACTCGGGAGGCTGAAGCAGGAGAATCTCTTGAACCCAGGAGGTGGTGGTTGCAGTGAACTGAGATCATGCCACTGCGCTCCAGCCTGGGCAACAGAGTGAGACTCCGTCTCAAAACAAAACAAAACAAAAAAAACCCTCAGGCTTGATTAAAGCCATAGAAAATTAAATTATAATAGATTATAGTATAATAGATTAAAGTATAATAGAAACAAAAATATTTCAATTATTCAATAAGACGTGTGTGTGTGTGTGCATCACTTAATGATAAAATATGCCATTAAAATCAGGCACATGTGGTTGTGTGTTATCTCCATTACTTAGTTGTATTCTCATTATTAAATTGTTTTGCCTGTTATTAGACAAAAGAAAGAAGGTATAAATATAGGACAGAAAGAGGCATAAGTATTATTTTTAGATGACATATGCCTGGAAAATCTAAAAGAATAAAAATTTTATCATAAGGAAAAAAGAATTCAGTGAGATGGCTGGAGAATCATCATCATCATCATCACAACAGGTCACTCTCTCCAGGCTTTGTGCTGAGCGTGTCTCACACATGAGCTAGTTTCATTCTCATAACCATCCTGAGAGGCACACGGTACCGTTATCCCCATTGTAAAGATGAGGGAACCAAGGCACAAAGAAGCTAGTAATTTGTACAAGTCAAAAGCTGGTAAGTGGTAGAGCCAATATCCAGAAGCAATGGTGCTCAGAATTTCATATAATAACCACTTTTTAAAATTTCCCATTGATAATAACGACCTAATTAAAAATACATAGAAATACGTGTAGCAAGAAGTGAAGACCTGTATGATTAAAAGTTTAAAAGACAAAAATATAAAAGGAAAAAATAAAAAAGATGAACAGCAGAATTGCTGAATTCCTGGTAAACTCTCACCTTCTTGGTTGTCTAGACCAGCCGTTTCCAAATCCATGGGGGCAGCCATCAGATCTGCCATTTGGATTCAGGGTTTATGCCCCCTTGTCACAAGGGGGTGGCGGGGGCATCTGAGAAATAAGCAGAAGTTCCATAATGACAGCGGCCCCCACACTCAATTATTACTCATGGACTTCTGCCCACATCCAGTTAAGTGAATTTATAGGTGTTATTATTAAGTTGAAAATCTCTTAATTGAGAAGTATCGTAATTATACAGGGAATAACCGAGAAAGTCTTTGGCATTCATGGTAATTTGTAGGTCATCTCATAATAAAATATTTAAACCAGAGTTTTTATCTTAAACATTACAACCAAAATGTGCTAATGCTGCTAAACATTTCTATAAATAGAAATGTCGTAGTAATTTGTTGCCTGGAAGATATTTTCAAAAAATGAACAGACGGCCAGAGGCAGTGGCTCACGCCTGTAATCCCAGCACTTTGGGAGGCTGAGGCGGGGGGATCACGAGGTCAGGATATCGAGACGAGCCTGGCTAACACAGCGAAACCCCATCTCTACTAAAAATACAAAAAATTAGCCGGGTGTGGTGGCGGGCATCTGTAGTCCCAGCTACTCTGGAGGCTGAGGCAGGAGAATAGCGTGAACCCGGGAGGAGGAGCTTGCAGTGAGTCGAGATCGCGACACTGCACTCCAGCCTGGGCAACAGAGGGAGACCCGTTTCAACAACAACAACAAAAAACAATAATAAAAAAAAGAACAGACAAAAATCTACTCTTTCAAGGCAAATTTTAGATTCTAACAAGGAGAAAAAAAAACCTTTTTTGAAAGAGAGATGAGAAAATTCTGTGTCATTGTGAAATTTCTTATAACACACTTAAAAATTGAGGAACAGAGTTGTTTTTTTTTTTAAATGTTTTGCAATCTTCCAAATGAAGAACCCACTTCATAAAACATAAAAAGTAAGACGCCTTCGAATCGATTTGCAAGGCCTCCTGAACTGCATCAGGAAAGATGGGCCTGACTCCCTTCAGATCTCTGCAAAGCCGGCAGGTGGACCTGGACTCTGGGATGCACAGCTGGCAAGGGCAGCACAGCCACAGGCTTCTGTCTGGATTCTCGTGTTTCAAAGAGCCCTTTGCAACAATGAAGGAGATAGAAACCAGGCGTCAAAATAAATGGAATCTAGAGTCAGAACTTCACAAAAGAAGTTGTATCAAAAGATTCAAGCTCAATTTTTCAAAAATAACAATATACGTCCAATCACATTGCTGTATTAGAATATTTTCTAGTGAAAGCAAAATAGGTTTTTATGTCTTAGATACAATGCAAGTATTTTTAAATAATGCTTATTTCATCTCCAATTTATCCCTTTTAATTTCTATTTTTGCATATGTTATAATGAACACAGGGTTATAATGTAAAGGTATACTTAAAATATTTTAAGGATAAATATATATAAACCCATGATAAATATAAACAAACATACTGGGTGCATACTAGCCTATTTAAAAACTGTTTAGGGCACATGTTAGAATCTGGAGACATCTGATACCATGTTAGAATCTGGAGACATCTGTATTGACTTTCCTTACAAATAATCTCCGTTGGCTGCACAGCAGCCAGAAGATTGACTGTTCGTAAGTCTTCTCCTGCTGAGACTTTTAAGTGTTACTTGTTGGTTCCGTTGATAAAAACAAAGCAGGCGTTTTGCTCACACACACACGCTTACACACAAACACCCACGCAGTCAACATAATCTTTGCTGAGACATTTGCATTTGATAATAGAAAAAACCAAACTAATCGAATCTCAGTTTTCCCAGATAAGACTCTTCTTTTCAATTCTGCATTTATGGGTTATAAAATCAATTTCTTGATAGTTTATTTTTCTGAAAATAATTGGATTCCTATACATGGCCATCTGACATTAAATATTATTATTGTTGTTGCTGACGTTTTGCCTCTTTGCCTTTGCAGTAGGCCACTAAAGAAGTAGTTCCTTGAAAAACTGAATTTCTGTTGTCTCTGTCAGAAGAAATCATTCACTAGCAGGAGAAGAACAGCAAGAGATCAATCACATAATCTGTAAGTACTTTCCGGAAAGAAACAGTTTAATTTATGGTTCTCAACCTCAGTGACACATTGCAATCACCAGGGATCTTTAGAAAGTCCTGATCCCCTGCTTTCCCCCCAATCCCAGGGGTCTGAGGTCATTGATTTGGACATCGGGGGTTTTCAAAGCTCCCCCAGTTAAATAAATGGGAACAATAGCCTGAGAACCTGTTGACACAACTGTAATCATGGTCGCAAAGGTATTGATGGCTGAAGGGGAAACTCCATCTGTCTGTGTGGGAACAGTCACTGTGGGAACGGAGGGTCCCACCCACTGCCAAAGGCCCCATCTGCCTGGCACTTCTCAACACAAGCATCAGTTGAACTTTGTTCCTACCATGTTTTTCAGTTGCATTTTTAAAATCTTGATTCTAAGTTCTTCCCAGGGTTTAAAACCATTGTTCAGGGTTTGTTTTTTAATGAAATATCATGAAATGCTTTCATGATGTTCCAAAGTCATAAAAAAAGGAACTGTGTGTTACATACGTACAGATCCTTGTTAATAGAAAAAGAACAAAAGATCTATTGCCTTCATCTTCCTAAAAATAGTAAGCAGTTAAGGCTTTGGAAATGCAGATGGAAATGAGAAAGAAAACATGTGGCTAATGAACACAGGTGCTTTGAATCACTTTAATTTTGGAACAGAATTGAACAGAGGAAGGGGATGCAAAAAAGAATCAGGATCTTGACAAGCTGTGTGATTTATCCACTTTCATGTTTTTAGATAATAAAGCAAACAATTTAGAAAACTGTCACATTCTTGGAGTCTTATAACTTGGACATTCTTTTAAATTTGATGTCTAGTGAGAAGCTCTAGCATGGGGTTGAGGCTACTGGTCCAGGAAGCACATTTTGAGAACCACTGAGCTAGAAGATTACTGCATTAATCCAGGTGAGAAAAGATGAATCTGAAATAAGGCAATGGTGAAAGAGGCAAGACAAATCTGAGAAATATTTAGGAGTATTATTACAATTCTCCAAAGAAACAGAACAAATAGAATGTGTGTGTGTGTGTGTGTATGTGTGTGTAGAGATTTATTATGAGGAACTGGCTCACAGGATTATGAAGGCTGAGAAGACTCATGATCTACTACCTGCAAGCTGGAGACTCAGGAAAGTTGATGGTGTAGTTCAAACGCCTGAGGGCGTGAGAGCCAGTGGTGTAGAGTTGTAGATTCCAGTCTAAGTTTGAAGGCCTGAGAACCTGGAGCACTGAAGGCAGGAAAAATTCAATGGCCCAACTCAGTCAGGCAGAGTGAATTCAACCCTCTTCCACCTTTTTTTTTCTATTTAGGCCTTCAACGGATTGGACACTGTCCACCCACATTGGGGAGGGCCACCTGCTTTCCTCAGTCCACCAATTCAAATGCTGCTGTTTTCCAGAAACACCACAGACACACCCATTATATGTTAAATACCATGTGTTGCTAAATATCTGCACATACTGTGGCCCAATCAAGTTGACACACAGAATTCACCACTACAGGAGTCAGGGTTAAAATGATTGGATGATTATCTTGAGATCAGTGGGTCAGCTCCCAGGTTTTGAAATTGAGTGACAAGGTAGGAAATACCCAAACCAGGAATCTCAGGAAACACAGGATAAGTTTGATGAAGCGAAGACAGAGCTTCCGCTTTGGGCACGTGAAGTTGAGGTGCTAATCATGATTTGGGTTTTTAGTGTAGAAACCCAGGCAGCCGTTTGGAAGATTGATCTGGAGTGCTGAAGAGAGAATTATCTAGAGAGAAACTTGACAGTCATTGGCATTTGGGCTGGGTGAATCCACAGATCCTTTGAGAACGACGTGAGAGACTGGGAGAAGGAGGGACATGTGAACGCTCAGGTCACTGAGAATGAAGTGGCAGTGGAGAGAAGAGCAGGAATCACAGAAATGGAGCAATGAGGAAGGAAGGAGGGGATGGCATCTGTGCCAAAAGTCAGCAGCAGGGCACACAGCAGAGGATGGGAAGTGTCTACAACTCTCATGATTCTGGGTAAAACTGGAGTCCTGTGTTCTAGTAGTCTCGATAGAGGGAAGAAGGTGGAAGCTAGATTTTGAATGGGGTTGAGCCAGAAGGGAAGTTAGGAGGGAAATGAAACTATTTTTAGAAATTTGACTATGAAGAAGACTTGAGGTGGATAGCTCTCTCTTTATCTTTTAAGGTGAAAATCATACAATTGTGTTTGTATCTCGAGAGAAAAAAGCTAGGCTGGAGGGCTCACGTAGGTCTCCGGATGCCAGGGAGACCCCGGCCCCAGCCGGTTTTCCAGGTTCTTGACAGCATCACAAGAACGAATTCAGGCGCGGGTCGAGTCAGATGAAGCTCAAGGCGAGAAGCTTCCATTGTAAAGCAAAAGTCTGCGCTTGAGAGAAGCGCTGGCATGCCCGTGAGAGCAAGTCAGGCACAACAGAGTCCGGGTTTCTTGTTTTAGGGATGTTTCCTTTTTTATTATTTATTTTATTTTTATTTTTTAGATGGAGTCTCGCTCTGTCCCCCAGGCTGGAGTCCAGTGGCACGATCTCCCCTCACTGCAAGCTCCGCCTCCTGGGTTGACGCCATTCTCCTGCCTTAACCTCCTGAGTAGCTGGGACTACAGGTGCCCGCCACCACGCCCGGCTAATTTTTTGTATTGTTAGTAGAGACGGGGTTTCACCGTGTTAGCCAGGATGGTCTCGATCTCCTGACCTCATGATCCACCCGCCTCGGCCTCCCAAAGTACTGGGATTACAGGTGGGAGCCACCGCGCCCAGCTGGGATGTTTCTTTAATAAGGAGGTGGAATGCTCATTAGGTATTCTGGAAAAGGAGGGGATTTCAGGGACTCCTCCCCCCTCCTGTTATTGCCCCCTTTCTCCCTTATTTGGGTTTGCCTGGAAGAGTCACGGACATGTCACCCTGACCAGGGTTTTGGTCACTTTCTCTGCCTTATTTTGGGCTTTCTCTACCCTGTGGTTTCTTTGCCTAGCCCCTGCTTCAGGGGCACTTTGGGTTTGTCCATACTCCTGCAACTACCCGTGCTATTCCTATCTCCTTAGAGGAGGAGAGACTGACAATATCGAAGAGAAATTACTCTGCTCTGTGGATCTCGTTGGCACAGGTTCCTGCTGAAGTCTGGGGGAAAAGGGGGATTCTGGAAGGCGGGGAAATGAATGGGTCCTGTGGAGAGGCCAGACAGCTTCCAAGCAGCTGGTAAAGAAGGAAGTCAGCCAAGGTCTGAAAGAAGAGAGATGGATGCTGGAGAGCATTTAAATGAAAAGAATTCAACCAGAAAGTATCGGCAGAAGTAAAAGAAATAAAAGCGATGTTAAAGGAACCTAAAGATTAGCCATAAGGGTTAAGGGAAAGGAGGGAGGAGAGGAGATGTTACTGCAGCCTGTGAAGGCCAGAGCAAGAGTCGTGTCCGTGGAAGGTGCAGGAAGTATGGCTATGAAGAGTGCTGTGGTGTGGCTGTGGTGGGTGCAGGAGGCGTGGCTGGCTGTGGAGTGGGTGCAGTTGTGGAGGGTGCTGGGTGTGGCTGTGGTGGGTGCTGGGTGTGTGGCTGTGGTAGGGGAGGTTAGGCTATCGGATAGTCATAGCTGTGGAGGGTGCAGGAGGCGTGGCTGTGGAGGGGGTGCCGTCGGGGGGGCGTGGTTGTGGAGGGGATGTGGCTGTGGAGGGTGCTGGGGGTGTGGCTGTGGTAGGGGAGGTGTGGCTATTGGATAGTCAGCTGTGTGGGTGCAGGAGGCGTGGCTGTGGAGCGGGTGCCGTTGTGGGGGGTGTGGCTGTGGAGGGGTGTGGCTGTGGAGGGTGCTGGGTGTGGCTGTGGTGGGTGCTGGGGGTGTGGCTGTGGTAGGGGAGGTGTGGCTATTGGATAGTCATAGCTGTGGTGGGTGCAGGAGGCATGGCTGTGGAGGGGATGCAGTTGTGGGGGGTGTGGCTGTGAAGGGGGTGTGGCTGTGGAGGGTGCCGGGTGTGGCTGTGGTGGGTGCTGGGGGTGTGGCTGTGGTGGGTGATGGGGGTGTGGCTGTGGTGGGTGATGGGGGTGTGGCTGTGATAGGGGAAGTGTGGCTATTGGATAGTCATAGCAGTGGTGGGTGCAGGAGGTGTGGCTGTGGAGGGGGTGTGGTTGTGAGGGTGTGGCTGTGGAGGGGGTGTGGCTGTAGAGGGTGCTGGGGGTGTGGCTGTGGTAGGGGAGGTGTGGCTATTGGATAGTCATAGCTGTGGTGGGTGCAGGAGGCATGGCTGTGGAGGGGGTGCAGTTGTGGGGGGTGTGGCTGTGAAGGGGGTGTGGCTGTGGAGGGTGCCGGGTGTGGCTGTGGTGGGTGCTGGGGGTGTGGCTGTGGTGGCTGCTGGGGGTGTGGCCATGGTGGGTGCGGGGGGTGTGGCTGTGGTAGGGGAGGTGTGGCTATTGGATAGTCATAGCAGTGGTGGGTGCAGGAGGCGTGGCTGTGGAGGGGGTGCGGTTGTGGGGGGTGTGGCTGTGGAGGGGGTGTGGCTGTAGAGGGTGCTGGGGGTGTGGCTGTGGTAGGGGAGGTGTGGCTATTGGACAGTCATAGCTGCGGTGGGTGCAGGGGGCAAGGCTGTGGTGTAGGAAGTGTAGTGTGGCTATTGAATGGGGGCATAGCAGTGATGAATACAGGAGACACGGCCTTGGTGGGTAGAGGAGGGTGGGCCATGACACAGGAGGCGTGGCCTTGGTGGGTACAGGAGGCATGGCTATAACACAGGAGGCAAGGCCTTGGTGGATGCAGGAAGCTTAGCTGTGATGCAAGAAGCATGGCCTTGGTGAGTGCTGGAGTATGTTCTCTAAAGACACTGTGAACACTGCTAGCCCATACTGAACCATCGCTCCTGGAGAAATACACGGTTAGCTTCCATGCCTCTGGTCACTACATTTTTGTCATCCAACCAATACATATTTTTGTTTTATGTGTTTTTATCTACACACACCTTGTTTAATATATATTTCTTACCAATAGCTAACTATATGTATTATTCTTTATAATAAAACACAAGCTGGGAAGAGTTTTGCATTTTCCTGACCTTGGGTAATGTGACTACAAATTTCTTTGGCTGTCAGCCTCACAACAATGCTGTCTACTAACCTTTTTTTTTTTTTTTTTTTGAGATGGAGTCTCACTCTGTGTCTCAGGCTGCGGTGCAGTGGTGCAATCTTGACTCACTGCAACCTCCACCTCCCGGGTTCAAGAGATCCTCCTGCCTCAGCCTCCTGAGTAGCTGGGATTACAAGCATGCACCACCACGCCCAGCTAATTTTTGTATTTTTAGTAGAGACAAGGTTTCACCATGTTGATCAGGCTGGTCTCAAACTCCTGACCTCGTGATCTGCCTGCCTCGGCCTCCCAAAGTGCTGGGATTACAGGCAAACCACTGTACCCAGCCAGTCCACTAAATTTTTAATGTCATCTCATGAATCCACAAATTTCACCTTCTTCTTTCTTCTTCTTCTTCTCCTTCTCCTTCTTCTTCTTTTTTCCATAACTTTACCAGGTACTATAGGTGTTACTTGGGCACTTTTCAGAGTGGTCTCACATCTGCGTCAATGACTTTCCTCTTCCTCCTTCTGGATGTAAAGTATTGTTGACTCAATGCTGTTGAACTTACTGTCAACAGCACTATAACTCATGCCTGAGCCAAGCTTGTCTAACACGTATATTTTCCCTGTAAAGCACATCACAGCCTTTCTGCACTTAGGAACACTAGACACCACTTCAGCAGTACACTTGGGGGCCTTTCTTTTTTAAATTTATTTTTGAGACGGAGTCTCACTCTATTGGCAGGCTGGAGTGCAGTGGCGCGATCTCAGCTCACTGCAACTCGGATTCAAGCAATTCTCCTGCCTCAGCCTCCTGAGTAGCTGGGACTACAGGTGAGCGCCACCACGCCTGGCTAATTTTTGTATTTTTAGTACAGACCGGGTTTCACCATGCTGGCCAGGATGGTCTCTATCCCCTGACCTCGTGATCCGCCCGCCTCGGCCTCCCAAAGTGCTGGGATTAGAGGCACAAGCCACCGCGCCCGGCCAACTTGGGGGCCCATATTAAACAATTAAATCACTGACAGGCTCCACCCCGGGCGGCCCCAGACATGGGTTTCCCGCGGCAACACCCGCGGCACGCCTGGCGCAGGCGCTGCCCCGATCCCCCGGCTCCAGGGGGCAATGAGGGGGCAGTGGAAGGGGCACTACTCCTCGGGCATTACTTAGAGAAGCCAGACCGGGAGTCCCGGCCTCCCGCCGGCCGTCTCTCTCTCCCGCCCGGGCCCGCGCGGTTATCCGCCAGAGGGACAGTTGGCCCAATATGTCAAGACCTCTGATCACTAGATCCCCTGCATCTCCGCTGAACAACCAAGGCATCCCTACACCGGCACAACTCACAAAATCCAGTGCACCTGTCCACATTGATGTGGGCGGCCACATGTACACCAGCAGCCTGGCCACCCTCACCAAATACCCTGTAATCTGAATCGGAAGACTTTTTGATGGTACAGAGCCCATTGTTTTGGACAGTCTCAAACAGCACTGTTTGTTGAAGTAGGACAGAGAAACTGGTCGTTTTTAAAGGCCCTGTGAGTGCCTTGTTGTGCGTGTGGACCCAGACCTCAGAGAAAGGATTACACTAAGCAGTGACAAATCCCCGACAGAAGAAGTATTTCCAGAGATCGGCGACGTGATGTGTAACTCTGTCAATGCAGACTAGAATCACGACCTAACACACATCGTCAGGTTTCCACTAAGTGGCTACTGTCACCTCATCTCAGTCCAAGTCCTCGAGAGGTTGCAGCAAAGAGGATTTGAAATCGTGGGCTCCTGTGGGGAAGGAGTGGGCTCATCCTAGTTCAGCGAATGCGTCCTTCATAGGGAACTGAGGCGGACGTCCGTCCGTACCCTCCATCACCCAGATAAAGCAAGAGCCCCTGGACTAAACGGACATATTTCTTATGCAAAAAGGAAAACACATACAACTAATAGCTCAAACAACAACAACAAAAAAGGACATTTATGTGCAGTTGGGACAGCAAACCAAGTCCTGGACCTAAACTTGAATAAAAGACACATTTATATCCAATAGAGACCACACCTGTATTCATATGGGAACAATTGTAATAGTGATATCCTCGAGGTGTTAAAAAAAATTATATATATATGTCAAAAGATAGGAAATGAAAAAAAGAAGAAAAAAAAAGGGTGCTAGCCGCAGTTGGTGGTGTGATGGCCATGAAGTGTCCTGGGCCTCCCGAGGCCTCTGACTAATAAACAAGCCATGAGCGGTGAGGACACAGTCTCCTTACAGTTTCCATTGCCAACAGCCATCCATTATTTCTTTTCCCTTTGTCTTTCCTTTTCCTTTTTTTTTTTTTTTTTTTTAAACAACAACAACAACAAAAAACCTTGAATCAAGTTTCTTTGTATATGGAGGTTCCACCCTCTCATGGGTGTTCAGAAAAACCCTCATGAGCACATTGCATTTGAAAGATGTTAGACACGAAATGCTAAATGTAGTTTGTACAGAAGTCACACTTTTTTGTCCACCTCACAGATGTGAACTTTACTTTGTTTTAAAACTAATCAGTTTTGCCAAGGGGCCAGAATTATTCCTTGTTTGAATTGCTCCCGTTCAAGTCTGCTGCTTTCCTACAATTTTTCAAATTTTATAATGTATTAAATACGATAAACTGTTTAAAAAATAAGGTCTGTGTGAAACACACGTGTAGGGATCAGGCTGGATTAAAATGAAATTTTTCTTTAAAAAAAAATTACTGACAAAAAGCACAAAAATGTACAACATGTGACACTAAATAGATGGTGATCAGGACACGGTTACAGTACGACAGTTGAAACAAGAGGCAGCACACTGCCTTGTTTGACCTCAGCTAAGAACTGTGCCTGCAGAAACACATTTTTCACCGCTCGGGGCACGCTTGTGAATGACTGAGGAGGCCTGACAATGATTGATTCGGGGGTTACAAATAAATTTCAGCGAGCAGGCAAATTTGGAAGTTTGGAACCTGCAAATAATGAGAGTATCTCATGAAGCCACTAGAGGATGTCCTTTTGCCCAAAAAGAGAATTCAGTCAAAAAGAAGAAATTTTGTGATACAGAAAACAGAAGATTCAACCCAGGAAGAATTGGAGTGGGTGGGAAAGGCGTCTTCAGAAATAAGAAAGTGATAAAATACTCGATGCACCTGATTATACTGAGAAGAGACTTAAATAACTGGTGGAAAATTGTGCTTGGATTAATGACGATTACATATGTATTTAAAACCAAGTTAATAAACAATAGGCCAGGCTTGGTGGCTCACGCCTGTAATCCCAGCACTTTGGGAGGCCAAGGTGGGTGGATCACCTAAGGTCTGGAGTTGAGACCAGCCTGACCAATATGGTGAAACCCCGTCTCTACTAAATATACAAAAAATTAGCCAGGCGCGGTGGCGGGCACCTGTAGTCCCAGCT
Organism: Macaca mulatta; assembly: GCF_049350105.2. Lineage (NCBI taxonomy): Eukaryota > Metazoa > Chordata > Mammalia > Primates > Cercopithecidae > Macaca > Macaca mulatta. Next base: position 118,820,500 of record NC_133420.1, read on the forward strand.
ACTCAGGAGGCTGAGGCAGGAGAATGGCGTGGACCCAGGAGGCGGAGCTTGCAGTGAGCCGAGATGCGCCACTGCACTCCAGCCTGGGCAACACAGCAAGACTCCGTCTCAAAAAAAAAAGAAAAGAAATTAGCTGGGTGTGGTGGCACATGCTTGTAATCCCAGTTACTCGGGAGGCTGAGGCAGAGGAATTGCTTGAACCCGGGAGGCAGAGGTTGCAGTGAGCCAAGATGGCGCCATTGCACTCCAGCCTGGGCAATAAGAGTGAAACTCCGTCTCAACAACAACGAAAAAAAGGGGGGGGAAATAAACAATAAAATGAACGCTATCTCTAGGGAAAACAAAAAGTTGGGGTAGAAAAGGAAATACCAACATAGATAGGCTTTTGCAAAAATCTCAGTGACAGCAGACATGTCTATTACTGTCATAACGTGAGTAGTGAGCACTGTTCTACCAGCACAAGGATGCCACCGTCTTGACAGCACGGGGAGGGGAGTGGGAAGGATGGAAGTCTGTGGTGGGGCTGGGAAGGCAACAGGGGATCTGCAAGTCCAAAATTTTAAGATGCGACAACATAAGCATGTTGTTTGCAGATGCAGCAGGTAAATTCCCCCCAAGAAAAAGCATTCTGGGTTGGGGAAAAGCTGGGGTGGTGTGTAGGACACAGGGTGCAAGAGAATGCTGTATTTTGCTATAAGCATTCTTAGAATATCTCCTGATACATGTATATAATAACTTTCATAATAATAAAAATTGGGGGAAGAAGATGGGTTTTGAGTGATGGAAGAAAAATTGAAGTATCCAGATGATGTAGTAGTCAGGGTTGTTAACAATGTCCTTGGAAAATTCCAGGCTTAGAGCCAATAAACACAAAGCCCAGAATGGGGCTCAGGCAGATTGCCCAGGAGGCTGCAGAGCCGCATTCAGGGTCGGTGGGCCACCATGCCTCTCTGTCACCCTCCATGGAGCTGCTGGAGCGACAGCTTTGGACCCAAGTGATGGACACTGTGAAGAGAAAACAAAACCTTCCTGGGTGGGGAAGGAGAATCAAAACACAAGCCCAGAACTCCCCACTTTTAGAGCAGACCCCAAGCCAGGGTCCAAGCCCCCTGGATAAGGAGAGGAGTGGGAAATCAAACTCAGAAGGCAACCCCCTGCTCCCATGCCAGAGGACCACACAGTCTTTTCCACTCCCAGGTTGACCAGTGTAGGGTTTCTTCCATGACAATTACCATCGGACCACCAGGAGTTTCCCCATGGGCTGAGGAAACCCAATGTTTAATACAGACCCTCAACTACACACAGGAACAGAAAACCTGGAATCAATCATTTGAGGAAACAGAAGTAGCCCCAAAGAAAACAAAACTACTAGGGCAAAGAGGAAAGGATTTTCATCATAAGTATAATGAATATCCTGAGAATAGTTTAAGTAGATACTGCATTTTTTAAGTGTTATGAAAAAAAAATTAACTTATTGAAAATGTTACTGGATGGAAAGTCATTTTTTTCTTAATGTTTTAGATGGAGTCTCACTTTGTAGCTCAGACTGGAGTGCAGTGGCACGATCTTGGCTCACTGCAACCTCTGCCTCCCAGGTTCAAGCAATTCTCCTGCCTCAGCCTCCTGAGCAGCTGGGATTACAGGCACACACCATCATGCCCAGCTAATTTTTGTTTTTTTCAGTAGATACAGGGTTTCACTATGTTGGCCAGGCTGGTCTCGAATTCCTGACCTCATGATCCACTCACCTCGGCCTCTCAAAGTGCTGGGATTACAGGCGTGAGCCACCATGCCTGGCCACAGATGGAAAGTGTTGACTGTGAGTTGTCCAGCTTCTTGGTATGTTGAACAAAGAATTTGACAAAACACACAAGACAGAGAAAGAAGAAAGAAGCAACGAAAGTGCAGATTTACTGAAGCGAAAGTATGCTTCAGAGAGTGATAGCAGGCTGGAGCAAGTGGCTCAAGAGCCCAGATTACAATGTTCTTTAGGGTTTTTATTAAGCTAAAAGAATTTGGTAACACCCCCTAGGTGCCCTTTAGAGGCCTCTAATTGATTACACCCTTTGAAGGACTGGCCTACAGCCAATCAAAGGCTGCAGTGGAGACTTCACCTGTGACCAATCAGAGGCTGAAGTGAAGAGTTGGCCTGCAGCCAATCAGAGGCTGAAGTGGAGACTTCTGTCTGGTTATCACAGGAGTGAGGGTGTGGCCTGTAGGCTGCTTAAACTTGCCTAGAACTAGCTGCATCTGCTGTCCTTTTGCTTACGCCTTAACCCTTGGTTGCCCCAACTCCCTATTCTTCCACCTCAAAAATTAACAATGATTGCCAAAATAAAAATAGGCCAGTAGACGAGGCCAGTAAATGAGGCCAGTAGATGTGCGATAGCAAAATGGACAAAGCTGAAGATAAAATTTGTAAACTAAAAGATTAAGAAATTACCCCAGAATGCAATACAGAGAAATATGAGAGACAGGGGGGACAGATCCAGAAATTCCAGTGGCCATCTAACAGGAATTCTAGAAGGAAAACATAACCTTCATAATTTGGGCAGGGAGGAGTACTTTCTAAGAATGTTACAAAATCCAAAATAAAAGATTGTCAAATGTGACATTATGAAAGTCAAAATGTTGGTACTGCAAAAAAGAAATGAGCAAAACTAAAACGTAAGTGACAGTCTTGGAGAAAATATTTGCATCATTCATAACATGTGAAAACTTAACGTCAAAAATACAGAGAGAATTTCTGCAAATTTGCTAAAAAAAAAAGAGAGGGAAGGAACAGAAAAATGCACAAAGAAAATGATGTGAGAGAACAAGGAAAGGTTACTGGCTGGATTTTGATGGAGGTCAGTGGCTGGACCTGAGGTGTAGGTTCCTCCATGAGGGCAGGGTCTGGTGTGGTGTGAATCTCCCACCGGTGCTGAAGGAGGGAGCACTGGTCTGTCCAGTAGTGGACAGAGAGGAAGAGAGAGGGGCCAGGCTTGAAAGCAATGAGCAGTCAGACCCCCAAAATGGCTTTATTACAGTTCTAATGCCAGAAATTTATTTTTTTCTCAAACCTCAAAATAATCTCTCCTCAGCAAAGTAAATAAATGACACTATTGGCATGTTTTGAAAATCATATTCAAAAGCCACCATAATGCAGTAGTAAATACTTCCCAGAACAAAAGGCAGCCAATGCGGATAAAATTATTAGGAGCTCAACCATCATTATTATCTCACAGCCCAAAACAGCCAACCTTCCAGCCTTTAATGCACTTACTAACTGGAGTCGGACAGAGGCCCCAAAGTCAAAGACATAGCCTTTAGTAAAAAATAAGAAAGCTCTTTGAATTTATGAGTCCATGTGCCATAAGAACATCCAGAATGTTCTGACAGAGCCTTCAAACTCCTGTTGCCATCGTCACAGTCTATTCTTGTGGGTTACACTCTTTTAGTAACTGGGGAAGCATCTCCCCGCATGGCTGCCACTCAGAGAAGCTTGGTTTAGACTCATCACTCCTTTCTTTGACATCAAACAAGGGTCGTCATTTATTTAAGAAGCTGCATTTCAGACTTTTGTGTATGGTAGAGTAAAGGTGTTTGTGCACCCATACCCCCTTGATAATTAATGACAAGCTAGGAGAATGGGAGAGAAAAGAAGAAGAAGGAGACAGAAACACAGACTTTTTAAATGAAGCCAAGAGATACCTGTTCATTGCACACAAACATTTGAGGACTGGGAACTGCCTTAGCCGAATGTGTAGAATGAAAACTAGATGCCTACCAAGGACTGATTCATCCTGCAGAACTTGGAAATGCTCAGGGATTGAAGACACGGGTACCTTGAAGGCAGACATAAGGTGTGGACCAGAACATGGTGGGAAATATAAAAGTCTGCATAAAAACAACCAGGAAGCCTGGACCAGCAGCTGGCTACGCACACATGAATGAGCCAAGGCTGGCTGACACCAGCCAAAGTGCAGAGCAGAGCCTATCCTAAATTGCTGACCCACAGGATGGTAAGCTAACTGTGTTTTCTTTATTTTTATTTATTATTATTATTATTATTATTATTATTATTGAGATGAAGTTTTGCTCTTGTTACCCAGACTGAAGTGCAATGGCATGATCTCGGTTCACTGCAACCTCCACTTCCTAAGTTCCAGCGATTCTCCTGCCTCAGCCTCCTGAGTGGCTGGTATTACAGGAACCCGCCACCATGCCCAGCTAATTTTTTGTGTTTTTGGTAGAGACAGGGTTTCACCACGTTGGCCAGGCTGGTATCAAACTCCTGACCTCAGGTGATCCACCCATCTCGACCTCCCAAAGTGCTGGGATTACAGGCGTGAGCCACTATGTCCGGCCTCCCTCTCCAGACTCTATTTCCCCTCTGCCACCTGGATACCAGGAGAATTGCTTGAACCCGGGAGGTGGAGGTTCAAGTGAGCTGAGATCGCACCACTGCACTCCAGCCTGGGTGACAGAGTGAGACGCCATCTCAAAATAAAATAAAGTAAAATAAAATAAAATAAAATAAAATAAAATAAAATAAAATAAAATAAACTGTTGGAAGCTATTAAGTGCAATAGTTATGAAAGTAGAAATGTCGAGTAGAACACACTATTAAAGCTATGAGTATGAAAAAAAGAGCTTTGAATTGTTTTGTATGTTCTCTAACTGATCTATTTCTTTGGATAATCTAGTAATTTCTTCTTCCAGATATCCTTGAGTAACAACAACTTGTTGCCACTGGCAAGCAAAAGTGACAGCCATTTCTTGTCGTACTTTGTGGCTGCAGTTTGCACTCCTGAAGCTAGCAAACATCTGAAGTTTCTCGGATGCGCAGTTCACAAACCGCTGTTTAAAGCCTCTTTCCTTGGCACAGGTGCTCCAGGATAGCCTTTCATAAAGATACCAAACTCCATACATACATAATGAAACATATATGAATTGCCAGCCTACAGTTTTCCAAATTACTCCTCCAACAGTGATGCCCATAGAAGTCCTAGATGTAAGAGAAGCTAATCCTGTTATGAAGGTAACCATGAGTTCTGTGTGTGATGCATTATCTGGTGTTGCTGGGTTGATAGAAGCAGTGGGAGTACAGGCTAAAGAGCTGGGGAAAGTGAGGCTCTGACAATCCCAGGAGCGCCCTCTGAGCATTTGTAGGAATGAATGCACAAGTGAAGACCAGCCCAGGGAAAAATGGAATACACTGTCCTCTTGAAAATCCGGTCATAACTTGTGGCAATAGAGGTCATAACTGAGGTCAAATTTCTTGCAAGGGATCAGAGTATGCAGTTTATTCTATATGTCAGCTGAAAATAATGGTTTCAAATTTTTAATAATTTCTTGCTAGGATTAAATACTGAGGCATTGTCTTCACTGGTGCATCAATCAACCATATTTCTTCTGATACCATCTTCTAAGTGCTAATTTAAGTCACCTTTATATACTTTCAATCCACTTAGAGTAGGATGAAACTCTGAACAAAATTCATCAACCAAAACAGACAGTCAACAAATCTCATCTGTCCTTGCACATGAAACCTTGTTTGCCATTTCCTTGGTAACCTCCCTGATTTTTTTCTTTTTTTCTTTTTTTTTTTTTTTGAGATGGAGTCTCGCTCTGTCGCCCAGGCTGGAGTGCAGTGGCGCGATCTCGGCTCACTGCAACCTCCGCTTTGCCACCATGCCCGACAAATTGTTGTATTTTTAGTAGAGACGGGGTTTCATCATGTTGGCCAGGCTGGTCTTGAACTCCTGACCTCGTGATCCACCTGCCTCAGCCTCCCAAAGGCGTGAGCCACCACACTCGGCCTTCCTGATTTTTTTCTTAACATCTAGTGTTAAAAGGTTCATCTGGTTTGGGATAAAGTTCAGTCTACCAATTTGTTCTTCCCACTCTTCCTTTGAATAAGCTCTTCTCTGTCACTGCCACGTTTATTGAATCTATTGTGTTTTTCACAATATCTAGTCTTGGCTTAGCTCCGATAGTGTGCTGTTTGAACCTTGTTTTCACTGCTGATTGTGAGATACACTCCTCAAAGATTTGTTAAAATTCTGAAACTCCTGTAATCTTGCCTGAAATCCTTTCCCAAGTACTTCACTGCCTTCTGGCATCCCCTGTGGTTTGTGCTGTCTAGCACTAAGAACTTCCTTTGCTGAAATGAAGAATATATGATTCTGTGCTTCTAAAGGATCCACAACTTTAACCTTCTCCACAAATAAATGCAAGCACCTTTCCATGTGCTGTCTGCATACATCTTCCTTATATTCTGGCTCTGATGAAGAGACAACCCAGTGATTATTCAGAGTTAAATTATTAGGCTTGGAAAGCTGCTTTTACCTTGTGAAAAAAATGTTTTTCTGTGTTCATTAGTGTTGATTCAGAGTTTACAAACAAAATGATGACATGAGCATCTAACCAACACTCATCAATCCAGGTATCCAGCTCTGTAGTGACATCTGTGCCTGGACTGCCTACTAAAACCATCTCACCTTTCAAGAGGACACACTTTGTCTTTGGCCAAAACACATGTATATGACAGCCAGCATCCAAGTCTTTGTCCATCTGAAGGGCTGATGAACTGTCTTTACGCTCTTTTTTCATCTTATCCCTTTGTCATAGGATAGGTTTTATCTCCATTGGTCCTTTAAACACTTAGGAAGCAATTGGTTGTATATCAGTCCCACTAGGGAGAGCTTTATCCCACAACATTGCATTGATAACAGAGCTTGTCCTGCCAAAAAATGCCACCTTCATTTGTCTCTGACATAGCACGTTACCAATGATAGAAAGCTTGTTTTTATATTCTTGTATTTCTACTTGATTATCCTCAGTAGCTCAGTCAAGTTCTAGATTCTTATATGTTGCTATTTTTATTCCACCTGGATTGGATCTTCAGATCTTGAGCTGAGAAGGGAGATTCACATACTTCAGCAATATGTGATCCTCAGTAACAAAGTCCAGTAACTGGTCAAAGATTGCAGTAATTGCCTTCTTATCCAGCACAAAGTGCTTCAGTGGCAAAGTCCCCAAGCTGCCCCATCTTTCCAAGAGATCACTCTGTTAATTTTTTTAAAATCTTTTTTTCTCTTGGTGTTTCATTTTAGATAGCATCCAATTAGTACTGTCTTTTAGATCACTGATATTTTCTTCTAAACTTTCTGATCTGCTGCAATTCTCATCTAATATATTTTTCAACTCAGTTTTTGAAGTTTTCATCTCTAGAAGTTTGATTTGGATCTTCCATGTCCCTACTTAGCATTTTTAATCTTTTCTCTAGCTTCTTGAACATATGAAATTTGATCAGAATGACTGTTTGAAAGTCCTTGCCTATTCTATCATTTGTGTCATTTTGAAGCTGGTTTTGATTCAATGATTTTTCTTCTCATTATGGACTGTATTCTCCTGCTTCTATGAATGTCTGGCAATTTTTCTTTGAATAGTAGATATTGATGATTTATTTCATTGGTTGTTGACTATTTTTGTACTCCTATAAATATTTCTGAGCTCTGTTCTGAGATATAGTTAAGGTACTTTGAAAGAGTTTGATCATTTCTGGGCTTGCTTTTAAGATTTGTTCATTAGAAGCAGATCTGAATTTATTCTAGGATTAATTTTTCTCCACTACAGTGGCAAGGCAGTTCTTCGTACATTAACTGATGCTCTCTGAATTACAAGGTTTTCCATTCTGGTTTTTGGGAACAGGTGCTATTTTTGGCCTTGTGTGTTCTTTGAAGCACTGTTCTCTTCCATCTTTTGGATCATTCTTCCCCCATCCTCAAAGCATTTCCTCACACATATGTACTGATCAGTGCTCTGCTCAAGATCCCACGGAACTCTCTGCAGGTCTCCAGGGTTCTTCCTCTGTGCAGCTCTCTTCTCTTCAGAACTCTTGCTCTCTTGACTTCCCCAATTCCCAGCTCTGTCTCAACTCAGGAAGACCACCATGCTCCACCCGGGTGCCCCTCCCTGCGCCATGGCCTGAAAGCTTTCTCAGAGCCATAAGGTGGGCAATCTTAGGGCTCACTTTGACGCAGGGCAGCTGAGCCCCCAAGTTGGAGTCTTACCCCAGGAAGGTTCTTGGCTTTACCCACGAAGGAATTCAAGGGTGAGCCAGGGGTATTAGACAGCAATCTTTTATTGAACCAGAACTGTCCTCACAGAGCAGGGCTAACTCATAGGCAGTACCCCCAAAGCATCTCTTGTGGGCTGTTGGCTACCCGTATTTTTACCTACTTTTACCCACTTTTAATTATATGCAAAATTAAGGGATGAATTAATGCAAATTAAGGGGCAGGTCATTCCGAACTTTCTAGAAAAGAGGGGGCAACTTCCTGGTCATTGCCACAAAAAGAGGTGATAACTTCTGGTCATTGCCATGACATTTGTAAACTGTCTTGGTGCTGATGAGAGTATCTTATACTAACGAGCACTGGGAGCAACTAGAAGCTGCCTTTGAGCCACCTGCTGTTTTTTGCCAGTTTCTTCACTGCGTCCTGTTTTGACCAGATCCTGGCTTGGTCAGCAGGGTTGTGACTGGAAAGCAAGTCCTCCCAGCCTCCTTCTCAACTGCACGTTTCTCATGCTTCTTAGAGATCACTGTCCTTTGTTGCCTGATGTCCATGCCATGTTGTTCTTTCATGATTTTGGTTGTTTCAAGCAGAAGATTGTTACTCCATTTCAACCAAATGTAAAGCCCTTTAAAATCTCTTTCATTTTACACTGTGTTCTCCAGATAAAATTCCTTTGACTTTCTGCAGTCTTTCTTTGAATAGTAAACCTAAAAATATACTTATTTTTGGATGTTTAAAAGATTTCTCTAGTTATTATAGTGCAAGTTCATTTTTATATTTCAATATCAGGCTTTCATTTTAATAGCAATATTATTGTCTACCTTATACTTACTCATATTACAACTTCTCTCAAAATGCTCTTTGAAGCCGTTTCTGAAGTTGAATCAGGAAATTATCTAGCAAAGGCCAAGAATTAGGATTATGGCTCTATTACAATAATAGAGTGTCACTACCATACTTCTTTATAAGGCAAAAATGTTACCCATATTGTGACTGAAATTCCCATAGTAATGTCTTCAAAAAGTAAAATAATGAGTACTTTAGTATTTTTTAAATTTACACAAGAAATTTTTTTAAAGTGTCATCATTGTTTTCCAGGTTTTCTTGAAGTCCTAATATAAGAACGTTTCCCATTATTCTACCTGTGTATACTCATATTCCCACTATTTTCCGCCCTTATGGAAATGGCATATTGTCTTTAAGTGTTCTCTTTTTTCTTTCATTATTAGAGTACTAGTAATGATATTCAAAGATTTCCATGACTGAGCCTCTACTGGCTGTTTCACACTTTCTGCTCCACCCAAATGGAGGATTCTAAGGCCCCCTCACAGGACACTTAACTGTGTCCACCTCCGTCTTCTCTGTTATCCTCCTGAGATGAACCTCCTGCCACCTTCCAATGTGCGCCATCCAATCCCACCCTTCCGTAAGGAGCCAGCCCCAGTACCAAATCCAGGAAGCCTTTTCAAGATTTCCCTCCACCTCAACTCAACTTTCCCTCTTGGAAATTCCACTGTATTTTGTTTAAACTTGATTTTAACTTTGTTTCAGAGTCTTTTGTTTATATTTCTTACACTGCTAGATCAGTGATTCTCAAAGTTGAGTGTGCATCAAAATCACCCAAGGAGCTTGTTAAGACTTTGCTGAGCCCTACTCCCAGAATCTCTGGGGCCCAATAATTTCTAGCATGCTCTCAGCTGATGCAGATCATGCTGGTCCAAGGAAAACACTTTTCACAACCACATGGTCTAGATCCCTTGAAAGTAGTGTCCATGTCTCATGCATCTTAATTCCACAAAGTATCCAACAAAGTGACTTGCAAAGCGCTCTTCAATAGGATAGCTTTATTAGTATTGAATTTCTGGACTTCGAAGATGTATTTTAGAAAATGTCATATGTATTGGCTGGGCGCCATGGCTCATGCCTGTAATCCCAACACTTTGGGAGGCCGAGGCGAGTGGATCACGAGGTCAGGAGATCGAGACCATCCTGGCTAACACGGTGAAACCCCGTCTCTACTAAAAATACAAAAAAATTAACCAGGCGTTGTGGCAGGCACCTGTAGTTCCAGCTACTTGGGAGGCTGAGGCAGGAGAATGGAGTGAACCCGCAAGGCGGAGTTTGCAGTGAGCCGAGATCGCGCCACTGCACTCCAGCCTGGGAGACAGAGCGAGACTCCGTTTCAGAAAAAGAAAGAAAAAAAGAAAGTGTCATATGTACAAATGTAATAAAAAAAAGTCACAGTTACAATGAAAAACCCAAAAGAATTTTTAAAAGATCATAGGATCTGTTTATAAGTTTGCTCAGTGAATAAAGCAATGGGGATTGGGGTGAGGCAGGCGCAGTGGCTCACTCCTGTAATCCCAGCACTTTGGGATGCCAAGGCGGGTGGATCACCTGAGGTCAGGAGTTCGAGACCAGCCTGGCCAACATGGTGAAACCCTGTCTCTACTCACAATACAAAAATTAGCTGAGTGTGATGGCACATGCCTATAATCCCAGCTACTCAGGAGGCTGAGGTACGAGAATCGGTTGAACGCGGGAGGCGGAGGTTGCAGTGACTCGAGATTGCGCCACTGCCTAGGCAACAGAGTGACACTCTGTCTCAAAAAAAAAAAAAAAGCCAAGAGGGGGAAGTATGAAGCTGAGTGATTTCCAATATCATATGTACCAAAGTTTCTGGTTAATTATTCCAGTTTTGCACAAAGAAAAGTTTTTTTTTTTTTCTTACCATTGCATAGTTCTAGTGATTAGTAGGTTCAGTATGCCTGCTTTGTTAATTATTACTTGGGAAAAATCAATAGAAAATCTGATGTTAAAAAACATCAGATACAAAAGTTAAAGCTAAACAAAAGACAGCCATGCGTAGGGCAGTGGGGATGTGCAGAACTCGGAGGATGAGGTTGTCTGGGTGTGAGTCCTGGTTGCATCTTGATGCCTGTGTGCACTTGGGTGCTCTCCTCTGTAGAGGAGCTCTAGAAATAATCATGCATGCTTCCAAGGGTAAAGTCCTCACAACAGTGCCTGGCATATAGCGTTAGTTAAAAATAAACTAGCAGAGAGTCTGCTTAGGTTAGTCTATGCTTTCAGTGACCATATTTTTCCAACTAAAATTTAGAACAAGAGTGATATTTGGGCCACTTATGGGAATAAAAGGTTATCAAAATAATCCTCTGATTCCTCAGATATTTCTAGAGTTTATAGAATCCAAAGGCAGTATATTATGTAGAAAAAAAATGTTTAGACACTCCAGATTGTCCAGTATCCATATTTGTATATTCTCGGCCTCCATCTTCCATTTTTCCCAAATATCGTATATCTCCAGGAAAAGGAAACCAGAGCATTCTCCTCCCCAATTGAGAGTAGGAAGGAATAACTCACATCTTCATCAGTTTTTCCAGTCTTTATGTGGGTAGATTAATCTAGAATGGAAAGGATTTCATGGTAACGATTGTAGGGAAGTTTAGATGCTATTTTTCCAGAAGGTTTGATCATTTTAGTTTATAAAACAAATAGATTAACAGAAAAGAAAAATAGCTTACTGGCCGGGTGTGGTGGCTCACACCTGTAATCCCAATACTTTGGGAGACCAAGGCGGGTGGATCACTTGAGGTCAGGAGTTCAAGACCACCCCGGCCAACATGGTGAAACTCTGTCTCTACTAAAAATACAAAAATTAGCTGGGCCTGGCAGTGCACACCTGTAACCCCAGCTACTCTGGAGGCTGAGGTGGGAGAATCGCTTGAACCCAGGAGGCAGAGGTTGCAGTGAGCTGAGATCTCACCACTGCACTCCAGCCTGGGTGACAGAGTGAGACTCTGTCTCAAAAAAAAAAAAAAACTCACAAATTTTAGAAATGTGCATATGAGCTTGGGAGTCATACAAAATATAAAAACTCAGGCCAGGCATGGTGGCTCACTCCTGTAATCCCAGTACTTTGGGAGGCCAAGGCAGGTGGATCACCTGAGGTCAGGAGTTCCGGACCAGCCTAGCCAACATGGCGAAATTCTGTCTCTACTGAAAACACAAAAATTAGCTGGGTGTGGTGGTGGGCGCCTATAATCCCAGCTACTCAGGATGCTGAGGCAGGAGAATTGCTTGAACCCGGGAGGCGGAGGTTGCAGTGAGCCAAGATCGCGCCATTGCACTCCAGCCTGGGTGACAAGAGCAAAACTCCATCTCAAAAAAAATAAAAATAAATAAAAATAAAAACTGAAAGAAATCGCCAGATGGTTGACACTTTTCTACCATCTTGTGGTTACAGAAAGAATCGGGGCTCAGAGCATGGCCAACATCAGGTTATGGCAGTAAGACAGGTTATGGAGGGAGAGAAGAAGAGGCCTGGCTCACAAAGGGGGTCCTGTTATGTAGATGATGTAACCTCACAGGTTGCAGCTCTCAGAGAGAATACGTGGTAAGAGTTTCCTTCAGACCTTTAAAGATGTTGGACTCTCAGTTAATCTTTTCTAGATCTGAATAAGAGAAGGCCTCAGAGGAGGCCTGGCTGCACCGTGCACATTCTGCACAGATGCAAAGTTCCCCAGGAAAGACAGCTTTTCGGGGCTACTTCTGTTTGCAGGCCCTCTGAACAGCTATCTCAAAATACGTCAAAGAAGGATATTTTGGAGTGAAATATTTTTATTTCCTTCACGATCCTCACTGGAACCCGTGATAATCCACATCCTGGCCCTGAAGTTTTAGGGTGGTAGGTAATGTATATAAACAGAATACACCAAAGGACACCCAGAAAACAAGCAGGTAATTTCTCAGCAACTTTACTACTCTTACAACGGGTTAATCATTCTATGGAGAGCCCTGGAATTTACTGTAAGTCTCTGCCCTTGTTTCTTATAGAAGCAAATGGAGTTACCAGTAAGGGACTAATAAATTCCAAAAATCACTTAAAGATCGCGTTTATCCATGAGAAACATACCTCAATAACACGTAGGGGGCAAGGGAGGGCTTTCCATTTGACCCTCGCTGAAGTTTCACTGAGAAATTAACCTGCAAAAGGCAGATTCATAGGAGAAAAGCCATACCAATTCATTTAACACGTATACATTGGGAGCCTTCTGAATGAAGACCCAAATTCCCAGTGAGGTACAGAAGCTTATATACCATTCCGAGGTTAGGAGACAGGAATAACAAGAGTGGTCTCAGGAGAATAGAAAAGTCCAGGCAGTGGTTTCACATGGCTAGCAAAAGGAAACTGTAGAAATAGCTTCAGAAACTATGGGCTGATAAGACCCTGAAAAACCAGGGTGTGCTCTAAGCTGGGTGAGACTAACTGGACTCACTGTGGCACGGGATTTGACCTAGGTTTCACCTAGAACCTCATTATACGCTCATTAACATACACATCACACACCCACCAGCACCATGACAGTTCCAGGAACGTCCATATTTGGTGTGAAAATGAGTAGCACTACAGTTCCAGAACATCTCCACCTTTTTCCAGGAATCTTCATGAATATTCCACCCCTTAAAGAAACCCATAAAAAGGCAGCCGCTCCAAACCCTTTTGCATGTGACTCTCTCTTGAGTACACCCGCACTCCCCTTTCTTGAGTGTGTACTTTTCACTTTGCAATACATTTCCGTACTTGGACTATTTTCTGACTCAGCCTTGAATTTATTCTCATTGGGATGGAAGTCCCACAAGCAACTGGGGACCTCCCGCAGTCCACTGATGTCAGTTACAGAAAGAATGGGAGCTTGGATCCTGTTAAAACAGGTTATGGGAGTGGAGAGAAGAATTCCATTGAGGGGCAATAAATGATTACTAGAAAGAATGACTGGATGGGAAACAGAAATTAACTTGTAAATAGTTCTCTTTGGAATTTAAATGATCCTTGGAGCTAGTTATTATCTTGAAAAGGGTCTGTTCGGATGTAGTTACATTTTTTGGTCTTCTTTTGTGTAATGGATACGGAGATAACAGGGGAGACAGCAAGAATAATTGTTCTCCTTGGTAGGTTAGCTCAACCTGTATATATAGATATGAGAAAACCAGTGCTTAAAGGTCTCTAAGGGTTTTTAATTTAAAATACTCATTATACCAGGGACCTGTATTTTGGAGTGAAACACTTTGATTTCCTTCAAACACAACCAAAGGCAGAGAAATAGTCCCAAATTATTGACGAGAAGATTAAGTAAAATGGGCAGAAGAGAAAAAGATTCTATGTCTATAATACAGCTACCCTTCCATTACTTCTCACATCTGGCAGAATTAAGATATTTCCCAAGACTGAGACACTCATGGAAGGCAGCCAGCCCTCCCTACGAATCTTCATAAGCTCACTGCAGCTTTCCTGTTGCTGCTCACAGGTACATTCTCTCCCCTGCTTCCTTTTTTTCCTTCCTTCTTTATTTCCTTCCTTCTTTCTTTCCTTCCTTCCTTCCTTCCTTCCTCCCTCCTTCCTTCCCTTCTTCTTTCCTTCCTTTGCTGAGTCAAACTCAGTTCTGTGTTATTTCTACAAACATTTTGTTATAAATATTTTCAAACATACGCAAAAATAAAGGAACTATATAATGAATCTTCACGTATTTATTACCCAGCTTCAAGTATTATAAACATTTTGCCAATCTTGTTTTATCTACTCTCCACCCCTTCCTCTCCTCACCACTCAGTGTTTCTCTGGATCATTTTAAGGCAAATTCCAGGTTTTCAGTCTTAAATGTATGACGTCTGTCTAAAAATAAGCACTTAAAAAATACCTAATCACAACACATCATCATACTTCCCCAAATTAATATTTCTTGATTTCATCTAATATCCAGTTTGTTTTAAAATTTTCTCAAAAATAACTTTATGCATTTGGTGTGTTCAAATAGGCTCTATGCAAAGTCTACATCGTGCATTTGGTAAATTTCTTAAGCTCTTTCAATATGTGATACTTCCCCTTCTTCTTTCTGGCTTTCAGGCCATATGTTTGGTCTGCTCAGTTTTCCACAGTCTGGATCTTGATGAATTGCATTCTTATGGTGTAACTAATACATTCTTTTGCTTCCTGTATTTCCTGTAAGCTGATGTTTACACTTAGATGTTTACACTACGCTTGTTTAGACTCAGGTTTGAATTTTTTTAGCATGAAAGTTCCAGTTGCACTGCAGAATGTCTGGTGATCCCAAGTGTAGTATTTTTGAGGTTGATCAGTTAAAAAGTAGCTGTTTGGGAGGCAAAGGGCACATGTTAGTCGCTTCTGCACGCCCATTGCCAAGCACAGCATTGTGCCTAGAGCAAGCCCTGGCAATGTTTACTGAGTTGAAGCAGTTGATGAAACCCAGATTTGTGGGACTTCAGATATAAATCTACTATTCTCAGCTGATGCCTAAACTTTATTAATTCACATCTGTATGTTGTAAAAGTTCTATTTTACGACCTTAGCCAGTTTTGACCAGTTCACCTTGGCTGCAGTTCTTTCTGTTTCATCTTTTTCTCATAATAGTGTCAACCTTAAATAATGAGATTCAGAAAATATGACTAAGGATAGAGTTTATTCGAGTGCAAAGTTTGAGAATAGTCACTCAAGAAGCGTCAGCTCCAAATGAATATGGTCAGCACTCCCAAGTGGAGAAGTTAAGGTTTCACTTTTACAGAGACAAAGACATTTTCAGAGGATTACAACATTTTCCATAGGAGACCAGTGCATACATTAAAGCAATTTGATTGGTCACAGATTGCTATGTGCCAAGGAAGATTACTTTATTACTCAATGAGGAGGGGTGGTGATCTGAGGGAGTCTTCTCTCTGGTGTTGTTTGGTCTTCTTAATTATTCAGAGGGGGAAAAAAAGGCGGAAGTTGCAGCTGCATGCCACGTGACTCAGGCTGCATAGCCACATTTGTCACAAGGCTCAGAATAACTGAAAGTTCCAATGACTTGAAGTTTGAATTATTTAATTTCACAATAGAAATTAAAACAAAGATTTTAACGTTTCTTAATAAGAAGCCATCTTCATGCAAATTGTGAAATTTTTAAATTAAATCTATTTTTAAAGTTAGTAATTTACTCAAACGTTGTTTAGACATTGTTTTAGAAACTGGAATCTTGAGTGTCTATGCCTGTCATCTTTCATGATGAATGGTCCCTATTTATTTGCAAAACTTGCCAATCTGCCAAAGCGTTATTTGCTGGGAAGTTAGCATGTCTGGGCAAGTAACACTTTCTTTTTGCTTTAGTAACGTATAAATATTTTAAAAATAGGATATACATATTTTTAGGAAAATATTCTTAGCAAACCCAAGATTGGAATCTATGAGTTCATTTTCACCTATTTTTCTACACCTTTAAAAAAATTCCCCTTTGGAGATTGAAACAGGAGAAAGGGCAGGGCCCAATATCACACAGGGACAGGAGTTGAACCTGGGAGAGTCTCATATTCAGGACCCACACTGGGTGCAGGGTTGGCTCGTTAGGAGTTGGAATGCCTCTGCATCAGTCACAGGTGGAAATAGGTGCATTCACATGAACACGGCTGCATCAGCTTCATCCACAGGATATCATGAGCCCGTCATTAACCTGCGATCTGGTTAGGATCTATGTACCCTGTGGGTCAATGTGAAATTACTTCCTAGAGAGACAGCCACAGCTGAGGGAGCCCACAAGGTAAAATTCCCACAGAAGATAAACTCACATGTAAGAATTGCAAAAAACATAAGAGAATGTCTAGTGTCGTGACAATAGTAAACCCGGGTCTGCTGCGTACAGACGGTATAATTGTAGGCATGTAATTCACATTGATCACAGTTGCACACTCACACACACACCCCATGCAAAATCTTACCGTAGGAATTCTAAAGCGACCTGATAAAAATATTGAATCCTCAAACTGATAAAGTAGAGAATGACATTTGTGGAACAAGAACATTCGAAATTTTAAAATGCCATTATGGCAAGGGAACGGATGAGTATTTTTTAAAAATCAGATCTGTGGCCGGGAGTGGTGGCTTACGTCTGTAATCCCAGCACTTTGGAAGGCTGAGGCAGGCAGATCACTTGGGGTCAGGAGTTTGAGACCAGCCTGGCTAACATGGTGAAACCCCGTCTCTACTAAAAATACAAACATTAGCTGGGCATGGTGGCACGTGCCTGTAATCCCAGCTACTCAGGAGACTGAGGCAGGAGAATTGCTTGAACCTGGGAGGTGGAGGTTGTAGTGAGCCGAGATGGTGCCACTGCACTCCAGCCTGGCGACACAGCAGCAGTCTCAAAAGAAAAAAAGAAATGTCTGAAAGAGTAAAAAAAATGAATATTAAAAATGTAATAATTAGGCCAGATGCAGTGGCTCACGCCTATAATCCCAGCACTTTGAGAGGCTGAGGCAGCTGGATCACGAGATCAGGAGATGGAAACCATCCTGGCCAACATGGTGAAACCCCGTCTCTACTAAAAATACAAAAAATTAGCCAGGTGTGGCGGCACGTGCCTGTAGTCCCAGCTACTCGGGAGGCTGAGGCAGGAGAATTGCTTGAACCCAGGAGGCAGAGGTTGCAGTGAGCCGAGACCGTGCCACTGCACTCCAGCCTGGGCGACAGAGGAGATTTTCCTAAATTGAAAGACATGAGTTTTTTCATTGAAAAATTGTACCTAATGTTAAATAAATAATAATTGTTGTAGCAAATTCCTACCTAGCCCCATCATAGTAAAACTTCAGAACTTTAAAGAAAAATCTGGAAAGCTATCACAGGAAAAAAAAAAAAAAAAAGTGGTGCATAAATAAAGGATTAACTATGAACTATGAACGATAAACAGATTTCTCACCAGATACAATCAATGTAAGAGCACATAGGAGTAGTAAGTTCACAATACTGAGATAGAGTAACTGACTCAAGAATTCTGGCTGGGCATGGTGGCTCATACCTGTAATCCTAGCACTTTTGGAGCCTGAAGTGAGAGGACTGCTTGAGTCCAGGAGTTCAAGCCAGGCTGGGCAACATAGTGAGACCTCATCTCTACGAAAAAAAAAAAAAAAAAAAGAATTAGGCGTGGTGGCCGATCCAAACACTTTGGGAGGCCGAGGTGGGTGGATCATTTGAGGTCAGGAGTTCGAGACCAGCTTAGCTAACACGATGAAACCCCTTCTCTACTAAAAATACAAAAATTAGCCTGGTATGGTGGTGCATGCCTATGGTGCTAGCTACTCAGGAGGCTGAGGCAGGAAAACTGCTTGAACCCGGGAGATGGAGGTTGCAGTGAGCTGAGATTGCACCACTGCACTCCAGTCTGAGCTACAGAGCAAGACTCTGTCTCAAAATAATAATAATAATGATGATAATAATAATAATAATCACAGTCATAATTTGGCTCTGCATTGAATGACAGCTACACAAACATAAAGAAATGTAAATAGGGGTCGGGGACGGTGGCCCAGGCCTGTAATCCCAGCACTTTGGGAGGCCAAGGCGGGCAGATCACGAGGTCAGGAGATCAAGACCATCCTGGCTAACACGGTGAAACCCCGTCTCTACTAAAAATACAAAAAATTAGCCGGGCGCGGTGGCGGGCACCTGTAGTCCCAGCTACTCAGGAGGCTGAGGCAGGAGAATGGCGTGAACCCAGGAGGCGGAGCTTGCAGTGAGCCGAGATCACGCCACTGCACTCCAGCCTGGGTGACAGAGTGAGACTCCGTCTCAAAAAAAAAAAAGAAAGGTAAATAGGAAGTATCAATTTAACCAAACATGTGGTATGACCATATTAGGCAAGGACATCTTTGATACAACTATATTACACAAGAGTATATATCATATAATTTCATTTATAAAAGTCTAGATAATACAAACTAATCTACAGTGACAGAAAGCAGATCATTTGTTGCCTGAGGAAGGTGATATCATGGTGGCATGAAGGATTCCAAATGGGCACAGGCAACCTTTACAGCATGATAAATATGCTCATTTTTCTTTACGTTCATGATGGCTTCACAGGTGTTTATGCATACCAAAACTTTTCAAACTCTACACTTTAAATATGCTCACTTTATTGTATGTCAATTTTATCTCAATAAAATTAAAAACAAAATTTTTTAGATAGGGTCTCACCCTGTTGGCCAGGCTAGAGTGCAGTGGTGTGATCATAGCTCACTGCAGCCTCAAACTCCTGGGCTCAAGCAATCCTCCCACCTCAGCCTCTGAACTAGGTAGGATCACAAGTGCTTGTCACCACACCCAGCTAATTTAAATGAAACATTTTTTAACACAATAAAAAACATATTGTTAAAATGACTAACTTTAAAAAAAACTAACAATACCAAATGCCAGTGAGGATACAGAACAACTAGAATTCTCATGCACTGCTGGTTAGACTGCAAAATAATACAGCCACTCTGAAAAACCGCTTGGCCGTTTTTATAAAGTTAAACCTGGAGTTCTCATCAATCCTAGTCCTTGGTCATTACCCAAAAGAAATGAAAATGTCTGATCACGCACAAAAACTGTTACATAAATGGTCATAGGAGCTTTAGTTATAACCATCAAGAACTGGAAACAACCCAATTATCCTTCAACAGGTGAATAAACTATGATACATCCATCAGATGAAATACTACTCAGAAATAAATGAGAACAAAGTATTCATACACATAACAACACAGACAAATTCCTACTCTTGCAGAGAGAAAGAAGCAGACCTCAAGAGGTTACATTCTGTATGATTTGTGTGTGTTTGTGATGGTCTAAAAAAGGCAAAACCACAAGGACTGGGGAAGAGATTAGTGCTTGCCAGGGGTTTGATTTTAAAGGGGTAACATACAAGAGTTTACTTTTTATACAATGGAGCTCTCTTGCAGCCTAATTGTAGTGGTGGTTATAAAAACCTATACAGGTGTTAAAACTTACAGAACTATAGACCCCAAGAAAGGTCAATAGATACATTTTAAAATTAATTAATTTTTAAAAATCGATGCATCTTGAGTATGTGTAGCAATAAAAGGACAATATTGGATGATGCAACTTAACATCAGTAATTGATGGTCTCTTCCCTAATGACCTGGAAGTCATAGACCAACCTGATGGCCAATCAATTTTCTATGTATAGGCTTTGACTAGAGAGTGACGGAGAGTTTTCTGAACACTGTCTTTCCTTAAAAATGTACCATTAAGTACATGCTACAGATAGAACTATTTCTTATGTATTCTAAAGCTCTCAGGTAGTAGAAGTGGAAATGTGAGGTGAAATTTTTTATTAAAAGTTCCTATTAAATAATAACAAGGAATTATATTTCCAGCAACTTCCTTAAAGTGATTTTATCACAGGTTTCAGTGGTCTAAAATGGCAATACATTTAAGCATATTAAAAGCCATGTAAACATCCTTAAACCTGAAAGCTGAGGATCTGAAAAATTTGAAAGGCATAATTTTGTGCTTTAAATTTCATATAAGCAAAGAACTAATTTGCATATTCTAGGATAAGCTGTAACAGTGCGTATTAGCGCAGTTCATGGCATTATGGCTACAGCTTAAACGTGGAAAGAGTAAATAAAATTTTGTTAAACTGACACAGACTTTTCCAAGACGATGTGTTTTGTCTGTTTTTTGCCAGCAAAGGCCAACTCAAGGACACTTCTCACCCAGCACTCCCGACCCAGACAAGGATAGAGTCAAGGCCGCTGCAAGTAGGTGTCAGCGCTAGCTTTTCTTCTTGTCTTCACACCCTGGGATGGGGCTGGTGAGGAGTCAAAGCACCCAGTGCTGTAACCGAATATTTAATCACCGGCTCCTTCCTGGTTCGTGATTAGCATTTATTATGCAAAAACACTGCAACTGCTGTATCTGTCCAGTTTAGAAAATGAAGTCTGTTCCTTTTCCAGAGACAGTTTGCTCCCACCACTGTGAGACGTCCAACACGGCACAGCTCCTGACTCAACTCCAGGGAGTCCCCCCGCTTTTCTGAGAAAATAGCTCGGGATGAAGAAAAGACATTTAAAGTCGAGATGATAAGCATTTTACCTGCTTGAGAAGCACAAAGCCTGCGACTAAAGACACTCACAGAGTCTGGGAGGAGAAAGGTACTTTAGAAGAAATCATCTAGGCCGGGTGCGGTGGCTCACGCCTGTATTCCCAGCACTTTGGGAGGCCTAGGCGGGTGGATCACCTGAGGTCAGGAGTTCAAGACCAGCGTGGCCAACAGGGCAAATTCCCATCTCTACTAAAAATACAAAAATTAGCTGGGCATGGTGGTGGGCACCTGTAATCCCAGCTACTCGGGAGGCTGAGGCAGGAGAATCGCTTGAACCCAGGAGGCAGAGGTTGCAGTGAGCGGAGATTGTGCCACTGCACTCCAGCCTGGGTGACAGAGCGAGACTCTGTCTGAAAAAAAAGAGGAAGGAGGGGGAGGAAGAGGGGGAGGGGGAGGGGGAGGAGAAGGAGAAGGAGAAGGAGGAGGAGGAGGAGGAGGAGGAGGAGGAGGAGGAGGAGGAGGAGGAGGAGGAGGAGAAGGAGAAGGAGAAGGAGAAGGAGAAGGAGAAGGAGAAGGAGAAGGAGAAGGAGAAGGAGAAGGAGAAGGAGAAATCATCTAAATTAAACCAATGGACTCATTCAACTAATAGTACCACCAGGGCGGGGCAGGGGTTAAGGCGCGCATATAAACTGGGGCATAGTTGGCAGCTTGGTCGATGGCAGCTCTACCCTTGCAAACGTACTTAGCAGAGGAAATGGAAGTCAGTTTCCTTGTTTTTCAGGTAAGAAGCTAAGAGAGAAAGTTCAGGGAGGTGAAACAATTTACCACTTTCAAGGAGTTGGCAGGTGGCAGAGCCGAACCCAGCAGTGGCGCTCCTGATTCTGAGTCAGGAGGCAGCAGCCCAGGGAGTCAGGTGCCTGGGCAGGCGTCTCAGGCGACAGGCTCTAGGCCAGCTGCATGGGGCTGGCCCGGGGGTCGCCTCCACTGTGTGAGACCTTTCCAAGCTCCTCCTGGCTCGCACTGGCTCCTTCCCAGAACTGAAATCCAAGTGGGCCCAATCCCATTAACACACAAGTTGCAGGTGCTTACCCGTGCGCAGGGATATCAAATCTGTGAAGGGAAGGAGGCAAATGCCCTCAACTGCGAATGGCAGGCCACGAAGGGGGAGGCACTGAAGCGAGCCAGGGGCTTCTCTACCCCACACACAACCTGAGTAACCCAAACGTTCTACCAGCTGCAAAGCTGATCCTCTGACAGCAGCCAGTGGCAAGACATTGAATCACTTTATCAAAGTAGCTCTTAGGGAGGACCAAACTGAGGAAAAATCTGTTTTTCTCAAAGTCATTTGCTTCCGGGGCACAGTGTTTTTGCAGTCCGTCTTCTCTCTCCCCAGCGCCTTGGCCTGGTGTTAAAGTTCAGTCCATATCCATCAAATTGAAGGCAGCAGCTTCCTGGGGCCTCCTGCCTTAGACTCAGGTGTTTAGAAGAAAAGTATTTCAGGTAGTTAGTACTAAGTGGGACTCAAAGCGGAGAGCAAATAGACACCGCCAGGGTTTACTGACCCTCCTCAAGCTCTCAAGTTGGTGGAGACTTCAAAGGTCCTTCAGGTGCGGGAGCATGGCCTGCCTCCTCGACTGCACGGTGACACCCGCATATCCTGTTCATGAAGATACGGCACAGGAAAGGCGCATCTAGAGACGTGTTCCCAGCAGAGACCGCCAAGCCCACATATCCGGGTTTGCAGTTCACACAATCATAGGGTGTGTCTTTAGCAAGGTGTTTGCTATTTGTAACAATGGTCTCTGGGAAAGTTTATCAGATTTCATTCAACAGACCCATTAAAACTTCAAGTTCGATTCCTTGCTTGCCTTTCCTTTATTTGTACTCAGTTGAAACAAGGTGGAGCCCTGGAGCCCACTGTGCTGAATGGGCTTCCTGCTTCAGTAAGGCAGGGGATGTCCACACAGTAATGCCTGGAGCCCCTCAGGCACATCAGGTGCCACTCCCACCTGCTACTGCCCCTACTTCCTTTACAAGCAGAGAAACTGATGCCAGCCAAGGGAGGACTAAAGGAAGAATGAGGGGCATGCCAGACACTCCCCGGAAGGCTGAAGAATGGAGATCAGAAACCATGGGAACCAGGGCGGCAAGAACAGCTTGGCCACCTCTTCACACTCCATTTTGAAATGAATGAACCCCCAACTCACTCCTCATATTTGCATTATTCCACTGGAGGCACAAATCCCAGCGGAGGGCCTAGTTGGCCCCCTTTATAGCAAATGCCCACCATTTGAATGTGGCCAAGGCTATGAAAAAAAGGCTCTGCTAGGAAGGGCCCACTGGTTTCTGAACAGGGAGCACAGGGAACTTTGATTTACATCCCCACCAAGCCTTTACCCAGTGAACAACAGGAATTCCCCGAATGGAACCCAGGATGCCTACAGAGAAGGAGATACGGTAAGGGGGCAGGCAAAACAAGACGCTGTCCACGAAACCACTCCGTCAGGGCAGTGGATGGAGCTGTCGACTCCTCAGAGGATGTCTACACCATTGTCAATCCTGGGCTCTTCAAGCTGGCAATGGCGGCGACCTTGTCTTGTACTCAGCAGGACTCTCTCTCCTCTTCTTCCTCAAGCCCATTCCCTCTGTTTGCTGTGGGAAAGGTGAATGGGCACTCAGATTCATCCAGGTTTCAGAGCTGGAGAGGGCTGGAGAAATTTCTAGCTGGAGCCCTGACAGGGAGGAAACTGGATTGAAGAGGACGTGGACACCATGAGAAGGGTCAATGAGGAATGAAATGCTTTGCCTCAGCACTGGAAGATCACTCAGGGGACAGGCACCGTGGCTCTTGACTATCATCCCAGCACTTTGGGAGCCCAAAGCTGGGGGATCATTTGAGGCCAGGAGTTCAAGACCATCCTGGACAACATAGTGACACCCTGTCTCTACAAAAAATAAAAAATTATCTGGGCATGGTAGCACACACCTGTAGTCCCAGCTACTCGGGAGGCTGAGGCAGGATGAGCACTTGAGCCCAGGAGTTCGAGGCTGCTGTGAGTTGTGATCACACCATGGCACTCCAGCCTGGGTGAAACAGTGAGTCTCTGTCTCTGGAAGAAAAAAAAAAATCACTCAGACTGTAGCCTACAGACCAGACCCTGGGGCCCAACGTGAGAAAAGCAGGGACCCCAGTGGGGAAGTTCCTGGCATCAGCGAGAGATGAGGCGGCTGGGGTGCGGTGGGAGCTGCACGTTGGGCAGGCGCTCAGTGGCTCGCAGATCTTGAAGGAGAGGCCATGGGGCTTAGGACAGACTGGATGTGGTGTGCTGGTCACACAGGAGTCAGGGACTACCCTGGAGGGAACCTATGTTAAAAGAACAGCCACTCTGAGAACCTGGGCACCACATTGCCTTGAGAGTTGTTTACACAACCTGGTGTCTCTTCAGCAGTTTTCAACAGAAAGTTTTTGAACAGAAAATTTTATCCCATAGGACTAACAACTTGGATAATTCATTTGCTTATTCTTTATCGTATTTACATCTGATGTTCCTCCTTTCTTTTGCAGATTTTGTTAAGACTTGAATTAAATACGTAGCCAAGTTAAACTGTGCTCAGTTAGAACGCAGCCAGTAATTTTTTAAGTTAAGCAAACAAACAAATGTTAGAAGGGAAAAACCAAACCTGAGGAAGAATGAGAGAAAGATCAGGGGGAGAAATTTTTTTAAAAGAGGAAACTTACAGGGATTGTGATTCAAAAATATTAGCAATAATTGGAGTAAAGAACTCAGTAGTTTACCTTCAGGTTCACTCTTGGGTTTGTACATTCTGTGAGTTTGGACGAGTATAAAATGGCATGTAGCCACTATTACTGTATCATACAGAGAAGTTCCGCTGTCCTAAAAATCGGTTTATTTATCCCTCCCTTCTCTGAACTCCTGGCAATCATTGATCTATCTTCACTGTTTTGCCTTTTCCAGAACGTCATATAGTTGGAATCATACAGTCTGGGTCTTTTCCGACGGGCTTCTTTTACTTAGTATAATGCATTTAAGCTTCCTCCACGTCTGTTCATGGCTTGGCGGATCATTTTTTTTTTGCACTGAATAATATTCCATTGCCTGGATATTGCACTGTTTAACCATCTGCCTTTGAAGAACACCTTGGTTGCTTACAGTTTGGGGCAATTGTGAATAAAGTTGCAACAAACATTCATGTGTTGTTTCTTGTGTGGATACAAGTTTTCAACTCCTTTGGGTAAATACCAAAAAGTACAATTGCTAGATCATATGGTAAAAGAATGTTTAGTTTTGTAAGAAACTGCTAAACTGTCTTCCAAAGTAGCTGTACCATTCTGCATTCCTACAAGCAATGAATGGGAGTTTTTGTTGCGCCATATCCTTGTCAGCTGTGTGTTGACAGTGTTCTGGTTTTAGCCATCCTGATAGGTATGAAAGGCTAGACTGTTTTTCGTAATAGGACACAGCATTCTAATTGTAGGGTTAATACTAGTTGTTTTAATCTCTAGTATAGTTTGTATAATTAAATATCCTGCAATCACTTCTAGTTTAGTGAACCACCTGTCATCATGAAATCATAATTCACTCACGCAAATTTGAGAGATAAAAATCATCCTTTCACTAAAACAATCAGTACTCTTATTATACGAATACAGCATTACCACAAAAAATGCTATTATTTCCAGTCAAAGAAAACGCAATTTAAACTTCTTCTTAGCCCCATCTTTCCTTTAATGCACGTATTGTTAAACCTCATAAAGCAAAAGAAAAAAACCAGTGCACACAATATAGAGTAATAATTTTTAGTGATGTTGTAGGGAGTTTAAAAGGTAAGAAAAGGAGGATGCTGTGATAATTCCTCAAGAGGTGATTGGGGCCGGATGAGGTGGCTCATGCCCATAATCCCAGCACCTTGGGAGGCCAAGGTGGGTGGATTGCCTGAGGTCAGGAGTTCAAGACTAGCCTGGCCAATATGGTGAAACTGTGTCTCCAGTAAAAATACAAAAATTAGCTGGACATGGTGGTGGGCACCTGTAATCCCCGCTACTCGGGAGGCTGAGGCAGGAGAATCACTTGAACCGGGGAGGTGGAGGCTACAGTAAGCAGAGATTGAGCCACTGCACTCCAGCCTGGGCAACAGAGTGAGGCCCTGTCTCAAAAAAAAAAAAAAAAAAAATTAATTTAATTTAATTTAATTTAAAAAAAGAAAAAAGAGGTGATTGGGAGCTCTAAGAAGAAACTCCTTTGACTCCGATTTTGGCGAAGGAAAAAGTATTAGTTATCTCTGAGATGAATAGCTGAGGTCATTATTGATCCATCTGATGGGGCTAAGTGGCCTCTTGGAAAAGACCCTCGAGCAGAAAACAGAAAACCTCTGTAACTCTTCGGGCTTCCGTTTCCTTAACGGAAAAAAAAAAAAAAAAAAAACCAGAATTGAAATTGATCATACACATTATTTTTGCTTCTCTGTTATATAAAAACTCAATAATTTCTTATCTAAAACTAGGCATGGCACTATTATGGTACTCAAGGAAATTAACAATGGGCGGTTCTGCTTCCAGCACTGGTGGAAAATAAGCTAACACAGGTGTCAGGAAGGCAGATGCAGGAGCCTTGAGCTCACCTACACGCTAGGGACCAGTGGGTAGAAACTGGAGGCTCCTGGACAAGCCCCACACAGCCCCTGTGAGCTTGCTGTGGGGCTTCAGCCATCCAGGGGCTCCTAAAAAGTAAAAGTCCCAGTATTTTTACATGGTTATTTCCAAGAGAATGTGGATGCTGACAATTTTTTGAGGAACATTTACTTTCACAGAATTACAACTCCATCTTGCGATTGCCAATCATGTTGAGGAAAATACAGTGTTTTTCTTAGAAAATCAGGCAATCTGTGTGGAAACCCCTCATCCCATGGTGATCTGCTTATACAGTCTTTGTGAGATCACTTCAATACAAGGAATGTAAAATAAAAAATTAAAATAAAGAAATTTAATGAATTGGCTGGGCGTGGTGGCTCACGCCTGTAATCCCAGCACTTTGGGAGGCCGAGGCAGGTAGATCACGAGGTTAGGAGATCCAGACCATCCTGGCTAACACGGTGAAACCCCGTCTCTACTAAAAATACAAAATATTAGCCGGGTGTGGTGGCGGGCACCTGTAGTCCCTGCTACTTGGGAGGCTGAGGCAGGAGAATGGCGTGAACCTGGGAAGCGGAGCTTGCAGTGAGCTGCAATTGTGCCACTGCGCTCCAGCCTGGGCGACAGAGCAAGACTCCATCTCCAAGAAAAAAAAAATCTGATGTAACAATATGTAACCAGGTCTCATCTATTTCACTACATTTTTTTTTTCTCATGGGAAAAATCAGGAGATTTATCGAATCTACCTAAGAGACTAACCAGATATCCAATGTTCAGCCTCGGATGTATATCACAAAGTTCTATAACTCCCATCTGGTTATAATAAGAATAAAAGTTTAAAACCTGGGGTTTTATTGTTACTTTAAATAATAAAATATTTTATTTGAAATAAGAAAACTGAAAGCCAATTTAGGGAGGCAGTCTGATGTCCCTGGAGCAAATGTGAATTTCTTTCAGTTTGGAAATAATAATAAAGTGTGATATATGAAAGAAGAAAGTGCTTTCTTCCTTTACAGAAACTAAGATCAAACATCTCCAGGCTCAGGCCGGCTATCTTGCCTCTCTCTAGCCTCATAGCCTGGAATTTACCCCCACATGTCCACCCTTGGTTTTCTTTAAACTTTAACTTCCAATTGACTTGGAAGTCCTCTTCATCCTGCCCAAGATATGAGGACATACATAACTTGCTTTCTTAAGAGGAATTTTCCATGTTTCCCAGTGAACAATGACCTAACCATCCTTTAAGTTTTACTGAACACATCTGAGGTTGATGTTTTGAAGGAGTTTGACTACTTGGCCAAGTTTTCATTTTGTAGTTTACCATATGCTGAAATGCTTAGTCTATTCTCACTAATTTATTCATTCTAGAGTACAAATTGCCAAATTATTTTAAATTATTACCTCTCTGAAAGACATTATACATTGATGGACAGAGAGAACCACTTTTTAAAAAGTATTTGAGGCTGGGCACGGTGACTATGCCTGTAATCCCAGCACTTTGAGAGGCAAATCACTTGAAGCCAGGAGTTCGAGATAAGTCTGGGCCAAAATGGCAAGACCCCATCTCTGCTGAAAATACAAAAATTAGCCTGGTGTGGTGGTGCGTTCCTGTGGTCCCAACTACTCGTGAGGCTGAGGCAGGAGAATTGTTTGAACCTGGGAGGTAGAGGTTGCTGTGAGCCAACCTCCACCAGCAGCTGGAGTGCTGCACCATTGCACTCCAGCCTGGGTGACACAGCAAGACCCTGTCTCAAAATGAATAACTTAATTAATCAAATAAAAAGCATTTGAGAATCTATAAGTGTTATGCTGTGCCAGTTCTTAGAAGCTGCATATAGGATGGCCGGGCGCAGTGGCTCATGCCTGTAATCCCAGCACTTTAGGAGGCCAAGGTGGGGGGATCACGAGGTCAGGAGATCGAGACCATCCTGGCTAAGACGGTGAAACCCCTTCTTTACTAAAAATACAAAAACTTAGCTGGGCATGGTGGCAGGTGCCTGTAGTCCCAGCTACTTGGAAGGCTGAGGCAGGAGAATAGTCACACTCCATCTCAAAAAAAAAAAAAAAAAAAAAAAAAGCAGCTGCATATACGATACTAGTTCTGTGAAATGATGTGCAAAATATTAGAAGACATCTAAAACTTTTCCCTATGATCAAGTTGAGAGAGGTTGGGTTAAAACAAGATTCGAAAAACATCCTTATCAAGGACTTATTTATCAAGTCCTCCTTTATTGAGGACTTCTCAGGCTTCTGCACCCACCCCCACTCAACCTGCTGAATCTGTCATCACGTGTGGAAAGTGGGAATCTGAGCACTCAACTAAAGACCAAACACTGAGAATGTAATGATAAAAAATCACAGATGACAGTTCCAGACCTTCCTACTGGTGTAGAAGAAATTATAAGAATTGTGAGAACGATAGGCACAAAATAATCAATGAATTAAGACAAGAACAATGCTGCAAACCTTCAGACTGAAACAGATTTGCCCTTAGCTATTTTATGGTAAGACTTCCAAAATGCCAAGACTAAAGAGAAAAAAATCCTCAACGCTTTCTGAGAGAAAATAACAAATTACTTACAAAAACATAAGAAGTGAATAGAAAACTCGTATAGCAATACCTTTAAAGTTCTGAAAGTAAAGGATTTTTAAACTAGGTTTCTATTCCTCGCCAAAATTCATTCAAGCATATAGCACATTTTTAGACATGTGAGGACTCAAAAAATTTGACCCCTACAAACCTCCATGAAAAATTAAAGAGGCTGTACTTCAGTAAAATAATAATAAATTCCAAGAGAAACTATATAAGAAACAGCAGTAAGTAGAAAAAACATTAACATATATAGTTAAGGATAAGTAATTGCTGATTGCTCTAATTAATGAATAAATAATAATCTGGAGCTAAAATCACATTTATGATTTTTGGGCAACATGGTGAGACTCTGTCACCAAAAATAAATAAATAGAAAGAGGCCCGGTGCGGTGGCTCATGCTTGTAATCCCAGCACTTTGGGAGTCCAAGGCTAGCAGATCACAAGCTCAGCAGTTCAAGACCAGCCTGGCCCATATGGTGAAACCCCACCTCTACTAAAAATACAAAAAATTAGCCAGGCATAGTGGTGCACACCTGTAGGCCCAGCTACTCAGGAGGCTGAGGCAGGAGAATCACTTGAACCTGGAAGGCAGAGATTGTGGTGAACTGAGATTGCACCACTGCACTCCAGCCTGGGCAAGAGAGCAAGACTCTTTCTCAAAAAAAAAAAAAAGAAAGAAAAAAGAAAAAGAAAGAGAAAAAAGAAAAAAGGCCCAATAATAGGCAAGAATATTTTGAAAAAGAGGTACAGTGGCCAGGCGTGGTGGTTCACTCCTACAATCCAGAACTTTGGGAGGCTGAGGCGGGTCAATCACCTGAGGTCAGGAGTTCGAGACCAGCCTAGCCAACACGGTGAAACCCGATCTCTATTCAAAATACAAAACTTAGCCAGGTGTGGTGGCAGGTGCCTGTAATCTCACCTACTCAAGAGGCTGAGGCAGGAGAATCACTTGAACCTGGGAAGTGGAGGTTGCAGTGAGCCGAGATCACGTCACTGCACTCCAGCCTGGGCGACAAGAGTGAAACTCTGTCTAAAAAAAAAAAAAAGGTACAATGAATGGCAATTTGTTCTGTCAATATTGAGGTGAATTATAAAACTATTGAAAACGGAACAGAGTGAAACTGTTACAGGAATAAACAAATTGATAAGTAGTGCAGAGTAGAAAGTACAAAAACAGCCATGTTTGTGTTTGTTTGGAAATGTAGCATGTTTATTAACTTATTCTACATGTGTTTAATGAACAACAGGCATTGCGCATAGCATAACAACCAAAACAGTCCATATCCATGGATCAAAGAGGTTACAGTCTAGTGAGGCAGGGCAAGACAATCAGCCAAAACTGATGAGTCAACATCATAGGAAATTCGAGAGGAGAAATATTATGGGGAAAAAACCTTGAGGAAGAAAGAGAGTGATAGGGGTAACATGCAATTTTAAGTATGTGATGTGCATGATCCTCTCTGGTCAGGAGGCATTGATGCAAAGGCTTGAAGGAGGACAGAGACTATCCTAGGCAGACATTTGGCAGAAGGACACCCAGGTGTGGAACTAGCACTGACCTGTTCCTGGATGGGCTAGTACCCGGCTCACTAGAGGAACAGCGAGAATGGAGTGTCTGGGTAAGGAGGGTAGCATTCTGAATGAGGAGAGAGAGAATGAACAACTCAACAAATGGTTTTGGAACAAATGAATATCTCTTCAGAACATGTATATTATCTATACTACCCTACACTGGACACACACAAAAATAGATTCTACATGGATTAGGGAGCTAAATGCAGTGACTTCTGGTTAAACATGGTGGATTGAGTGCCTTCATCTATGTCGGCTCCTTCCCCAAAACTTAGTAAGATGATAGTTAAGAGATTTTTCTTTTTAAAGATATAAACTTACAAAGAGACAACAAAAAATTTTTTTGAAGATAGAAAGCAGAAGGATGCGTAGAAGCTGGCTCAGCAGAACCTGGAAGGCTGAGTTTTGTGACAGCAGTGGGAAAGTCCAAGAGGCGTCTGACTTACAATCCAGAATCCCCAACGGCTCAGAAATGGTGAGCGCCATGGACCTCCAGGAGAAAAGGAGAAGAGTGGGCTATAAATCAGAAGGCTGGCTTCAGATCTCTTTAAGGAGTTTCACAAACAGATCCTATCCACTGTTCCCCACATGTGAGAAACTTCTCCCTCCCCTCTCTGATAGAAAACTGGAGGTTTATTCTAGGGAGAGGATAAAACAAGACTTATCTGTATTGGAGGGCTCCAGCTGGTTTGAACTAGGGACACTCATCCTCTCCAAGAAGGACCTCAAGACTTGGAAGCCAGTGTTTTATCCTTCAGGAAGAAACTGAAAGTGTATTCTTTGGTGAATTGGAAACAATCCAAGAGGACCGACCTAAATATACATTGAAAACAGGGATTCCTCTGACGAGACAATTCATTCAGCCTACCATACTGTGTGAAAGTTGCCGTGCACAAAAAACTCTTAAATATCACCAGAGAGCCAAAAATCATAGGACGTTTGGAGAAACCCACTAAGGTGATTGATGGGAAGAAGTAAACAGAAAAGGATGACTGGGAAGAAACAGAGGCTGTGTAGGAAAAAGAAAGCTTTAGAAAATCATTAATATCAGGACGGGAGCAGTGGCTCAGGCCCGTAATCCCAGCACTTTGGGAGGCCGAGGCGTGCGGATCACGAGGTCAGGAGTTCGAGACCAGCCTGAGCAACATGGTGAAACCCCATCTCTACTAAAAAAAAAAAAAATAGGCCTTTCCTTTCGGCGGAGCGCAGTGGGAAGATGGCTGTGCAAATTTCCAAGAAGAGGAAGTTTGCCGCTGATGGCATCTTCAAAGCTGAACTGAATGAGTTTCTTACTCGGGAGCTGGCTGAAGATGACTACTCTGGAGTTGAGGTGCGAGTTACACCAACCAGGACAGAAATCATTATCTTAGCCACCAGAACACAGAATGTTCTTAGTGAGAAGGGCCGGTGGATTCAGGAACTGACTGCTGTAGTTTAGAAGAGGTTTGGCTTTCCAGAGGGCAGTGTAGAGCTTTATGCTGAAAAGGTGGCCACTAGAGGTCTGTGTGCCATTGCCCAGGCAGAGTCTCTGCATTACAAACTCCTAGGAGGGCTTGCTGTGCGGAGGGCCTGCTATGGTGTGCTGCGGTTTATCATGGAGAGCGGGGCCAAAGGCTGTGAGGTCGTGGTGTCTGGGAAACTCCGAGGACAGAGGGCTAAATCCGTGAAGTTTGTGGATGGCCTGATGATCCACAGCGGAGACCCTGTTAACTACTACGTTGACACTGCTGTGCGCCATGTATTGTTCAGACAGGGTGTGCTGGGCATCAAGGTGAAGATCATGCTGCCCTGGAACCCAACTGGTAAGATGGCCCTAAGAAGCCCCTACCTGACCACATGAGCATCGTGGGACCCAAAGATGAGATACTGCTTACCACTCCCATCTCAGAACAGAAGGGTGGGAAGCCAGAGCCGCCTGCCATGACCCAGCCAGTCCCTACAGCATAACAGGGTCTCCTTGGCAGCTATATTCTGGAGTCTGGATGTTGCTCTGTAAAGATCTTTAATAAAATCTTGTACCAAGAAAAAAAAATAGAAAAATTAGCTCGGTGTGGTGGTACATGCCTGTAATCCCAGCTACTCAGGAGGCTGAGGCAGGAGAATCGCTTAAACCTGGGAGGCAGAGGTTGCAGTGAGCCAAGCTTGCACCACTGCATGTCAGCCTGGGTGACAGAGCAAGACTCCATCTCAGAAAAAAAAAAAAAGAAAAAAGTATTAATATCCTCAGAAACAAAACAAAAAACCGAAACCTTAGAAATAAGCAATAACAAAAGAGCTGACAGAGAACCATGAATTTAAAATATATCAGAAAAGTCACACTACATTTATATATTTGACAACATTAAAACTAAGAACTTGTGTTTATCAAAACACACCATCACAGGAGTGAGAAGCAGATGACAGAGTAACAGAAAATATTTGCAATTTTATGTCCAATGAAGTACTTGTATCCAGAATATATGAAGAACTTCTACAAATAAATTTTAAAAAGATGGAAAGTCAATAAAAAATGGGGCAAAATTTGAACAGGTGCTTTACAAAGGAGAATATTCTGATGGGTATGAAAGGTACTCAGCTTTAGGAAAATGTAATTAGAACCACAGCAATACTCCATCAACCAGAACAGCTAAAGTGAAGAACAAACAAAACAATACCAAGGATTAGTGAGAGTGTTAAAGCAATCTGAACTCTCATACACTACTGGAGGGAGTATAAATTGGTAAAACCCCGTTTTGGAAAATCATTTGGCAACATCTGCTAATTCTGAACATATGAGTACTCTATAACCCAATAGTTCCACTACTAGGTATATATCTAACAGAGATGCACATATATGTAAACCAAAAGACATGTGCAAGAAGGATCACAGCAGCACTATCCATAAAAATTGGATTCAATTGTCTATCAGCAGCAGAATGAACAAATGCACTGTGGTATATTCACACAACAGAATACCATGCAGATAAGACAACAAACACAAGTGTCTTAGTCTGCTTTATGCTGCTGTAACAGAATACCACAGACTGAATAATTTATAAGGAAAAGAAATATATTTGACTCACAGTTCTGGAGGCTAGGAAGTCCAAGATAGAGAGACCTCATCTGGTGAGGGCCTTCTTGCTGTGTCATAATATGGTGGAGGGTATTGTCATTCTGTTGCTGATAGACAATTGATTTACTGGCTTTCCATTTTTTATGTGTAGAAGTTCTTTATATATGCTGGATACAAGTATTTCCTTGGATATAAAATTGCAAATATTTTCTGTTACTCTGTCATCTGCCTCTCACTCCTGTGATGGTGTGTTTTGATGAACAGGAGTTCTTGATTTTAATGTCACCAAATATATGGATCTCATGTGACTTTTCTGATATCATGTTTTAAATTTATGATTATCAGCCTCTTTGTTACTGCTTATTTCTGAGGTTTTTGTTTTGTTTCTGAGGATATTAATTATTTTTTTAAAATTTTAAAGAATTAGTTGACCAACTTCAGAAGGGACAACTTCCAATAAAGAGAGTTTCTGAGAGTGAACTGAAAAAATGGTGGCAGGAGGAATCGAAAAATAATTCAAGAAGATATATCATAACTGAAGAATTTGACTTGCCAAATGAAAAGCATCCACCAAGTGGGGAGCACATTAAATGAGAATTGTTCCCCATCGAACACATCATTAGTGACCTTCAGAATCCTGGGAATGGAGAGATGACTTTACAAGTTTCCTTAGAGGAAAAGCAGGTCAAATACAAACAGTAGGAATCAGAATGGCTTTGAAATTCTCAACAGCAACAGTAGAAGCTAAAAAATAATGGAGGAGTATCTTCAACATTCAGATTGTCTACAGATTCTTCAATACCCAGCCAAAGTATGAATTAAATGTGAAAATGGAATAGACATATTTAGACATGAAGGAGTTGCAAAATTTACTTTCCATTCCTTTGTCTCAGGAAGCTGAGAGGATGTTGTTCATCAAAATGAGGAAATAAAACAACAAAGAACATGATTAGCATTCAGAAAACAGTGGGTTCCAAACAAAAGAGAGATGAAGGGAATCCTCAGGACAGGAGAGGAGGGAGAGTCCAGGATGCCAGCCATAAGCAGGCTTGGAGAACAGATAGCCCAGAACTCTAGAATATATTTTCAAGAAGACAATAATAGTGCTAATGTCTTCAAACACATTGACAGAAGCTTTTCACAACAGAAGTAGAACTTGAAATTCATAAGTGATAAATATATAGAAAAATAAGCAACCAACAAAAGATTATTATTAACTCAAGAACAAACATAAATTTGTTAGAGACTGTAAGGTAGTGGCCATGCCCACAGAATACAGATCCAGAATGCGTGGGATTCAAATTCTGGTTTTGCCACTTAAAGCCCGAATTACCTTGAGCAAATCACTTCACCTCCATGGTCCTCACATATAAAATCAGGATTATTGTAACAGTCTTGTGAGAATTTTGTGAAAATTGAAGTCCTTGGATCTTTTCTTGGCCCAGAGAAAGCCCCATGTAAATGTTAATTATTTTTTTATTTTATTTATTTATTTTATTTTATTTTATTTATTTTTTTAGAGACAGGGTCTGGCTGTATTGCCCAGGATGGAGTGTAGTGGTGCGATCTCAGCTTACTGCAGCCCTGACCTCCCGGGCTCAGGCAATCCTCCTGCTTCAGCCTCCTGAGTAGGTAGCACTATAGGTGTGCACTGCCACACTCAGCTGATTTTTTTCTTTTTTTTTTTTTGGTAGGAACAAGGTCTTGCTATGTTGCCCAGGTTGTGAGTATTAACTATTGTGGTTGTCATGACCACTACCACCATCACCATCATCATTGTATAGTCCATGGTTCAGCTGGAAAGGTGCAACTGTAATAGAAATGCTGACTACTAAGCATAAGAAAAAAATGTCTATTTAATTAGATTGGGAGAAAGTGAAGACAGAAATTGCTTGTCAGGTTAGGGAAGGGAAGGAGGAAAGGAGATAAATCATATTCCACACTGGGAAGTCTTAGAGAAATTTTTAAACTGCAAAATCAAAGAAGTAACAATATAGGCATTTTTGTTTAAGACCTAGAGGAAGATACCAAAAGGTTAGCTAAAAAAATTTAAGAGTTGCTCTGTGGGAGAAGGAAATGGGTGAATAGACACAGGGAACTTACTCTTTGTAACAATCTTCTTCAATTAGATGCATAGATATTTTAATTCTAAAATTAAAACTAAATTTTTCTTTGAAAAAGAAATCGCCATGTCAAGTTGTTTCACTGGATAATTCTACTGTTTAAGGAAGAATCAATGCTAACAATAATCAATTTTTTCCAGATAATATAAGAAGAGAAAATATTTCCCTTCTCATTCTATGAGACCAGTATTACACTAATACCAAAACCAAAGAAGTACAAAAAAAGAAAACTACAGATTAATATCCTTCATGCATGCAGACATAAAAATCCTTCAATGAGTATTAACAAATAGACATCAGCGATTTTTTTCTTTTTTTTGAGACAGAGTCTCTCTCTGTCACCCAGACTGGAGTGCAGTGGCGTGATCTCGACTCACTGCAAGCTCCGCCTCCTGGGTTCACACCATTCTCCTGCCTCAGCCTCCTGAGTAGCTGGGACTACAGGCACCCGCCACCATGCCCAGCTAATTTTTTTGTATTTTTAGTAGAGACAGGGTTTCAACATGTTAGCCAGGATGGTCTTGATCTCCTGACCTCGTGATCCGCCCACCTCGGCCTCCCAAAGTCCTGGGATTACAGGCGTGAGCCACCACACCTGGCCAATTTCAGCGATTTTTAAGAGGAATTACACACCATAACCAAATGAAGCTTATCCAGAGATGCAAGGTTGGTTCAATATTTAAAAATCTGTCAATGTAGTCCACCACATTAACAGAATAAAATTCACATGATCTTATCAATTGATGCAGTAAAGCATTTGACAAATTTATTTAAATAAATTTTGTGTATAAACATGATGTTATAAGATACATATATAATAAAATGGTTACTATAGTGAAACAAATTAACATCTCCATCATCTCATTTAGTTATTCATAAGTCCTCCTGTGGCAAAAACAGCTGTAATCTACCCATTTAGGAAAAATCCTGAATATGATACCCTATTATTCACTGTAGTCCTCATATTGTTCATTGGACCTTTCCATTTGTTCATTCTACATATTTATTTGTTACTTTGTGTCTTTTGACCTAAATCTCCCCATTTCCTCCTCAACTCCAACCTTGGTAGCCACTGTTTTATTCTCTGCCTCTTATATATTTGATCTCTTTTTTTCTAGAGACCCCACATAAGTGAGATCATGCAATATTTTTCTTTCTGTGTCTAGCTTATTTCACTTAGCAAAATATGTTCCAGCTCCATCTATATTGTGGCAAATGGCAGATCTTCCTTTTTATTGTTTTTTGTTTTGTTTTTAGACAGGGTTTTGTTCTGTCATCCAGGCTAGAGTAGAGTGGTGTGATCTTTGCTTACTGCAGCCTTGAACTCCTGGGCTCAAGTGATCCTCCTGTCTCAGTCTCCCTAGTAGATGGGACTACAAGCATACACCACCACGCCCAGCTAATTTTTATACATTTTTTATAGATACGGGGCTCTCACTATGTTGCCCAACCTGGTCTTGAACTTCTGACTTCAGGCTATTCTCACATCTTGGCCTCTCAGACTGCTGGGATGACAGGCGTGAGCCAATGCACCCGGCCAAGATCTCCTCCTTTTTTAAAGGCTAAATAATATTCCATTGTCTATTTATGCTATAGTTTATCCATTCATCCTTTAATAGACACCCAGGTTGTTTCCATACCTTGGCCATTGTGAAAAGTGCTGTAACATGGGTGTGCAGTTATCCTTACCAGGTGGTGATTTCATTTCCTTTGGGTATATGCCTAGAAGAGGGATTACTAGGCTGCATTTGACGAAACTTAACATCTTTCATGATTTTTTAAAAAATTCTCAGAAAACTAGGAATAAAGGTGAACTCCCTCAACCTGACTTAAAAAAAAAAAATCCTGCAAAACATAATGGTGAAAGACTGAATGCTCTCCTCATGAAATCGGGAACACAGCAAAGGTCCCCACACTCTGTACTACTATTCAACTTAGTCCTGGAAGCTCTAACCCGTGCAAAAAGCAACCGAAGGAAATAAAAGACAGGGTTACAGCCTATTCTCATTATTTAGGGGTAGTTATATTCCACAAAGTCACCGCAAACACCAACTTAGCAAAAGCTGAACCACAGGGTTAGGTTCCTTCCGGGCTCCAGACATAACATTTTCACCAACCAAAACACCATTTACGCTATATAACTTTGTTTGCTAATGTCCTTGTAAAACAAGTCTCATTATCGTTGAAAATTTGCTGTCCTAAATAACGCTTTTCCTATGTAACACTTAGAAGGTGTTTTTAAAATTCTTCACTAGCCTCCCTATCTACAGAACCTGCCTTTCCTGCGAGTTTAACATTTTTCACACCACATTGCCTTTTGAAACATGCAAGCCAGGCCAGTACTAGCCAAGCAAGGTCTGGCATTTTCCTGACCCTGAGTAATGTGACTGCAAATTTCCTTGGCTTTCAGCCTCACAACTCTGTCCACTATGATGTGGGGGCTTGGGGATTTTCTTTAGTCATCAGCTAATGAATCTATAAATTTAGTTGCTTTTCTATCTTTTCTGTGGTTTCATCATGCTCTATAGATATTACTTTAGCATTTTCTGGAGCAGCCTCAAGTGCAGATTGGTGAATTTCCTCTTCCTTTTTATGGATGAACCATATTTTTGATTCATTAACATTGAACTCACAACCAACAGCACTATATATAACTCATGCCGGAACTGAGCTTATCTAACACACGAATTATCTCCATAAGGCACACTGCAGCCTTCTCGCACTCAGGAACACTAGACATTCAGCACTTTGCTGGGGACCATTTTAAACAGTGACATCACCAACAAAAAGCACACAAATGCAAAAACCATCCACCAATGTGTCCCCCTCAACTACAAAGATGACAGCATATCCCAGTGTGTTTAGTGAGTGCAGCAGACACTCCCGTAGCTTAAAAAGACAATTTGTCCCTGACCCTACTGCAGTTGTTGCCTGTGCTAAAAATATACAGCAATTCAAGAGGAAACAATGTGACTTAGATTTGGTACTGTTTTTTATTTTTTAAAGTTTTTAGAAATAAAGAAAAAAATTATTACACAAAGTGGCCTTTAGATGAACCATGGGTTCATGATGCATTTACCTTGAGGTGGAAGCCAAATTCATTATCAGAAAGCTGTGAGCGGGAGAAAGTATACGCTATGTGCATATCAATGCATTTCTGAATCAGTGAGTCGGTTCAGTCAACAGGTATCTCCTGAGCCTACGCGGAGCTGCAAAGACCAGCAGCAGGCCACGCCTCCCTCCAGCCACGCCCAGTCCAGCAGCAGGGACACCCCGAAGGCAGAAACCTTCACAGGGGATAAGCTGCCAGTCTGGGAAGAGGCAGAGGATTTCTCGAGAATAGAACTACTGATTATGTTGATGGAATGAGGCTGGATTCACTCGGAGATGGCGTTCAGCTGGCTTGCAGTGTACCTGAGCCTCAAGCAGGGAAGAAATGCCTGCCAGGTGGAGAAGGGAATTAACCGGTTCAAAGAATTCAAAACTAGACGCAGCGTGGCCCCGAGTCTAAGTGGTGAACATCATTGTTCACTTCCTAGTTCATACATGTGATTGTTTCCTCCGGGAGGGATAGGGAGACCTGGGTGGCTGGGCCGGAAAGAGCGCCCCCTCTCGTCCTGATGAACCCCTCACACCTCTGCCCCTCGCACCTGGCACGGAGTGACCCCCCCACCCGCCCCGCGAGGGCCCGCGCGCTGGGCCGTATCATGTCCGGGGCTGGCAGACTCGCTGGGTCCTTCACCATCTTCCTACAGACATGAGGGTTCCCTGGGCCACTAGGGTGTGGGCCCTCGCAGTTCGCTGAACTGGCACAGGTTCATTCTCTCATGCTTTATCGGCCGCGGCACTCACAGGCCAGCCCGGATTCAGGAACAGGGAAACAAACCCAGCTCTCCACGGGAGAAGGGTTCCGGCGTCTGCAGGCACCATGAATTTGCCCTAGGGAGGATTCTTTTTTTCCTGTCTTTTTGTTTTTCTTTTTTTTCTTTTTTTTTTTTTCTTTGAGATGGAGTCTCGCTCTGCTGCCCAGGCTGGAGTGCAGTGGCACCATCTCGGCTCACTGCAAGTTCGGCTTTCAGGGTTCACACCTTTCTCCTGCCTCAGCCTCTCGAGTAGCTGGGACTACAGGCGCCCCGCCACCACGCCCGGCTACTTTTTTTTTTTTTTTTTTCTATTTTTTTAGTAGAGACAGGGTTTCACCATGTTAGCCAGGATGGTCTCGATCTGCTGACCTCATGATCCACCGGCCTTGGCCTCCCAAAATGCTGGGATTACAGGCATAAGCTACCGCACCGGGCAGGGAGGATATTTTTAGGTAAGCAAAGTTTACTTAAAACCTTGGGCGGGCACTCAGGGAAGGAAGACCCTAAATAGCTGAGAATGTTGTATATGGTACTTTGGCTGAGAATGTTGTATAAAGCACTTTTCA
The DNA here is from genome assembly GCF_049350105.2 of Macaca mulatta. Taxonomy (NCBI): domain Eukaryota; kingdom Metazoa; phylum Chordata; class Mammalia; order Primates; family Cercopithecidae; genus Macaca; species Macaca mulatta. The sequence goes on from NC_133420.1 coordinate 118,860,879, forward strand.
AACATTTCTATCAGAATACTGCTACATATCAAGCAGAGTATATGAAAAAAACCAAAAAATGAAAAACCCAGAATACTCCTACTGACTGCAAGCCCACTGTGGACAGAGGCTGGGAATACAACCGGAAGCCCCAGGTGAAAAGTGCCATACAGGCCGGGCACTGCGGCTCACGCCTGTAATCCCAGCACTTTGGGATGCCGAGGCCAGCGGATCACGAGGTCAGGAGATCGAGACCATCCTGGCTAACACGGTGAAACCCCGTCGCTATTAAAAATACAAAAAATTAGCTGGGCGTGGTGGCAGGCGCCTGTAGTCCCAGCTGTTTGGGAGGCTGAGGCAGGAGCATTGCTTGAACCCGGAGGCAGAGGTTGTAGTGAGCTGAGATCGTGCCAATGCACTCCAGCCTGGGCAATAGAGCGAGACTCCCTCTCAAAAAAAAAAAAAAAGCACCATACCATTTGTTTTTGGCAACAGTATACAGTAGACGTTTCTTTTGCTAGAACAGCAGTGTTTCCATAGCCTGCTCCTGAGTGGATTCAGAGTCTCAGGGCCCATGAGCACCCAGGATGCCCTGTGGCTTCACCACTTCCGTCTTGGGCTGGCAGTGTCCCAGTGGGGAGTACAGCAGTGGAAGCCACTTAGGGTCCTGGGAGGTGCTGGTTGTGGGGTTTTAAGAATGCTACTCAAAGGCATGCAAGGCGGACAGACAGAGCCTGGAGGTGACTCACAGACACATTTTGGGGAATTAGTAACAAATCACCTTTTTATGTTTTCTTTTTAAATAATTTTTTCTGGTCATACAACAAATATGTGCTCATTAAACATTTCACATTATTTATTTATTTATTTATTTATTTATTTATTTATTTATTTTTGAGGTTAAGAGTGGAAGTCTAATGGGCAAAAGAATGCACAAAGCTCTCTCTACTGCAGAGAGAGAGGTCCCAGAGAAAATGGGTAGCCCCACAAAAAAATTTTTTTTTCTGAGACGGAGTCTCACTCTGTCACGCAGGCTAGAGTGCAGAGGTGCGATCTCGGCTCACTGCAAGCTCCGCCTCCCAGGTTCAAGCAATGCTTCTGCCTCAGCCTCCCGAGTAGCTGGGACGCCCGGCTGATTTTTTGTATTTTAAGTAGAGACAGGGTTTCACCATGTTGGCCAGGATGGTCTCGAGCTCCTGACCTTGTGATCCACCCACCTCAGACTCCCAAAGTGCTGGAATTACAGGCGTGAGCCACCGCACCCCGCCGCCCCACACAATTTTTTAAAGTGTAAGAAAAACATCTGAAATCCTGCAACTGTTAACCATGTTAACCTGTTGGTTTCCATCCCGTACCAATTTCTATGCATTTACACACACATACTTAATTTTACAAAAATGGGATCATAGCATAGTTGCCGTTTCTACTACATATATTTTCCTTTTTTGGCCACTTTTTGGGTACCTGCTTTAAACTCATTTAACCCCACTCCCCACCAAGTAAGCCCATTCTTTCTATGTGCCTATAATCATATGGTAACATATTACAACACTTTAGGTGTTTCTTTTGTCATATTTGGCCAAAAAGGATTACTATTTTATGAATTTTTCTGTATCTTGCTTTTCTCATTCACAGTTTGGAAATTCCTCCACACCGTACAGTGTAGCTCTCACACATTCCTAAATGTTTACAACTAGTTCATGGAACGTACATCTCATGGTTCACAAGCCTTGACCAATGCATGGATGATCCCTTTGTTTTAGGCATTTTATCATGTGTTACTTGTAGAATGATGCTGCAATAAATATTACTATATAAATGTATATGTTGGAGTTTCTATTTTGGTTGCCTAGATTCTCACCGTGAGCCAGCTGTATTGCAGAACACATATTTTAATCTTAATACATATTGCCAGATTACTCTCCCAACAGAAACAGCAATTCACAGTTCCCTCAGCAATAAATGAATACCCTTTCTACACATTTTTGTCAGCAATAGAGGTTATCATTTTTTGTAATTTCAGTAAATTTGCATATCTGAATTTTAGCATATCCTTGATTATTTATTTCTATTTAATGACTATTCATATCTTTTGTCATTTTTTACTTTTTCTCTTTTTAATTATTGCAAAAGTGTTCTTTGTATATTAATGCATTAATTATTTCTCTTTCATAGGCATTGCAAATACGTTTCCAATCTAACATTAGTCTTGACTTCTTTGGTATTTTTTGTTATTTAGATGTATATATCATTTATATATGTATATGTGTGTGTATTATATATACACAAAACAGATATTACATACATATGTATATAATTTTTTATGGAATCAACTATGTCTATCCAGAGTTTCTGGTTTTTAGTTTGAATTTAAAAAGGTCTCTCTAACCCCTGGATTTACATATATTTTCTTAGATTATTTTCCTAACCATTGTCCTATATCACTGTTTACCTGTGCTTTATTCCATCTGTAATTTTAGTAGATGATGTTAAGAATAGGATTCACTTTTAATTTTTTCCAGATGGATAGTCTGTTGTGCCAAAACCGCTTACCAAATCACCTTTTCCTCTGAGCTGACAGACGCCCCCTTGGGACACACCAATTGCCAAAGAACACTAGGATTTCTTTCTGCCCCCACAATCTCTCTGTCTATCCTAGTTTTATGACCAGACTGTCCTGATTACAAACTGTGTTTGCTTTTTTTTTTTTTTTTTTTTTAGACGGAGTCTTGCTCTGTGGCCAGGCTGGAGTGCAGTGGCATGATCTTGGCTTACTGCAACCTCTGCCTCCCGGAGCCTGGTAAGGGAGGAGACCACCCCTCATATTGTCTTATGCCCAATTTCTGCCTCCAAAGAAAGAAGAAGTAAAAACTAAAAGGCAGAAATGAAATCCACAGGCAGACAGCCCGGCGCCACACCCTGGGCCTGGTAGTTCAAAATCGACCCCTGACCTAATCAGTTATGTTATCTATAGATTACCGACATTGTATGGAAATGGAAAAGCACTGTGAAAATCCCTGTCCTGTTCCGTTCCACTCTAATTACCAGTGCATGCAGCCCCCAGTCACATACCTGCTGCAGCCCCCAGTCACATATCTGCTGCTTGCTTAATCGATCACGACCCTCTCACGCGGACCCTCTTAGAGTTGTGAGCCCCTAAGAGGGACAGGAATTGCTCCCTCAGGGAGCTGGGTTGTTGGAGATGTGAGTCTTGCTGATGCTCCAGGCCGAATAAAGCCCTTCCTTCTTTAACTCGGTGTCTGAGGGGTTTTGTCTGTTACTCATCCTGCTACACAGGTTCAAGCAATTCTCCTGCCTCAGCCTCCCGAGTAGTGGGACTACAGGCATGCACCACCAAGCCCAGCTAATTTTTGTGATTTTAGTAGAGACAGGGTTTCACCATGTTGGCCAGGATGGTCTCAATCTCTTGACCTCATGATCCACCCGCCTCCGCCTCTTAAAGTGCTGAGATTACAGGCGTGAGCCACCTTTAGGTTTAGGTTTGCCTTTTTACCTAAACTTTGCAGTGAGGCAAAACCTCCAGCGCTGGCCAGAAGTCTATTCCTGCTTCCCCTAGCACAGTGGCTGCGTCTCCGCGGGCCTGGGTGCGGCCAAGGCCATGGTCCGCACTGCTGTCCTCCAGTCGTGCCCCTTCCTGCGGCTGGGGAAGGCAACTGGGCGCTTGCCGGTGACAGCCACAGCACCTGTGCCACGCCGGGCCTCCGACTGTGGCTTTAGAGCCGAAGCTTACTCATCCTGATGCCACAGCCCGACTCTGCGTGGAGGGAAATGAACTTGGTTCTAAGGACCTGTTTCAGACCCTCTGTTGCTGAAGCCCAGCTCCCGCCAACAGGAGAGGGAGAGGGGCACTTCACCTGCCGCTTGCTTTATTCTCGTATTTATTTACCTCCATATCTCCAAATCATCTGCTCATTTCACCTTTTCTTGATTTATAAAATTGAAATACTATTAGCTTCAGGCAATTAAATATTAGACTCAAATACACTAACCAGACTTTCAATTCCCGGTTTCTTTAGCAGAGGGCCCTCCTGGTTCCCCTTTCTCCCAAAGCCCCCTTCCCCCAAAACCTCCTGGCTCCGTGGCACGGCTGGGTGCGGGGAGCTGCGGGTGGGGTCAGAGGCAGCTGCCACAGCTCCTCCCCGGATTTCACCGCCTCGCCGCTTTCACCCCCACCCCTGCAGCCTCAGGGATCATCAGGCACACCAGGGAGCCCTCCCCTCCTCTGCAGGCCCTGCCCATGCACTGGGAGCTGTAGCTGTCCGCTCTTTTTCCTCCAACAATGCCTGTGATCTATTTTCCAGCTTCCAAAAATAAATAGAAATTTCCCCATCAACTGTTAACGTCCCTTCCCAGTCTTTTCACTCTCAGGGATTTTTTCCTACAGATTTATTTTTTCATGCATTCCCCACCACCCTGAGCCATTTTGGTAACTGAGTCCAGGTCAGCCAAGCAGTGTAGGACACTGTTTCCTAAGCATTGGCTGTGGTGACCTAGTGGCACCAAGAATTCCCTCAGAAACTTAATAACGATGCAAACCCCCAAGTGTCCTCTTTAGTAGGTCTGTCATGGGCTCTGGAAATGGAGCGTTACATCTCTCCTGGGAAACTAAAGCACGTCTCGCCTTGAGGACCATGGCGTGCACAGTCTCTGCTAGTGGACACTTGGGGGCTGAATTTTACCACTCCCCCAAATTCCTATGTTGAAGCCCTAACAGCCAGGACCTCAGAATGTGGCTGTATTCAAAGATGGGGGTCTTTAGGCCGGGTGCGGTGGCTCACTTCTGTAATCCCAGCACTTTGGGAGGATGAGGTGGGCAGATCACGAGGTCAGGAGATCGAGATCATCCTGGCTAACATGGTGAAACCCTGTCTCTACTAAAAAATACAAACAATTAGCCGGGCGTGGTGGCCGGTGCCTATAGTCCCAGCTACTCGGGAGACTGAGGCAGGAGAATGGTGTGAACCTGCGAGGCAGAGGTTGCAGTGAGCTGAGATCACACCACTGCACTCCAGCCCAGGAGACAGTGCGAGACTCCATTTGAAAAAAAAAAAAGATGATGATGATGGGGGTCTTTAAAGATCTGATTAAATTAAAATGAGTCATGGCTCCAGGCACCTAGCTCACACCTGTAATCCTGGTACTTTGGGAAGCCGAGGTGGGTAGATCACGAAGGTCAGGAGTTTGAGACCAGCCTGGCCAACATGGCAAAACCCTGTCTCTACTAAAAATAAAAATAAAAAAAACAGCTGGGTGTTGGCCAGGTGCGGTGGCTCATGCCTGTAATCCCAGAACTTTGGGAGGCCAAAGCGGGCAGATCACAAGGCCAGTAGTTCAAGACCAGCCTTGCCAATATGGTGAAACCCCATCTCCACTACAAAAATTAGCCAGACGTGGTAGTGGGCGTCTGTAGTTCCAGCTACTTGGGAGGCTGAGGCAGGAGACTCATTTGAACTTGGGAGGCAGAGGTTGCAGTGAGCTGAGATGGTGCCACTGCACTCCAGCCTGGGTGACAGAGTGAGATGCAGTTTCAAAAAAAATTAGCTGGATATGGTGGTGGGCACCTGTAATCCCAGCTACTTGGGAGGCTGAGGCAGAAGGATCCCTCGAACCCGGGGGACAGAGGTTGCAGTGAGCTGAGATCACGCCACTTCACTCCAGCCTGGGCGACAGAGCAAGATTCTGTCTCAAAAAAAAAAAAAAAAAAAAAAAAAAAAAATTAAAATGAGTCATATGGATGGGGCCTAATCTAACATGACTGGTGTCCTTATAAGAGGCAGTTAGGACCCAGACACACACACAGGAAAGGCCATGTGAGGACACAAGAAGAAGAGGGCTACCTGCAAGCCAAGGAGAGAGGCCTCAGGAAAAAACAACCCTGTGCACACCTTGATCTCAGACCTCCAGCCTCCAAGACTTAAGAAGGTAAATGTCTGTTGAAGTCCCCAGGTCTGGGGTGTTTTGTTACAGCAGCTCTAACAAACTAATACGACACTCCAATCAAGTATTCTTTACAGCACGCCTAGAACTGCCGGGCTGAGGCCTTGCCCTGAGATTTTTAAGCCTCGGATGGGGAGACCAGTCTTCCAGATAAGAGTGATTTTTAAAGCTAGCAAAGCCCCAGCTATACAGTGCTTGCCTTTGCTTATATCACAGTTACAGAGTTTTTGCATCAATGACACTTGAAAACTCCTTGAAAACATTTGTTATTCATAGGCAAAGTAGATAGTCTACAAATGAATGTGGTTACTTATTTTAATCTTGAGATAGATCATATTCTGAATTAGAAGCTTTGCTAGATTTCTACTTTGCAAGGGGATTTTGCTATGGAGTGTTTTGCAGATTCCCACTCACCTTAGCAATTTAATTCCACAAATGGATGTCAAACTCCACCAGCTTTTTAATCACCCCACTTAGTAATGAAGTGAGTTAAATGAATTTATATCATCCCAGGCACTTGACATGCAATCATCAGATAGACCAACAGTGCCAGGGGCCTGGTGGAAGAGCAGCGAGAATTACAGGAGCTTCAATCAGAAGAAGACTTTGCACAAAGGCTGCACGACCAAGACAGAGACAGAGACAGAGACAGGAAGAAAGGGGCAACGAGACCAGCCCCCAGCAGAGGCATCAGAGACACGGGACTGCTGGATCACGTGTGCAAGCACGTGTCATGGATGGGACCCATGAGGCATGACTAAGGATTGCCTAGAGGCGAGTGAGCCCAAGAACAGCAAACGGTGAGGACAAGGAGCAGAGAGGAGAGGGAGGCATGGACAGTCCTCACTCCTGCCTCTACCCTGTCTTAACTGCAGGTGTCTTGAGGGCAGAAGCACCCCCAATGCTTCCTTCACCTTCCCTCAGCAAAAGGCAGCATGGATTGGGTGCTGAGCACAATGTTGGGCTCCATACTGCTCAATAAAGACAAGTTCTTTGTCTGAACACTAGCCTGTGCGCATGATAAACACATGCTGACTTCAAGGAAGGTCAGTGGGTTGAAAAATGCATTGATGGAATGAATGTAAGTTCTCTCTCTAGTGGGAACAGCTTCGCCTTCACTGTGCTGATGGCACGCTTTTGGAGAAGTGCCAGTCACATGTTCTAAATCTCTGGCCAAATTGGTATTTTGGTAACCTAGGCCAAATACCCCATGGCCCTGGCCACAGTGGCTGGCCCAAGGCAGTGCAATAAGGAACCTGAGTCATTGGGACCTTACATGTGGCACTGGAGAGAAAGGCCATGGCCCCTCCTGTCTCATTCAGAAGGAGATGATGCTAGATCTGCCACAGCCACATTCCCACCGCCGTCTGCAGTTAGGAAATGAAACCAAAAAGATACCAGCGGAGAAGGGAGGGAGCATCCTGGATACCCCACGCTCCTGGGTCTATCAGCCTGAACTGCGTCTACCCCACACTTCCCAGCTCTTAGGTTTAAGCTGATTTGAGGTTTCACTCCCACAGGATATGAGACCTTGGGTGGGCTGTGGCACGTGACAGACCTTACAATACAGAAGAGACTGGATCAAGACAGGAGAAGGCCGGGCTCTCCCTACGTTAACTGCCCTCACGGGGTGCAAAGCTGCTGGGAAACCCTCACCTTTTGCCACCAGGGATTCAACCACATCCCTGCTGAGCTTCATCCAGAGAGCCGTGGAAAACGCCAGAATATGAGGTGGGGCATCAGCCTTCTCCAGCCTTCAACTACGAGACAAGCCTCCCTTCAAACAGAGAGAAACAGAATGGAATTCAGTTTGTTTTTAAAAACAAAACCAAAAATAAACCAGAGAGAAGAGCTTTTCTGACTGAGACCAGAGAACCAATACAGATAGTTCAGGTAATCATGCCCTTTTTCTGATTATAAAAGGCAAATTCCCTGCCGCAACCTGGAGTCAGTGTGAGCAAATAACAAGCTACCTAGGATTGCTTAGGGGCTGCAGAGAACCTATAGGTCAGAGTGACTCAACATTGAAAAGAGTTAGGCCAACAGAGGAGCTTGCGGGAGCTCAGCAGGTGGGAGGAGAGTGACATCACATTTTCATGTCCTGGGCAATTCTTCTGCCAAAGTCGTACTCAGCTCCCATTGGGTGGCTACCACCCACGACTATAGCTTTCTCCCAGGGTCCCACCAGGTCCCAGGGAGGGACCAGCTGTCCTCACTCTCCGCTCTTAACGCAAGGGCTGCACCACCCCTCGATGGCTCCCCAGCCCCCGTGTTCACCTCTTGAATAATCCCTGTACAGTTTCTGGGCTGCAGCGCCCCCACTGAGCTCCTCACTGGCACAGGGGCATGTTGGGGAACTTGCGGTCATTTTTGCCATTTAGTGCAGTTGTGACCTGGCACTTACATAGTGAAATACAAATCATTGTATTACAAGTTGTTTTTTCTTCCATATTTTCTTTTGTTTGTTTGTTTGACTTTGTTTTTGTTTTTGTTTTGAGACAGAGTCTCGCCTTATTGCCCAGGCTGGAGTGAAGTGGCATGATCTCGGCTCAGTACAACCTCCGCCTCCCAAGTTCAAGCAATTCTCCTGCCTCAGCCTCCCGAGTAGCTGGGATTACAGGTGCGTGCCACCACACTATGCTAATTTTTGTGTTTTTAGTAGAGATGGGGTTTCACCATGTTGGCCAGGCTGGTGTCGAACTCCTGACTTCAAGTGATCCACCCACCTTAGCGTCCCAAAGTGCTAGGATTATAGGTGTAAGCCACTGTGTCCAGCCTCCATATTTTCAAACAGAGAATTATATTGATTATTTTGGACCATGTGTATACATTGGTTATAAAGATCAATGAATTTCATTTTAAGACAGTGAATAGAGTGTTTCTAAATATCTTTTAAGGGTGGGCTAGGAGAAGGGCTGGATCTCATAGACCACTGGTTAGGGATTTGGCCCCTTCCCTTCCCAAAGACTGCTAGACTCAATACACAATCATTCAACCCTCCCCAAATTCCAGCTTTCCGCACCTATAAATAAACAGCTTTGCCAGGCACCTAAGACAGCCAAAGTTCTCCTTTCACCTTTTTCCTGGTTTCCCACATGCATAACCAAGATTTGCTCAAAGACGGCCTATACCGACAAGGGGGGAAACGTAATTTCTGGTAGGGCAAAGAAAGTCATGTATTGGCTGGGCTCAGTGGCTCACGCCTGTAATCCTAGCACTTTGGGAGGCCAAGGCGGGTGGATCACCTGAGGTCAGGAGTTCAAGACCAGCCTGGCCAACATGGTGAAATCCCGTCTCTACTAAAAATACAAAAATTAGCCGGGTGTGGTGGCGCACACCTGTAGTCCCAGCTACTCGGGAGGCTGAGGCAGGAGAATCACTTGAACCCAGGAGACAGAGATTGCAGTGAGCTGATATTGCACCACTGCACTCCAGCCTGGGTAACAGAGTGAGACTCCATCTAAAAAAAAGAAAAAAACAGAAAAAAATATGTATTATATTTAATGATGGTTATTCTAGGGGGAGGGCAAGGAAGGTAACCTGGCTGTACACCTGAGCATGCTCAGGCCTGTACTGTACCCTGACGTGCACCATCTCCTCTGCTCCTTACAGCAGCGGGCTCTGCTTTTCCCTTCCTAGCACTCATCAATATCTGGCGGTTAATATAGTAATTAAACTTCCTTCCTCACCGCCTCCCAATGTGAGCTCCATGTAGCGAGCTGTTTTGCTCACTGCTGTATCCCAAGCACCGAGAACTTCCTGGATCAGAGAGGATTTTGAAGAAATGTGTGTGAAAATAACCGTGTTATGTCAGGTGCAGTGACTCATGCCTGCAATCCCAGCACTTTGGGAGGCTGAGGCGGGTGGATCACTTGAGGTCAGGAGTTTGAGACCAGCCTGGCCACCATTGCACTGAAAATACAAAAGTTAGTCTGGTGTGGTGGAACACGTCTGTAATCCCAGCACTTAGGGAGGCCGAGGTACGTGGATCACCTGAGCTCCGGAGTTCGAGACCAACCTGGCCAACATGATGAAACCCTGTCTCTAGAAAAATACAAAAAAAAATTAGCCAGACATGGTGGCAGGCGCCTGTAAACCCAGCTACGCAGGAGGCTGAGGCACTAGAATCGCTTGAGCCTGGGAGGCGGAGGTTGCTGTGAGCAGAGATCGCATCATTGCACTCCATCCAGCCTGGGCAGCAGAGCGAGACCCTGACCCCACCCCCAACCCCCGCCAAAAAATTGTGTTATGACTTAGGTATTATCCATGCCATTCCATGCTGAGGAACCTGAGGCTTAGAGAAACTACAAGACTGTCTGTGATGGTGAATTTTGACCTGAGGCTTGGAGAAATTACAAGACCGTCTGTGATGGTGAATTTTGTGTGTCAACCTGGCTAGGCCATGGTGCTCAGCTGTATGGTCAAATACAGTTCAGATGTTGCTGTGACAGTATTTTAAAGATGTGACTAACCTTTATAATTGGTACTTTGAGTAAAGCAGACACCTTTCATAATGTGATTGGGCCTCAAACAATCTGTTGAAAGCCTTAAAAGCAAAACCTAGGCCGGGCGCGGTGGCTCAAGCCTGTAATCCCAGCACTTTGGGAGGCCGAGGCGGGCGGATCACAAGGTCAGGAGATCGAGACCACAGTGAAACCCCGTCTCTACTAAAAATACAAAAAAAATTAGCCGGGCGCGGTGGCGGGCGCCTGTAGTCCCAGCTACTCAGGAGGCTGAGGCAGGAGAATGGCGGGAACCCAGGAGGCGGAGCTTGCAGTGAGCCGAGATCGCGCCACTGCACTCCAGCCTGGGCAACAGCGTGAGACTCCGTCTCAAAAAAAAAAAAAAAAAAGCAAAACCTAAGATTTCCTAAAAAAGAAGGAATCCTGTCTCAAGACTGCAACATAGAAACCTCACCTGAGTTTCCAGCCTGCTGGCCTATGGAACTCTGACTCAAGACTGAAACACCAACTCCCACCTGAATCTTCAGCCTGCCAGCCTGCCCTATGGATTTTGGGTTTGCCAGCTGCCCCAGTCATGTGAGCCAATTCCTTAAAATAAACCCAGATAGATAAGTGATAGTCAGATAGATAGATAGGCAGATAGACAGATAGTGTACCTATATATATAGACAGAGAACGAGGTTTCTATGTTGCAGTCTTGAGACAGAATTTCTTCTTTTTTGGGAAATCATATATATATATATATATTCTCTTATGTATCTGTCTATCTAGATATGTATGTATATATATGTATACATAACTAGATAGACAGAAGATAGATATACATAGAAGATATCTATATCTATCTAAAATCTCCTTTCAATATATCCTACCACTCTGTGTCTCTGGAGAACCATGATCAACACACCATCCAAGCTCATATCTGCTCAGTGTCAAGGATGGCTAATGACTAATATTTATTATGGGATTCAATCCTTATAACAAGCATGCATGATATTTCACAGGTGAGGAAACTAAGGCTCAAGCGTTAAGAAACTGGCCCACGTTGCACAGCTGGAAAGAGTCAGGCTTTGCACAGAGGTGCCACCTGTGAGTCCGACTCTCTTCGCTGCTGCACCACTCGCTCCCCTGAGAGGAACAGGGAGAGCCCATCTGACTTGTTTGCTGTGCCTCTCCCAACAGCATCCTCAAGAACACCTAGAGCAGAAGCATCAACAGTCCCCATAACCGTGACAACCACACACAGCCAGCCATGCAAGAGCCCCGCAGCAATGACGGCCACCACTAGTCAGTGGTGTCAGAACCCAACATGACCGCCACTAGAGCCAGTGGTCCCCAAGGCTCTGTTTCCCTCCAGGCACCTTTCTGGCACTTTCTGTGTACAAATACCTTTCCTCCCCCACAAGGGCACCATGAAGTAGGCACTGCTTTATCAAACAAAGCAACATTGACACACATGAGCAGTGTCGCTTGCCTGGGTTAAAGTTACATACAGAGACCAAGTTTCTTGATTATCACTAAGTGCTTGCAATAGTCACAGACTTTCTCAGTAGTGAGGCATGTCACCATCCACACAGATGCCACTAGGCAGGAACTATAACTGCCATCAGTTGTTCAAGGTGTCTAGGCCATCCCTGAAGGGCCTCAGTGAAGGCCCTTGTGGCATTAAACCCTTTCCCGCAGTTTGCCCAGGTTGCCTAGAGTGGGTGGCAATGAGGAAAGGTGCAGGGGCCTCTGTGTGGGGACATCACAGTCAGTGGCCCATGGTCCTGAAGGATGGTTGTCACCACACCCCTCTGTTGTGGAAACTTCCGTTGGGCCAGCCTTCAGCCCAGACCTCACACTGCTGCTATACGTGCGACGCGAGCCCTGGCAGAGCTCTCAGGGTTCTCAGCTGGGGGGCTTCAAAGACAGCCTCGCAAAGGCACAAATGTCACCCTTCACTCAACAAGCCTGTACGCAGTGTCTACTAATTGTCCTGCACAGTGCTGCAAAAATTGCAGCAGATAAGCATGCTACCTGCTGCTGAGGAGTCACAGTCTACTTGGGAGGCTCACACTTGATATCAGTGCACTCAGGACAGAGTGCAAATCTGGGCTTGCTGAAGATGCCACGTGGAACAAGTCAAGCCCTGCGCAAAAAAAACCCTGTGCAGGGGTAACAGGAGCAGCTCTGGGTGTGGTGTTGGGAGAAACTTTCGTTTTCGAGCTTAAAGTAGTTCATAGTGAGTGAACATCACTTTTATAGTCCAAAAAGACATGTAAGGATCTTTTCCTACTTGCCTCCCAAAAACTGAGTATTAGTTTTTTTCATCTGATAAATCCAGAGAGAGACAGAGACAGAGATATTCAGACAGAGAGAGACAGACAGAGACACAGAGAATGAGACAGAAAGACATGGAGAGAAAGAGAATTCCTTTTGTTTTGCTTATCTGATTACTAATGAGACTGATAGTTTTTGCATCTGGTTATTAGTTCTTTGCATTTCTTCTTTTGTGACTCAGTTATTCCTGGATTACACCATCGTCTCCTTTGGGTTGTTTCTCTTTTGTATGACTGATGCATAAGACCTCTTTATATATTAATGTTTTTAATCCTTTGTCTATTGCATATGTTGCAAAAGTGTCTTTGTCTATTAACTTCACTGTTTTACCAGAGGGAAGATACACTTATGGGGACAGATCTAGTGATCTTTCTGTTCGTGAGCTTTGCCTTTGCTGTCAGGCTTGTTAAGTTTTTCTTCACGCTGAAAGATTGTGTAGATGTTGACTGATATGCTATTCTCAGGTTTTTATAGTTGTATTCTTTCCATTTAAGTCTTTAAACCATTTGGGATTTATTTTGATGCAAAACATGAGAGAGGGATCTAACTTTTTTCCCCAATAGCTGGCTAACTGTAACAACTACAGTTGGGCAAATCTTTTCCCACTGATGTAGAAGGCTCCTTGGTTGTTTCGTAAAGTCCTGTCTATTTCTGATGAGTCTGAACTTCCTTATTTTCTTTCACTACTTGTTGGCTCAAACAGGAGAATCATTACTATTTTAATTATTAGAGAGTTTACAATATATATTTATATAAAATTGGCCAGGAAAAGTCACCCTCATTATTTTTCTTTTTCAGAATTTCCAAGCTATTTGTCTATATTTATTATTCCTGAATGAACTTTAGAACATTTTGTTGTGTTCCCCCAAAAGAAAGCTTTGACTTTAATTTTATTAAATTTCCAAATTTACAAAACAATAGGCTTCACATCCAAAGAGAGGCTATGGTTTCCATTTTAGTGAAAAAAATATGGCTGAGAACATGTACTTTTGAGCTAGATGGCCTGTGTTCAAATCCCAGCTGAAAAACTTTCTAACTCTGTGACCTTGGGCAAGATAGTAAACTTCTCTGTGCCTCAACTTGAATATATATAAAGTGTGAGTAATAAGAGTAGCCATTTCATAGGATGGTTGTACAACTTAAATGAATGTATATTTGTCAGGTGGCTAGAATAATGCATGGCACATTCTTAACAGATGCTAACTTTTCTGATTTGATACTTTCTTCTTTTACTTTCTTCAGTAACATTTTGTAGTCTGCTGCATGTTGGTTCCATATGATAATGTCGGGAGGATAAGATGAGTCGACACACAGAAAATACAGAACAGCAGATGCCCCATGGTAAGCACTCAATTATATTGTCTTTTTTTTTTTATTTTTTTCTTTTACTTTTTTCATTCCTGAAACATCATAGAAAAGGTGAGTGGCAGCTGCAGGTGTGCTGACCTGCTATATTGTCTTTTTAACATCAAATGACAGTGCCACCTCTTTCTATGACCACCTGTCACCTTTCAGGCTCATTTCAACTTCAGTACTGTGAAAAATGTTGAATAAAAATGAAAGAGAAAAACACTCATTTTGGCCAATGGTCCGTATTTTCTGTACACTAAAAATCACCTTTATGTATCTCACATAATTCAAATCAGAGAACAAGTCTCTCTGAGACTATATAGTCCTCATGGGTGAGGGAGAGAGATGGGTCCTCAGCTATTTTATTTTGTTTTAAATTTCATTCCCAGGCTAAGACTGTCTTTTATGGGTTTCAGCTGGAAGAAGGTTTTCATGTCTCGTTATAAATCTGTGAGTGTGAACGACCATAACAGAAACACTCCATGACCTTTGTGTGTAGTTGTAACTGCAGATCTTTTCGTCACAGGAAAATCACAGCAGTAACTTGAATCCCTTGTGGTTCATCAAGATGAACAAATTACAGCACTTGACGAGTGAACATTTGAACTAATGCAAGATCCCACAATCAGCATCAGGGCGCATATGCATACAATCCGTCTGTCCACTGTAGTCACAGGGGCTTCGCTCTCCTTTGTCTCATCATCACAGTTTTTAGCAGATATTTGCTCTCTGCTCATCCTCACTCGTGGCTTGTAAGAATTTGTTGGAATACAGTTTAATGAGCAATAGCTGTCAGCTACATACTCCTGAATTGCCACGAGATTTTAAGAAAGACTTTTTCTTCTCATTCATTTCAAACAAAAACAAACAGAAATTCACCTGCACAGAAAAGATTCCATAGGTGCTAAAACTTTGAAGCTCTAATTTCTAATGGCAGCTGTCTCTTGGATCATGGACTTGGTCAAGTCAATCTCCTTGAACCTACTTTTTACTCTGTGAAAATGGTCATAAAATAATCTCATAGTGGTGAGATTAATCTCACATTCTCATACATGCAAATAATTATGCAAACCTCTAATTTTCCATAAAGACCATATTTATGAAATATGACTGACATAGCTTGGATATTTGTCCCCTTGAAATCTCATGTTGAAACATAATTCCCAATGTTGGAGGTGGGTCTAGTGGGAGGTGTTTAGGTCACGAGAGTGGAACCCTCATGAATGGCTTGGTGCTATCCCCATGGTAATAAGCAAGTTCTCCATCTATTAGTTCACTCAATAATTTGTAGTTTAAAAGGGTGTGGCAAGCCTCCTCCTCTCTTACTCTCTCTCTCACCATGTGACACACCAGCTCCCTTTGCTTGGCACCATGAGTAAAACTTTCTGAGGCTTCACCAAAAGCTGAACAGATGCCAACACCATGCATTTTGGACAGCCTGCAGAATCATGAGCCAAATAAATCTCTTTTCTTTATAAATTACCTCGTCTCAGATATTCCTTTACAGCAGTACAAAATGAACTAATACAGTGACTGCACAGCACATTGTCCTGAGACCTACGCAGTCAGGAATCCAGTGGTGGCTGACTTGGGGCTTCTGGCTGTGGATTCTGTTGTGTGGCTGCAGTCAAACTGTCATCAGGGCTGTGGTCTCATCTGAAGGCTTCACTGGGGCTGGAGGATCTACTTCTAAACTCATTCATGTGTTATCATCAGATGTCAGCTCCTCACTGACTGTTGGCCAAAGACTTCAGTTCCTTCCTGCATAGACCAACCCATAGGGCTACTCACAAAATAATAGTTAGCTTCCCTCAGAGCAAGTGATTTGAGAGAGAGAGAAAGAGAGAGAGAGAGCCAGCACCAAGACAGAAGTCATAGTTTCTCTTATTGCTTAATCTCATAATGATATCTCCTCACTACATTGTATACTAATGATCACATAGACCCACCCTGGCCCCAGGCTGGCGGGGACTCTACAAGGGTGTAAAAACCAGGACATGGGGTCATTGGGGGCCATCTTAGAAGCTGGCTACCAAAAGTACCATAAAAATGCTAAGCTAAATAGGGAGATGTAGAGTATGCTAGCAAGTGTTAAAGAAAAATCAGAATTCATTTTCTCCTTTTGAAAACCAGGCATCAGTTACAATTCACCATGGAAACTCCATCAGCAGCCCATATACTTAGCAGCGACCTGTTGCCTGCCCAGCCTGGATAATTTGCCAGCTGTTACCAGAACCGTGCTCCCAAGAGTGCAGAAATAATGGAAATACACCTGCATTCTCTCACCTCACGAATATCTTGGGCTCCCCAGGGGCCGGCTGCATTTAGTTTTGGTTACTCAGTGTGTGCTTGTGAGCACCTCCAGGAAAGGGCATTCCGCCTTGCAGACAACCCCAGGCAGAGTCTGAAACCAAGGTTCTAACCACAGGAATGAACCTTTGGACTTGCCTGCTTATGACTGCTTAGGACAAAACCCTGTATCACATAGTCTGCAGCACATCTTCACTTCTGGCTTGCTGTGAGGGCATGCTAAGAGGGGCACAGGGGAGTGTCTTGGGTCAAATAACACAGGAGACAAGAACAACTTGATCTTACACCTCAAAAAAAAGAAATGTCCAATGGCCACATGTGAGGGGAACCTGTACATCTTCAAACCCATTGAAAATGTGTTCAGGGGCTGGGCACGGTGACTCATGCCTGTAATCCCAGCACTTTGGGAGGCCGAGGCGAGTGGATCACCTGAAGTCAGGAGTTCGAGACCAGCCTGGCCAACATGGTGAAACCCCGTCTCTACTAAAATACAAAAATTAGACGGGTATGGTGGCAGACACCTGTAATTCCAGCTACTTGATAGGCTGAGGGACAAGAATCTCTTGAACTCGGGAGGCAGAGGTTGCAGTGAGCCGAGATCATGCCGTTGCACTCCAGCCTCAGCGTCAGAGAGAGACTCTGTCTCAAAAAAATAAATAAATAAAATAAATAAAGGCCAGGCGCGGTGGCTCAAGCCTGTAATCCCAGCACTTTGGGAGGCCGAGACGGGCGGATCACGAGGTCAGGAGATGGAGACCATCCTGGCTAACACGGTGAAACCCCGTCTCTACTAAAAAATACAAAAAACTAGCCGGGCGAGGTGGCGGGCGCCTGTAGTCCCAGCTACTCAGGAGGCTGAGGCAGGAGAATGGCATAAACCCAGGAGGCAGAGCTTGCAGTGAGCCGAGATCAGGATACTGCACTCCAGCCTGGGCGACAGAGCAAAACTCTATCTCAAAAAAAAAAAAAAAAAAAAAAAAGAAAATCTGTTCAGGGTATAATACAATGTTCCATTCAAAGACTGTTCCCTAAGCATGTGCTGAGCAGATCCGATGCACCAGCTTGAGCACTGGCCTGTGAAGCTGAACCAAGCATAGACAGGCTGACCCTCAAATAACCTCCATTTACAGAGACAGGCAAGCATTGCACACAAAAAACTGTCACACGAGGCAAGCTATGGTAAACACTGGTGGAGAAGTCAAAACAAAATAATCTGAGAATTCCAGAGGAAGAAAGCACCTTTTTATTATTTAAATTGATAATTCATAACTAAATCAGTTATTTATTAATTGGGAAGATGCATTTATCCTACCCTTGTTTGTTTAGACCAGTTATGGGCCCAGCAGTGTGCTGGAGCGGGAGAAAAACCACAGCCCCCTGGGAAGGAACTAGATTTGCATGAATCAGCAGCACAACGTGTGACCTTTAGGCCGGAACTGATCTAGGTGGGTTGGAATAAAGCTGTCATGGTGAGAAGCCAATTCTCTGCAGGGAGTAATCAAGGATCTACTGTGGGAGTCATGCTCTGAGGGGGTGCGGACGGATGAAGAGGACACCGACAAGGGGCAGAGAGGTTGTACGGAGAGAACATTTCAGAAGGTACAGCACGTACAAGGACATAAAACCATAAAACACCCCCGCATATGGAAACAGTTGCAAGTGCTTTGGAGATGCTCGTTTTATCGAACACAAGGGGAAAAGTGAGGCAGCAAAAGGTCGGAAAATGTGGCTGGGCTGAGCTGTGCAGGAGCATGGATTCTTTTCTCTAGGCAGCGGGCCTCCGTTGAGGGCTGAGTAACAAGCCTCTTTGAGAATCTGACAAAGCTCTGGCCACATCTGCTGCAATAGTGCACACAGATAGAATTGTATCTACAATTCTGAGGGTCCGTGGAGCCCAGGAGCCCCTCTGTGGACCTTCTGCCATATGAGGATAAGAGCGCTCTCACTCGCCTCGGGGACCCCCGGCTGGGATTCTCGCCGGAGTGAGATACTCACGCTCACCTCAGAGCCACCCTCCAGGCAGCAGGATGGAGGACAGGTCTACGGGAGAGAGGGCGGAGGCAGGAGTCTACTGAATGCATCTCAAAACGTGGTCAACAGCTGAGAGCTTAATGTGTGTCTACCAATATGTTTCCTCGCTCTGAAATGCAGAACATGGCATCAATGTAATAACGGTTGTTTAGAAAAAAGAAGCACTCACTTTAAATAGACACTCTTTCCTATCTCACTTTTTTCATTTAGGAATTTTGGATGGGGGAGTGGGGCAGTGGAAACCAACTCTGATTAATTTAAACATGACAAAATTTGGGGCTTATCCTAAGAACACTGGTTATCTCATACAACCAGCAGAGATGCACCCGCAACAGGATGCAGGGCAGGAGCCTGGGCACTGCAGGCAGTGAGTCCTGCACAGTGAGCGACCCTGTGGCTGATCTCAGATGACAGCCTCCCTGCATATCTTCCCATGACTTTCCTTTTCCCAAGATAGTGTCTGGTTGGCATATTGAGACCCAGCCCCTATTTCTGGGCTGGGCAGCCCCACCAAAATCTCCGTGAAATGATACAGAACAAGGCCCCAAAGCAAGGAGGAAAGTGCTGTTATCAGAAAAAAATTTAAGAAGTTAAAAGTAGGGAAGGATGATGGCTAGCCAAAAATAAGTGATTTGCAATAGACTGATAAAATCATATATTTCTCCAGACACAGGTTTTCTTCTTCATTATCAGACCTTTGCTTACTCAACAAATATTGTATTTTCTATGTGCCAGGCACTGGGAATTACAGTAGTGGAAAAAAGTAGACAAATACTCCTTCCCTCACTGGCTTCCCATTCTTGTGGAAGTTTGACTCTAAGCATTCTGCAGGTACAGACTTAGCTAAAGGCCCCGGCTGCTGTGACTTGGCCCGTTGCCTAGAGTTAAGTGATGCTGTTCGTAACCTACTCAAGTCCTGGGCCTCTTTGCCACCACTGGGACTGACAGAATAATATTTTGAAATACCGTACTGAAGAACACCATGGTTTTACGCATTTTTCATTTTCAGTTGAGTTCACAGTCTTGTTCTTTGTTTATCTGAGTTCCTGTTGCTGGAAATCATCTGGAAGTTTCTGACAGAAGGAATTTCCACAGCTGAGTATGGTACCAAGGTCAAGCATAAGAACTGTGCTCTTGGCCAGGTGTGGTGGCTCACACCTATAATCCCAGCACTGTGGGAGGCCGAGGCAGGCGGATCACGAGGTCAGGAGATCAAGACCAGCCTGGCCAACATAGTGAAATCCCGTCTCTACTAAAAACACAAAAAATTAGCCGGGTGTGGTGGTGGGTGCTGTAATCCCAGCTACTCGGGAAGCTGAGGCAGGAGAATCGCTTGAATCCAGTAGGCGGAGGTTGCAGTGAGCCGAGATTGTGCCACTGCACTCCAGCCTGGCGACAGAGCGAGACTTCATCTCAAACAAACAAACAAACAAACAAAACACTGTGCTCTCTACCTTTAATTCCTGACTGGGTAGTATATACCACAGGCAATGTGTGTGCCTGAAATAGCTTTTCCTTCAATGGTGCAGCATCATGTGATTTTTCAGTAAAAATTAGAGACAACCAAATTTCTGTTAAACTTCACCTATTGGGTGTCATCACCAACACCAACAACAGAATCATTGTTCCTACAACGATACTACAGTTTACCACCCGGCTGGTGGTGGTATCCAGGAGTCAGAAGTGTTAGATTGTAAAAAATGATGCGTCTTAGAATGGACAGTGCAATTCAATCTGCAGATTGCCAGAAGAATGGAGCTGGAACAGGCTCACAGAAATGCTCACAGGTGGCTTCTTGGGTCATTATGAAACAGCTCCTGGGACCTGTCTTAAAAGGATGCGTCACGTGGTGCTTCTCCCCATACGGCCAGAGTCAGGGCAGTTGAATTCCCAGGTGTCCAGGTTTACACAGCTGCAGACATCACAGAGGAGGGAAGCAAGTGGTGGTCCAGATACAAAAATACTCTCAGGCCTGCGAGCAGCCTGCAACGGCCGGATGTGCCGCTGGAAAGGACAGCTCATCACGCCTTCTGTGCTGCTGGCCCACTAGGCCCTCCACCAGGCCTCCAGACTCGGCCGACTGTCTCCTGCCCCAGACCTAATGGTCTCCCCAGCTCTGAGCACAGACTGAGGCAGCCTCCTGTTCTCCAGGCACAGAGATGGTGGTAGAATGTGAACAGCCAAAGCCAGAGAAGCAGCCGGTCTAGGCTACTCCACAGGTGTAGAAATATGGAGGTCCCCCACTTCCCAGCGCCAAGGTGAATTGCAGGGTAATGTGAGGCTGACAGACCGGTATGCAGGGGCATTCCTCCATGGCCTCCCATGACAGGTTCCGCAGTGCTGGAGGAGAGCCATACATATTTGTCCAGTTGCATAGTTCAGGCTTGTGAAAATCAGAACCTAGAAATAAGCTCTTTATTCTCTTTCCAAAAACAGTGCTTGAACTCTGACTTCTGCCCCCCACTCCACCTCATTTCTGCTCGATTTTCAATCTGTTTTCTATTATTTTCACTTCACATCCCTGTGCAGACTATGCTAGAAATGCAGTGAACTCAGGCCAAAAGAAACAATCAGTGCATTATCCTGAACTTACCTGAATACCTCCCTGTTACTATGAAAACCTACTCATTCTAGGGACTGATTTGAGGCCACTCCTGGCCTTGCTGAGGTGCTCCTCCTCCCAACAGAGAACAGCTTGGCCTTCAGAAGCATGTCTCATGTCTTGGAGTCACCTGGTATATCCCTAGGCAGGGCCCTGTCCACACAGCCAGGCGTGGCCGGGCTAGTCCCCCAGTGAACCAGCAGCCACCTCCCTCCCCTGGCTGTTTTTCTAGACCTTCCCTCTGCCCAGGGGCTGCATGTACATTTACTGCTTCCCCAAAAGGGGGCATTTCCCACCGTTCTGGAATTCTTGATTATGTGTGCGTCTGTGCGTGTGAAGTCAACCCAGTTGCCTGGCACTTTTCATACTGTTCCAACCAGCTGTTTCCAGTCGGTCAGAGTTTCAGCTGGGTGAGCTGTTTCTTCTCTCCTGGACATGCAGTGCAGTCTGTACTATTTAGACCCTGGTGTCTGCTTGTTTAATCAATGCTGGAGACATGTGGGAAATAGAGATGACCCTGCTCTGGACCGGTGAGGTGGCATGGGCACCAGTAGGGCCTCAGGAGGAAATTTAGTCTTTGAGGAAACCGAGGAGGGTGCACCTGTACAGGGTGGCGCTCCCAGCTAAGGAAGTGCGGGGAGACAGCGCCACGGGTGCCCCATGTCTTTCACTTGTGTGCTTGCATGTGTGTGACCTGGTTGCTTCTGTGTGGGCCAGAGGTGTTCATCCTGAGGTGTGTGTGGGCAGAATTCTGAGCCCTGAGAACTTGGATTGAGGGAAAAAAAATTGCATCTTTATTTTCACTAACTTCTAACAACAATTTACCACTTCCTTCCACTTCAAATGTGGGTGACAAACCACAGTGGTATCAGTGCCACCTTTGTGACCCTGTCAATAGAAGAAAGCTCCGTTGTTTTCATTTCGCCTTGAATTAGTGTCCACACTCATGACTATTTCATAATTAACAGTCATCATCAGACCACTGTGAGGGATTGTTCATGCGTTAACAAAGAAGCACCTGCAAGATGACGTCGCAGATGGGTTTTTATACTTTAATGACGATTTTCAATAAAATGGATTCTCCTATAATTTTTTGTGTTTTGTTTTAAGCATCATTCTGAGAAGGGGACCTGCAGAGGCCACTACAATGCCTCCTCCGCATTCCTGGAACTCACCTTCCAGCTTCACCTTCCAAGTGGAAGAGTGCGCTCTGTGAACCATCCTCCTCTAGGAGCCCCGACCAACGATTTGCAAGGATTGCTGTAAACTGCTCAGCCCCCTCGTACCTTGGGTGGGTTTCACAACTCTCCCAGTATCTCCCCAGGATTCAGCACGTCCTCTGCCAAGAAAGCCAGCTTCACAGCGCCCCTCGGCTACCTTAGTGCCCCATGTTGCTTCCCCACCTGTGCCGGTGCTCCCTGCACCTCCTGAGTAAACTACCTGTTCTCAATCTTATGTCTTCAGTTCGACTTATGCAAAATGCAGACTTGGTATGTGGGTTGCGGTAAGCTGCAAAGGAGTTTATGGCCTAAAATAAGTCAAGGAACCCAGGCTAGAGGTCCCCTTTCCCTGCTAGTTTACCTTAAACCGTATTTTTCTCCAGGGACTCCAAGGCATCAGTTTTTGAACTGGAGTGGAGAGATTCTCAAAGATTCCCAAGTACCCGAGATTTACATTATCATTTAAGTGATAGTCTTTGAGAAAAGTGTGTCATACACGTTTTGAATAATTTACACAACTTTTTATAACTTGGAGCCATCAAGAGGCTTTAGAGTCACATTGGCGTTTGTGTCGATAATTGAGTTGCCACCATGCAATATTCCTTTAACTATCGCAAGAACAGAACAGAGACAGACAAAATGTGCAAATGGTACATTCTGGCCAAGAAAAGACCAAGTAAAAATCACAGTAAGATTGGTGAGGCTCCAGCAGGAAGAAAAATGAATAAACAATCAAGTCGTCTCACGATCCATCATAGTTTAGGTGTGCAGCCTCAAAATAAACAGCCATAGGCTGGACACGGTGACTCACGCCTGTAATCCCAGCACTTGGGGAGGCCGAGGTGGGTGGATCACTTAGGTCAGGGGTTTGAGACCAGCCTGGCCAACATGGTGAAACCCCTTCTCTACTACAAATACAAAAATTAGCTGGGAGGGTGACAGGCACCTGTAATCCCAGCTACTCAGGAGGCTGAGGCAGGTGAATCACTTGAGCCAGGGAGGTGGAGGTTGTAGTGAGCTGAGATCGTGCCACTGCACTCCAGCCTGGGCAACAAAGCAAGACTCCGTCTCAAAAAAAAAAAAAAAGAAAGAAAAAGAAACAAAACTAAAAGAGTAAACTTTAAATTACCAACATTAGTATTGTTTGCCAGATGATATGTTTGTTCCAACTCAAGCAAGTCTCTAGAGATAACTATATTCAGTGCAGCTACAGCTATAGCTACAACCTCCGCCTCCCGGGTTCAAGTGATTCTTCTGCCTCAGCTTCCCAAGTAGCTGGTACTACAGGCGCCCACCACCATGCCTGGCTAATTTTTTGTATTTTTAGTAGAGATGGGGTTTCACTGTGTTAGCCAGGATGGTCTCGATCTCCTGACCTCATGATCTGCTGGCCTCGGCCTCCCAAAGTGCTGGGATTACAGCATGAGCCACCATGCCCGGCCTAGTTTTGTTTCTATTCAGTTTATACATCTTGTAACTCTTCATAAGACCTATAAGCATAAGGTGTTCTACTAAATCGTTTTATGTTTGTTCCAGTTATTATAGTTGTGTAACAAATTGCCCAACACTTGGAAGTTTAAAACAACCATTTTATTATGTTCTTCATTCTGTAGGTCAGGAGTTAGGGAAGAGCTCAGTTGGGCATTTTTTACTTGGGGGCTGGAGCCATCCGAAGACCCCACAGAGTTGGACGTCCAGAGTAGTTCAGTCACGGGGCTGAATGTTGGCTGGGAGCTGAGTTGAGGCTGTCAACTGGAACACCTACAGATCACCACTCAGCATGACAGGCTCAGGATAGCCAGACATATGATAAAAATTATAAAGTGTTGATGAAAGAAATAAAAGACTTAAACACTTGGACAGACCCACCATATTCATGGATTGAAAGATCAACATAGTAAAGATATTATTTATCCCTTAAATGATCCATACATTTAATACAGTTTCTACCAAAATTCCAGAAACTTCTTTATAGACATAAAAAAGTTTAATTAAACATTGATATGGAAAGGGTGATACCCTAGAAAAGCCAAAATAATTTTGAAAAATAAGAATAAATAAAGTGGAAAGAATCACTGTTCTCAATGTTCAGACTTACTGCACAGTTGCAATATTCATGAATGTGTAGTACTGGCAGAGGGATAGACATATAGATCAATGGAACAGCAGAGAGAACCCAGAAATAGACCCACACAAATATGCCCACTGAATTATTGACAAAGGAGCAAACGGAATTCAATAGAGAAAATAGTAACTTTTTTGCTGGAGCAACTCAATATCCACAGGCAAGAATGAGACGGAGAAAGAAGTGAGAGGAGAGGGGAGAAGAAAGGAAGAGGTGGAGAAGAAGGAAAAGAAGAAGAAAGAGGAGGAAGAAGAGAAAGGAGAAGAAGAAAGAAGACTGAAGGAAGAAACAAACCGCAACCCAAACATCATACTTTACGCAAAAAATTGACTCAAAATAGATCATGGACTTAAACATAAAAGATGTAAAACTATAGAGCATTGGAGAAAATCTTTGGGACCTAAAACAAGGCAAAGAATTCTTAGAACTAACACCAAAAACATTATCTATAAAATTTATATAGTCAACTTTATCAAAATTAATTTTTTTCTCTATGAAACAAACACCCTTTTAAATGAATGAAAAGACAAATTACACACTGGTAGGAAATATCTGCAAATCACATATCTGACAAAGATCTTGTATCTAGACTACATGAAGAACCCTCAAAACTCAACAGTAAACAACAATAGCAGCAAAGAATTCATTTAGAAGATGAGCAAAAGGCGTGTACAGACATTTCACCAAAGAGGATGTACAGTTGGCAAATAAACTCATGCTGCAAAGATATTCAACATCATTAGCAATTAGAGAAATCCAAATTCAAACCACAGTAAGATTTCACTACATACTTATCAGAGTGGCTAAAATGAAAAATAATGATAATACCAAATGCTAGCAAGGATGTGAAGAAACTGGATCACTCATACATTGCTGGTGTTAACGAAAAATGGCACAGGCACTCTGGGAAATAGTTTGGCAGTTTTCTATAAAATTAAACATTCATGTCCCATATGACTCAGACATTGTACTCTTGAACATTGATTCCAGAGAAATGAAGACTTATTTTCATGCAGGAACTTGTAAACAATATTTATAGCAGTTTTACTGATAATAACCAAGAGCTGGAAATTAGCCACATGTTCTTCAGAAACTGAATGGTTAAACAAACTGTAGTAATCTACACCATAGAATACCAGTCAGCAATAAAAAGGAGCAAATGATTGATACACACAGATGTAGACAGACCTGAGGAGTATTATGCTGAGTCACAAAAGCCAGTCTCAAAAGAATCCATCCTGAATGATCCCATTTATGTAACATCATGGAAATAACATAATTATCAAGGTGGAGAGCTGATTAGTTGGTTGCCAGGAGTCAGGCATCAGGTCGTGATGGGCGTGGCTATAAAATGTAAAATGAGGGAATCTTGTGGTGAGGATACAGTGGAGTGTCTTGATTGTGGTAGTGGTTATGCAAAGCTCCATGACAAAATTGCAAAGAGCTATACAAACAAAAACTGAATGTATAACTGATGAAGTCTGAATAAACTCTACAGATTGTGCCAACGTAAAAAAAAAATACTCTGAATTTTTAAATCTGGAGAAAAGAAGAACTACGTAGGTTCCCTTGTCTTTTTTCCCTTGCATTTGAGGACTGTTAGAAATAGCTGCTGGGTAAAGTAAATTAGGCGTACAATTTAAGGCCCGGAGCCATACACTAAATTGGGGGGATGTGACCTAAGAAATAAACGCTTGGTCTCTGCCACTGTTTTGTGACACAGTTCCCAATTCCCTTGGAATTTCCTGGGTGAATGGAGTGTCTTTCTTTTTTTTTTTTTTTTTCTTTTTTGAGACAAGTTCTCACTCTGTTGCCCAGGCTGGAGCACAGTATTACAATCACAGTTCACTGCAACCTTGACCTCCCAGGCTCAGGTGATCCTCCTACGTCAGCCTCCCACGTGGCTAGGACTACAGGCCCATGCCACCAGACCCAGCTAATTTTTTATATTTTTTGGTAGAGACTAGGTTTCACCATGTTGCCAGGCTGGTCTCAAACTCCTGGGCTCAAGTGATCCTGTCTTGGCCTCCCTAAGTGTTGGGATTACAGGTGTGAACCACCACACCTGGCCAGGAGTGTCTTTGGTTCTAATGAGGCTACTCTTGGTGTGCTTCTGGTAGCTTCAGGATGGGGGCTGGTCACCAGAAAGACCAAGCCATCATTAGAAGCTGGACACTTCCAAACTCCACCTCCCATCCTGCCTGGAGGAGAGAAATGCTGGAAATTGTGTTAATAATCAACCATGCCTATGTGATGAGGCCTCCATAAAAATCCCTAAACTATGGGGTTCAAAGAGCTGCCAGGTTGGTGAGCACATTCATGTGTCGGGAGGGTGACACATCCCAATTCCGTGGGGAAAGAAGCTCCTGCACTCAGGCCCCTTCCAACATTTTATGTACCTTTTAATCTGGTTGTTCATCTGTATCCTTCGTAATATCCTTTATACTAAATCAGTAAATATAAATAAATGTTTCTCTGACTTTTGCAAGCCACGGAAGCAAATTATCAAACCTGCGGAGAGGGTCATGGGAACCCCTGATTTACAGCCAGTTGGTCAGAAGTACCAGTGACAACCTGGGACTTGATATCTGAAGCGGGGGCTATATTTGTGTGGCTGAGTCCCTAACTTCTGGGGTCTGCACTAACTCCAGGTAGTTAGTGTGAATTGGTTGGTGTCCAGAGAGTTGGATAATTAATCGATATGGGAACCCCATCCACACACACCTACCCACACACACACACACACACACACATTTTGTGTCAGAAATGTCATGCGTACAGAAAAACGATTTTTCCATTTACGTGTTTTCCTTTAAGGAATCATGCAAAGACCTAGGGCAGTAGCTCTCAAGCTTTGCTGCACATCAGAACCAGCTGGAGAACTGTAAAATGTACTAGTCTGATTCCCACCTTCACACATTCCCATTTAATTGGTTTGGGGTACAATCCAGGCATTGGCAGTTTTGAACGTTTTGCAGGTGATTGTGACTTACAGCAAAGGTTAGGAAACATGGCTTTAAGACATTCCTCCCCGATTCCCACTCAGGATTAAAGCATACACCAAACTGGGCAGAATAAACCCAAGCACTGTACAAACTCTAGAAAGGTGGTAAGAACATGGTCTACCCTGACCTTAAACTATAGCATAACAGGCAAAGGAGGAGAGAGACAAATCAGAATCCAGACAGCAAAGAAGGTACACACATCCTACAAGAACAAGTAGAATTTCAAGCCAGAACCTTTCAAACACGAATAAAATGAAATGAAAAAAACACATGGCAACAATGTAGTCATTCACAACAATAGAGTGCAAATATACAAATAAGGAAAAGTAATTCAAAAGACACCCAGAGAACCCAACAGAAGAAAACATAACTCAAGGACAGAAGAAAATTCCACAATTCCAACTAGTTTATGCTCTAAAAAATTATGATGAAAAACATATACAACAATCAAAACTCAAAGAGATGATGAATGATTTTAAAAACAAGAAACAGCTGGCCAAGTGGCTCACACCTGTAATCCCAGCATTTTGGGAGGCCGAGGCTGGTGGATCACGAGGTCAGGAGATCGAGGTCATCCTGGCTAACACGGTGAAACCCCATCTCTACTAAAAATACAAAAAATTATAGCCAGGTGTGGTGGCAGGTGCCTGTAGTCCCAGCTACTTGGGAGGCTGAGGCAGGAGAATGGCATGAACTATGGAGGCAGAGCTTGCAGTGAGCCGAGATTGCACCACTGCACTCCAGCCTGGGGGACAGAGCAAAACTCCATCTCAAAAAAAAAAAAATGAAATAGGGAAATTCAAACATAAGGAAACAGATTAAGGATGAAAGCAGTGTTATTGCAGAACTAACTTAAATTTTAACAGGAACAGAGTCGATATCATTGAAAATGGAATTACTGATAAAGAGAAAATAATGACATTGAATGCACATTTTTAAAAGGAATTGAAGCAATTAGAAAGAAGCTAATAATTATGAAAGAGAGACAGAGACAATCCAACAAAAGAAAAACTGTCTCTGAAGAAAAGACTCCAAAAGAAATGTAACAGAAAATTAAATCAAAGTTATACTTACTACAAAAAGAAAAAAAAATCCTTAAAGAGGGAGGCTGGCTGGGCATAGTAGTTCACCCCTGTAATCACAACAATTTGGGAGGCTGAGATAGGTGGATCACTTGAGCTCAGGAGTTTGAGACTAGCCTGAGCAACATGGTGAAACCCCATCTCTATCAAAAATACAAAAAATTAGCCAGGTGTGGTGGCATGCGCCTATGGTCCCAGTTACTCAGGAGGCTGAGGTGGGAGGATCGCTTGAGTCTGAGAGGCGGCAGTTGCAGTGAGCCAAGATTGCGCCACTGCACTCCAGCCTGGGTGGCAGAGTGAGACCTTGTCTCAAAAACAAAATGAAACAAAAGAGGTAGGAAACCTCAAATCCGCAGGTCAAAAAATATTTCATGTTCCATGAAAAACAGTAATATATACATTGTGCAGCAATGAGAAATACCCTAGATATACTACTGTACTTCAAAATATAAGAAGAGAATTTTTTCAGGCACCCAGGAAAAGAAACCACATATTCTGCAAAGGGTAAAACTGGTCATGCTTTGGACTTCTCTGCAACTACTTGCAGAGTCAACAGTCAATGGAGCCAAATCCATAGACTCTGTGGGAAAGGACGAGCAACCCATGAATATGGTATCCGGCTAAGAGGTCCTTCCAGGACAATGGCAGCCATCAGATATTCCCTGGGAACATGGCACCCATGAACCCACACATTGTTAAGCACCACTTGACAGCTAACTTTGCCAATTCAGAGTTGGACTCAATGGGGAGGATGTACTAAAAAGCCTGGTGGCATATGAAAGTGTCCTAAACAGCTTTGGAAATCATGGTTCCAGAACATTCTGTGGGTGTTAGAACCCAGGACTCTGAGTGAGGAGGGGGGATCTGGAGGCCTGTTGAAGGAAATGTCTCTAAAAGGGGAGGGTCTCAACTGTCCAGTCCCCTGACAGGTCAAAGGTGAGGCTTTGGACTGGTCATTGGCTTCAGCGACATGAGTGTGACTGGTCATGGTGAAAAGGGCCAGCAGCAGAGTGAGGAGTGGGGCTCACGCCTGACTAGAAAGTCAAGAGGGGAATTATTCTGTGACATTTTTCTGTAACAAAGAGCAAAGATATTGGGGCAGCAGCTGAGAGGGATATTTTTTTTGATATGGGGGAAAAGATGAGGAGGAAATAGATGATACGGAAAAAAGAGGGGCGGATTTCAGGAGAACAATGCTGGGACGGCTTGAGGGAATGGGCTGAGGGGTTTGGACCCTGCCATGTGTGGCCCTGGGTGGGAGCTCAGAAGGTTCCAGAAGAGTAACTTGGGGAAGGCAGGGAGGCACGCACAGAGCCAGAGGGATGTCTGTGTTGGGATGGAGCACTCTCAGTTCTCTCCCATGCTTGTTTCCTCAGTGAACTAGAAAGCAGTCACTGACCAGAAATGAGGAACCATAAGTAACAGGATTACAGGCAGCACTGAGGGTCCTGATTACCACCTCAGTGAGACCAGCTATCGGAATGTGTGCTTCCCCATCCAGGGCCAGGCATGGTCAGGGTGAGAGCAGGCTGGCTGGAGTGGGGTTTTGCCAGGTGAGAATGATGAAGGAGAGAGGGGCACCATTTTAGGGGAACATCTGTCCTATGCCTGTTCCACCATTGTACTTTGGACGCACATAACTTGTCTGGTTTCACAGTTCACAGCTGAAGGGGAGTTTACCTTGAGTCTCATCCATAGCTAATGTAGACGACATTTAGACGAGACCTGGACTTTTGATTTTAGAGTTGCTGTTGGAACCAGTTAAGACTTTGGTGGCTGTTGGGATGGAATGAATATATTTTGCAGGTGAGAAGGACATGAATTTGCTGGGGCCAAAGGTGGAATGCCACAGACTGAATGTCTCTTCCCCATATTTATATGTTGAAACCCTACTGCCTAATGTCATGGTTTCAGGAGCCTTTGAGAAGTAATAAGATTAAATGAGGTCATGAGTGTGGAACCTGCAAAAATGAGGTTAGTGCCCTTGTAAAAGGGACCCCAAGAGAGCTCCCTTGCCCCTTCCAGCAAGTGAAGAAACAGCCAGAGGCACTGACTATGAATCAGGAAGCCGGACCTCACCAGTCAGGGAATCTTTGATCTTGAACTTCCAGCCAGTCCCTTGATCTTGGACTTCCAGCTTCCAGAACTGTGAGAAATAAATGTTTGTTGTTTATAAGGCACCCAGTCTATGGTATTGTGATATAGCAGCCCCAATGGGCTAAGTCAGGTACGGAGTAATTAGATCCTGACCCAACGACACCAAGCTGGATGAGAAGTCCTTGCTAAGGACCTGAGTGTGGCTATGAATAGCCGAGAGAAGTGAAAATGTGAAAGTTGTGAAAACGAGGGAGATATGAAAATGTGGGAGATGTCCGGTAGGACATGAGGTTGAGGGTGCTGGGCAGGACATGACATTGAGGAGTTTGTTCAGTCTCTGAGTCTAAGTGGAAGATCACGGGAGGAAAGGATGTCAGAGCTGAGGCCAGACCATTGATGTGAACGCTGGAACCACAGGAATCAGGACAGTAGTGGTAGTGGAGAGTGCAAGCGTGTGCCAGGAATGACAGAGATTCACCCAAGGTCTGGAGACAGCTGTAGCAAGAAAAGGGCAGGTGTTGGCATTGCTGATAAGAGACTCAGCAGGTTTCAGAGAGGAAGGAGAGGGAACGATCTGGAAGCAGCAATGAGGAGCAAAGGACACAGCTGCCACATCCAGGTGGGTGGCCAGCAGGGGGGACACCACCTCCAGCGGGGACAGTCCTCAGGGCAGAGTCAGCTTGCAGAGGACCAAGAGGAAAAGGGAACCTGTGGAAAAAGAATAGAGGCAGAGATGGCTTTGCAGGGACTGTGTTCAGTGCATTCAAATAACTAATGGTGATAGTGTGAGTGTGAAGAGCATTTGCTATTCCTGTAAACCTAGAATGATGAATTTATATATAGGCACTGATCATGTCATTTGTTGCTATGACTAACAAGTAACATGACCCAGAAACCTCTGCTATTTGCGATTGATCCCCGCAAAATTTAACTAGACCCTTAATCCTCATAGCATGTTGAATTGGTGGGATTTGGCCAGATGTATGCATTCTCCTGATTGCTACCACCAGGAGGATTGAGCATGGGAGGCCAAGATTAGCAGGGCACGTTTGTGCATGCCTGCAGTCCTAGCTACTCAGGAGACCGAGGCAGGAGGATCACTTGAGCCCAAGAGTCTGAAGATGCAGTCAGTTATAATTGCACCACTGCACTGCACAGATATCCTGTCTCTAAAATAATAATAATAAAAAATATATTGATATGGTTTGGCTCTGTGTCCCTACGCAAATCTCATGTTGAATTGTAATTCTCAGTGTTGGGGGAGGGACCAGGTAGGAGGTGATTGGATCATGGGTGCAGTTTTTCCCCTTGCTGTTCTCATGATAGTGAGTGAGTTCTCATGAGATCTGATGGTTTAAATATATCTAACACATTCCCCTTCACTCTCTCTCTCTCCTGCCACCATGTGAAGATGTGCTTGCTTCCCCTTTGCCCTTCCTCCATAATTGAAAGTTCCTTGAGGCCTCCCCAGCTATGCCTCTAATACAGCCTGTGGAACTGTGAGATAATTAAACCACTTTTCTTTATACATTTGCCAGTCTCCGGTAGTTTTTTATAGCAGAGTAAGAATGTACTAATACAGAAAATTGGTACCAGAGAAGTGAGGCATTGCTATAAAGATACCTGAAAATGTGAAAGCAACTTGGAACTGCATAGTGGGCAGAAGCTGGAACAGTTTGAAGGGATCAGAAGAAGACAGGGAGATGAGAGAAAGTGTGGAACTTCCTAGAGACTTGTTGAATGGTTGTGACCAAAATGCTGATAGTGATATGAACAGTGAAGTCCCAGGCTGAGGTGGTCTCCAATGAAGATGAGGAACTTATTGGAAACTAGAGCAAAGATCACTCTTGCTATGCTTTAGCAAAGAGACTGGCAGCATTGTGCCCCCACTCTAGGAATCTGTAGAACTTTGAGCTTGAGAGAAATGATTTAGGGTATCTGGTGAAAGAAATTTCTAAGCAGCAAAGCATTCAAGAGGTAACCTGGCTCCTTATAACAGCATACACTTATATGCATGAGCAAAGAGATTATCTAAAACTGTAACTTATATTTAAAAGGGAAGCACAGTGTAAAAGTTTGAAAATTTTGCAGCCTGACCATGTGGTTTGAAAAGAAAAACCGATTTTCTGGGGAAGAATTCAAGGCTGCAGAAATTTGCATAGGTAAAGAGAACCAAATGTTAATAGCCAAGACAATGGGGAAAATGCCTCCAGAGACCTTTCAGACATATTTCAAAGACCTTTGCGGCAGCCCTTCCCATCACAGGCCTGGAGGCTGAGGATGGAAAAATCATTTTGTGGGCCAGGCCCAGGGCCCCATTGCTCTGTGCAGCCTTAGAACATTGTGCCCTGTTCTATGGAGCCACTCCAGCTCCAGTTGTAGCTAAAAGGAGCCAAGGTACAGTTTGGGCCATTGCTTCAGAGGGTGAAAGCACCAACCCTTGGCAGCTTACAAGTGGTGTTGGGTCTGCAGGTGTGCAGAGGACAAAAGTTGAGGTTTGAGAGCCTCTGCCTAGATTTCAGAGGATGTATGGAAATGCCTGGATGTCCAGGCAGAAGTCTGCTGCAGGGGTGGAGCCTTCGTAAAGAACCTTGACTAGGACAACAGGGAGGGGAAATGTGAGGTTGGAGTTCCCACACAGAGTCCCCACTGGGGCACTGCCTACTAGAGCTGTAAGAAGAGGGCCACCATTATCCAGACCCCAGAATGGTAGCTCCATTGACATCTTGCACTGTGTGCCTGAAAAATCCACAGGTACTAAATGTCAATCTGTGAAAGTAACCACAGGGACTGTACCCTGCAGAGTCATAAGGACAGAGCTGCCCAAAACCTCAGGAGTTCACCCCTTGCATCTGTGTGGCCTGGATATGAGACATGGAGTCAAAAAAAGATTATTTTGGAGCTTTAAGATTTAATGACTGCCCTGCGAGGTTTGGGGCTTACATGGGCCCCTTTGTTTGGGCCAATTTCTCCCATTTGGAAAGAGGGAATTTACCCAATGCCTGAATCCCCATTGTATCTTGGAAGTAACTGGCTTGTTTTTTTTATTCTGCAGGCTCAAAAGGGAACTGAAGGGACAGAAGGAACCTGCTTTGTCTCATATGAGACTTTGGACTTGGACTTTTGAGTTAATGCTGGAATGAGTTAAGACTTTGGGCCACCGTTGCGAAGGCAAGATTGTGTTTTGAAACGTGAAAAGGATATGTGATTATGGAAGGGTCAGGGGTGGAATGATATGGTTTGGCTCTGTGTCCCCACGCAAATCTTATGTTGAATTATAATTCCCAACATTGGGGGAGGCATCTGGTAAGAGGTAATTGGATCACGAGGGTGAATTTCTCCCTTGCTGTTCTCATGATAGTGAGTGAGTTCTCAAAAGATCTGGTTGTTTAAAAGTGTACAGCACTTCCCTGTTCTCTCTCTCTCCCCCTCTCTCTCTCCTTCTCTCTCTCCTGCCACCATTTGGTGATATCTTCACCATCTTTTGTGAAGATATGTTTGTTTCCCCTTTGCCCTTCATCCATGACTGTAAGTTCCCTGAGGCCTCCCTAGCCATGCCTCCAGTACAGTCTGTGGAACTGTGAGTCAATTAAACTTCTTTTCTGTGTAAATTACTCAGTCTCAGGTAGTTCTTTATAGCAGCGTCAGAATGGACTAATACAAATATATGTCGGATATGAAGGTGAGTCTGCTTCAAGAAAGAATTTTGTAATGAAATTATGAGACAATCTTGAAGGACATATTTGTTCTTAGATTTTATATTTTGAGTTCAACCAAACAAGCATTTGTTGACAAACTATTCTACACCAAGATATGAGTACAATCTAAAGCAATTTATAGTCACACATAAATAAATAAGATATAACATGGCAATTTCAACAACTGAGATAGGAATGAAGTGTTGTGGGAACTCGGCAGAAGTCAGGGAAAGGAGGAGAGCCAGATGACTCCTAAATGCCTGTGGAAAGACCTAGGAAGGCCTACGAGTCAGCTCAGGCTACCATAACAAAGTACCACCCTGGGCAGCTTAAATAGAAACATACAGATGATTCCCAATTTATGATGGTTCAGCTTACAATTTTTCTACTTTATGATGGTGAGAAAGCAATATGCATACCATCATTTGAAACAGGAATAATACAGGGAAGTTGCAGGAGAATAGAACATTCCAGGCAGCCGTTTCACATGACTAGCAAAGAGAAACTGTGAAATAGCTGCAGCAGCTATGAGCTGATAAGACTCTGAAAACCCAGGCTGTAGATCAAGCTAGCTAAAACCTTCTGGACCCCACATGGTGCTGGATTTGACCTAGGTTTCACGTAGGACCTCTTTATATGTTCATTAACATTCTAAATCATATACCCATCCATGCCATGACAGTTCTGAGAATCTCCACATTTGTTGTACAAATGGGTGGCACCACAGTTCCAAGAAATCTCCACTTTTCCAGGAATCTTCATGAATATTCCACCCCTTGGTTAAGGAAACTCATAAAGGCAACAGTCCCAAACTCCCTTGTGCATGACTCTCTTGAGCACACCTGCACTCCCTTTTCTTGAGTGTGTACTTTTCCCTTTGCCATAAATCTCTACTTTCACTATTTTCTAACCCAGCCTTGAAGTCATTCTCCAAACAGTGTTAAGAGCCTGGACATTGACTGGGGTACCTCAACTGGTCCCACCAGTGTTTGGGGACATCCCCCAGCCCACTGGTATCAGATTCAGTAGAAATTGTACTTTGAGTACCCCTACAATCCTTCTGTTTTTCACTTTCAGTACAGTAATCAATAAATTACATAAGATATTCAACTATTATAAAACAGGCTTTGTGTTAAATAACTTTGCCCAATTGTAAGCTAATGGAAGTACGGAAGTGTTCCGAGCATGTTTAAGGTAGGCTAGGCTAAGCTATGATGCTCAGTATGTTATTGTTCGAAACACATTTCTTTTTTTTTTTTGAGACAGAGTCTCACTCTGTCACCCAGGCTGGAGTGCAGTGGCGTGATCTCAGCTCACTGCAACCTCCACCTCCCAGGTTCAAGCAATTCTCATGCCTCAGCCTCCCACGCAGCTGGGATTACAGGTGCGTGCCACCATGCCTGGCTAATTTTTTGTACTTTTAGTGGAGATGGAGTTTCACTATGTTGGGCACGCTGCTCTCAAACTCCTGACCTCAGATGATCCGCCCACTTTGGCATCCCAAAGTGCTGGGATTACAGGCGTGAGCCACTGTGCCCGGCCTGAAATACATTTTTAACTTAGGATCTTTTCAACTTGTAATGGGTTTTTCAGGACATAATCCATCAGAAGTTGGGGGACATCTGTATTCTTTCACAGTTCTGGAGGCTGGAAACCTGAAATCAAGGTGTCAGGAGGGTTAGCTTCTCCTGAAGCCTCGCTCCCTGGCTTGTAGACAGTTGTCTTCTCCCTGACCACTCCCTCACATGGTCATGTCTGTGTGAGTGTCTGTGTTCTAATCTCCTCTTCTTACAAGGACACTAGTCAGATTCGATTAGGGTCCACTCATATGACCTCATTTCAACTTAATTGCCTCTTTAAAGACCCTGTCTCCAAACACAGTCACATTCTGATGTAGTAGGGCTAGGGCTCCAACAGACGAATTTTGGGGAGGCACAGTTCAGCTCATAACAGAAGGGTACACAGGAAAGATGACATTAAAACAAAGCATTGACGATGTTCATCATGTGCACGTACCCAGACTGCGAGGGAACGCAAGTCCTGGCTGGGTCCTTAGCTTTGCAGAGTCAGAAATTCAATGTTGTAAATTCTTGGTCTCCCAGGAGAGTCCTGTGTGACTAAACTCACAGAGGCTGTGAGCTCACTGTACGCAGAAGCCCAATTTGATCTTCTGTGATGAGAAATAGATTCCAAATAGGCAGAAACACTCATGTTGGCTGGTGTGCCAATTTTCTCCCTGGAAGAAAATGTCGCAAGACGCAATATTTCTCTTGGGGGAACATCAAAGAAGAGATGATTTGAGCAGTGTTTTTCAAACTGCAGATCACAACCATTAATGCATCCAACTAAATGGAATTGATTTAGTAGGTTAACAACTACCTTTGCTAATGGAATCTAATAGGATAGAATGAGATGTATTGTAAAAAATACGGTCTCAACAAATATTCATCAAAGTGTTTTCGGCCAGTTACAGTGGCTCATGCCTATAATTCCAGCACTTTGGGAGGCCAAGGCAGGAGGATCACTTGAGGCCAGGAGTTTGAGACCAGCCAGGGCAACATAGTGAGACCCCATCTCTAAATTTTTAAAACTCACGAAGTGTTTTGTATGTTCACATGTGTGTCCATGTGTGTGCATGTGCAACTAAAGCTAGTCCCAATGTAAAATGTATTTCTTTCTGTGGAATGTGTTAAAAGATAAAAATTTGAGGCTGCACGTGGTGGTTCATGCCTGTAATCTCAGCACTTTGGGAGGCCAAGGCAGGCAAACCACTTGAGCCCAGGAGTTCAAGACCAGCCTGGGCAACATGCCAAAATCCTGTTTCTACAAAAAAAAAAAAAAAAAAAAAAAAAAAATTAGCTGAGTGTGGAGTGACATGTGCTTGTGGTCCCAGTTACTCAGGAGGCTGAGGTGAGAGGATTGCTTGAGCCTGGAAGGCAGAGGTTGCAGTGAGCTGAGATCATGCCACTGCACTCCAGCCTGGGCGATAGCAATGCCCTGTCTCAAAATAAAAGAAAATAAAAATTTGAAATGTCCTACATTGGACAGACATGAAAGCTAGATCTTTCCACCCTGATGCACTTATCTCACTACAAGATTGGGTGTGTTAAATTAACCGGATATTTTGCCTTACTAAAATATTGCATGAGTAGAACTCTCAGTTGTAAAGGAAACACGCAAAAATAGTGTAAGGGAAAGGACCAAGTTACTGTAAGTATGTGGAGGAACTAGACCAGCCACCGGAACCTGAGCAGAGAAACGGCCTCAGGCATGGTGGCGGGTGCCTATAATCCAAGCCACTCGGGAGACTGCTGCAGGGGAATCACTTGAATCCAAGAGGCAGAGGTTGCAGTGAGCTGAGATCATGCCACTGCACTCCAGCCTGGAGGATAGAGCGAGGCTCTGTCTAAAAAAAAAAAAAAAAAAAAAAAAAAAAGACGTGGCTATTGAGCCTCCTAACAACCCTATAAAGGAGTTCCTATTTGGCAGGATAGGAAAATACGGCACAAAGGAAGTAACACGTGCAGAAGGCCAAGAAGATTGTTCACATTACAGCCGACTTTCCCTTGACTCCAAGTCTGAATTCTCTCCATTGCACCTCCGCCCCCTCCACTGTTAAACTAGATTCTGCCAGCTTGGCCAATCTCAAATCACGGTCACTTGAGTATGTATGATGTTTAATCTGGGAATGTTGTTGGGATTTAAAGCATCGGACAAATAGCAGGTTTATGTTTGCTCAGAGCAGTGTGTGCTGCAAACCTGAGAAAACAAATGCA
The DNA here is from genome assembly GCF_049350105.2 of Macaca mulatta. NCBI lineage: Eukaryota > Metazoa > Chordata > Mammalia > Primates > Cercopithecidae > Macaca > Macaca mulatta. The sequence goes on from NC_133420.1 coordinate 118,898,897, forward strand.
AGAGGAAAGCCCACTGTCTGCGGTGGGGTGCTGGGGCGGCGGGGGGGCGCCTCTGGAGCTGCCCTGGACATTCAGCTCTAACCAGAACTCTTCACTGAGCTCCTCCAACAAGGCAGAGCTCGTGCGGTGCCTACGGGTTCCCCAGAAATTGCCATGGTTCCAACCTGATGGTCTCAAAACCTGTTAATGTCTTAGAACAGATAGGTAGCTTCGGGTGCCACTTTCTCATGGTGCAAGTGGAGAAAGTGATCTCACAAGGGCAGGGGCTTTCTCCAGGTGTCATCAGGACGCCGTCCAGGAAAAAGTGCTCCACCAGGAGAGGCAGTAAGTGCTGGAGCGGGACAGGGACCCAGAGAGAGAAGTGTGGAGGGGGCAGAGGTGGTGCTGCCAGTGGGATGTCAGCCTGGTAAAGGAAGGAAAGTGGATGGTCAAGGGCACGGCCCAACCTTCCTGAGCATCAGACAAGGCAGCTGACTATTTTGCAGGCCTCAATGCCCCAGAACCCTAAATGTTTCTGTGTGCTCGTAATCTCTCCTCAGTCTGTGCAGGATTATAATACAAGGTACTGAGAAGTTAAGGTTGGATTTTTTTTTTTTTTTTGGTTTTTTGTTTGTTTGTTTGATTGTTTTGTTTTGAGACAGAGTCTCGCTCTTGTTGCCCAGGCTGGAGTGCAGTGGCACGATAGCTCACTGCAACCTCTGCCTCCCTGGTTCAGTGATTCTCCTGCCTCAGCCTCCCAAGTAGCTGGGATTACAGGCACCCGCCACCACACCTAGCTAATTTTTGTATTTTTGTTAGAGACAGGGTTTCACCATGTTAGCCAGGCTGGTCTCAAACTCCTGACCTCAGATGATCCACCTGCCTCAACCTCCCAAAGTGCTGGGATTACAGGTGTGAGCCACTGCGACTGACCTTTTTTTTTTTTTTTTGAGCCTCAAGTGTCTGGATAACACAATGAAAGCATGCTTGCCTGCTTGATTGTACAGATCAAGCCCCTCAGCACGCACAAATGGATATCTTCAGTCACTTATACCTCCTAAATTACCAGAATAGCCTTGCACTGTCTCTCCCTTTGCCAACACAAACCTCATGGATTGGAAAATAGTCTTTTCTGCTGTCTTAATGCTTGCTTGCTTTCTATTCAAAGACTACTGCATGACTATACAGCATTTGAAACTCAGTCTTTGATTGGAATTCGAGAAACATTGGCTTTCTTAATGCTGATTCCGCATTTCCTGCTGAAATTGAGCTCTCAGCTTTGAGCAGTCCCACTGAAACCAGGGGCAGCCAGCCGGATTCCCTGCAAGTCAGGAAATGAGAGCCAGACTCCCATGCATGTCTCTATGGACACTGGAGTCGGTTTCCCTTCCTGGGCAGATGAAAGGGTGAGGTCATCACACATGATTGAGTGGTGGAGAGACTCAGCCTGCTAGAAACTAAGACCAAGCATTCATCTCACAAGAAAACATTTTGGAAGCTAGGTTTTCATCAACAACATTAAATAAATCACTGGTTTTTAAAGACTGGTAAACCCCGATGGCAGTCTGTCCGGATTTGCTCTAAAACTTGAAGCATGAGTTTTGCTTGTAAATGAGAGTTCCCTGAAATGCCAGCAAAAAAGACAAAGCAAACCCAATTCTTTGGGTAACAGGAACTGCAACAAGGAAAAATAGGAACCGCAACAAGGAAAACCATTTTTTTTAAACAAATAAAACATTTCATGTTTATCCTCAGCGATTGTGTGTTTAAAAGAAACAAGCTCTACAACTGCTCAGCATTCTCCACAAGGAAGGTGTGCCTTCAGCCTCCCGGAAAAGTCTCTTGGCTGGTATGACCTGGCCCGTTGCCGGGAAAAAGTGAGATTGGCAGACACAGGCGTCGGGACAGCCTGCATGGTTATTGGACTGCAGGGTCTGGCCCCGTCAAAGCAGACAGCTCTATCATCCCCGCAGCCTGCAGAACTGGGGTCAGGCGTGCCCCGATGCCAGGATCTCTGCCCTGCTTCTCCCGGTTCTCATCTGGTGGGTGTTGGGTTTGACCAGTTGCACAACAACCCTCACGTTGCCATTCCCAGATCCTCATTGGTGCATTCTTCTTTTTGTTTATAGTGGACTTTATTTTTTTACAGCAGTTTTAGGTTCACAGCAAAAAGGATCAGAAAATACAGAGCATTCTCATATCTCCCCTGCCCTATAGACACACAGCCTCTCCCACTGTCAACATCCCCCAGAGAGTGGTCCATCTGTTACCATTAATGCACTGACACATCATCACCCACGTCTGTGGTTGACACTGGGGTTCACTCTTGGCATTGTACATTCCGCGGGCTTGGACAAATGTATCATGATGTGTCCACCACTGTGGCATCCCACAGAGTAGCTTCACTGTCTTAGAAATCCTCTATGCTTGACCAATTCATCTCTAATCTTTTTTTTTTTTTTTTTTTTTGAGACGGAGTCTCGCTCTGTCGCCCAGGCTGGAGTGCGGTGGCCGGATCTCAGCTCACTGCAAGCTCTGCCTCCCGGGTTCACGCCATTCTCCTGCCTCAGCCTCCCGAGTAGCTGGGACCACAGGCGCCCGCCACCTCGCCCGGCTAGTTTTTTGTATTTTTTAGTAGAGACGGGGTTTCACCGTGTTAGCCAGGATGGTCTCGATCTCCTGACCTCGTGATCCGCCCGTCTCAGCCTCCCAAAGTGCTGGGATTACAGGCGTGAGCCACCGCGCCCGGCCTTTTTTTTTTTCTTTTACTGTCTCCATAGTTTTGCCTTTTCCAGAATGTTACAGGCTGGAACCATATAGCCTTTCCAAATTACCTTCTTTCACTTAGTAAATAGGTATGTTCCTTTTGGAGACCATATCTCTAGCTCCTGGTTAAAGAGCAGGACTAGCCACATAATCTGTGACTCAGTGCAAAACGAAAATGTGGGGGCCCTTTGTTCAAAATTATTAAGAATTTCAAGATGGTGACAGCAGCATTAAGCCAAGCATGGGCCTTCTGAGGGCTGGGTCCTGAGAAACGGTGCAGGTGTCAGCCCACGAAGCCGCCTACTAAAGAGTGAGGTTTTAAATCAAGTGCCCACCATGTGAGAAGGTCCTTTGTCTTCTTCAGATTCCATAAAGCTAGGACATGTAAACAAAAGTGTTTATTATTATTATTTTTTGTTTCCACAATGCTTCCACAGTTGCCAACAACCTCAGTGCTCAAGCACTTTCTCAAACAACAGAGCTCAAAACACAAGAGGGACAAAGTCAGGGGCTCTGCTGATTACTTCCTTAACTTTATTAAAACATAAAAATGCAGTCTACTCAGAGGGATTGCACTGTGAAGCACGAAGCCCCTCAGTACCCATGAGCTGACAATGAATCTCCTTTATTGGTAAAAAGAAAACAGGGCCCTCTTTTGACGACATCTTGAATTGTCTTACTGATGACGAGGCAGGCTTATGTATTTCCAGGCAGCATGATGCTAACGTAGAGAGCGCTGCAGCCGAGTGGTTAGCCGCTCAGTTTCCTGCTCACAGAGTGAAATATGCCAGACTCTAGGAAATCAAAGCAGGCTGCAGCACGGGTGTAAGCCCCTGTGCTGAGGAGCACACGTTTGCTCTGGCTCACACCTTATTATCGTAAACTAAATGATGGGCACCATAGCTGTCACTCCCCCTTGCTTTCTCCCAAATGCTGGTACTTTAGAATTCATGCAACAGTGCAGATGAGGGAAAATGCTGCATCTCATATGCTGGCCAAACCCGTTAGGCAGAGAGAGTTTGGGGCGAGGGCCGCAGAGAGGACGAGGGAAGGGTCTCAGGTGGCGCTGTGCCTCACCAGCACACATGGATGCAAAGGGCATTAGTGTCTAGAGCAGCCGCAACGTGGGCCCATAGGCTGGGTGGCTGAAACAACAGACATCTACTTTCTCACAGTTCTGGAGGCTGCAAGTCCAAGAGCCAGGTGTTGGCAAGGATATTTTTCCTGACACCTCTCCCCTTGGCTTGCAGGTGGTGTCTTCTCCCTGTGTCCGCACATGGCCATCCCTCTGTCCCTGTGTCTGTGTCCTCATCTCTTCTTGTAGGACACTTGTCATATTAGTTGGGACTCGCCCTACGATCTCACTGTAAGTTGATTACCTCTGTAAAAACCTTGTCTCCAAATATAGCCACTGGGGTCCTGGGGGTTAGGGCCTCAACATGGGAATTTTTAGAGGCATGCAATTCAGCCATAGTACAAGGTAATTTAAATTCTCCCCAGAGAGTGAGAGTGAGCGCCAAGGCACATGCTGCAGTGTTACCAACAACACGCAGTACTTCCGCAACTGCGCTTTTTACAAAATGTATCCTTTATTTATTCTATAGCGTGAACCTTCCTCCCATTTACATTTCCAAGTGGAATTGAATTGTTTTAAATTACCCCCAGGAAATCTTTTCTTTTTCATCACTTTATGGTTTGTTTTTGTTTTTCTTTTGAGAGGGAGTCTCGCTCTGTCGCCCAGGCTGGAGTGCAGTGGTGCGTCTCGGCTCACCGCAACCTCCACCTTCCAGGTTCACGCCATTCTCCTTCCTCAGCCTCCCAAGTAGCTGGGACTACAGGCGCCCGCCACCACGCCTGGCTAATTTTTTGTATTTTTAGTAGAGACGGGGTTTCACCGTGTTAGCCAGGATGGTGTTGATCTCCTGACCTCGTGATCCGCCCGCCTCGGCCTCCCAAAGTGCTGGGATTACAGGCGTAAGCCACCATGCCTGGCCTTCACCACTTTATATTTTATTTCTCTCATATACCAATAACATTGTGTGGTTCTTTTACAAAGCTGTGGAAGCATCGCTCGATTTGCTATGTAGTGGTTTGGAATACAGATAGATCTCAGTCAGTAAGAGTTAAAGGGCAACAGTCTCCAAATTCTTTGAGACTTTAAATCCCAGCTCCACCTCCCCTAGCTGTGTGGCCTAGGGCTCATAACTAATGTCTCTGAGCTTAATCTGTAAAACAGGACACGAAAGGGTACTCACCTCACAGCATTATTGCAAAAATTAAGTGAAATAATAGATATGAAAATGTTGATCTTAGAATGTGTTTGTGATTATTATATGCTATTGTTATAGCCAGACGTTGTATTACAAAGAATACATATTGTCAAATTGCTTTGCAGAGTGGTTTTGCAAAGTTGCCAACAACAACATGTGTTTTTACCAAGTTTACCACATCAACATAGAATATTATTCTTGGACTGGGCGCCGTGGTTCATGCCTGTAATCCCAGCACTTTAGGAGGCCGAGGCGGGCAGATCACTTGAGGTCAGGAGTTCAACACAAGCCTGGCCAACATGGAGAACCCTGTCTCTACTAAAAATACAAAAATTAGCAGAACATGGTGGCGGGTGCCTATAATCCAAGCTACTTGGGAGGCTGAGGCAGGAGAACTGCTTGAACCTGGTAGGTGGAGGTTGCGGTGAACCAAGATCATGCCACTGCACTCCAGCCTGGGGGACAAGAGCGAAACTCTGTCTCAAAAAAAAGAATCTTATTTTTTATGTTACCAAAGCATCAGAGGTTCAGTCTAGGTCCAGCTGCTCTCAGCACAGAAAGCCAATGATTAAGATGATCAGTATTACCAAGAAAGAAGCTTTAACCAAGTGCTGCAGCCAAGACAATGGGCGTTCAATCTCATCCATCTCCCTGACTGGCTCAAATTGGGGGTTTATATAGCAGAGGAAACGGTGTAACAATGTGTGAGAAAACAGGAACTTGGGAAGCCTAAGGAAATAATCATGGTAAATAAGACAGTCTCCTTGTCTGGATGTGGTGATCTGGTGAGTTTCAGTTCTTTGATACTTTTAGAGAGGCCTGGGGGTCCTTTCCTGAGGAAGGAACTCAGATAAAACAAAGTAAGGTTCCAGCTTTAAGACCAGGGTCGGTGTCTGTGTTTATCCAAAAAGACTGTCTATGGGACAATTGGATTGGTTTCATTTACAAAATGAGCTAACTGAAACAGTGTGGAACAGTATTGCTCTCTCTCTTTTTTTTTTTTTTTTTGAGACAGCATCTTATGCTGTTGCCCAGGCTCAAGTGCAGTGGCTCAATCATGCCTCACCTCAGCCTCAACCTCCCAGGCTCAAGTGATCCTCCCATCTTAGCCTCCCGAGTAGCTGGGATTACAGACGTGCACCACCACACCCAGCTAAATTTTAAAAAACATTTTGGAGAGACGGAGTCTCACTATGTCGCCCAGGTTGGTCTCAAACTCCTGGGCCCAAGTGATCCTCCCGCCTTGGCCTCCCAAAGTGCTGGGATTACAGATGTGAGCCACCCTACTGGGCCCAGTATCTTTATGTATCTTTTTGCCCCCTTCTTTTTGGGTACTTTAAATTTGTATTATTTTGTTTTCAAGGGGAGTTGCAATTTTTTCCATATTTTTTGGGAAATTTTACAAATTATGGTTCTATTTCTGTTCATTGTTTTTCCTGTTTATCCCTTCCTTCACCACAAAAGGAAATATTTAAAAACTTTTTCTATCAAAAGCACTATTTAAATCATGTGAAAATCTTTATTTCATCCTTCTATGAAACAGAATGAATGCTTCTGTGATTTATCCCTCTATTACATGGGAAAGCACATGGAGAACTGGGAGCTGACAGCCCTGACTAGAGCATGGGAGGCCTGGGAATTGCCCTTTGGAATCACACAACGTCAGAGCTAGAGGGGGGAACTAATCCACAGGAAAAGTCCCACTCTTAGGGGAGATCATCAAAGTAGGGGGGCATCCCCAGGGTGTATGGCCAGTTCCATGTCACAGTGCTATCTCTAAGTAAGACTTTCCCAGCCACAGTGGAACTGCATCCAGCACACACTTCACCTATGAAAATGGGACTATAGGCTGGGCGCCGTGGATCACACCTGTAAACCCAGCACTTTGGGAGGCCAAGGCGGGAGGATCACAAGGTCAGGACATTGAGACCATCATGGCTAACATGGGGAAACCCCGTCTCTACTAAAAATACAAAAAATTAGCCACGTGTGGTGGCGTGCACCTGTAGTACCAGCTACTCAGGAGGCTGAGGCAGAAGAATCGCTTCAACCTGGGAGGCAGAGATTGCAGTGAACCGAGATCACACCACTGCACTCCAGCCTGAGCACAGAGTGAGACTCTTGTCTCAAAAAAAAGGAAAAGAAAATGAGACTACAATTAGCCAGGCGTGGTGGCACACACCTGTAGTCCCAATTACTCGGGAGGCTGAAGTCGGAGTATTGCTTGAGCCCAGGGAGTCTGAGGCTGCAATGGGCTGAGGCTGCTCCACTGCACTGCAGCTTGGGTGACAGAGACCCTGTCTCAGAAAACAAAAAGAAAGAAAAGAAAATATGATACATGAGTTGAAGGTAAAATAAAAACAATGGATAGAGAAGTGCCTTTCCTTATGATTCCTTACTTTTGTGCTGTAGGGAGCCTGTCTTGGTGATGGAAACTTGATACAGGGGTTTGCAGTAGTAATTTTTTCCACATATTTCCTAATAGCAAGTTTACTGTCAACATAGATCTGTAAGATACAACTCTGCTGCATATTCATCTGTCTATTCTTCAAGATGAAATCGGAATTCTTTTGTCAATTTCTTTTTTAAAAGCCTCCCAGTGATCCTCTACAGACATCGTGATTGAAACAGGGCTCCACAGCGGGGTTCTGCAGCCACGGGCAGGTTTCTAAGCCTTGGTTTTTCATCTACAGATTTGGGACACCAAGGGTGCCCACCTCATGGACAATCCACCATTAAGATGTGCTGCAGTTAGTTACATACCAACTTCCAACAGGGCTTCCTTGGCCCCACGGTCCCCAGGGGCTCTGAATCCCTGTGTCCCAAAGCAACCCAATACACTTTACTTCCACCAAAACTGGACAACCAGGGGTCCAATTCCTCCAGCCCCCGCCTTCCTGGAAAACAGCCTTACAGACCAACTCAGGCCCCTGCTGCAGCCCCGTGGCCTGTGCCCTCCCTGACTCCTGGGGCAGCTGTAAAGCCAGGATCTGCAGCTGCACCCTGGCCTCTCAGGAGCCACCACGTGGCAGGGCTAACACTGCCCACAGCAGCGGCACCTCAAGATCAAGCCAAGAAGAAATACTGTCATTGAGAACTGCTTTTGCTTTGAGCCCCTGTGGTGAAGCCCACAGATGGCTCATTTGTTTTCCCTGCTATCCAGGGCCTCAGCTGGGAGGACTTTAAAAACACAAAAAGAGGCCAGGCGCGGTGGCTCACGCCTGTAATCCCAGCACTTTGGGAGGCTGAGACGGGCGGATCACGAGGTCAGGAGATCGAGACCATCCTGGCTAACACGGTGAAACCCCGTCTCTACTAAAAATACAAAAAAATTAGCTGGGCGTGGTGGCAGGCGCCTGTAGTCCCAGCTACTCGGGAGGCTGAGGCAGGAGAATGGCGTGAACCCAGGAGGCGGAGCTTGCAGTGAGCCGAGATCCAGCTGGGTCACTGCACTCCAGCCTGGGCGACAGAGCGAGACTCCATCTCAAAAAAAAAAAAAAAAAAAGAGGCTGGATTGAAGGCTTCTCCACTCATAGGCCTGCTGCTCAAGGCTGGGCTCTGGCGGGACTGTCAACTAGAGCACCAACAGGTGGCTTCTCACAGTGGGCAGCTGAATCTCAAGAACGAGTGAGTGCACTGAGAAAACCAGGAGAAAACTGCACGGCTTTTCCGGCCTTGCCTCTGCAGTCAGGCACCATCAGTACTCCCACACCTGTGGCTTATGATAGAGGCACCATTAGTACTCCCACACCTGTGGCTTATGATAGAGGCACCATCAGTACTCCCACACCTGTGGCTTATGATAGAGGCACCATCAGTACTCCCACACCTGTGGCTTATGATAGAGGCACCATCAGTACTCCCACACCTGTGGCTTATGATAGAGGCACCATCAGTACTCCCACACCTGTGGCTTATGATAGAGGCACCATCAGTACTCCCACACCTGTGGCTTATGATAGAGGCACCATCAGTACTCCCACACCTGTGGCTTATGATAGAGGCACCATCAGTACTCCCACACCTGTGGCTTATGATAGAGGCACCATCAGTACTCCCACACCTGTGGCTTATGATAGAGGCACCATCAGTACTCCCACACCTGTGGCTTATGATAGAGGCACCATCAGTACTCCCACACCTGTGGCTTATGATAGAGGCACCATCAGTACTCCCACACCTGTGGCTTATGATAGAGGCACCATCAGTACTCCCACACCTGTGGCTTATGATAGAGGCACCATCAGTACTCCCACACCTGTGGCTTATGATAGAGGCACCATCAGTACTCCCACACCTGTGGCTTATGATAGAGGCACCATTAGTACTCCCACGCCTGTGGCTTATGATAGAGGCACCATTAGTACTCCCACGCCTGTGGCTTATGATAGAGGCACCATTAGTACTCCCACGCCTGTGGCTTATGATAGAGGCACCATTAGTACTCCCACGCCTGTGGCTTATGATAGAGGCACCATTAGTACTCCCACGCCTGTGGCTTATGATAGAGGCACCATTAGTACTCCCACACCTGTGGCTTATGATAGAGTCTCTATGGCTGCTCTGACACGGCCACACACAGAAGAGTTGGGAGGAGAGACATTAATTCTGTGAACATCTCTTGAAAATACAATCTTCCACAGTCCCCATCTCAGAATAATAGTAATGATAACCTGTATAGAGAGATATTCTTTTTTTTTTTTTTTTTTTTTTTTTGAGACGGAGTCTCGCTCTGTAGCCCGGGCTGGAGTGCAGTGGCCAGATCTCAGCTCACTGCAAGCTCCGCCTCCCGGGTTTACGCCATTCTCCTGCCTCAGCCTCCGGAGTAGCTGGGACTACAGGCGCCCGCCACCTCGCCCGGCTAGTTTTTTGTATTTTTAGTAGAGACGGGGTTTCACCGTGTTAGCCAGGATGGTCTCGATCTCCTGACCTCGTGATCCGCCCGTCTCGGCCTCCCAAAGTGCTGGGATTACAGGCTTGAGCCACCGCGCCCGGCCGAGAGATATTCTTTTTTTTTGAGATGGAGTCTCGCTCTGTCACCCAGGCTGGAATGCCCTGGCGCAATCTCGGCTCACTGCAGCCTCTGCCTCCCAGGTTCAAGCAATTCTCCTGCCTCAGCTTCCTGAGTAGCTGGGACTACAGGTGTGCGCCTCCATGCCCAGCTAATTTTTGTATTTTTAGTAGAGACAGGGTCTTACCATGTTGGCCAGGATGGTCCCAATCGCTTGACCTCGTGATCCACCCTCAGCCTCCCTAAGTGTTGAGATTACAGGCATGAGCCACCGCCCCTGACCCCATGTGTGCTTTTATATATCATCTGCCAGCAGTGGTAATTTAGTCTCTTCCTGACCGAGTTTCACGTCCTCCATTTTACTTACTGTTTAACTGCATTTGCTTCCAGGACAATATTAAATAGAGAAGTGATGTGGCGTTTACATTCTTGTTCTTGACTTTTCTTGTTTCTAGAGTCTTAGCATTAAGCAGGACACTGGTTTCTGACTGGAGATATTAGTAGTGAGAGACTGAAAATACAAATAGACAATGAGCAGATTATGTATAAAAAAGTATCTTTCTCACAACCTGCAGCCTAGTTCAGGAGGCCAACCTGCTGTCTACAGTAACCAGCCCAGGAAGCCAGCCTGCTATAAGTCAGACCTGCAGGAAGTCAGGCCACTATCCAACAAGCAGTCCAGGAAGCCAAAAAACAAGCCCTGTAATAGCAAGCCCAAAATGGCCAGGACTTGTTTAGCAGCTGACAGTGACTCAGCTCTCCTACTCCTGGATTTTTATCCAAAATATTTGAAATCAGCATGTTGAAGAGTTATCTGCACTCTTGTGTTCTTTGCAGCACTATTCACAATGGCCAAGATATGGAATCAAACTAAGGGTCCACTGATGGCTGAATAGATAAGAAAAAATGTGTGACCAGGCATGGTGGCTCACGCCTGTAATCCCAGCACTTTGGGAGGCCAAGGCGGGTGGATCATGAGGTCAGGTGATCAAGACCATCCTAGCTAACACAGTGAAACCCCATCTCCACTAAAACTACAAAAAATTAGCCGGGCATGGTGGCGGGCGCCTGTAATCCCAGCTACTCGGGAGGCTGAGGCAAGAGAATGGCGTGAACCTGGGAGGTGGAGCTTGCAGTGAGGCAAGATCACACCACTGCACTCCAGCCTGGGTGACAGAACGAGACTCCGTCTCAAAAACAGAAAGAAAGAAAAGAAAAAATGTGGTATATATACACGGTGGAATATTCACCTTTAAACAAGGAAGAAATGGTTACTGGTGACAACAGGGATGAAATTGAAGAACATTTATGCTAAGTGAAATAAGCCAAACACAGAAAGACAAATACCACATGTTCTCACTTCTATGTAGAATCTGATACAATTGAACTCATAGAAGCAGAGAGGAGAATGGTGGTTACAGAGGCAGAGGGTGGGGGAAAAGGGAGATGATGATCCAATGGTACAAAGTCTCAGTCAGAAAGAACAAGTTTGAATTTTTTTTTTTTTAGATCTACTGCACAACATGGTAAATAGAACTAATAATTGAGTGCTAATAATGGAGATAATAATTGCTAAGAGAGGAAATCTCAAATGTTCTCATCACCACAAATGTCAAATGTTTGAGGTGATGAATAGGTTTAATTGGCTTAATTTAATTATTTCATGTTGTATTCAAAAGTCATAACACCACTTTGTACCTATAAATGTATATAGCTGTAATTTGTGAATATATAATTTAAAAATTAAAAATAAGTAAATAAAAATTTTTCAAAACCGTCACCTTTCCTAATTTTTGCACCCGCTTTCAACTTAAGACCAACCAGAGAAAGACTAACCTTAATCAATTGCATAGGATGCCCCTTCTAATTGGTCACCCCAGCATTCCCAGACTGGCAGCCTTCCTCAGGGCCCACCTGGGACTTCCCTTTTCCCACCATGAAGCTTCCTCACTTCTCAGCCAGCCAGGGAGGCCCTGGAAACACCAGCGATGGTGCTGACTATCCAGCTGCAGCAAGCTGTAATAAACAGCCTTTGCTTGTACTCATTTGGGTGATATTAATTTATTTCCATAAGTAAACATTTCATCATGCTAAGGAAATATCTATACTCTATTTGGATTTTGTTGATTTTAAAAATCAGGACAATATTAAAGAGGTAATGTCAAGGTTATGAATTATGACTTTTACTACATGTCTTTTTCAGCAACTATGACAGCGAATATACACATTTTCCCTTTGCTTGCTAATATGGTGAAAGGTAAAAAAGAGATATTGTTATTTTTTTGTTATTATTATTTTGAGACAGGGTCTTGCTCTGTCACCCAGGCTGCAGTGCAGTGGCACCATCCTGGCTCACTGCAACCTCCTCTTCCTGGGTTCAAGCGATTCTCCCACCTCAGCGTCCTGAGTAGCTGGGAGTACAGAAGTGTGCCACCACACCCTCCTAGTTTTTGTATTTTTTGTAGAGATGGGATTTTTGTCATGTTGCCCAGGAAGGGCAACATGATTAGTGCTCAAGCGATCCATCTGCCTCAGCCTTCCAAAACGCTGGGATTACGGGTGTGAGTCACCACACCCAGCATGTTTATTTTAAAAGAATTTTTTTTTTTTTGTCTTTTAACCTAGGTATCATGTTACACATATATTTTTGTTTGTTTTATGAATTATATTCATTTTGGCTCATATTTTCTGACAGCTTATTGAAAGTATATCAGAAAACTACTGATTTTTAAAAATATGTATGACTGATTAAACTCTAATCTTAATTGATTTGCTATTCATGTTTGTTTCCAATTTTAGGTGGATCACCCTATGATCTTCAGATTATTATAATTTTGTTTTTACTTTCCATCTTACTTCTGTTTCAGAACATATTAAAGTGGTCATGGTTAAAGGCCTTGAAACCAACCCAATAATCCCTTAAATCGTTTTTTTTTTTTAAATAAACATAGAAATTGGCCCTCTGGTCTTTAAGCCTGAAACTTACATTTGTTTTATCTGAGTTCCTTCCTCAGGAAAGAACCCCATGCGTCTCAAAAAATATCAACCAACTGAAACTCACCAGATCATCTGATCCAGGTTACTGGATGCCAGACCCCTCATTCATCATGATGGCTTCCTTGCCCCTCCCTGGTTCCTGTTTTCTCACACATAGTTATATTTCTTCCCTGCTATATAAACTCCTAATTTTAGTCGGTCAGGGAGATGGATTTGAGACTGAGCGCCTGTCTCCTCAGCTGCAGGACCCGATTAAAGCCTTCTTCCCTGCACTACTCACGTCTCAGTGATTGGTTTTCTGTGCAGCAAGCAGCAGGAGCTAGACCGAACTCTCTGGTGTTTTGGTAGCAGTCCCTGTGTTGTTCCTGATTATAAGAGGCATACAGGCCAGGTGTGGTGGCTCATGCCTGTAATCCCAGCACTTTGGGAGGCCGAGGCGGGAAGATCACGAGATCAGGAGATCGAGATCATACTGGCTAACACAGTGAAACCCCGCCTCTATTGAAAATACAAAAAATTAGTCAGGAGTGGTGGCGGGCACCTGTAGTCCCAGCTACTCAGGAGGCTGAGGCAAGAGAATGGCGTGAACCTGGGAGGCGGAGGTTGCAGTGAGCTGAGATCACACCACTGCACTCCAGCCTGGGCGACAGAGCGAGACTCCATCTCAAAAATAAATAAATAGAGGCATACATTGACTGTTTCATCATTAGGAATGGTGATGGCGTGTTGCAGTGACCAGGGTTGCCTGGACAAGGAGCTGACTGGGAATGGAGGATCCTCTTCTCCTAGCTTGGCTTCCCATGGATTGCAGACCCCTTGCCTTTTTCCCCAGGAGGAAGGGTTATCTCCCTCCAATACCCTGATAAAAGAAATTTTCCTGAACCCTAAGAATGTGCGTTTTTCTTTCCTTTTGCCCAACCCTATACCTAACATTGGGTCTAACCTTAAGCTGGAGGGGTAAAAACAAGAAAGCAAGAGAGAACCAGAGCAACCTCTCCTTGGAGAACTGACCAGAGACAGCAGAAAAATAGGCTGACCATGAACTTGAGGCCCTTTGCAGTCTGTGGCTCCATTGTACTCTTGGGACTCAACACAATTTCCAAAACCTTAAATCAGGGATTCCCAACCCCCAGGCCATGGAGCAGAATATCAGGTACTTGTTTGGAACCGGGCTGCACAGCAGTAAGTGAGCAGAGGGTACAGCCGCTCCCCATCTCCCACGTTACTGCCTGAGCTCCACCTCCTGTCAGATCAGCAGCAGCATTAGATTCTCATAGAAGCACAAACCCTATTGTGAACTGCACATGCACGGGATTTAGGGTGTGCACTTATGAGAATCTAATGCCTGATGATCTGTCACTGTCTCCCATCACCCCCAGATGGGACTGTCTAGTTGTAGGAAAACAAGCTCAGGGCTCCCACTGATTCTACATTACGGTGAGTTGTATAATTATTTGATTCTGTATTACAATGTACCAGCCTGGGCAACGTGGCAAAACCCCATTGCTACCAAAAATACAAAAAATTAGCCAGGCGTGATGGTGCACACCTGTAATCCCAGCTACTTGGGAGGCTGAGGCATGAGAGTCACTTGAATCTGGGAGGCAGAGGTTGCGGTGAGCCAAGATCATGCCACTGCACTCCAGCCTCAGCAGCAGAGTGAGACTCCGCCTTTAAAATATATATTTTTTCCATATATATATATATATTTCCCCCATATATATATGACCTGAGAGGAGGTGGAGCTGAGGCAGTAATGTGAGTGATAGGGAGTGGCTGTAAATACAGATGAAGCTTTGCTTGCTCACCCACTATTCACTATATGTATATGTCTATATATAATATATAACACTGTATAACATACATTATATAACATATATGATATATTACATAACATATAACATATAATATATATTATATAACATATACATTATATAATATATAACATATATAATATAGAGAGAGAACAATGTAATAATAATAGAAATAAAGTGCACAATAATGTAATGTGCTTCAATCATCCTGAAACCATCCCCAATCCCACCGCCTGTCCATGGAAAAATTGTTTTCCAAGAAACTGGTCCCTGGTGCCAAAAAGGTTGGGGACCACTGCCTCAAAGGACTTAGGGTTCAAAGACTGGCCCAGGACATAATCTACTATGACAAACCCACCCTGAAATGACAAGCCAGATACCTGTTTGAATGTCCTATCACTGTTCCTTGTGCAACTTTGATCATTTGTCTGTGAGCTGCATCTAGTTTGGGAGAGGGCCTTCCTAGGGACCGTCTTCCCACTTTATGGGCTAAACTGTGTCTCCCTAAAAAAGCATATATTAAAGCTCCAGTACCACTGAGTGGGACATCATTTGGAGATAGTGTCTTTAATTAAGGGTAATTAAGAGGTAATTAAGTTAAAATGAGGCTATTAGAGTGGGCCCTCATCCAATCTGACTGTCCTTATAAGAAGGGAAGATGAGGACACAGACACATACGCCAGGACAACCATGTAAGGACACAGGGAGAAGATGCCATCTACAAGCCAAGGAGAGGCCTCAGAGGACACAAACCTGGCAACACCTTGATCTTGGTCTTCCAGTCTCCAGAGCTGTGAGGAAGAAAATATCTGTTGTTTAAGCCACCCAGTCTGTGGAACTTTTCATGACAGTCTGAGCTGACTGATATGCACACACTGTGAATCCTGGGTGCTTTTTAATAAGTGTCTTGATTCTTCTCTGACAGTGAACCTGAGGCCCATCCCACAGGTCTAATGCCTCAATTAGATTTTTTCCTGCCTAGCAAGGAACTCCACTGAACACTCACCTTGTATAAGAGTCTATACTTGGCCGGGCACAGTGGCTCCTGCCTATAATCCCGGCACTTTGGGAGGACAAGGCAGGATGATTACCTGAGTTCAGGAGTTCGAGACCAGCCCGGGCAACATGGCAAAACCCTGTCTCTATACAAATTACAAGAAACTAGCCAGGCATGGTGGTGCACATCTGTAGTCCTAGCTACTTGGGAGGCTGAGTTGGGAGGATCACTTGAGCCTGGGAGGTGGAGGTGGCAGTGAGCCAAGATCATGTCACTGCATTCTAGCCTAGGTGAGAGTGAGACTCTGTCTCAAAAAAAAAAAAAAAAGTCTGTATTTTTCCTTTGTCACTATTGACCCTGTTGTTTAGTTCATTCTCACGCTGTATAAAGAAATACCTGGGTGGATCACCTGAGGTTAGGAGTTCAAGACCAGCCTCGCCAACATGGCGAAACCCCATATATACTAAAAGTACAAAAATTAGCAGGGCATGGTGGTGGGCACCTGTAATCCAAGCTACTCAGGAGGCTGGGGCAGGAGAATCACTTGAACCTGAGAGGCAGAGGTTGCAGTGAGCCAAGATGGCACCACTGCACTCCAGCCTGGGTGACAAGAGCGAGACTCTGTCTCAAAAAAAAAATAAACTGGGAACTGAAACTGGGAACTGGGTAATTTATAAAGAAAAAAGGTTTAATTGACTTATGGTTCTGTGGGCTGTACAGGCTTCTGCTTCTGGGGAGGCCTCGGGAAACTTACAATCATGGCAGAAGGCAAAGGGGAAGCAAGCACCATCTTCACATGGTGGAGCAGGAGAAAGAGAGCAAAGGGGGAGGCGCTACACACCTTTAAACAACCAGATCTCATGAGAACTGCAACACAATACTTTGCAGCCTTTCAGGGGAACCTAGCTTCCTGACTCTCCTCACATGCCATGAGAATCAAATCTGTAGCTATTTGTCCAGTTGACTTATTTGATCCATAAGTATAATAAAACCTCTCTTATCTCTCCAAGAGGGCCAAATGTGGTGCCCCGACGTGGGTCCCTAGGTTAAGCCCCCAAGGTGACAAAAAGACTGGAGAGGTTGCCTCTCTAGGTATTTACACCTCAAGGAAAAGTGAGCCTGAGAATGTGGAGAAATCTGTATCTAAAAGCCAAAGGTGGGCAGTGGCCGGACTCCTGGCCCACAGAGTGTGTGTGAGGCTGCACATATGTGTTGTTTAAAGCCACTAAATTTGGGGGCAATTTGTTAGGTAGCAATAGGTGATTAATACAATAGTCTTAACTCAAATTGATCTATAATTTTTTGGAGTTGGATAACCATCTTATTTAAGTTTTAGTACATACATTCTGCATTTTTAATAAATTGGGAAATTTTTTGTTTTAATCTTTTTCTTTTCTTTTCTTTTTTTTTTTTGAAACAGGGTCTCACTCTCTCACCCAGGCTGGAGTGCACATAGCTCACTGTGGCTTCAACATCCTGGGCTGAAGTGATCCTACTGTCTTAGCCTCCCAAGTAGCTGAGACTACAGGCACGCGCCACCATGCCCAGCTAATTTTTTGGTATTTTTTTGTAGAGACAGAGTTTTGCCTTGTTGCCCAGACTGGTCTCAAACGCCTGGATTCAAGCAATCTGCCTGACTTGGCCTCCCAAAGTGTAATCTTTGTACATGGTGAAAATTTATTTCTTCAAGCTTTCAAATTTGTATTGTAAAATCATTTACAAATGGAATGTTTTGTTTTTAAAATGTCTATATTAATGATTTCTGTTTCTTTGATTTCTCTAAGCATATTTTCTTTAGTATACTCAGATACTTTTCTTTAGTCAATTTTAATTTTTTTTTCCAGAAAGTTACTCATTTTATTAAAAATTTTCAGGCCAGGCACAGTGGCTCAGGCTTGTAATCCCAGCACTTTGGGAGGCTGAGGTGGGGGGATCACTTGAGGTCAGGAGTTCAAGACCAGCCTGGCCAACATGGTGGCTACCCCATCTCTACTAAAAATACAAAAATTAGCTGGGAGTGGTAGCGCGTGCTTGGAATCCCAGCTCCTGGGGAGGCCGAGGCAGTAGAATCACTTGAGCCCAGGAGGCGGAGGTTGCAGTGAGCCAAGATCATGCCACTACACCCCAGCCTGGGTGACACAGTGAGACTCTCTTTCAAAAAAATAAAATAAAATTTCTTAGCATGGAAGTATTTATGATATTCTCTTCATCTGGCCTTATAACCCCTTTAGCACTTTTAGTTTTGATTATCCCAGTTTCTCTTTTATTACATTTTTACAGGTTATATATGCCATCGTTTGTACATGGCTGGGAAGATTCCCAAAGTACTAGATTTGGAATTTATTTATCAGTTTAGTACTACTATCTTCTGTCATAATTAAGATCTTGTTTATGTATATTTATAAGGATGATTTGCTTGGTGGTGGTGTTTAAGCAAAGTTTGCTCAGATCGTTCTTTTTTTACTATTATTGTTTATAATAAAATAATTGAAGGTTGTTGGTATTGATTTGCAGGTCCTCAATGCTGAGATTTTACAAGTTGATTTACTTTCCTCTTTGACACATTTCTTCCGTGGGATTGTGACTTATACATTTCAAAATCTTTGGTGTCAGAGGGGACACATACATGTGCATGCATATGTGTGATTAATCTCCAGCTTCTTTACATTGTACCCTCTGATAGACAGGGTGACCTATGTTCCAGTTTTCTCGGGATACTCCCAGGTTACACTTTATGGAGAAACAAAATTTCCCTGGATTTCTCGGGGCTCCTGTAAAAGCCCCAGCATTCCGACTCTCCTCACAGGTCACAAGTATGAGATCTGTAGCTATTTGTCTAGTTGACGTATTTGATTATTTAAGTACAACACAACTTCTCTTATCTCCCCGAGAGGGCCAAATGTGGTGGCCCGAGCTAGGTCCCTAGGTTAAGCCCCCAAGGTGACAAAAAGACGGGAGAAGCTGCCTCTCTAGGTATTCACATCTCAAGGACAAGTAAGCCTCAGAACTTGCAGAACTCTGTCTAAAAGCCAAAGGTGGGCAATCCAAGCTACTTAGGAGGCCAAGGGGGAGGATCACTGGAGTCCAGGAGGTGGAGTCCAGCCTGAGCAACTTAACGAGACTCCAGTCTCAAAACAAACAAAACAAACAAAACCCAGCTGATACACACACACACACACACACACACACACACACACACACACACACACACGAGGCTAGCAGGCTCCAGGAGATTTTATTTACATACCAAAAGGCCCAGTATTTCCAAGGAGACTCTTTTAGGAAGGAAGGCAACAGCTGCCTCTTTCCCATCCACAAGCAGGGAAAGTCATTTCCCCATCCCTCACCTATGGAGTGTCCTCCTCCCATCGGCTTGCATCACGTCCCCCAGGGGACAGGCCTGGGATGAGGCAGTGCCAGTGCACTGATGATTTACGGCAAGGTGTTCAATAAGAACTCTTGTCTCTGAGCCAGAGGCACCTCATGTATACTGTATTAGTTTGCTGTGGCTGCCATAACAAGGTACCACAAACTGGGTAACTTAAAACTACAAAGTTCTGGAGGCCAGAAGTCCAAAATCAAAGTGTCAGCAGAGCCATGCTCCCTCCAAGGATCCAGGGAAGGATCCTTCCTTGCCTTTTCCCACTTTTGGGGGTTTCCAGCAATCCTCGGTGTCCCTTAGCTTATGGCACCCTAACTTCATGCCCTGCCTTCCCCTTCATGTGGCAGTCTCTGCTCTGTGTGTATCTGTGTGCAAGTTTCCCTCCTATAAGGACAGCAGTCATTGGGTTAGGGCCTACCCTAGTCCAAGAGGACCTCATCGTACCTTGATTACATCTGCAAAGACCCTGTTTCCAAATAAAGTCATATTCACAGGTTGAGTGGGTGTGAATTTGGGGGAAAACTTTTCAACCCAATAAATACACACATTCACAAAAAAAACAACAAATACTTTTTTTTTTTTTTTTGAGACAGGGTCTTGCTTTGTCACCCAGGCTGGAGTACAGTGGTGTACAGATCATGGCTCACTGTAGCTTTGACCTCCTGGGCTTAAACAATCCTCCCACCTCAGCACCCCCAAGTAGCTGGGACTATAGGTGCATACCACCACACTCAGCTAATTTCTGTATTTTTTTGTAGAGATAGGTTTTCGCCACGTTGCCCAGGCCGGTCTGGAACACCTTAGCTCAAACAATCCACCCGCCTTGTCCTCCCAAAGTGCTGGGATTATAGGTGTGAGCCACTGTGCTGGTCCTAATGAAGAAATATTCAAAACCCAACACATGTCATCTCAGCATAATTATTAATAATGCCCCTTTCACTCTCAAAAGTGTTCCAGTTTGGATGATAAATGGTGTGGTCCCTGACTGATAGAAACTCATACTGTTGGACAGTATCCAATTCTCCTCTACTTCTTCCTGTCGTTTGGAAGTTATGTGTGGTCGTGTGACTGGTTTTAGCCAATGGAATGTGACAAGGAGTGGCATTTGTGACGCCACCTTTAATTGCCAGTGCTCAGCTCTTTGGTCCTCTCTATATTATCAAATCAAATCCAGCATGAACCAAAATAATGACATATCATAACCAAGTAGAGCTTATCCCAAGAATGCAAGGATATTTTAACATTGATAAATCTATTTAATGTAGGCCAGGCACAGTGGCTCATACCTGTAATCCCAGCACTTTGGGAGGCCAAGGCAGGCAAATCACTTGAGATCAGGAGTTCGAGACCAGCCTGACCAACATGGTGAAAACCCATCTCCACTAAAAATACAAAAATTAGCCGAGCGTGGTGACGCACGCCTGTAATCCCAGCTACTCAGAAGGCCGAGGCATTAGAATCTCTTGTACCCGAGAGGCGGAGGTTGCAGTGTGCTGAGATCATGCCATTGCATACTCCAGCCTAGGTGACAGAGTGAGACTCCGTCTCAAAAAAAAAAAGCATATATCACCACGTGTACATTACACACAACCTAGGAATTCAAATATTGGCAGAGTTAGATACATAAAACAATGGAATGAAATAGAAATTCTTGGAGCAATTACATTAGAAACTGAGATCTCTATCTCACCTTGTGCAAGCACACATTCCTCATGCAGTAAAGGCAGAAACATGAAAAATGCTTTAAAAGCGTAAGAGCACATTTTACAAAACTGGGGTACAAAAGACCTTCTTAAGCAAGATTAAGCACAGAAATGATAGAAGATAATTGACTACACAGAAATTTAAAACTTCCATATAACAAAAGATTCCAAACGAAGTATAAAGATGAGAGAATCAGGTATATGCACTATGTCTATACAGGGTTTATATTCAGAATCTACATTTACTTTAACTCTGATGAATCAATTTTTTTTTTTTTTTGAAATGGAGTCTCGCTCTGTTGCCCAGGCTGGAGTGCGGTGGCACAATCTCAGCTTACTGCAAGCTCCGCCTCCCGGGTTCACACCATTCTCCTGCCTCAGCCTCCCGAGTAGCTGGGACTACAGGCGCCCGCCACCACCCCTGGCTAATTTTTTATATTTTAGTAGAGATGGGGTTTCACTGTGTTAGCCAGGATGGTCTCGACCTCCTGACCTCGTGATCCACCCGCCTCGTTCTCCCAAAGTGCTGGGATTACAGGCGTGAGCCACTGTGCCCAGCCAAGAGGGAGAACTTTCTGATACGCCTTCATGTAGAGTATTTTCTTCCTAGCAGTTATGTCTATTTAAAGTCATCATTTTACAATGCATTGGCTGATCTCCACTCCGTCCGCCACCACGACAGAGGCTCCCTTTTGCCTTGGCCTTCTTAGTCTCCTCAGCTCCTAGGACCATGCCTGGGGTGTCCCAACTCTCCAAAAATATTTTCTGAGCAAATGAAGTGAAGGTTTTATACCCTTTGGGAAAATGAAATCGAATTCTTCCTCAGAAAAAAGGACCACTAAGGAGAAAATGTGGGCTGTTCTGAGAATTTGAATTTTATTTGAGGTTTAGTCAACAATGGGTAATGAAGCCACTCTTTGAATTAGGAGACTATAAAGTTATAATTGTTGTGGAGATGGGTGGGGAAGGAGGAGGCGGGAATCTTGTGAAGTCACATGTCACCTGCGTTAACCAGATCTCAAGGGACAGGAACAGATGGAATTCTATGTGGGCATGATAGCATCTACCACTTTTCCAAGAAAAGGCCAGGGCTGTGTGCCCCTTCTGCCCATAGCGTATCCTCCAGCATAAGGGATATGAATCAGGAGGCCTAGAGTTCCCCCAGTATTGTAAATTCCCCCAAATGGCATGTGCATTGTTCTGGGGAGTGACTCTGTAGTGTAGCTTTCATCAGAATCTCAAAAGGGCCTAAAACCAAAAGAAGGCTAAGACGCATGGGTCTAACTGCTTGTTGCTGAGGTAGTACAATTCAGTAAAGGAGGCCAGCCCTCCATGTGGTCGGATTGTTCTTTCTGTATTTTCCCTGGAGCTAATTCATAGATGGCTCCAACTCTCATTAGGACGCTTGTCCTCTGTAGCCAAGAGGGTGGGGAATAGTACAGGTGCATACAAAATGCCAACTTCCTCCCATGTCCTAAGAGTCCACCACCCTGCCTCACTCACAGCTGATGAACCCCTTTATAGTCCAGCCAAGGAAAGTACCCCCTCTTCCTCCAACGCGACACACACATCCTGTGAGGGCCCCTCCCTCCCCAGCTCTGGGTCCTCTCACTTAGGGGAAGACTTCCCACCCTCATCATTGCCCCATTACCTCCCTCTCCTGGGGAACCCCGTTGTTCTTTGGCATACTAACCCGTTCTAGCAGCTCCCATCACTTAGAAACAACTGTCCTGACCGCCGCCACCCCCACATCACTTCATGATAAAACTTATTTAACATCTGTCTACACTTGCCTCTTCGCTACCCTAGGGGAGGAAAAATTCCTTTTCCCGCCACCTTCCTAGGTTTTTCAGCTGGGGCCCTACAAATCAGACTGAAAAAAGACAGATGAACAAGAGAAAAACAAATAGAAGTTTATTAACATGTGCACTGTAGAGACATACCAAACTCAAAGATGAGTAACCAAAAGGGACGGTTATGTAGCATCTTTTTTTTTTTTTTTTTTTGAGACAGAGTCTCCGTCGCCAGGCCGGAGTGCAGTGGCCAATCTCGGCTCACTGCAGCCTCCGCCTCCCAGATTCAAGTGATTCTCCTGCCTCAGCCTCCTGAGTAGCTGGGACTACAGGCACGTGCCAGCACTCCTAGCTAATTTTTGTATTTTTAGTAGAGACGGGGTTTCACCTTGTTGACCAGGATGGCCTCAATCTCTTGACTTTGTTATCCGCCTGCCTCGGCCTCTCAAAGTGTTGGGATTACAGGCCTGAGCCACCGCACCTGGTCGGTTATGTAGCATCTTAACAAAGAATAGTACACTAGCAGAGAAGTGACAAGGCCAAGGCCAAGGCCAAGGACTGAGTTTTCAAAGAGTGGCAAATTGCGGAAAGGCAAATATATGGGGAGACCAAGGGGACGATACGGGTGGTTAGCAAGGTTTGTTATGTGGGTTCCTCTGGTGCTGTCTCCAGGCTGCCAAGAGTCTGAAGTTGTCTCCTGTGATTAACAATGAACTTCGGTCCTTCCTGTTTGAGAGGGAAGGAGGGCACCTTTACCAATTTCTGTCCTTCTTTTAGGCAAATAGGGGGAGGAGAGGGAGATCTTCTGTCTGCTGTTTCTCAATTGCCTTCGGTCCAAAACAGTCCTTATGACAAAGTGGAATATTTTAGGGTGGCATATTCTGCCAACCCTAACTTCTCTAACAAACTCTTCAATTAGGCTTCCAGCTCAACCACTCCTGAAACCATTCCTCTCGCCGGCCTACCTGTGGCAAATCCAGTGAATGCCTCAGCCTCCTTATCCCATTGGACCGAGATGACCCTCCCCATGCTTTGAAACCTTCTGGTCATTTGGCTTCTCTCTCTCCTCCCCTCCCAGCTTTCCTGACTCCCTGGACGGCAGAATTCTCCACTCTGCTGCTAGGCATCGCTCCACCAGAGCCCTGTGGGTCATCAGCAGGTGGAATGAGGAGCCTGTTTGATGACAGCATTTAAGCTCCCCTTCCCTCTTTCCCTCTGCCCCACATCTGGACAAGCTACTGGGAACCTTAGAGTTGGCATGAAGATTATTTTATGCGGAAGACATTGGAGATTCAACAGGTGCAGAAAGAAGCTGGAGCACTCCTTATCTGACTAATATTAAGCAGCAACTTTAAAACCGAGGCTGCCATAAATTCCCCTTAGGGCAGTTTCTACTCACAAGAAGAAGATTGAGACCCTATCATAAAAGTTTCATGGCCCTGAGGAAGATGGGAAAGACCATTCATACCTGCATAAACAAATATTATTAGAAACTTTTCTTTCCTCTTTGTTCTCCTAAAAACCCTTTTGTGGCCGGGCGCGGTGACTCACGCTTGTAATCCCGGCACTTTGGGAGGCTGAGGCGGGGGGATCACGAGGTCAGGAGATCGAGACCATCCTGGCTAACACGGTGAAACCCCATCTCTACTAAAAATACAAAAAACTAGCCAGGCGAGGTGGCGGGCGCCTGTAGTCCCAGCTACTCGGGAGGCTGAGGCAGGAGAATGGCGTGAACCCGGGAGGCGGAGCTTGCAGTGAGCCAAGATCATGCCACAGCACTCCAGCCTGGGCGACAGAGCGAGACTCTGCCTCGAAAAAAAAAAAACCCTTTTGTCTTTCCTAAAGAAACCTAGTTGCTCTTCCTAATTCCCATGGAAGCCTTTCTCTCCACTCCTTTTTCCCTTCTAAGTTAGGTTTATAAGCCATTAACTTTAATTTAGCAAGCTAGCTGCTTCTTTTGTTTTCTAACATATACATACAAATAAACCTTTTTTCTCCTGTTAGTCTTTCTTTTGTCAGCTTAATTCACAGGCCCCAGGGATTGCACTTAAGAGGATAGAGGAAGTCTCCCCTCCATACACGCACTGATGAGAAATAATGCTCCCTCCTTTGGTCCCAGCAGGAGAGTCAACCACACAAGTCCTTGTCTGTATATGGAAACCCTAACCCACTTCACCCTGACCACAGTAAAACCCCAAGCCAGGATCCTTTCCTGTCTCGAGCCATTTGGGACCTGCTTGGGAGGCCTGTCCCACTCTCCCAGAGACGGCCATCATCTGAGTAATAAGCCTTTTCTTTCATACCCTCTTGTGTGTGTGGTGCCACCAGCCTCAACATCAGGACTTAGCATTCAGGGGGCTCCCTCCACTTTTGCAGGGACCATAACAGCCCATTGAAATCTCCTCTAGTTGTACTCCCTGCTTTGCTAATTTCATCCAGTCCTGTGACTTTATGACTTTTCTTGCAGAAGGTATGGCTAATCAAATTATTACATCTGGATTATCATAGTACATGTAGATATTCTTTTTTTTTTTTTTTTTTTTTTGAGACGGAGTCTCGCTCTGTCACCCAGGCTGGAGTGCAGTGGCCGGATCTCAGCTCACTGCAAGCTCCGCCTCCCGGGTTCACGCCATTCTCCTGCCTCAGCCTCCCGAGTAGCTGGGACTACAGGCGCCTGCCACCTCGCCCGGCTAAGTTTTTGTATTTTTTAGTAGAGACGGGGTTTCACTGTGTTACCCAGGATGGTCTCGATCTCCTGACCTCGTGATCCGCCCGTCTCGGCCTCCCAAAGTGCTGGGATTACAGGCTTGAGCCACCACGCCCGGCCAGATATTCTTAAAGTACATAGATTCTTAGATTTTATGTACAGATTGTTATACTAGATTAGATCTGCTATACAATATGGACTTTATTTATTCATTATTTATTTTTTGTTCTTTTGAGAGGGAGTCTTTCTGTCACCCAGGCTGCAGAGTGCAGCAGTGCACCTCTGCCTCCCAGGTTCAAGCAATTCTCCTGCCTCGGCCTCCTGAGTAGATGGGACTATAAGTGTGCTGTACCACGCCTGGCTAATTTCTGTATTTTTAGTAGAGATGGGGTTTCCACCATGTTCGCCAGGCTGGTCTCGAACTCCTGACCTCAAGTGATCTGCCCACCCTGGCCTCCCAAAGTGCTGGGATTACAGGCATAAGCCACCACGCCCAGCCTACACTATGGACTTTAAATAACACCTACCTGCTACCAAATTCAACATCAACCCAGAATCCTCCCCCAAACTCCAAACCCAAATTTCTATTCCTTACTCACTGTTTCTTTTTTTTTTTTTTTTTTTTTTTTTTTGAGACGGAGTCTCGCTCTGTCACCCAGGCTGGAGTGCAGTGGCGCGATCTCGGCTCACTGCAAGCTCCGCCTCCTGGGTTTACGCCATTCTCCTGCCTCAGCCTCCCAAGTAACTGGGACTACAGGCGCCCGCCACCGCGCCTGGCTAATTTTTTGTATTTTTAGTAGAGATGGGGTTTCACCGTGGTCTCGATCTCCTGACCTTGTGATCCGCCCACCTCGGCCTCCCAAAGTGCTGGGATTACAGGCGTGAGCCACCGCGCCCGGCCTACTCACTGTTTCAATACCTGAGTCATCTCAAAGTTTAAGCTAAAACAGAACTCTTCACTTGCCCTCTGCCTCAAACCCCGTAAATGGCACCTTTACCAAATTTCAAACCAAAGCCCAAGAATTCATCTTTGTTTCTTCCTTCTCTTCACGCACCACATCCAGTTCTCGAGCAAGACCTTCAAGGTACCTCCATGTAGCCTTTGTGCCTGTCCCCTTTTCCATTCAGCAGCCACTGCGCTGATCCAGGACACCCTCAACTCCTGCTTGATGGCCACAGAGCTTCTGCTCCAATCCTGCCCCTCCGCGGGGTGCAGTCCTGGAGGTGGAGGAAATGTAAGCAAGATATAGATTAGGTCCATAGTGTATAGTAGATCTAATCTAACAACCTATATATAACATACAAGAATCTATGTCCCACGAGAATATCTACCTGTACTGTGATGATCCAGATGTAATCCTAGATTAGCTCGCTCCCTGCACGCTGCCCCTGCCGCAGGAATGGAATCCCAGGAGGCCACCTGCCTCCTCACCTGGTCTCTGCCTGAGCTCAGCCAGCTTGTGGACCCGCCTCTCCTCTCGGCACCTTCAGCCCATCCTACCTTGAGGCCTCCGTGCGGGAGGTTTCCTCCTCCTCACAGCCTTAAAACTCAGTGTACACTGCCCCTCCTCAAACACGTCCCCCTCACCCTCCCGTCTCAAGCTTCGAGCCCCGCGTCTGAATCACCTTGTTTCCCGGGCCCTGGTGAGCTTCGTTCTTCCCCAGGTGTCCGCTGTCACTGGACCACTTTCCCGAGACGCCACACAGAACCTCGCGGAGCTGCTGTACACACTTGCTTGTCAGGAGAGGAAATGCTGGTGTACCAATTCCTAGCACAGAGCTAGGAATTGGCACCAAATAATTATTTCTTGAAGTCATGGATGACTGAATGAATGAATAAATTAGTTAATCTCATATCCTAGAACGGGGTTCTGCAAGCCACCAGTTCTGGATATGTGAATTTAAAAAAGAAAATAGTGGCCAGGCGCGGTGGCTCACGCCTGTAATCCCAGCACTTTGGGAGGCCGAGGCGTGTGGATCACAAAGTAAGGAGATCGAGACCATCCTGGCTAACACGGGAAAACCCCATCTCTACTAATACAAAAATTTAGCTGGGCGTGCCGGGCGCCTGTGGTCCCAGCTACTCGGGAGGCTGAGGCAGGAGAATGGCGGGAACCCGGGAGGCGGAGCTTGCAGTGAGCCGAGATTGCGCCACTGCACTCCAGCCTGGGCGACAGAGAGAGACTCCGTCTCAAAAAGAAAGAAAGAAAATATTTAGGCCAGGTGCAGTGACTCATGCCTGTAATCCTAGCACTTTGGGAGGCCAAGGCAGGCAGATCACCAGAGGTCAGGAGTTCGAGATCTGCCTGGCCAACGCGGTGAAACCCCGTCTCTACCAAAAATACAAAAATTAGCCAGGTGTGGTGGCGGGCACCTGTAGGTCCAGCTACTGGGGAGGCTGAGGCAAGACAATCCCTTGAACCTGGGAGGTGAAGGTTGCAGTGAGCAAAGATGGTGCCACTGCACTCCAGCATGAGGGACAGAGCAAGACTCTGTCTCTAATTAATTAATTAATTAATTAATTAATTAAATACAAATTTACGAAGAGCAGAAAAAAATAAAGGTATTCATTTTCTGGGTGGGAAAAATGTTTAAGCTTAATATAAATCGAAAAAATTACACAGTAGAAAGTCGATACTGGAGACTGCATTGAAAATTTTAAGAACGTAAAATTAAAAACAATTTTTATGTTTAAAATTAAATATGACAAAGAGGGAGTGTGTAGCAAATGTAAGAGGTTATAACCTTAACATTAATGATTTGTGCACATTGGTTAAGGCAAACATGATCCTGAAGTTCAGTGAGGGCAGTAAACATAAACAAACTATTTACAAATAAAATTAATTAAAGAGAAACTATATTCTACCATACTATAAATCAAATGCAAATTAAAACAATAATAATCTCCATTTTGCGTGCGGAATTTGAAAAAGGTTACATATATGGATATCCATATTCAATGGCTAGACTGCAATGTAACTGCTAAAGGGAAGATAATTTGGTATAATTCTGTGATTAAAAGAAAATACCTTGGCCGGGCGCGGTGGCTCAAGCCTGTAATCCCAGCACTTTGGGAGGCCGAGACGGGCGGATCACAAGGTCAGGAGATCAAGACCATCCTGGCTAACACGGTGAAACCCCGTCTCTACTAAAAAATACAAAAAAAACTAGCCGGGCGAGGTGGCAGGCGCCTGTAGTCCCAGCTACTCGGGAGGCTGAGGCAGGAGAATGGCATAAACTTGGGCGGCGGAGCTTGCAGTGAGCTGAGATCCGGCCACTGCACTCCAGCTTGGGCGACAGAGCGAGACTCCGTCTCAAAAAAAAAAAAAAAAAAAAGAAAATACCTTAAAATGATGTTGTGATCATTAACCCACTAATCCTACTTCTCTGAATTGATCCTTAAATAATCTGAAAAGACAGAAAAACTTAATGTACAAAATTATATCTTTATTACTTAAACAATTTAAGAATTTTCCTTAGAAACAATTTAAGATATTATTAGAGTAATAGTTGAGTCAAATTAGCTCATTTATATGGTAGACTGAAATATAACCATTAAAACATTTATAAAACCTGTGTAATAGCATGAGAAAAATCCTATGAGATAATATAAAGGAAAAAAGAAAAACAATGAGCTTATACACACATATACACACACACATATACATATATTCACAGTTGTATATTAAAATTTTAAAAATGTATAAACAATGACAAAGAAACACTGAGTGCCTTATCTAAGTATTTATAATTCCTGGTAACCTTGCAGGTTACAAATAAAGCAAATTATAATGTCATAAACACCTGTGCATTGGCCACATTCAAAAGCAATCCATTCATGGCCATGAGCGGTGGCTCAAGCCTGTAATCCCAGCACTTTAGGAGGCCAAGGCAGGCAGATCACCTGAGGTAAGGAGTTCGGGACCAGCCTGGTCAATATGGTGAAACCCCGTCTCTACTAAAAAAATAATAATAATACAAAAAAAATACAAAAATTAGCCAAGTGTGGTGGCTGGCGCCAGTAATCCCAGCTACTCAGGAGGCTGAGGCAGGAGAATTGCTTGAACTCAGGAGGCGGAAGTTGCAGTGAGCCGAGATCATGCCACTGCATTCCAGCCTGGGAGACAGGAAGATTCTGTCTGAAAAACAAACAAACAAAATCAATCCACTCAAAATCCCTCATATCTGAATCCTTCTGTTTATTCCCAAGTCACCCTCACTCACTCAACCCTAGTCTGACTGATTTTGGGGGCTGTGGGCATCCAATGACACAATGTAATTATAAAGTATGCCAAATATTAAGTTAAGATTGGAAATGAGGCTAGGCACGGTGGCATGCACCTGTCGACTCAGCTACTTGGGAGGCTGAAGTAGGAGGGCTGCTTGAGCCCAGGAGTTTGAGTCTAGCCTGAGCAACACAACAAGACATCCGTCTCTAAAAAAAATTTTATAAAACATAAACCTGGAAATCATAAACATAATGCATTGTTTCTCACATTGAAACGCTGCTCAAATTAGAGTAAAGCTATTGGGAAAGGATTGAGTCCCCTCTGCCCCAAAAAGGATCATTTAACAATTAAAGAGAAGAAAACAAAGACAAATGAAAATGATGCGAGGTTCAATAGGAGAACTTTATTAAAAGTAGACCTTTTTATTGTTTTAACTAAGCCTTTGATGGCTAGGCAGTCAAATTTGAAAGTAAAGTGAAAAAACGTCCTCAGCCAAGTTTGCAGGGAATGCTTTGTGATTCTAGCAAGGCGGGTCTCTGGTGAGGCTGGACCAGAAATAATAATACAGTGAGAAGCAACCAAGAGCCCACTTGGGGTCAGTGATGGGTTTCCGGAATGGCTTGTTGAGGAACCTGGGCTTTGTTCTCCATTCAAGGAAGTGTCAAAGGCCGTTTAACCAAGAGCACAGTGCCCTCAGATCTGTGGTTTAGGAGGGAAGCCCAGGGTTGCGGGCAGCGGGGACGAGAGGAAGTGCCTGCAGGTATGAAAGCCACAAAGAAGAAGTGTGTCTTTTAAGTTTCCTTGGTCTCCCTGACCTGAGGACCAGAGGATTCCTAAGCAACTCTCTGAATTAGATTTCTGCCAATGGCCCCTGGAAAAAGCTCATTTTAGTTCATTCTACTGAGCGCTCTGCCCCGCGGTGGTAACTGTGGATCATCAGTGGCCACAACGACTGCCCGCAGAAGCTGGGTTGCCGAGGAAACAGCCTAGTACTTGCCCCTTAATTCCTGGCTTCAGTGTAACTGTTGAGCTGACGTCATACCGAATCACGAATGGTAGCAATGAATGGGGTGGCCTACCTCAAACAGCCAGGCGAGTCGTGGCCCAGAAACAAAGGTCAGGAGGGAGCCAGGGAGCCAGAATCCCTGCATCCCTGCTCCTCTGCTGTGTGATTGCTGCTGCTATTCTTCCTGGAAGATGAACCGACACATTCGGTTGGAAAAGGCTTCCAGAAGAGATCCTACCTTCCTTAGAGTGTGGCTGAGAGATCAATCAATTCCAAGAGTATCCAGTTTAGATATGATTTGAAGGAAACTCACCTGTCATTTCATGTGAACACAGCAATTATGATAGTAGATGTACATGGAGACAAACACACACACAGACACACACACATACTCAGAGAGAGCCAGCAGCCCTGGCAGTATATGCAGTGTACACCAAAGCATGGTCAATGATCAGTAATTATCTATAGATTAAAGCTGATTTTACTTTCTTGCTTCTCTACTATTTCTCTACATTTTTTACATGACCATGCATCAACTTTTGAAATAGGAAAAATATAAAAAGTTTATTTTTGGCTGGGTGCAGTGGCTCACGCCTGTAATCCCAGCACTTTGGGAGGCCGAGGTGGGCTGATCATCTGAGGTCGGGAGTTCGAGACCAGCCTGACCAACATAGAGAAACCCCATCTCTACTAAAAATACAAAATTAGCTGGGCATGGTAGCATATGCCTATAATCCCAGCTACTCGGGAGGCTGAGGCAGGACAATCGCTTGGACCCGGGAGATGGAGGTTGCGGTGAGCCGGGATCTCGCCATTGCACTCCAACCTGGGCAACAAGAGCAAAACTCCGACTCAAAAACAACAACAACAACAACAAAAGGGCTGGGCGCAGTGGCTCACACCTGTAATCCCAGCACTTTGGGAGGCCGAAGTGGGCGGATCACGAGGTCAGGAGATCGAGACCATCCTGGCTACCACAGTTAAACCCCATCTCTACTAAAAATACAAAAAATTAGCCGGGCATGGTGGCAGGCACCTGTAGTCCAGCTGCTCGGGAGGCTGAGGCAGGAGAATGGCGTGAACCCGGAAGGTGGAGCTTGCAGTGAGCCAAGATTGTACCACTGCACTCTAGCCTGGGCGACAGAGCAAGACTCCAGCCCAAAAAAAAAAAAAAAGTTTATTTTCATTTAACTAAAAAAGGAGAGTGGTCTGGCCATGAGTTCACGCCTTTCAGGTGCCTGCTCAGAGGATGAGTCAAGAGTCAGGAATTTCGGAGGGGACCACTATCAGCTATCAGTGGGGGAACCCTGTAGCTCAAATGGCCTTAAGTGTTAAGTCTCCCTAAGTTTCTACCCTCCCTCCCTAAGCCACCCCCAATGTCCCCATTGTATTTTTCTTTAAATTTATTATTATGATTATTACTTTTAGAGACAGAGTCTTCTAGGTGGAATTTGCTCTTCCAGGTGGCTTTCTTCTGGAAATCCCATAGGCTGAAATGGAAGGATTCTCAGTGCTGGCAGCCTGAGAGCAGCCACACAGGGAAACTGTTCACAGCACGGAGCAGAGAGCAGCCCGTGGAAGGGCGGGCAGGGCTCCATCTGCAGAAGCAAGGAAGGAAAGAACGTGGAAAGGGGCTGTCAGGAAAGGAAGGTAGAGAAGAGAAAAACCAAGAAGCAGA
Organism: Macaca mulatta; assembly: GCF_049350105.2. Lineage (NCBI taxonomy): Eukaryota > Metazoa > Chordata > Mammalia > Primates > Cercopithecidae > Macaca > Macaca mulatta. The sequence goes on from NC_133420.1 coordinate 118,931,229, forward strand.
AAGGGCAACCAAGCTTATGAAGCTTTACTACAGGGCAGCCAGATCTCAACTAGTATTAGAGTTCTTTTAATACTTAAAAAAGAAAGAAAGAAAGAAAACTGAGTATACAGTGAGTTGCAGAGAAATACAGCCCCTAGCAACACACATATATAAGAAATAGCAGGCCAAAATAGGGATAGCACAGAGCCAAGGCAGAAAGCACGCCACTCCCGGCCAAGAACAATTTCAAACCCACCCTGCTGAGAAACTGCTGGTCAACTACTCTTCCTGACGCAGCACATTTGCAGTTCTAGCTACTATTTAATTTCATCCTCAAGAGGTTCATAATAGTGGCAAAGAGTGGAAACAAGAAAACAGAGAAATTAAAATAAAGCACCAAGCCCTGTCCTTCTTTAAAGTGGCATTGAATGCATTTAACTCTGCTTATTCCTGGAATCCAGTGACAGCCATATTACAGGGATTTAAACGAAACAGCAATAAACTATGAACCCATAAAGATGAAGAAAATAAGAGTAACAACAACAACAAACTTTGAAGCTAGAAAGCAATTAGATGAGTGAAAATGACTCATCAAGCTTATGAGGGCCAAATCCAAGATCAAAAGGAAAGCTGGAAATTAGGGAAATCACAAGCATCCCACTTGTGACACCCCATTTCCCAAAAGCTCCCAGATGAGGGAAGAGTAGGGAGTCACATGAGGGGGGCTCGTGTGAAAGGGGTTTGAGAAGCAGGTAGACCCTGAGATGCCCTCACCTTTCACCTGCTGGAGTTTGCCACCTATCAGGGAGACACTTGGATGTTCACTTGGTGGAAAGAGTTCTCAACAGAGAGCAACATCAAAGGTCTTGAGAAGGGCATCAAAACAGAAGGACCAAGTAACTGTCAGCACGCAGCTTACTGAACACAAAGATACCCAGCCCACTTCAACCCCTAGGCTTTCAGATCTATTGATGTCAAACATTTAGTGTCCAGGCAGAAAACTAGAATTTTCTTTTTTTTTTTTTCCACATTTAATAAGATTCTTCCACTTTAGTGCATAAAACCCTTTGAAATCGGTGTCAACCAGGAAAATTCATGTTAGAAAAAATTGGAATGAGAGCTAATATTCTATATTCAGAACATCTGAGAAAGCATTTTTGACTATTACAAAAGTTTATTTAACAAAAGTCTAATATGAAAATGTATAAAAACAGGCCCTATGGAGAGAGAACATGGGTTTCTCTGCTGAACAGCCATTATTTACACTCGTTCCAAGGCTTCTAACATGATGATACTATTTCCTCGTATTACCACCATTCCAATATTGTTCTGTTGCCCACTAGTCGCCATCTCCACATATTCATCTATCACAAGGTTCATAAAGGGATCAAATGCCCACAATATTCCTTGGACATGTCTGCCACCATTTAATTTCGATGATAACTTCTTGTCCATAAATTTTTTCAACTCGGGAGGGTGAGCTTTGCTCATGGTGTATACTCCGCGGGCTCAGAGATGCCTTGGAACCGAATGCACGGCTTCCCTCAGGCTCCCGCGGTCAGTCCGGCGTCTTGCGTTTGGCGTCATCGACCTAGTTAGCCCTCTTTTTAAATTTTCTTTTCCTTTTTTGCTTTTTTCTGGGGGGCGAGGGGGTTGGGGACAGAATCTCGCACTGTCACCCAGGCTGGAGTGAAATGGTGCCATCTCGGCTCACTGCAACCTCTGCCTCCTGGGTTCAAGCAATTCTCCTGCCTCAGCCTTCTGAGTAGCTGGGATTACAGGTGCCCACCACCATGCCCGGCTAATTTTTATATTTTTAGTAGAGAAAGGGTTTTGCCATGTTGGCCAGGCTGGTCTCCTGGCTGCAAGTGATCCGCCCGCCTCAGTCTCCCAAGGTTCTGGGATTACAGGCATGAGCCACCGTGCCCAGCCAAAATTAGAAGAATTTACAGAGAAGTGTCTAACCTGCCTCAGGGAAAAAACCTAAAGATGCTGACCTCAGAGTTTCCCTAGCAGATAAAAGACCACCTTATGTTATTTTACAGTGAAGCTCAAAACATGAAGCCCATCTAAATGCTCAGAGCTCCTAACACCTTTTTGTCCTCCTTTCTTAATCCAGGCAGCCAAAAATTACCAGACGTCTGAGGAAAGCATCTAACATGGAAGAAAGGGACCAGACTATGCAAACAAATGCACAAGCATCTGAAAACAACACAGAATAAACACAGATCATGCAAGAAGTTTTCTTTCTTTCTTTCTTTTTTTTTGGGGGGGGGTTGGAGTCTTACTCTGTGGCCCAGGCTGGAGTGCAGTGGCACAGTCTCGGCTCACTGCAAGCTCCACCTCCCAGGTTCACGCCAGTCTCCTGCCTCAGCCTCCTGAGTAGCTGGGACTACAGGCGCCCGCCACCACGCTCAGCTATGTTTTTGTATTTTTAGTAGAGACGGGCTTTCACCGTGTCAGCCAGGATGGTCTCGATCTCCTGACCTCGTGATCCGCCCACCTCGGCCTCCCAAAGTGCTGGGATTACAGGCTTGAGCCACCATTCCCCACCAATGCAAGAAGATTTTAAGAAACAAAACCAATCATTAATATCTTCAGAGAGATAAGAGAAACAATAACAAGATACTATGAAAAATAAATGTTTAGCGTGTTGGAGGGTTCTTAATTATAGTAGAAATTTTAAAACTCAGAATAAGGGTTAGATGAAAAAGTTGAGGAAATCACCAAAAAATTAAAATAAAAAGACAGAAAGAAAACAGGAGTGAAAAGAAAAGAAAAAAATAATAATAGGATGAAGCCTAGATCTGAACAGAAGTTTCTGAAAGAGAAAAAAAGAAAAGAAAAAAAAAGGAAATCTACAGGGAAATAATTTGAGAAAATGTCTCTCACTAAAAGACAAAAATTTCCAGATTGAAAGAGTACCTGACACAATGGATGAAAACAGTCACACATCAAGGCACTACAGTGTGAAATTTCACAGCCCAGGGACAAAGATTTTACAAGCTTTCAGGTAGAAAAGACAGTCACTCACACAGGATATGAATTAGAACGGTGCCACATTCAACAGCTAGAAGACAGTGTAGCCAACTTTTAAAATGCTATGAGAATGGCATCCAGGATTTCTATATCCAGCCAAACTATCAATCAAAAAGGGTAGAATAATGACATTTTCAGACATGCAACGTGACATGCACCCTTCCGCCAAAACCTACTGAAGAATACACTCAACCTCAGCGAGAGATACAGCAAGGGATAGCAGAAAAGGGGATCCCTAAGATGATGGGAGGGGATGTCTCAGGGCAGGCACAGAGCTCCAGCATAGAAGGAAGCGAGTCCAACCAGATTGAACCAGCATGACCAAGAGGAGAGGTATCATCATCAGAATCTCTGCTGCTATTTTGTTATCCTTTTAACCTGAGAATTCAATCATGTTAGCTTGCCTCAGATTCTTTTCTATGTGTGATTTGTTTTGATCATGAGACTTCTGACAGCCCTTCAATGTCTGTCTGAGTACTTTCATTTCATCCCACAACATGATTTACTTTGATGTTTGCCTAAAAGCTGGGTATAAGCCACATTAAACTTAGAAAGGCAAAATTCAGAGCAGCCCACTTTCTCTGACCAAATTCCTGCCAGATATGCAAGTCCTAGCCCTATCACAGCTGCCCCAAATGGAGTGAAACCCCTGTTTCCCAGGGCTCTCTCACGACCTTGCCCCAAACTAGGGCCAGATTATATCCCAGAAATTCTCTACAGCTTCTTTTCCGCTGAAAATCTTTATCTAATGATGACAATATTGACCTTCTCTTGGAGGGCTAGTTTTGTGCTTGCTACTCAGATTTCAAAGCTAAGCAATATATTTTCTTTCCCATTGCGTATACAAATGGTAGAATAATGTACTGGGGTTAGGACTTCAGCACATGAATTTTGGGAGGAAGCAATTCAGCCCATAACAGTATTATTATTATTATTATTTTTGAGACGGAGTCTCGCTCTGTCGCCCAGGCTGGAGGGCAGTAGCGCGAGCTCGGCTCACTGCAAGCCCCGCCTCCCGGGTTCACTCCATTCTCCTGCCTCAGCCTCCCAAGTAGCTGGGACTACAGGTGCCCGCTACCACACCTGGCAAATTTTTTGTATTTTTCAGTAGAGACAGGGTTTCACCATGTTAGCCAGGATGGCCTCAATCTCCTGACCTCGTGATCCACCCACCTTGGCCTCCCAAAGTGCAGGGATTACAGATATGAGAACAGTGTTATTATTTTCAATTTTTTTTTTTTTTTTTCCGAAACGAGGTCTTACTCTGTCGCCAGGCTGGAGTGCAGTGGCACGATCTTGGCTCATTGCAACCTCTGCCTCCTGGATTCAAGCGACTCTCCTGCCTCAGGCTCCAGAGTGGTGGGTTTTCACCATGTTGGCCAAGGTGAGCAGATCACAAGGTCAGGAGATTGAGACCATCCTGGCCAACATGGCGAAACCCTGTCTCTACTAAAAATACAAAAATTAGCCGGGTGTGGTGGCGCACATCGTAATCCCAGCAGGAGACGGGATAAGGGTAATCACCCTAGCACCTGGACTCATTTAGATTAAGTAAATTTACTAGGGCTCCAGAGGAAGGGCTTCAGGACTCAGACCTCAGTTAATCACTAATGTCTTCAGATGAATGCACACTTACACATAGACATGTAACTTAGCCAGGCACAGTGGCTCACGCCTATCATTCCAGCTCTTAGGGAGGCAGCAGCGGGAGGATAGCTTGAGCCCAGGAGTTTGAGGCTTGCCTGGGCAATATAGCGAGACCCCGTTCTCCACAAAAAGGAAAAAAAAAAAAGACAAAACAAGCAAACAAACAAAGAAGACATAGCTTCGAAGGTGTATAAGCTCTGGAAAACTTTGTAATTTTGAGTTGTTCTGGCAGTAATTTCCAAGCGTTCTCCCTGTAACCGGTTGCAGAAAATAAAAACTCTCTTCTTCCCCAGTTCATCTGCATCTCATTATTGGGCCACGAGAAATAGCAGCCCAACCCTCAGTTTGGTTGGGGAACAACTGCACTCCAGTGTGGGTGACAGACTCTGTCTCAAAATAAACGAAAGAAAGCAGAGGAGGACTTCGGTAAGTGTTTGAAAAACAGAGGAGGTATGTGTGCACCAGGGGCCAGGAATCTTGAAGTTCATCTCAGAATTCTACCTGCCCCAGAGACATTTAAGGTAAACAGGTGGGTAAAAATTGGAGCTCACTGGAGAATCAGGCTGTAAAGAATTTGACTATAAGAAATCCTTTATCTGGCCAGGTGTGGTGGCTCATGCCTGTAATCCCAACACTTTGGGAGGCCAGGGCAAGTGGATCACTTAAGGTCAGGAGTTTGGGGCCAGCCTGGCCAACATGGCAAAACCCCGTCTCTACTAAAAATACAAAAATTAGCCAGGCATGGTAGTGTGCACCTGTAGTCCCTGCTACTCGGGAAGATGAGGCAGGAGAATCACCTGAACCCAGGAGGTGGAGGTTGCAGTGAACCGACATCACACCACTGCACTCCAGCTTGGACGACAGGGCGAAACTCTGTCTCAAGAAAAAAAGAAATCCTTTATCTGGTAAATTGATATGCTAAGCTTGTTTTTCAAGCTAGATGTTGTTAATTATGTAGGGGCTTTATTTTTATGTAGCCATCATTCTATTGATCTCAAAAACTCTCTTTTGTTCAAAGCCTAAGTAACCTAAACCCCTAAAATTGGGGCGCCTCCCTCATATGTAAGCTGTGGACCGGTAGTGCTGCAGAGGCAGAGCAGGCCAGCTGTTCTGGGTTTGCCCCCAGACTCACCTTTGGTCAGGGAGGCTGCCCCTGACTCCACCCCCCCCTTGGGCAGCATCGCCTCAGCTCCCTTGCCTCTGGCTTCCGGTTGGGGTCAGCCAGTGCAAGGCAACAGGAAGGAACAAGGGTGGGAGGAGAGAGAGATGACAGGGAAGTTGTTCTGCTCCTCCTCCCTTGCTGCAGCCTGGCATGGCTGTGTTCCATGTGGCCCTGTCCCTGGCTCCATGCCCTCAACAGCCTCTGATCCCAGCAAACATTCTTCCTGCCCTTCAGGGCTGGGAGTAACCACTACCCAGACAGAGTCCCTGGTGCCTCCCCATCCTTTGTTGGTTTCTTTACCCAACTCTATAAAGAATCTCTTCATTGGCCGGGCGCGGTGGCTCAAGCCTGTAATCCCAGCACTTTGGGAGGCCGAGGCGGGCGGATCACAAGGTCAGGAGATCGAGACCACAGTGAAACCCCGTCTCTACTAAAAATACAAAAAATTAGCCGGGCGCGGTGGCGGGTGCCTGTAGTCCCAGCTACTCAGGAGGCTGAGGCAGGAGAATGGCGGGAACCCGGGAGGCGGAGCTTGCAGTGAGCCGAGATCGCGCCACTGCACTCCAGCCTGGGCAACAGCGTGAGACTCCGTCTCAAAAAAAAAAAAAAAAAAAAAAAAGAATCTCTTCATTAAACTCTTTTCAGATATATTATTAATATTTTTAGTGTGTCCTGCCAGGATTGTGACGGATACAGACAGATGACACATGACTGATCTTCCTCTATCTTTTGATTCCTGGATGTTATTTATATTTTGATGTATGTAGAACAAACATACATACATGTATATGTATACATAAAAAGCCTTAAACATCTAACAACAAAATGACCTGACGCAAAGCACTGGGAACTGGCTGGGGAATCCTAGAAGGTCATAGAGGTCAGATACACTGAGGTCTATGACGGTGAAGATGTGGGAATCCTTCAGGAGCCTGAGTTTGTGCTCTCTGCTTCCCAGTCTCTAAGATATCCCAAAACGAGAGTGTCTGAAAAGATAGAGATGCTTCCAGCACGGCTGTTGCATAACTACACCAAAACTTAGTGGCTTAAAACAATCACCATGTCTTTAGCGCACAGATCTGTGATTCGGGCAGGGCTGTGTGGGATGGCACAGCTTTGCTCCATGTGATGAAACCCTGTGGGGGCTGCAGGCTGGTGCCCTAGACAGCGGTCCCAGAGTAGCCAGTCCACTTGGACAGTGGCTTAGGGCTCCTGAGAGAGAGCCAAGCAGAAGCGGGGTTGCTCTGAAGATTTGACCAACCCAGGCTCAGTCCCTCCTGTTGCCGTCATTGCCTCCTGTTGCCTTGCGCTGGCTGACCCCAGCAAGGAAGCTCGGGTGATGCTGCCCATGGCGGGTGGCGGTGGGGGGCAGCCTCCCTGGCCAAAAGTGAGTCTGGGGGGAACCAAGAAGCCACGCACTTTCTTCATCTGGCCACAGTCACAAAGGCTCAACCTGGTTAGAGGTGAGAGAACAGAGATGCAATATCTTGATCAGGAGTGACAAGGCTCAGGAGGAGCCCACAGGACCAGAAATGCAGCTGTGGCCAAGCTGAACAAATAGAATCTGCCAGAAAGACATTAAGGAAATCAATACCAAGTGTGAGAATCAACAGCACCCACTCTGTGTCGCCCTGCTACGGTCACGTTGGAGCGCCTTCCCTCCCCAGGCCTGCATGACAGCAGCTAGACCGCGACTGCTACACTGAGGCTGCTTTAGAGATCTCGTCACCTTTATACCATTGCACAAACGCATTTCTGCCTTGTTCTGCACTAAAGCTCAGATGTCACATAAACCAGTGACAACTACCAGTTAATTGATTCTGGAAGAAAGCTACACAGAGTTTCTTTTCTTTTTTTTTTTTTTTTTCTTTGCTAGTGATGAATAATTTTCCTTTGAGTCATACTTTGAAATATGGCAGAATGTGGTTCTTTCATTTTCAAAACCTAGCATCGGTGACAAAAAAGAAAATAAAGGAGAGATCTTGAGTATCCATCACACTGCAAGCTGAGCACCATATTCCATTGCATAGTTTCCAGAATTTCCACGTGTGTGTGAATGTACATGAGCATTCCATGTCAATGTCACTTCAAGGACAAATCTTTCTCCCCCTCCATCAGAGTCTTCACCAAACAAGCATTTCTGGAGTAACCTACTCTTCATCATCAAGAACAACCCGGAATGCATGCTGGGTCCTGTGGGCACAGAGGTTACAATGGTAGAGACTATACCATCTGCGCTGAGACCTACAGCCCAGGCTGGATCCAGTGTCCGGCTAGCCTGAGGCAAGTCCATACATTCATGCTCATCTCTCCCTCAAGAGTTGCCAAACTCTGACCAGGCACAGTGGCTCACACCTGTAATCCCAGCACTTTGGGAGGCTGAGGCTGGCAGATCTCCTGAGGTCAGGAGTTCAAGACCAGCCTGGCCAACATGGCTAAACCCCATCTCTACTAAAAACAAAGAATTCACTGGGCATGGTGGTGCATGCCTGTAATCCCAGCTGCTCGGGAGGCTGAGGCAGGAGAATCATTTGAACCCAGGAGATGGAGGTTGCAGTGAGCCGAGATGCCACTATTGCACACCAGCTTGGGTGACAGAGTGAGACCCCATCTCAAAAAACAAACAAACAGAAAAGAGTTGCCAAACTCTGCTCAGGTCTCCTCTGTGATTCCAGGTTTCTTGTCTCCTGGTGGGCACACAGTGGTAACCTCTCCTCACACAATTCAACCCACCTAAGTGCTCCTGCCTGTTGCCTCATCTCCCATCTCTCCTCCTAGTTCCCCTTTAATTGTCCCCCTTTGGTCTACTAATGAATCAATAACTACATTGTCCAGATTTGGGGAAAACTCTTCCCAATTCCTCCCATGACTGAAACCTGTTTTTCTCTAAGATGTCCCAAACCTTGAAGCCATCTCTAGGAGACCTTCTCCAGTCTTTTTTTTTTTTTTTTTTTTTGAGATGGAGTCTCGCTCTGTCGCCCAGGCTGGAGTGCAGTGGCGTGACCTCAGCTCACTGCAACCTCTGCCTCCCGGGTTCAAGCGATTCTCCTGCTTCAGCCTCCCGAGTAGCTGGGACTACAGGCATGTGCCACCACGCCCAGCTAATTTTTTTGTATTTTTAGTAGAGACGGGGTTTCGCCATGTTAGCCAGGATGGTCTTGATCTCCTGACCTCGTGATCCGCCCGCCTCAGCCTCCCAAAGTGCTGGGATTAAAGGCGTGAGCCACCACGCCCAGTCTGAGAACTTCTCCAATCTTTAGTCATCCTGGGGGCCAGAAAGGCCCTTTGCCCACCTGTCTTCAGCAATCCCTTCTTGGACTCTTTCTCCTCCTGGAAGTCCCATCTCACTGCTGACACCACGTCTGCCCCATGTCCCTCTGCTGTCTCCAGGGCCTGCGCCTCCCTCAGGCTTGCCCGGCATTCATGCTTTCAGCACTCTCAAGAATCCTTTGAAGAATTTTCATTTCAAAAACCCTTGGCTGCCCTCCGATGGCTTCCAAACCTGCTGGGCAGGTGACAGTAGCTATCCTTGACCCATGAGAAACCCTGGCTTGCAAAGGTGTCCTGACGAGCCCTCCCACCTTATAGCCCAAGTGACAGGGCACTGGCCGAACGCAGGTACCTGGTCCCACAGAGCTGTTTATGGTTGGCCCAGCCTAAGGCAACTGTGATTCAGTACAGTTTGGGAGGACACGTCTGAAGTCATCAGACACCCTCAACCCCGCTCCCAAACCACCCCCGTTGCAGTGCCTCCATCTCCCCTTGACGGTGCCACTGGGATGTTGTCTACTGCTCAGCATGGCGGTGAGTGAAACTCACACAGTCCATTCACTTGTGATTAGTGCCTATGCTGAAATGTGTTCTCACTGATCAAAATAAATTCCAGTGCATGGTTTTCACACACAGCATAATGTTGCGTCTGTAAGAGGATAACAGACAAACTCATTAGCTAAAAATGCTCTGCATAAAGTGGGGGCTGAGAAGGAGGCAAGAGAAATCAGTAGCTGAGATTCTACATAAAAAAACATCTGTTAAGACTGAGAGACCAGGCCTCGCTGCTTCCAGTGGCATCTCCTGGGAGCCTGTGAGAAAATGCAGAGATTGAGCTCACCCCTGAGCTGTTTAATCAAAACCTTCATTCAGCAATATGCCCAGGTGATTCGTGTCCACATTAGTCTGATGAGCACAGGCTGGATGACAGAGAAGGTGGGAGGAGGGAGTGTGTGTAGAGCATCACTGACATATAATTCCATCTTAGAAAAAAAAGTCCATGTTACATTTCAAAAGGCAGCTTGCCAGTGGAACCAGATGTTTCGCCTTGATAAATAAAGACTGCATCCAACCAGATAAGCACATAACCAAACACACTCTTCCACTACCGGGCCTCACCAGAGGACTCTGTGGCTGTTAAAAGAGCAGGACTTCAGTAGGTCCAAACAGCCGTCGTAACAGGCACGGTCTTGCTGTCACTCCTGATCAGCACCCAGCATCTGCCACTGAATGTTCTGCCCACATCAGACTCTTCCTTGAAAGACTGGTGGGTCTCCTGGGCCACACAGGGGTATTCTTTTTGTCTACATTGCTCTCCCGGACTGGTTCATTAGCCCATTCCTACCCCCTTCTTTTTAAAAAATTTGGGCAGGGTGCAGTGGCTCATGCCTGTAATCCCAGCACCTTGGGAGGCTGAGGTGGGCAGATCACGAGGTCAGGAGATCGAGACCATCCCTGCTAACATGGTGAAACCCCATCTCTACTACAAATACAAAAAATTAGCCTGGTGTGGTGGCGGATGCCTATAGTCCCAGCTACTCAGGAGGCTGAGCCAGGAGAATGGCGTGAACCCGGGAGGCGGAGCTTGCAGTGAGCTGAGATCCAGCCACTGCACTCCAGCCTGGGCGACAGAGCAAGACTCCATCTCAAAAAAAAATAATAATAAAAAATAAAAAAACTTTGGCTCGGTAGCTCACACCTGTAATCCCAGCACTTTGGGAGGCTGAGGCGGGTGGATCACCTGAGGTCAGGAGTTCAAGACCAGCCTGGCCAACATGGCAAAACCCCGTCTCTATTTAAAATACAAAATTTAGCTGGGCGTGGTGGCGAGTGCCTGTAATCCCAGCTACTCGGGAGGCTGAGCAGAAGAATCGCTTGAACCTGGGAGGCAGAGGTTGCAGTGAGTGGAGATCATGCCACTGCCCTTCAGCCTGGGCAACAGTGAGATTATGTCTCAAAAAAAAAAAAAAAATTAGAAAAAATTTTTTGTAGAGATGGGATTTCTCATGTTTCCCAGGATGGTCTCCAACTCTTGCATTCAAGTGATCCTCCCACCTTGGCCTCCCGAAGTGCTAAGATTACACCTTTTATGAGCCATCATACCTAGTCCCATGCCCTTTCTCTTGATATTAAATGTTACTTTGTTGTGGAATGTTTACTCTGTACGATTTTTCTATGAAGTATACCATTATGTACTATTTACAACATTGACTGACTTGCCGAGTGGCTTGAGCCTGTGTGTCTACAGCTCTGAATACTGCGAATTGCCTCCTTGAGAACCCCATGAAGCTCTTGGCTTTTATGATTGAAATACCATCAGTAAAAATCTGACATCGTGGAAAAACATAAACGTGCATGGACCTGGTTATCTCTGACCTTGTACCACTCACGAGAGGGTGAGTGGGAACCCCGGGAGGAAGGGGAGGCTAGAGGACCTGACAGGAACATTGGCAGCCCAGAAAATCCAGAGGCTGAGCCGGTCATACCTGCACTCAGAATACTTTTAGGAGCGCCCCACCTGTTCACCTGCATTCCTACAGGCTGAGGAAAGCCATAGGAAGCTGAGCGGGGGTCTCCCTTACCACACTCTGACATCAAACGTGTAGTGTTTATTCCACGCCAATTCTCTAACTCTCTGACACTAGCTGGTTGGCCTACGGTTCAATTCAATTCTGACGCCATCTACCTGGAGATAGCACAGACTCCACCAGTTAGGAGCTCTGTCCCATAACACTGCTGCTACCCTTCAGATGCCAGTCACAAGTCCCAGACCACCTGTACCTCTGATTGACTAGCTATAAATCGGGGGTTCCTGCAACCTCTCCTTCAGTTTGATAATTTGCCAGACGGATTCACAGATCTTGAAAACATGTGTTAAGTTTATTTACTGATTTGTTATAAAGGATACAAGTCGGGAACAGCCAGATGGAAAAGCTCCACAGGGCGAAGTATGTAGGAAGAGAATGGAGCTTCCACGTCCTCTTTGGGTAACTCACTCCCAGCACCGGTACGACAGCCCAGAAGCTCTCTGCACGCTATCGTTTAGGGAGGTTTCATTAGGAGGTTTGATTATGTAGGTATAATTGATAATCATTGGCAATTGGTGATCAACTCAACCACCAGCTCCTTTCCCTCTAATCTTGCCTTGGTCTTTTGGCTCCCAGCCCCCATCCTGAAGCTACCGAGGGACCCCAAGCATCAGTCATCTCGTTAGCATACAAAGACACTCCTATCCTTCAGGACACTCCAAGGGTTTTAAGAGCTGTGTGCCAGGAACTGGGGACAAAGACCAAATATTTATTTTATTTATTTATTATTTTTTTTTTGTGAGACGGAGCCTCACTCTGTTACCCAGGCTGGAGTGCAGTGGCGAGATCTCGGCTCACTGCAAGCTCCGCCTTCTGGGTTCACGCCATTCTCCTGCCTCAGCCTCCGAAGTAGCTGGGACTACAGGCACCCGCCACCACGCCCAGCTAATCTTTTTGTATTTTTTAGTGGAGATTGGGTTTCACTGTGTTAGGCAGGATGGTTGTGATCTCCTGACCTGGTGATCCGCCCGCCTTGGCCTCCCACAGTGCTGGGATTACAGGCGTGAGCCACCACGCCCGGCCAAATATTTATTTTTTTTATTATATCACAGGTCACTCCCTGGTCTTTAACCATGGATACCTTATTGTGAAGGATCACAGAAGTCAAAAGACACTGTCACATTACTTAGAATCCCCTGCAGTCAAGAATAATTGGTCCAGTCTATCATATTGTATGAAAATATCTCGCAGGTTTGCAGGCTGCCGTTCCATCTTGTCAGCTTCCGGAAACAGGTGGGGTCGCTGCAAATATGGCTTTGCCCTTTCAGGCCTCTGAGCTAAGAGACATGATCATCTCTTCCTCTGAGCCATTTTCAAAGTGTTAATATAACATTGGGTTTCCCTTATTACATAACCCATTTATTCATTTCTTTACCTTTAACTATTCTCCTCCGTTTGATTTATACCCAAACTTTTCCACCTCGGGAGGGACATTAGGTTCAGCCACCGTGCTCGTCTGGATTGCAGACAGCAGTATAGTCCAGCGAGAGCCGCCTCCTCAGTCCACTCCCGTTCAGAGAGGGTAAGGTTACACAGGCACAGGACGATTGGGCTGCTTTCACCGTCACGCATGATAGCTGCATTCGCTGTTAGCCCCAGTTTTGGCAAATGGGGTGAAGGCGCAGCCTACCCCATGAGGCCTTTTGGAATTCTGTCCAAGGTTTAAAAATATAGTTACGGCTTCTAGGCTGGGCGCGGTAGCTCACGCCTGTAATCCCAGCACTTTGGGAGGCCGAGGCGGGCGGATCACGAGGTCAGGAGATTGAAACCATCCTGGCTAACACGGTGAAACCCCGTCTCTACTAAATACACAAAAAATTAGTCTGGGTGACACAGCGAGACTCCGTCTCAAATATAATAATAATAATAATAATTACAGCTTCTAATTCAGGAACCATCCCTGCAATAGTCACAGCCTGATCCAGTGACCATTGCATCAGGTAGGGAAAAAAACAACCTCAGGTGAGGTGGAGAAAAAAGAAAAAATTATAGTTGTTAAACCAGTGTACTCCTCTCTCGGCAAGAACTGCATAGACATACCAGCATCATCCCCACTCCCTCTTTCCCGGATCCACAGAAAGAGAAATATTGGCTGAGCGTGGTGTGGCTCATGCCTGTAATCCCAACATTTTGGGAGGCTGAGGTGGGCAGATCACCTGAAGCCAGGAGTTTGAGACCAGCCTGGCCAACATGGCAATACCCCATCTCTACAAAGAATACAAAAATTAGTCAGGTATGGTGATGGACGCCTGTAGTCCCAGCTACCTGGGAAGCTGAGGCAGGAGAATCGCTTGAACCCGGGAGGTAGAGGTTGCAGTGAGCCGAGATCTCACAGCCTGGGTACACTGTACTTCAACCTGGGTGACAAAGCAAGACTCCATCTCAAAAAAAAAGAGAGAGATAGAAATATCCATTGGGGTCATTCTTTTTTTTTCTTTTCCAAGACAGGGTGTTGCTGTATTGCCCAGGCTGGAGTACAGTGGTGCAATCATGACTCACTGGAGTCCCAGCCTCCTCAGCTCAAGTGATCCTCCCACCTCAATCTCCCAAGTAGCTGGGACTACAGACGTACACCATGATGCCTGTCTATTTTTTTTTTTAATTTTGCAGAGATGGGGAGGTCTCTCAAACTCCTGGGCTCAAGTGATCCCCCCTCCTCAGGCTCCCAGAGTGTTGGGATTATAGGTGCGAGCCACTCTACCCAGCCAGGGACACTCTTTTAGTATTTCTCATGTTGAGGATGAGCACACACTCAAGAAAGTGTGTCAGCCAACCTTTCATGTTTTTATCTCCGCCTTGTATTACACAACCAACGTTTTAATTGCCAGTTCCACCTTTTTTTTTTTTTTTTTTTTTGAGACGGAGTCTCGCTCTGTCTCCCAGGCTGGAGTGAGTGCGGTGGCACGATCTCGGCTCACTGCAGCCCCCACCTCCGGGGTTCAAGCAATTCTGCCTCAGCCTCCCAAGTAGCTGGGACTACAGGCATACGGCACCATGCCCGGCTTATTTTTGTATTTTTAGTAGAGATGGAGTTTCACCATGTTGGCCAGGATGGTCTTGATCACCTAACCTTGTGATCTGCCCACCTCAGTCTCCCAAAGTGCTGGGATTACAGGCCTGAGCTACCATACCTGGCCTACTGTTCCACTTTTTTATCAAACTATTACTCCAAGGGGGATCTCTCCTTGCCCATTGCTGGACGTAAGGACTGAACTGTGTCCTTGGTCTGAAGAAATTACCATCAGCTGTCCAAATTTGGGCAATGTTTCCTGTTCTGGTTTTTCTATAGCACTCTGAGCACACGCATCTTCTACCAGGTAAGCAAAGCCCCGTCCAGAGTCAATGTCTATTCCTCTTAGGACCTATTTGTAGCCCCCAGGGCTACCACATCAGTCTCACTTGCCAGCTGTGTCCAGGGCCTCCCCACTAGGGAATCTGCTCCATGACCATCTGCAGTCTCTGTCTCTTTTGCTTGCAGACAGAGCAGTTTTTTTGTTTGTTTGTTTTTTCCGAGACAGAGTCTCACTCTGTCGCCAGGCTGGAGTGCAATGGCGTGATCTCGGCTCATTGCAATCTCTGCCTCCCAGGTTCAAGCAATTCTCCTGCCTCAGTCTCCAGAGTAGCTGGGACTACAAGCACACACCACCATGCCCAGCTAATTTTTTGTATTTTTAGTAGAGATTGGGTTTCAACACGTTGGCCAGGATGGTCTTGATCTCTTGACCTTGTGATCCGCCCGTCTTGGCCTCCCAAAATGCTGAGATTACAGGTGTGAACCACTGCACCCGGCTGACAGAGCAGTCTATCAGCATTATGTGCCTGAGAAGGTGTAAGAGAAACATGTCTAGATTCAGCCCATCTCTGCACTGCTGAAGTCCTCCCCAATCTAGTCATTTTATGGACCCAGACAGCCACCTCAAGTGAGTATGTGGGGATACCTGCTTGTCAATCACAATCACCTTCTGGACCTGGAAGTTCAAGGTACCCATTATTCTGATAGCCTCTACATGTCTTACTTTAGTGCACCCCTCAAATTCCCACAGTGGCCAGGCGTGGTGGCTTATGCCTATAATCCCAGCACTTAGTAAGCTAAGGCGGGCAGAGCACTTGAGGTCAGGAGTTTGAGACCAGCCTGGCCAACATGGTGAAACCCCGTCTCTACTAAAAATACAAAAATTAGCCAGGCATGGTGGTGGGTGCCTGTAGTCCCACCTACTTGGGAGGCTGGGGCACAAGAATTGCTTGAACCCAGGAGACAAAGGTTGAAGTGAGCTGAGATGGTGCCACTGCACTCCAGCCTGGGTGACAGAGTGGGACTGTCTCAAAAGAAAAAGGAAAAGAAAATCCCCATAGTGATTTCCATAGAACCATGCCCCATACAAGTATCACTTTAATAGGATGGGTTTCTATAGCCTCCTGCCTGACCATGTGGCCGGGCCACTGATCATCACCCATGAACTAGCGAAGAACTGAAACATACAGGTTTTACCACTCTTCAATTCTTCCATCACTGCTAGAAATTCAGCCCACTAAGCTGACTTGTTTTTACCTTCCTCCATAAGAGGGGCATCTTTCCAAACAGACTGTGTGTTCACCTTGGAACTGTCATCAATACACGAAGCAGCTCTTTGTTGGTCAGTCAAGAGCAGTTTATAGAGCACTGTTCATGTGATGATAGGATCTGGCAGCTCCTAACGCAATTTCTGAATCAGTCCTGAGGGAACAGAGGCTCCCCGTTTGTGAGTTTCTGTTCCTTTGTGCCCCAGGCAGCATGATCCTGTATAAACCACTTCCATCTTATTATGGAGCTCCTGTGAGCACTGCTGTCCCCATTAGAATGTTTCTCTGACATCACTCAGGACATCATGGGTATTTTCAGTTTCAAGATTATTTTATGTGCTTTGATCATAGGGTGGCTTCAATTAATGTCTGACAGCAAGCTAGTAAATGCCCGCCAAGTGGAAATTCACTGGTCCAAAGCCCAGTAGATGTGGCTGGGATGCACTTACGGGCTTTCTCCACTAGCCCCACTTTACACTCCACACAGGGCTATCCCACCGAGGGGCTGTGTCTCCCAGCACTCCAGCTTCTACTCTGCACTGTGTGAGCTCAGGCAATCTTTCTGCTCCCCACACAGCATGTCCAATTAATATTGCTTGAAAAGCAAATTTAATGCCTTCTGTTTTATAGCAGCAGTTCCCCAGTCAGATACCATGTCCATCTCCGTAAGACGTTCAGGTAAAAGAGACACAGCAACTTCAAACATACCCATTTTTATTCTTCCTTTCACCTTAATCCCATCAATCCTGATATTCCTAAGTAAAGCCTCCATTAGGACTTCCCCAACAATTTTTGGTTTTACAATACTAGATAGAGGAGGCATTCCACAATCAGACATGATATCCACTCCCATAAAACATTCAGGAAGAGGAGACACAACCTCTTCACATAAAGCCTGTTTAATACCCCAATTTTCATGCAATCTTTCACCCTAATCCCACCAATTCTTTCATTTCTATATTCTCTCAGTATAATTGCCACTGAGGTAAGGCTTCACCAACAAGCCCTGGCACCACAGTGTGTGGCGCTCCCTTACCGAGGTGTCCCTGACTCTCCCCTCTGCCTTTCCTCATTCACTTATTCATTAACCCAGTATTTTTATCAGCACCTGTAAGACACACGCAAGGAAGCTGAAACAGCAAATTTGATAAGGCTTCTGAAACTCTCCCTCAGTTTTGCAATAGTGAGGTTATATGGGGTATCCACATCAAAGGAGCCCCCTTAACCATAGCATTTATCATGACGTGGGTAACAGGCATATTCAGTAGGTGAATATCCCAGTCATAAGCCAGTCCCACATGACTTGCATTTGAAGCATGTCAGCTGGGGTGCTCCACTTGGCATTTATAGGGGGAGTCGGGCAAGCCCCCTTTTCAGGATAAATAGATCTTACGGTGACTCTTATCCAGTCCACCAGGCTGATCTTCCCTTGGGAATAACCTCCTGTGTGTCTGAACCGTGTACTGCCATCTGTGATTGTTCTATAGTGAGCTGTGGGTCCTGTATCAACCCACGCATGCTCTTCCACTCTGCAGCATTCAAAAACAAAGATACTGCCCCTAAATTAGTTATTCTCAGAATTCATGTTGGTAAAGGCTCCTCAGAAGCTGATGATACTGATTCACACAATGAGTCAGCTCCATTCTCTGTATGTACCTCCTGATCTCAGTAGTTAGCTTGGTTTTGCCCACTGCCCACACTGACTACCTTCTTGGTGACCACAGGTCTTACAGGGACTCTATTTGTCCCCTCATATTTTTCTCTCGGGAGGCAGCTCTGAAGCTAGTAGCTGAGCTCAGACCAGCCCAAATCTGACCCTGGTCCAGCCTCAAGGTCCACCCGGCATTCTTATTTCTTTTCATTTTAGCTGATATAGGCACCAATAACCAAGAGATTGTATATTTTGCTTTTTTCTTATTATTTTCCTTTTTTTTTTTTTTTTTTTTTTTTTGAGATGGAGCCTTGCTCGGTTGCCCAGGCTGGAGTGCAGTAGCATGGTCTCGGCTCGCTGCAATCTCCGCCTCCCAGGTTCAAGCAATTCTCCTGCCTTGGCCTCCAGAGTAGCTGGAATTACAGGTGCCTGCCACCATACCTGGCAAATTTTTTGTATTTTTAGTAGAGAGGGGGGTTTCACCATGTTGGCCAGGCTGGTCTCGAACTCCTGACCTCGTGACCCACCCACCTCAGCCTCCCAAAGTGCTGGGATTACAAGCATGAGCCACCACACCCAGCCTCCCTTGGTAACTTTTACCATTAGTAACAGATTGCAGCACAGCTATGGCTCCCCCAGGAATCAAAGGTTCCTCATCCCACACCCTTTACCTTTTTTCTTCGCAAACCATATGCTTCTGTGAGCCAGGGCCTTTCTAGCAAATCTCATGTTTTTGACACCAAAAGCAGCAAGGGTTTTCCCCATCGCATTTCTGATGCCACGTGTGTGGTGTCTTTTCCAACACTATTTCTCCAAGTCTCATATACCGACTGGGTGTCCTGCAATTAATTTTACCCAATTCTGGGACTATCTTCCTGGAAATGGCAGGAGATCCCAAAAGTTAAGAGCTCAGTCCCACAGACTGTCCCCACTTCACCACGCCAGTCACGAGTCCTGGGTCTCCTGTACTTTTGACCAACTAACTGGCTATAAATTGAGGTTTCCCATGACCCCTCCTCAGCTTTGGTAATTTGTTAGAACGACTCATAGAACTCAGGAACACGCTTTACTATCACCAACTTTGTGTACAAAGCTTAGGACACAGCTCAGGAACAGCCAGATGGAAGAGATGCAGAGGCAAGGTATGGGGTGGTGCTGAGGCTTCACACCCTCCCAGCAGCTCCAGGTGTTCACCTACCAATAAGCTGTCTGAACCCCACTGTTTAGGGGGTTTTATGGAGGCTACCTTATGTAGGTGTGAGTGATTAAATCATTGGTCAGTAGTAAGCACAACCTCCAGCCCCTCTCCTTTCCACAAAGACCACATTTTTTTTTTAACCATAGGATTGTGAAAGGAAAATATATATATATATTTATATATATTTTTATATATACATTAATATATATTTTA